>NC_045799.1:70451069-71097151 GCF_009873245.2 Balaenoptera musculus
GTGTGGATGCAGGAGTAGTATCATCTGCAAGAAAGAGGAGACTAGTTGATTCTGACTAGAAGAAGTGAGTTTCAGTTACTTTTTCACCCCATCTTGCCAGCTTGTCTTTGCTCCACTGGCTGTCAGTTCAGGGGACACAAGCGGGTGGGGCCTGGTGGGAATGGCTCACCCTCCAACACGAGTTGGGCGCCTTGGTCTTCTGTGTTGACTGAGATTCTCAGCTCTCCTCCACATGGCCTTTCCTGGGGTTCACTTACACTGCCTCAGGCGCAGTGGTCTCAGTGCGGTTGGATTGCTTATCCGGTGGCTTAGGGCTACTGAGGATGTAACAGTGGAATCTGCTGGGTCGTCCTGACCCAGACTGACATAGCATCAGGCCCTCTGCTATCGAAGAATTAAAGTATTTGACAGGACCTGTGCAGATTCAGAGTGGGAGGGGGCTGCACAAGATTGTGGATCCTGGGAGATAGGCTCCATTGGGGGCCATCTTTGGAGACCAGCTACCATGGAGGACATACCTACTCTTGGCCTTCTTACTCCCAGCCTCCAGCATAAGGTATGTGGTGAGAAGTGGGTAACATTGCAAGAAAGATAAGTGCAGAGTGAGGTTGTCTAGGCATCAAATGTCAGCCTAAAGAGTTTAAACTTCTAAAACATAAATAAGGGAATTCCCTGGCGGTTCAGTGGTTAGGACTCAGCGCTTTCACTGCTGTGGGCCCGGGTTCAATCCCTGGTCGGGGAACTAAGATCCCACAAGCCACATGGCATGGCCAAAAATATTAAATTAAATAAAATAATCATAGCACAGGGAGATCAGCTCGGTGCTTTGTGACCACCTAGAGGGGTGGGATGGGGAGGGTGGGAGGGAGGGAGATGCAAGAGGGAAGAGAAATGGGAACATATTGTATATGTATAACTCATTCACTTTGTTATAAAGCAGAAGCTAACACACTATTGTAAGGCAATTATACTTCAATAAAGATGTTTAAAAAAAATAAATAAATAAATAAAAAATAAAATAAAATAAAATAAAATAATCAAAAATAAAACATAAATGAAAATGATGGTGCTGGCTGGGGAGAGGGGGCGGGGCGAGCAGAGGTCCTTCTCTTCATGGGCCTCTTTCCAGGTTTCCCCTGTATGTCTTATTGGTCAAAACTGAATCATATCACCACCTCTTGGTGCACAGGAGACCAGGAAAGTGAGAATCTGTCAAAGAGGATTAAGACTGCTGTTTCTGGCTTCAGTCAATCATGATTCATTCTTTAGGCATGGGCCATGGCAGCTTGAATGAAGTGAGAGAGAAGAAGGGGTGCTGGGTAGGCTATAATACAGGGGCTACCACCAGCAACAAAAAGCAATTTGTTGCTTTAGTTCACATGAGAGGGAGTTAGGGCCTGGACCAGGGCAGAAGCAGCAGGGAGAGGGAAATAGGGCAGATGTGAAAATGAATCCAGGAGTGGAGTGGGCAGACCATGGTGGCTTACGGCTGTCTTTCATGAGAGAGAAGGGGAAAGAGAGAGACCGACAGACAGGGGGAGGTCAAAGATGGCGACATCATTTCCAGCTTGCTTAGTTGGATGGCGACACCATTAACTGAGGCTGAGAACACAGAAGGAGAAGTAAAGCTGGAGAAAGATGATGAGTTGGTCTTAGGCATGGAGTTTGAGAGGTCTGAGAGATAGCAACAGGGGAAACGCACACAAGATGGGGGTCGTGAAACACTGGGACATGGAGGACAGGCAGGGCCAGATGTAGAGACAGAGAATTATCAACATAGAGCTGTGGTCAAAACCACACTATCAAATTATGTCTCTGTTTATACAAGAATGCACATCTCAATACTCATAGAGCTTCCTTCTGGGAAGAGGGATTGGGAGGGTCAGGGGTGGGGGAGTAGATCCAGGGGAAAACATTCACTGACTTTACATCCTTATGCATCCTTGAAGCTTTGATCACAGGCACGTATCTGATAAGGGAAAAGTAAGTTTGTAAATGAGCTGAACAAGGAGAGTGCTAGAGGAAAAAGAAGAGGACGTGGTGAATGATCCCATTTAGAGGGCAGGATGAAAGGAAAGAGAAAAAGGTGATTAGAGAGTCTGTGTGGAATCTTATAAATCAACACAGGAGAACATTTGAGGAAGAATGGGCAGCTGCAGAGGTGGGGGAGACTGCGTGGGACCTGGAAAAAGAAGGCCTTTGTGTTGAAGCTGCCATTGTTGACCCTAGAAAGTTGTGTAAGTGTGGAGTTGAAATACGGTCACATACACAGAACTGTGGTGACATAAGGAGAGAACACGGCAGCTCAAGAAAGTGCGGGAGACAAGTGCTGCCACAGAAATGATATTTCTTAACTACAGGAGACCTATCACATCCTTAAAATGTATGATCCCACCCCTCCTCAAATATTTTAGCTAGTTTTTGACCTATGGGACTCCCACACCAAGTGTTAGGTGTTGATGAACCTGTACAAGGCACACACCAGTTATTGCTGTAACATCCTGCATCACCATGGGACCGGTAGTTGTTGTGGTGTAAATAGGTTGTGCATTTGTCTTTCCCACGAAATTTTTTCTAGCCACAAAATTAACCAGAAACAAGAGAAACATAACCCCTGTCTCCCCACCGACCCTTTTTCTCAGCAAAAAAGAGACAAAGTTTCCAATACAATAAAATGAATAACGTTCGGAAACTAAGTTAGAAATACTGTCATAACAAGGTGATGATAGGTAATGGTTTCTTTGCCAGCCCATGACAGGCTGACCCCCATGTTACAATTCTGATTATGGGACGCCCCCAGATTAAATGAACAAGGCTGTGTGATCCGATTGAGCACAAACCAAGCCCGAGGAATCTGGATTATTCACTTGTGAGTGATTCCTCCCTTCCTTCTGTATTTTCTTTTGCTGTGCGTTCACCCACTCTCCTATGGACACACTGTAGAACTGCCCATGAGGCCAACACACGTACTAGTGGACCAAGAAGCATTACCCATCTATGACCTCGGTTGGCAGTCAGCTCTTGTGCTAATGTGAATCTGGGTGGGGAAGTGGAGGCTGGAGAGTAGGGGGTGTTCATTGAAAGGCCACTTACCAGGGCCCCAGGAGTCCAGGATTTCCATCCTGGCACTGTCACTTCCTTTCAACAGTTACTGAGCATAAATTTCTGTAATAACATATTCAATGGGGCTTCCCTGGTGGTGCAGTGGTTAAGAATCCGCCTGCCAATGCAGGGGACACGGGTTCGAGCCCTGGTCTGGGAAGATCCCACATGCCGCAGAGCAGCTAAGCCCGTGCACCACAACTACTGAGCCCGCGTGCCACAACTACTGAAGCCCGCGCGCCTAGAGCCCGAGCTCCGCAACAAGAGAAGCCACCGCAGTGAGAAGCCCGCACACCGCAACAAAGAGTAGTCCCCGCTCACTGCAGCTAGAGAAAGCCCGTGCACAGTAACGAAGACCCAACACAGCCAAAAATAAATAAATAAAAAATAAATGTAAAAAACAAAAAAGAAACATATTCAATGGAATACTTTCAGCTGCTAATACCAGAATCCCCAACTCAAAGTAGCCCTCATAATAAGGACATTTCAGATCCAATCTAACAAAGTGTTCTAAGATAGGAAGTTCCAAGGTTGGGGCAGCAACTCAACAATGTCATGGGGCTTCCCTGGTGGCGCAGTGGTTAAGAATCCGCCTGCCAATGCAGGGGAGACGGGTTCAATTCCTGGTCTGGGAAGATCCCACATGCCATGGAGCAACTAAGCCCATGAGCCACAACTACTGAGCCTGCGCTCTAGAGCCCGCGAGCCACAACTACTGAAGCCCCCGCACCTAGAGCCCATGCCCCGCAACAAGAGAAGCCACTGCAATGAGAAGCCCATGCACCGCAACCAAGAGTAGCCCCAGCTCACCGCAAATAGAGAAAGCCCATGCACAGCAACGAAGACCCAACTCAGCCAAAAATAAATAAATAAATAAATAAATAAATTTTTTAAAAAACGTCATCAAGGCCCCTGACCCTTGCATCTTTCTGCTCTGACATTTTCAGCATGTTGACTTTTATCCTTACCTCTGCCCTCATGGTCACAAGATGGCTGCCACAGCTCCAAGCATCACCTCTCTCTATGATAGTGTCCAAGGTCTCTATCTCTCTGTCTATTTATCAGAGAGGAAAATCTTTCCCAGAAGCCTCTTGCACACTTTTGTTCAAGTCCTGTTGCCCAAGATTGGGGCACAGGCGCCTGCCCCAGCTGCAAGCAAGTCTGGGAAGATGAGTACTTTGCACTTTCAGTCTCTAATGTGGAAAAAAAGAAGCTGGGAATGACTGTTGGGTAGGCAACCAAACATCCACAACAAGTAACAATAATAAGAATAACAAGTAATAATAGCAGGTAATATTAATTGAGTTATTGGTACACGACAGGCACTGTTCTAAGGAATTAATATGCATTACCTTTGTTCATACCAACCAAACTACTATGAGATTGGTCCCATTTTACTGAGGCTCAGAGAAGTTTAAAAAACTTGCCTCAGTGGCAC
Source organism: Balaenoptera musculus (assembly GCF_009873245.2). NCBI lineage: Eukaryota > Metazoa > Chordata > Mammalia > Artiodactyla > Balaenopteridae > Balaenoptera > Balaenoptera musculus. The sequence continues at coordinate 70,455,610 of NC_045799.1, forward strand.
AATTAGAAAGCCCACTCTTGAACATTTGGAGACCAAGGTCAGTGAGACTGTTCTTGACCTCAGAAGACTCACAGTTCAGAGGAATGTCCAGGCCAGGAAATAAATCACTGTAACGTGGTGAGGTAGGTGCTGATAGATGTGTAACAGTTAGTAAGAAACTGTCTGGCCTCGGTATCCCTTGCCCCCTCCCCTAGGCAAGCAAGACCATGCTGTGTTTCCAGTGAAAACTCCCAGGGAAGAAGGGAACAGAGGGAAGAGCTTGGGGGAGATGGGCAGAAGCAGCGAGTTCCTCAAACTGGGAGGCGGGGGTGCGGGCATTTTGGGATTGTGTGACAATGCCATGCTGCCTCATGGTGCCCAGGGAGGTGACAGGATCCCAGTTTGAATGACTACATGATGCTATGAGGGGAAGCTTCACCCAGCCACTGCCAGACACTCGTGCCCCAGCTGGGAGGGACCTGGGAGGACACCCACCTTCCAGGGCCTGGCAGGATTGGACAATAGCCTCTCTGTGGTGCCTTTTGTAGATCAGAGCCCAGAGGGTTCTCTGTAAGTGTCTACACTGCATACATGCCTCCACCCTCTGTCTCAACCTGGAGGCTGGGAGAGTCTAAGCAACTACTTAGAGTAATTTGTTATACTCTGGGGCATGAGGTCTTGGCAGCAGACAACTTTATTTGGAACAACAAATTCCTGTGGCGTTTTGTTCATCCAAAGAGAGAGCCAGCTTTACTTTACAGCTGCACGCGCAGATAGATGGAAATGCCAAAAAAGGAATCACTGCCTCTGCTGTAGGAGAAGGAATCCAGAAAAATCGCCACAGAAGAGGTGCAGGGTACTGAAGGACAAATAGGAGTTTCACCAGGGGAACAAGAGAGGGAAAAAATTCTATGCAAAGGCAAAGAGGTATGAAAGGCATTGCTCCTCTTTGGGACTGTGAATATTCTGAGCGTTGGGCAAATGGCGCAGAGCTCAGGTGATGACTCTGAGAAAGAAGACACCAGGGTTTTATCTTGAGCTCCAAGACCATGGGTAGGTAAGCCCAGCTCTTAAAATTGCAGAAATGACTTTGAATGAGGGTTTCCAAACTTGCACTTTTAAGTAGAAGAACATTTTTTTTTATGCATGAACCCCTCTACAAGTTGAAATTAACTGTAACTCCAATATCAAAATCAGATATAATAGAGATACATTTTTCCTTGACCACAACTGTCTTGAAGTTAGGAAACATGATTTTACTAATAAATTAAATTAAGCCTGACCCTGTATGCCCAGTGACGAGGCTGGTGAGAAAGCTAATCTCTGTCAGAATGGGAGAACTTTTTCCCATCCAGAGTCGAGTGCAAATCCAAGGTCCGATCCAGTCCAGATGGTGGATGAGAGCCTTGTGGTTTTCACCCACACAGATGACTTCGAGAACGCTGACTGCCTTCTGTTGCCACCTCAAGCTGGCTCTCTGATGCAGGAGACAGGATTCTGTCCATGGTCCAGCTTCCCTGGGGACAGCAGGCAGCCATTTCCCTCTGAGCTGAGCACAGGCTCCAGCTACTGCCCAGGACCTCCAACTGGCCCTGGTCCCAGAGTGGAGAACCCACCCAGCTCTGCTCACTTCTGGAGGCCCCAATCTCCCCAGGCTCTCTCAGGCTAAACTCTAAGTACCTTAACCTGGTCTGCAGCAGTGTTTTTCAAACTGCAGGTCACGACCCATCAGTAGCTTATAAAATCAATTTAGTGGGTCATGACTTCTAATGCTTTAATTATTACATTTATTACTTAAGATATGAAGGGTGAAATGACTCACTATTTTTTATGTAATTAATTGTTTGTTTTGGTCATGCGTACATTTATTTATTTTTATCAATCGCTTAATATCTTTTTGATGTTTTTGCCAAACATCTGATTCTGAACTTATTCAAACATACCAAGAAGATATGAATACACATATTCCCACCATCTAGATTCTACCTTTAATATATATTTTTAAAAATTTTAGATTAAGGTATTATTTACTTAGAGTAAGATTCACCTACTTTAGTGCACAGTTCTGTGAGTTTTGACAGATACAGTCAAGCAGCTACTACCACAATCACGATTCAGAGCAGTGCCTTCAATCCCAAAAATTCTCCCCTGCCCCTTTGCAGTGACCCAGCTTCCCATCGCGTCCCTGGCAATCACTGGTCTAGTTTTTCTCCCTCGAGTCTGTCATATAAACAGAGTCATACAGTAGGTAGCATTTTCAGTCTGGCTTCTTTCATAACACATAGTGCTTTGGAGATTTTTCCAGAGTGTTGTGTGTACCAGAAGATTCTTCCTTTTTATTGTTGAATAGCATTCCATCATATGCATGTACTGAGGTTCATTTATTCATTCACCAGCTGGGGGACATCTAGTTTTTGGCAGTTACGAATAAAGTCACTGTAAACATTTGCAGGCAGATTGCTGTGTGAACCTGAGTTTTCATTTCTCCAGGATAAATACCTCAGAGTGGAAAAGTGGGTCGTATAGTAGAACATGTTTTACTTTATAAGAAACTGCCCAGCTGTTTTCCAAATGACTATATCATTTTGCATTCCCACCAGAAGGTGTGAGAATTCCTGTTATTTCAATCCTCACTATCACTTGGAATTGCGATATATTAAAAAAATTTTTAATATAAAAATATGAGCCATTCTAGTATGTGTGTTGAGGTATCTCATTGTGATTTTCGTTTCTAAATCCCTAATGACATGATGCTGAGCATCTTTTCACATGTTTATTTGCTATATGTCTATATTTATTGGTAAAATGTCTGTTCAAGTCTTTTGCCCATTTTTAAGAATTGAGTTGTTTTTTATTGCATTTTAGAGTTCTTTATATTATAGATACAAGTCCTTTATTAGATACATAGTTTGCAAATATTTTCTTACCATCTGTGGCTTGCCTCTTTATTTCCTTAGTAGTATCTTTTGAAGAGCAGAAGTGTTTAATTTTGGTGAAGTGCAATTTATCAATTGTTTCATTTTTGTCTACATTAACATTTTTAAACAGCTTTATTGAGATAAAATCCATAAACCATACAATTCAGCCATTTAAAGTGTATAATTTAATCGCTTTACTATATTCACAGATTTGTGCAAACCATCACCACAGTCAATTTTAGAACCTTTTCATTACCCCAAGAAGAAACCCTGCACTCCTTAACCATCAGTCTCCTGCTGTCTCATCCCCACCTCCAACCCTGGGCAACATAATCTACTTTCTGGATCTTTAGATTTGTCTATTATGGATCTTCCGTATATACTAAATAGAATCACACAACATGTGACCCTTCACAGATGGCTTCTTTCACTTGGCACAATGTTTTCAAGGTTTATCCATGTTGTAGCTTGTAACAGTACTTCATTTCTTTTTATTCCCAAATAATATTCCCTCGTATGAATATGGCACATTTTATTTATCCACTCTTAGTGGATGAACATTTGTGTTGTTTCCACCTTTTGGGGATTATGCATAATGCCATTGTGTGCAAGTTTTTGTTGTTGTTTACATATTCTAGATACAAGTCTCTTATCGGATATATGATTTTCAAAAATTTTCTTCAATTCTGGGGATTATCTTTTCACTTTCTTAATGATGTCCTTTAAAGCCCCAAAGCTTTTAAATTTGATGATGTCAAATTTACTTATTCTTTTTTCTTTTGTTGATTCTGTTTTTTGTGTCATAGCTCAGAAATCATTGCCTAATCCAAGGTCAGGAAAATTTACATCCATGTATTCTTCTAAGAGTTTTATAGTTTAACTCTTCCATTTAGGTCTTAGATCCATTTTGAGTTAATTTTTGCATATGATGTGAGGTAAGGATCCAACTTCATTCTTTTGTTTTTTGGGTTTTTTAAAAAATATTTATTTATTTGTTTGTTTGTTTGTTTGTTTGTTTAGGCTGCACTGGGTCTCAGCTGCAGCACTCGGGATCCCTGTCACGGCATGCAGGATCCCTCAGTTGAGTCATGCGGACTTCTTAGTTGCGGCATGCAGAGTCTTTAGTTGTGGCATTCGGACTCTTTTTAGTTGCGGCATGCGAACTCCCAGTCACAGCATGCATGTGGGATCCAGCTCCCCGACCAGGGACCTAACCCAGGCCTCCCACGTTGGGAGAGTGGAGCCTCACGCGCTGGACCATCAGGGAAGTCTCCAACTTCATTCTTTTGCAGGTAAATATCCAGTTATTCCAGCACCATTTATTGAAAAGGCTGGCCTTTCCTCGTTGAATTGTCTTGACATGTGTTAACAGTTTTTTATATTTGCTTTATCACATATCTGTAAATCTTTCCATTCCTCTATCCATCCACCAATCTATTTTATTTTTTGATGCATTTCAAAAAGTGAGTTGCCGACACCAGAATACTTTCTCCTAACGCTTCAGCATGCATATCATCAACTACAGTTCACTACTTGCCCACAATTTTTTTCCTTTTGTTATAAAATGTACATACAATGAAATACACAAATCTTAAGTGTACCACTTGATGAGTTTTGACAAATGCATTCACCTGTGCAATGCAAATTCCTTATCAAGATATAGAACACCAATACCACCCCGGAAAGTTCCCTCCCATGCATTTATTTTTATGTATTTATTTTTGACAAATGCATGTGTCCATGTAAGCACCACCCTAATCAAGATGCAGAATATTTTCATCTCCTAAGAAAGCTCTCTTTCACTTCTTTGCTTTTAATCTTGCCCCACCCCATCTGCAGCCCAGACAGCCACTGACCTAATTTATACCACTGTAGATTAGATTATTTGTGTCTGTTACAGAATTGCATATAAATGAAATCATACGATGTGCACTATTTTGTGATAAGCTTATTTCACCCCTGACCAATATTTGAAAAACAAAATAGAACAGAATACAACATATCAGAATGAATGGCAAGTTGCAGTGCGAAATATTGCTTTGTTGATCTTTGTTTCACACATGCATGCACACACGTGTGCATGTGCATGTGTGTGTGTGATTGTACCGGGCCAGAATAGAAAATGCATTTCTTACTGTGGGTTGTAATCAAAAAGATTTAAAAGCTACAATTCTCCTGGACCAGAACGCTGTGTTTCTTTTCTACCTGTCTTGTCACTCTCCCTGTCCCCTCAGCTTTTTTGATCTCATATCAATTACCCCAGTAATTGGTCTCCTCTTAATACCTTTGCAAATTCTGTTTCTTCCCCTGGGTCACTCTCCCCACCTCGTCCCACTCACGCTCAAACTGGAGAACGCCTCCTCATCCATCAGATGTTCCAAGTTTGGCCCTTCTTCCAGAAAACTTCTGTTTTCATGCTTCCCTCTCAGGACTGGTATAACATTGTACCCTAATTACTTGGTCATGCTTTCCTCCAGCTGATCATGAGCTCCTTGGGGACAGGGACCATGTCTTATTCACCTTTGCAGTCCCTAGCTCCCAGGATGTGATGACATATAATAGGCATCAATAAATATTCACTGAATGAATGAATAAACCCCAGGGTTCTGGGTGACAGGGTTTTAAATAAACCAGCCTGGTTTTTCCGAAGGCCCCATTCCTGCATATTTTATTGTCCTGTATATCTCTGATTTCTTAACCATCATTTTTTATAACCTCCTTCAATCGCCCTGAGACTTTAGCCTTTCAACTTTCTTCTCTCCATGCCCCATACTAGTCCTTTCATCCTTGTAAATTCCTTCCGGACATGCTGAGGCAAACAACTGTCTTTATGAAGATGACATCATAGCCTTATCTTTGTGGCCTTTGTCCCAGAATGGCCCCACATCTTCCAAAGTAACGCTAATTCTGTGACTGTGGATATGGGAGCAGGTGTGTAGGGTGTGAATGCACATGTGCATGGAGAGATGGTCATAGTCAGGAGAGTCATTGGCTCATTTTGGTCTGGGTCTTACCCTCAAGGCAAAGAAGCCCACAGATATACCTCCCAGATAGAATCCCAGAGAGGAAGTATAGCAGAGTGGTCAAGGGAACAGGCTATGGAGTAGGAGAGATATTGGGTATTGTGCATTTTTACCACTTGCTAGCTGTGAGATCTTGGGAAAGTTACTTAATCTCTCTGAGCTTCAACATCTTCATCTATAAAATGGGAATGCACAGTGTTGTTTGAAGATTAAATGGGACAATTGATTATATGGCACTGGGCACATGGCAAGTTTCCAAGAAATGGAAATGAGTCCAGTCTGGAAAAATGACATTTCCCAAGAGGTATGTCTGAGTGTCCGAAGGAGAAGAGAAAAGACCCAGCCAGAGGTAAGCTGAGTTAAAGACCAAAGACACAGATGGCACTAAAGGACCAGCAAAAGATGTCACTAAGGACAAACAGCACTGATTGTGCAGATGCTGCAAGAACACCCAGGAGTAAAGTCTGGAACCAGGAGGCCACTCCGTTTAGGAAATGTACTCTAGGAAGGCAGGGCACATGTTGGCTTGTCCCTTGTTCGAAGAATCTGGTGCTCCACTGACTCCTTCTTGCAAAACAGCTGGAGGGCAGGAGTGGGGTGCCACCCTACTGACAGCTTTGCCATGGCACATTCCTGCTCCCTTCCACTGGAGACTAACCACTACAAATATTTCCGCACACAGGTTGAGCACTCGGTTCAGCACAGCAAATGTTAAGAATGGAAAGCTAACAAACTGGCTTGAGGAAAAAACCAAAATGTCCAGGGTAAGATCTTGCTAGCTTCAGGCACGGCTGGATCCAGGAGTTCTGACAGTTTCATTGGGACCTAATTTCACTCTCTCGTTCTCCATCTCTTGACTGCTTTCTGTGGGTGTCCATAAACAGAAAAGCCCTCTCTTGGTGGTTATAAGATGGCATCCAACAACAATGAAGTTAAAATCCCATACCTTCCACACTCAGCTCCAGTGCAAAAGGGTATAAGTGCTCTTGTCCCAGCAGTCCCACAAAAAGTCTTGAGGTTCACCCTGATTGGACTAGCTTAGGGTACTTAGGTCACATGCTTGCCCTGCCAAGCTTTGTGGCCCTGTGGCCACGTGGCCAGTGGAATAGCCTGGGCCACGCATTCCAACCCTAGGCTGGGCATGGAGCCCATGCAGGTTTATGGATGGAAAGTTGGGGGAGGGGAGTAGATCCCCAGAGATTTAAAACAGGGCTTGACTATGGAGGTTCCTTAAAAAACTAAAAATAGAACTACCATGTGACCCAGCAATCCCACTACTGGGCATATACCCTGAGAAAATCATAATTCAAAAAGAGTCATGTACTACAATGTTCATTGCAGCTCTATTTACAATAGCCAGGACATGGAAGAAACATAAGTGTCCATCGACAGATGAGTGGATAAAGAAAATGTGGCGCATGTATACAATGGAATATTACTCAGCCATAAAAATAAACTAAATTGATTTATTTGTAGTGAGGTGGATGGACCTAGAGACTGTCATACAGAGTGAAGTAAGTCAGAAAGAGAAATGCTAACACATATATATGGAATGCTATATATGCTAACACATATATATGGAATGCTATATATGCTAACACATATATATGGAATCTATGCTAACACATATATATGGAATGCTATATATGCTAACACATATATATGGAATCTATGCTAACACATATATATGGAATGCTATATATGCTAACACATATATATGGAATCTATGCTAACACATATATATGGAATGCTATATATGCTAACACATATATATGGAATCTATGCTAACACATATATATGGAATGCTATATATGCTAACACATATATATGGAATCTATGCTAACACATATATATGGAATGCTATATATGCTAACACATATATATGGAATCTATGCTAACACATATATATGGAATCTAAAAAAAAAATAATGTTCTAAAGAACCTAGGGGCAGGACAGGAATGAAGACGCAGACGTAGAGAATGGCCTTGAGGACACGGGGAGGGGGAAGGGTAAGCTGGGACGAAGTGAGAGAGTGGCATGGACATATATACACTACCAAATGTAAAACAGGTAGCTAGTGGGAAGCAGCCGCATAGCACAGGGAGATCAGCTCAGTGCTTTGTGTCCACCTAGAGGGGTGGGATAGGGAGGTTGGGAGGGAGACGCAAGAGGGAAGAGATATGGGGGTATATGTATATGTATAGCTGATTCACTTTGTTATACAACAGAAACTAACACACCATTGTAAAGCAATTATACTCCAGTAAAGATTAAAAAAAAAAACAAACAGGGCTTGTTGCCTGGCAACAAGGGGACAATTATGTGTGGGCGACAGACCACTAATATCCATTACAAATAAAGCCACAGTTCCTGCAGCTTCGGCCAACTAGCTGAAGAGGGCAGAGCCATGCCAACTGACAGGTGGTAGTCCTGCCGCCATGTGAGGCCACTCAGGGAACACAGAAACATCACAGGAAAGCATTGGATGTGGAGCCCCAGTGTGCCGAGAGCTGGTTTCCACGTTCTTTAACTGTCTGGGCTTCAGCTCCTCCTTGGTCACTTCCTGCTGGGCAGTCAAGGGTGACTCACCAAAGCTCTGTAGGTCTCGCCCACCTCAACCATCCCATTGTCCACGCCTTCATTCATTCATTCACTCACTCACTCATCGGGCGCTCTGTGAGTGCTGGAAATACAAGACTGTTGGTGGTAGCTGTATCCCAGTACATAGCACAGTGCCTGGCACATAGTAGGTGCTCAATAAATATTGGTTCACAGAGTAAATGAACAAGACAGACAGAGTCACAGCCCGCAAAGAGCTCACGTCTAATAGAGAAAACAAGCACAAAATCACAAGGTGCCCAAAACTCCTAAACAAGGACATTGGGTAGGTGGCCATAGGCATACAGAGGAGGTACCCTGTCTGGGAAGCTCAAGACTTCTCCACTGAGGAGATGTCAGGCCTTCAAAAAAGACGGTGGTTTCTGCAGGCTGAGGAATGGAAGAAGAGCACAGCCAGCCCAGGGAACAGAGATGGAGAAGGGAAAGCTCATATTATTAATCATTTACTATGGGCCGGAAATTTTATATTTGCCTTTTCACTCTTGGAAAGGATTAGAATTTATCCACAATGAAACAGGAAGACACTGCCTCTTGCCATGCCTAGAATCCTTCTGCCTCTTGCTCTACCCTCTGCTGGGCCTCAGCTCTCATGTGGATTATTGCAACACCCCAGCTGGTCACCAGCTGTGTCTCCCTCAGATTCGCCATCCATGCAACTGCCAGAGGGATTGTTCTGTAACCCACGGTTGAACCTCTCTTGCCTTGGTTTGGAATCCTTTGACGCTCCACATCACCTGAAGCTGGTGTTCAAGACATTTTGTAATATGGCCCCAAGCTGCATTGCTGGCCCCAGCCCGGCACTCCCTGAGATATACTTGTACACCTCCACCCCTTGCTCGTGCTGCTTTCTCTGCCTGGATGCCCATCTTCCCTCTTGTCTCCTTCAGAATGCTGCCCTACCTTCCACTGCAACTCACTCCTCTTCAGAGATGCACTCAGGACCCATTTCGGATGCCTCCCTCCTTGGTAGTCCCCACGCTTCCTGTTTGTATCCTTTTACCCCTTATCACAATCTGGTTGTACTCAATTTGACTCCTATCTCTTGAGTCCTCTTTGCTCTGAGCTACAGATCAACCTCAGGGGAAGAGAAATAAGCCAAGTAAGGCTGGGTCTTCACCCTTGGGAAGCCCGCTGTCTGATGGGAGGCTCCCCTGAGAGCCCTGTGGTCAAATTACCTTTTAAAGGTTGGAAACCTGTTTCCTTTAACCCAGTGGTTCCATACCTGGGGCCACCACCACTTCCCACCCCACTTTGCATTTGGCAAAGTCTGGAGACATTTTGGTTGCTACAACAGGCAGGAGGCTTCTGGAATCTAGTGGGTAGAGGCCAAGGATGTTGCTAAACATCTCACAATGCATGGGACACCTCCCCACAACAAAGACTTATCCAGCTCAAAATGTCAATAGCGCCAATGTTGAGAAACTCTGGTTTAACCATTAAGCAATGAGGAGTCACAGGGAGATTCTCAACCAAAAGAGAGAGAGATTTAACTTTGTGAATTCTGACAGCTGAGTCCGTGGTGGCCTGGAGGAAGGCAGCCCTGGAGACAGTATAATTCAGGACTTTTTTTCCTTTGTCCCAGGAAATCAGTGAAGTAAGCAGGCAGGAGTGTACTGGTCTTCAGCCAGAAACACTAAGCTCTGTATACATTCCTCCCAGATGGCAAATCATGCATATTGCAACAAGCACAGTGTTACAATGTCAGTTAGGTTCCTGAGAGGAGTTTCTCTCTCCTGAGGAAGTGTGCTCACTCAGTACTCACCAGCTATGTGATCTTGAGCAAGTATCTTACCCTCTCTGTGTCTTTTCCTCAACTGTAAATGGACCTAATCATAGTACCTAATTCCAAGAGTTTTTGTAAGGATTAATTAATATATGACAAGAGCCTACAACAGAGTCTGGTACATAGTGCCACACTACTACATAAATGTCAGCTCTTAATATCATCCTCTCATCACTACCACCATCACCACCACCATCCTTATCATCATCATCATCCCTATCATCATCATCAACTTCAACACCCCCACCACTATCATCATCATCATCACCATCATCATCATTAACATCATCATTCCCACCTCCACCACCATGATTATCCCCACCAGCACCATCATCGTCATCATCATCACCACCATCATCATCATCACCACCATCATCATTAACGTCGTCATCCCCACCTCCACCACCATGATTATCCCCACCAGCACCATCATTGTCATCATCATCACCACCATCATCATCACCATCACCACCATCATCAACGTCATCATCCCCACCTCCACCACCATGATTATCCCCGCCAGCACCATCACTGTCATCATCATCACCACCATCATCATCAGCATCACCACCATCATCATTAATGTCGTCATCCCCACCTCCACCACCATGAATCCCCACCAGCACCATCATTGTCATCATCATCACCACCATCATCATCATCGCCACCATCATCATTAATGTCGTCATCCCCACCTCCACCACCATGATTATCCCCACCAGCACCATCATTGTCATCATCATCACCACCATCATCATCACCATCACCACCATCACCATTAACGTCATCATCCCCACCTCCACCACCATGATTATCCCCACCAGCACCATCATTGTCATCATCATCACCACCATCATCATCACCATCACCACCATCATCAACGTCATCATCCCCACCTCCACCACCATGATTATCCCCGCCAGCACCATCACTGTCATCATCATCACCACCATCATCATCAGCATCACCACCATCATCATTAACGTCGTCATCCCCACCTCCACCACCATGAATCCCCACCAGCACCATCATTGTCATCATCATCACCACCATCATCATCAACATCGCCACCATCATCATTAATGTCGTCATCCCCACCTCCACCACCATGATTATCCCCACCAGCACCATCATTGTCATCATCATCACCACCATCATCATCACCATCGCCACCATCACCATTAACGTCATCATCCCCACCTCCACCACCATGATTATCCCCACCAGCACCATCATTGTCATCATCATCACCACCATCATCATCACCATCACCACGATCATCATTCCTTTCTTTTAGAAGAAAGCCTGTTTATCGAACCTGCGCTACCTGAGGTTTGATTGGATGTCATTCTGCCCCAAGGGTGGTAGCAAAAGGGATCAACCCTCAGCCCCCTTGACACAGTCTGCTGGTTATGTCCACAGAGCTTGGTTCAGGGTTGTTATCAATCACTTTGTCCTCACCCGCCAAAACCAGGTGAGCCAGGCCAGCTTGGAGGCCCCAGATGGCTCCAACTCTTGAAATAAACCCCCTGGATCTGCTCTGTTAAAAACTGCAAAATGACAAAAAGTCAAAATTTCTCCTGTGGAGAAATGGTGTCTGTAGGTAGACCACAGCTGCTGGGGTTCAGCTGTTCAAAGATGTCAGGGCTCCCATGTCTGGAAAATTCTTTTCACCTTACAAGAATTCCAGATATTGGCTCTTGCTGGAGTTGCGTCCATAGTCCGCAGACATCAGGACTCCCACACTGCTGTTGTCTTGGCCTTCCCTCCTGGCGGTAGAATGGCCTGTGTTCACAGCCGCAAGACCCCTTCTATCAGGAATACTAACACTGCCCCAGAAGCACTCCCCCACATGCAGACTTCCATGTGTGTTTAGTTGGCAGAACTGGGTCATTCAGCCACCCATAGGACAAGGGAGGCTAGGAAAGCTGGAACGGGACTGTCATGATTGGCTGAAACAAATCATGTTCCATTGCCTCAGGGAGGGTACACCGCTGCCCTGATGAAGTCTGGGCTCTGTTGGCAAGGAAGAACATGAGAGGTGAGTATTGTAGGTCTGCAGCAGGTCAAGGTACAATGGCTGCAAAACAAACTATCCCCAAACTTTGTGGCATTTATTTAGCTCATGAATCTGCAACCTGGCCGGGCTCATTTGGGGACAGTTTGTCTCTGTGCTACTTGGCATCAGATTGAAACAACATTCATTAGCAACATTCATTTTGCTGGTGACTTTGCAATTTGGTCAGGGTTCAGTGGGCTCGGCTCATGTCTGTTCCTCCTGGTGTCAGCTGGGATGGCTCAGGAATGGGAGCTGGAAACATCTGAGGGCTCGCTTGCTCACATCTGGGCCTGGGCTGGGAAGTCCCGTACAGCTGGGGTTCCTCCGGCCTTTCTCTCTGTCTCTCTGTGTTCTCTCCATGTTCTCTCTCCAGGACTGTGGCTTCAGGGTAGCTGGACGTCTCACATGTCAGCTCAAGGATCCCAAGTGTGAGCTGAGAGAGCGAGAGAGAAAGAGACAAGAGACAGACAGACAGGCAGACAACAGAAAGAAAGAAAGAGAGAAAGAAAGGGAGAGAGGGAGGGAGGGTGGGAGGGAGGGAGGAAGGAAAGAAGGAAGAAAGAAAGGAAGAAAGGAAGGAAGGAAGGAAGAAAGAGAGAGAGAGGAGGGAGGGAGGAAGGAAGGAAGGAAGGAAGGAAGGGATTCTATACATAGACCTTCTACCTTTCACAAAAAATAATGCAAAATGGATCATAAACCTGAATGTACAATGCAAAACTATAAAACTTCTAGAATATAACATAGAAGAAAATCTAGGATCTAGGTTTGGCAATCAGTTTTTAGATAACAACACCAAGAGCATGATCCACGAAAGAAAAAACTTAATAAGTCGGACTTCATTTAAAGTCAAAAATTCCACTTTACAAAAAAACACTGTTAAGAGAATGAAAAGATAAGCCAAAGCTTGGAGAAAATCTTTGCAAAACACATGTCCAATAAAGGACTTATATCCAAAATATACAAAGAATTTTTAAAAACTCAACTCTAAGAAAACAAACAACCCTATTTAAAAATGGGCAAAAGATCTTGGCAGATGAAAAAGAAGATACACAGATGGCAAATAAGCACGTGAAAATATGCTCAACATAATATATCTTTAAGGAACTTGCAGATGAAAACAACCATGAGATACCATTACACATCTACTAGACTGGCTAAGATCCCAAAAACTGACGACACCGAGTGCTGGCAGGAATGCAGAGCAACAGGGACACTCATTCACTGCTGGTGGAAATGCAAAATGGCACAGCCATTTTGGAAGAGTTTGGCAGTTTCTTACAAAACTAAATGTATTCTTACCATATGATCTTAGCAATCACACTCGGTATTTACCCAAAGGAGTTGAAAACATGTCCACATAAAAACCTGCACACAAGTGTTTATATAGCAGCTTTATTCATACTTGTCAAAAACTGAAAGCAATCAAGGAGTCCTTCGGTAGGTGAATGGCTAAATAAGCAGTGGTACAGCCAGACAATGGAATATTATTCAGTGCTAAAAAGAAATGAGGTATCAAGCCATGAAAAGACATGGGGGGACCTTAGATGCATATTACTAAGTGAAAGAAGCCAGTCTTAAGAGGCTATATACTGTCAGATTCCAACTATATGGCATTCTGGAAAAAGCAAAACTATAGGGACAGTAAAAAGATCAGTGGCTTCCAAGGTTCATGGGGAGGAGGAGGAGGAGGTGAAGCCTAGGGGATTTTCAGGAAGGTGAAACTCTTCTTTATGTTGCTGTACTGGTGGGTAGATGTCATTATGCATTTGTCGAAACCCACAGAACATCTCAGAAGGAAGCGAGCGTTAACCTTAATGTAAAGAGCAGACTTCAGTTAACAATAATGTATAAATAAATACCGGTTCACTAACTGTTACAAATGTACTGTATTAATGCAAGATGTTACTAATAGGGGAAATTATGCACAGGGGAGGGGGTAATATAAGAGCTCTCTGTACTATCAATTTTTCTGTAAAATCTACAACTGTTCTAAAATTAAAAAAAAAAATTTAAACCTGAAAGACAGGATTAAAAACAAGTAATGTAATGTGAGCTGAGCTCGTACTGAGGCCAAACTTGGCAACCGCCTGTGTTGAGGGCCTGAGTTTTTATTGCTTTGGGGCCTCCAAACCCCCCCCCTCCAAGGCCTGACACAGAGCAGCCACTGACAAAGTTTGGACAGCTCAGGCAGGAATCCAAATAGTGCAACTATATGTGAGATGGCAAACTTTACATTTATTATCCTTCTAAGGCTTCAGGACAATGTCCTATTTTCGTTAACTCTTTTTTTTTTTTTTAATTTTTGGCTGTGTTGGGTCGTTAACTCTTTATATTGACATAATTTCAGACTTACAAAAAAGTGGCAAGTACAAAGAATTCCCATATTCCCTTTCTCCAGATTTCCCAAATGTTTTCACATCCAACCACATCTGCCCCATCCTTTCCTGTCTTTTCAGTGCTGTTTTTACCCCCATTTCACAACCAAGCAAACAGGTGGAGGAAGCAGGCTCTGAATTGGCTTCTCATCTTCCTTCTGATCAGAACAACAGTGAACATTTATTGAGTGCCTACTATGTGCCAGGTGTTGCTCCAAGAACTTTTCATGGATCTCATCACATGTATTTCAGACCCTATGAGGTGGGGCCTGTGATCGTCCCCACTTTGCAGATGTGGGAGCTGAGGCACGCACTGTGCACAAGCCACTTCACCCAGAGTCCATAGTAAGCAGTGGGGTTAGTACGCAGACGCAGTCAGTCAGGTGGAAGTGAGGGAAGAGTGAAGGATGACTTAAAGATGCAGAAAACAGGGTGGGAGCCCAGTTTGGGAGGCCAGGAGGGCAGACAGCCCAGGCCACACATTCCCAAAGTGAGACTTCCACTGTCTCCAGATAAAACTTGACACAAACTCAGAGACACAAAGACGGGGCAAAGGAAGATTTCATGTTTAGGAGGGGACCTCAGCACTATCCAGCCTGGGTCTGCACACCTCCTACCTGACCTTCTTCCCCTCTCCCCTCCTCAAGGCTCTCCAGCCAACCTGGCCTTCAGGCAATTCCTCCAACGTGCTAAATTGGTTCCCACCCCAGGGCCTTTGCACTTACTGTTCTCACTTTCTAAACTAGTCTTGCCCCCATCCCCTTCAGGCTAGAAGCTCAAATGTTTCCTCCTCCAGGAGGAGTTAGGTCTCTCTCTGTTTTACTCTCTTCTTGGTATCTCTTGTTACCTGAAATACTTTATTCATTTACTGTTTCTCCCAGCTTCTGGGCTCCATCAGGGCTTTTATGGTGTGCAGTGATTAGTGGTCCATGGAGCGTGGGTTGGAATCCCACACCAGCTGCATGACTCTGAGCAAGTTTCCCCTCAGAGGCTCTGTGCCTGTTTCCCCATCTGCAAACTGGCGGACAGTAGTATAGCTCCCTCACAGGGTAGTTGTCAGTTAATATATGCATGGCCTTAGAAAGGGGTCTGCCAGATGGTACTAACTGTTGATTGAAGAGTTGTTTTACTGTCTAAATTTTTCTGGAGCCCGGCATATCGTAGGCGCTCAGAAAACATTTGCTGAAGAGAAGAACACACATCCGCATTCAGCAGAAGTTGGGCTGTCAGGAAGGGGAGCAGGATTAAAGATGCCCAGCCCCCCAACCCTTAACGGACCTGCCCCCTGTGCCTAGAGAGGCAGAGAGGGGCCTCAGCAGGAAAGGCAGGGGCAGGGGCGGTGGGACCAGCTGGTGCCAAATCCGGAGGCTCCATCCGGAGCTGGGATTTTATTCTGAGAGCTAGGGGAAGCCCTGCGGAGTTCTCCCCGCTGGGGTGTGACCTCCAGTGGCCATGGGGCCCGGGCGCTGGGATCGCCTCCGGGAGAGATCGGCAGCCCCTCGGACTGCGGGGACGGAGGGGACCGGGATAGTGACGCAGCTGTGACCGTCGGCGCCCCTGCCGGGAGGGCGCCCCGGGGAGCGCGGGGGGAGCGCGGGGGGAGCGCGGGGGGAGCGCGGGGTGAGCGGAGCGGGGCGGGGCGGGGCGGCGCAGGCCAATGGGCGGGGAGCGGGGCGGGGCGCAGGAAGCTGGGCGGGCTTGGCAGGGGGCCTAGGAAAGCCCCGCCTGGTGCAGCCAGGGCTGGGACAGCCGCCCGGAGTGTCTCCCACTTGCCGCTCCGGCGCTGGCGCGGCGACTGGACCCGGAGCGCGCAGGTAGGACCCGGGGCCCGCGCACGGGTGGGAGGCTGGGGGATCGGCCCGGGCACGCGGCGGCGGTCCACAGAGCGCTGGGGCCGCCGGCGGGGCGCCAGGAGGCTGGGACCCCGGGATTTCCCGATCCCCAGTGGGGATTGCTCACCTGCCGGCTCCTCTTCGCGCGAGGGGCAGCGGCGGCTCCGTCCCTTCCGCCCAGCGCACCTGAAGCGGGGCTGGGGAGGCGAGTGCTGGTGCTCAGACACCCGCACGCCCCAAACTCGCCCCATCCGCGACACGTCAGAGGGGCGGCCTCTTGGAGGGGCTTGGGAACGTCGTGAGCATGGGGGGAGGCAGGTCTTGGGCCACCAACCTCCCCCGTCTTCTCTGGGCAGTCACCCCCCACCCCGCGCACAGGAAGTCGGTGAGGATTTGGATCGAGGAATCTGGTGAAACAAGGCCCTTTCGACCTCTGCTCTCCTTATGTGAATATTGATGGGCCCAATAATAGCGATCATTTGCTGGGACTTGTGTTGTACGGGCCTGCCCTGAGCACTGAAAGTATTCTGAGTTAAAGTTCAAAATAACCTTTCTGGTCGGTGCTTTGTGTGTATTGTGGCCATTTTGCAGATGAGAACTGCTGAGGCACAGGCAGCTTAAATGACTTGCCCAAGGTGATGCCCACAAAGAAAGTGCAGAGCAGGATTCCAACGCACTCATTCTGGCACCAGAGCCCACTGCCTTCCACATGTCAACAATATTTGTCAAACTACCCCATAAACAAATTCTCCAGGGGATTCGATTAAGATGCAGCTTCTCAGGCTCTTTTTGGTGAGATTCAGATTCAGTAAACACAGGAATCTAGATTCTTCTTCTCCTTCTCCTCCCTCCTCCTCCTCCTCCTCCCTCCTCCTCCTCCTCCTCCTTCCTCTCCTTCTCCTTCTCCTTTTTCCCCTCCTTCTCCTTCTCCTTCTTCTCTTGAACAAATTCTATGTTTCTTATAATCAGGAGAGTCTGGGAACCAGCACACTTGGTGCCTGCTGCTGGGATCCACACATCACCCCCAGGCCAGCACTTACCCTGCTTGAATGCCAGCCTTTGCCCTCTGCGGCGAAGTATGACCCCCGCCCCCCTGCAACTCCTCCCCTATGGGTGGCCTTTTAGGAGCACCAGGCATTTGCTGGGACAACAGTGCCTTTATTAAAATCCTTAAGTCCAGTGGGAAAACTGAGGCTCAGGTTTACTTTTGTCCAGGTGTCCCCCACAGTCAGGGGTTTGTCCAGGTGTCCCCCACAGTCAGCGGTTTCCAGAGTCCTACAAAGGCCACTTGAACTCAGCTAGCCCCACCATGAGTACAGATGAGGATGCTGAGGTATAGAAAGGGAGGTGACCTACCCCAGCCATTCATTCACTCATTAGCACTCACTGGGCACTGCCTGAGTGCTGTTCAGGGCACTGGTGTTTGCCCTCAAGGAGCTCCCTCTCGGGGGGCGGTTGGGGAGAGCTATGAGGAAGGGAGGAAGCACAGGTAGGGGGTGATCAACCTTCATGGGTCAATGGGACAGACTTCATGGAGCAGGGACCTCTGAGCCAGCCCTGGGAGAGGAGGAGAGGAGCTCGGTAGGTGCAGAATGAGAGGGAACAGCATGCTGAGCAGTGGGAACAGCATGGATAAAGGCTAGGAGGTCGTTCAGGGAGTGGGGGAGAAGCCAGTGATGGATGGAAAGGTGGGGCGTGTTGTGAAAGGCCTTGAATGCCATGCGGAGGAGTGTAGGCCAGTGTATTTTACCTTTGCCTGAACCATAAGAATCACGATACAGATTCCTGGGCCCCGCCATGGACCTCTGGAGCTAAATCTAGAGGGAGGCTGGGGGAAGGCCACAGGGAGGGAAAATCACTAACCAGTCACCCTGGTTACAACACACCCAGTTACCAGCAGGTCTGGGATGACCTGAGGATTTCCAAATTCTGGGCAGTGACTCAGTAACTGATGTGTTTTGTACAGCAAAAGCTCAGGGTTGCAGAAAGCCGAGGCAGGGGCAGGAACGCTGTCCCCGAAGGCATTCACAATTTCCTGGTGTTCAGATTCAGAAGAGGAGCTGAAATGAAGTATGAAGGAAATGAGAAGAGAGACCCTTTCCTGGACCCCCTTCTCTCTATCCCCCTATCCCCCATCCCTACCCCCGGATGGAAGAGAGAGTTTGGGATCAAATGTCCACTGCCCTTGATGGCACCTGGGAGTGGGGCAGGGACAGAGGCCCCCTGGGTGCTTAGTTTCCTCACGTTTGTAAAATTGAGCTTCTATGAGTGCTAATGACATCATGTTTTATAAGCTCCTTAGCACAATTTCCAACACAACGCATGCACAGTCAGTATTCATGTCTGTTGTTACCTGTCAAGAAGTATAGCTTGGAGGTTAAGAGCATGGACTCTGGATCCAGATCGCACAGGTTCAAATGCTGGCTCTGCCATTTCTTATGGAGCCAAGTTCTCAAGACTTCAGTTTCCCCATTTGTGAAATTATAGTGTCTACTTTATACCGTTTGTAGTGACGATGAACTGAATTCATAAGTGTCAAGCATACAGAACAGCGCCCAGTGTAGAGTAAGCACTATATATTTGTTAAGTAAATAAATGAACCCCATTGGATGGCCTTTAATCTGCCCATTTTGCAGGTGAGGAAACCAAGACTCAGAGATGTGCGTGGTGGCCTTGCCTAAGGTCGTACATCTAAGAGCACATCTAAGAGTGACAGATGGAGGGATTCAAACCTGCTTTCCTTCCCAACCTCTGTCCTTTCCCACTGTGCCACTTTGCTGGGGTGGCCAAGAGGGACATCTTTTGGAGCATTCCTCAGGACCGTGGAGACATGCCAGTCTTGTTTGACCAGATTTCCCTTGGCTCGGCTAGAAGAGAGGCCGACGGCTTGCCTAGATGTTGTACGAATTTGCCCTTGCAAGAATGTGGATGGGAGAACCCCAGTGGAGGCTGAGAGTCCTAGAGAGACCGGGGGACCCTGCATCTGATGGGCCGTAACCCCTGTTGCTTTGCTTCCAGCCAAGTCATTCTGCTTCTCTGAGCCTGAGGCAGAGAGAAGGTCACAGGCTTGAAGACAGGGGCCCCAGGTTCAAATGTGAGCTTGCTGTTCTTCCTGTCTGTGGGATCTGGAGGAAGTTGCTTAACCTCCCTGAGCCTCAGTTTGCTTGTCAGTAAAATGGGTGTTTGGAGGTGGGGAGGGGGCGGTATTCGTGAGATGATTTTTGGAGTTACCTTGCCCACAGCTCCGTGATTGCTGTTTCTCTCCCCGATTAGGACAGAGTCACTTCTTCACATCCAGCGCCTGGCTTCCTCATTCATTTCTTCTTTGGATATTTATTGGGCACTTGTGTGCCAGGCAAGGTGCCAGGTGCTACTAATAGAGCACTGGACAAAGTCCTTGCTCTCCTGGAGTTAGACTTCTAGCTCTGAAAACAGGCAGTACACAAACAAACGTACACAGATCTATACTCCTTATCTAGCATTCGAAATCCACAAGCTCTGAAAACCGGAAGCGTTCTCATCACTCAAGTGGAAGCAAGACCTGACATGAACTAAATGCGAGGCTCTTTGGAGGCTTTATTTATTCTCCTTGGTGTGAAGGCTCGTGTGTCTTGCTGCAGAGATATTCATGTGATTGATCACAAGGTGCTCCTCGGGCCCCGTGGGGGACAGGGGTAGTTTTGATGGGTGGTATTTTATACAAGATTACCTTCCTCTAATCTGAGTAATTCTAAATTCAGAAACACACCTGGCCCCCAGGATCTCACACAGGAAGACAGGCACCTACAGTATCGTGTCACATAGTGACAGTGCTTGGAAGCAGTGTGGGGGTGGAGTCGGGGGAGCCTCTCCGAGGAGGGACATTTAGAAGGACAAGGGGCAGAGGCCCTGGAGGAGCGGGCCAGGTGGAGGGAACCAGAGAGGATGCTAGAAAAGGTCTCGTCCGCCCGACTGGCCCCATTTCCGGGCCTGCTGCTTGCCCCCGCTCTGCGTGCACAGTTCTGTCTAAATGCACACATCTTCGCCTTTCCAAGAAGTGGTGGTGCCTCTGAGGTTTCGGGTTTGCCTCCGACTGACTCATTTTCATTCTTGGGGCCCCCTCGGGCCTCCTCATCTTCTCGACGTCACTTAAGAAATCCAAGTCTTCAACAAAGCAGGCCTGGGAGCTGCGACTCGCTGGGGTTGCTCACCATCTGGGCTGGCATCCGAGTCCCCCCTCCCCCTCCCTCCAGGGAGAGAGGCAGGAGGTGGGTCCTGGTGAGGGGAAGAGAAGCTTGGCCCTCAAGGGTTTGGTGGAACAGATTTCCTGAGAGGAAGGAGGTGTTCTAAGCAACAGGACTGTGAAGGGACTAACAGCCTCCGGCCTGCAGAGCCAGTTTGCAAAGCTAAAAGTGACAGGCATGCACGTGTCTTGAGTGCCAGCATGGGGCTCGCTGCTTACACTCAACTCAGCAAGCGTGCTGGGGCTGGGGACACAGCAGTGACTGATGCAGCAACAAGGGCCCTCATGGAGCTGACCGTCTGGTGGTGGAGGTGACTTTTGAGCTAAGACCTGACATAGAAAGACACGTGGATATCTGGGGAAAGAGTGATCCCAGCGGAGGGAACAGCAAGTGCAAAGGCCCTGAGGTGTGTTTGACTCACAACAAGGAAGCTGATGTGGTTGGATGGAGTTGAAGCAAGTTGAAGGGGCCCGGGGAGAGAGGTCAGGAAAGCCAATAGGAGCCAGAGACCTGCATTGTCTCAGTCAACTTGTACAGTAACTGTACGAGGTAGGAACTGCTCTTATCCAGATTTTACAGATGAAAAAAACAGGCACAGAAGCTTTAGTAACTTGTCCGGGGTCACATAGCTGTGAACCCGGCAGCTCCAGGGTCCTCAGTCTTTACCACTGTGTTTAAACACATCATGGAAACTGTATTCAAGCGCTAAAGGCCCACCTGTCGCTGTCTACTGTCGGTGCTCACCTCCCATCGATCTGCCCAGCAACCCTGTGCACGTGGTCAGGCCAGGACCAACATCACAGGTGATCCGATCATTGCCCAGATCATTTTACAGATTGCTTTACCGAGGAGCATCTTCCCAGCATGGCAGACACCCTAAAGCAGAGGGGGCGTGGTGGGGCTGAGGGTCGTGGAGGCAGGTAGATGCGTGGGTGCCTCCCCATTTCCCTGGGGAGGAAACTGAGGCTCAGGGAAGAGACTTACCCGGTGATGCAACTTGGAAGGGGCAGAATCTGGATTCAAATCCAGGGCTGGGAGCCTATGCATTTAACTACTATTCTGAGCCATCCAGCCCAAGGAGCAGAGTTTAAAAGAAGTAGGTTTCTAGGTTAGAAATAAGGGAGCACAGTCACCAAGAGCTGTTTTGGAGAACTGCGGAAGGCCTGAGGGTTTCCTGAAGCAGCCAGGAGAGTGTTTTGTCTTTTTAAAAGAGGAACTTCTCCAGAGAGGAGGGACGCCAGATCTCTGCGGGGGCAGCCCTCCAAGCCCGCAGACCCTCAGCTTCCCAACAGTCTTGCTTCTGGGGAGTAGGCCTTCTAGAAACCAGATTTCTACTGTTGGACAGCTCTTACTGGGAGAATATCTTTCCTGGGATTTAGCCAAATTAGCTTTCCAGCAGCTTTTGCTTTCTGGCTTTGGTTCTACCCCTTGGAGGTAGTAAGCATTCTCCTCCATCCCAGCGCAGTGATTCTCTTATTCAGATGACACAGCCATAATTCATTCAGTCATTCTTCCTCTTCAGTCTGGCTTTGGACATGATCCAATTGGTCAGAGTCCCACATAAAAACCATTGCCTCCCCCAAAGCCTGCCCAGTCAGAGAGGAGGGAGGCTGTCACCTCCTTGGATCTGGAGCCCATACCTCTGTTGATACCACCTGCAATCATACTTTGTAGTGGCCACACCCCAGTTGGGGCTGGTATTGAACTTGTCAGCTAAACCCTCCAATTCTCTCGTCTACACGAGCTGCTGTCAATTAAGGTTTCTTCCATTCTGAGGTTCCTTGTTTGAGGCTAACAATCGTTCTCAGTCTTTCTTGTTTTCTAGTAAATCAACTGCAGGCTATAGTTTTTTCTCTGAGTACTGCTATGGCTTCATTCCACAGGTCTTGTTACACAGTGTCATTCACTACTAACTACTTTAGTTTATAATTTCCCTTTTGCTTAAAAGTGTTATGTGCATTATAATATTTTTAAGGTGGATGGAATTTTTCAAGTTATTTTTTGATTGTTGATTTCTGAATGTATTGCATAATGGTCAATATCTGTAGATTCTATGATATCAGTGATGGAGAATTTGTCGAGATCATCTCTGTAGGATTTTCTGGTCCATTTTTTTTCTGTTTGTTCCTCTTGTATTTGAAAGGATGTGTGTTTTTGTTGGGTTAAAGTTCTGGAAATATATTTTGTTCACCCTTACTAATTATATCATTTATATTTTCTCTGTTTTTATGTAGTTTTCTCTACCTGATTTATCTCCCACTATGACAGAGGATCTGTTCAGTTTTCTCTGGCCTTCTCTCAGTTTTTTGCTTCATTTTTGAAGGTATGTTGTTAGGTGCTTATAAACAGAATATACGATACGAATAGAAGAGGGTTCATGATTTTTATACCTTCTTGGTGAGCTGCTCCTTTTATCAGTATAAAACAGCTACCTTTCTTTTAATACTTTGATGCCTTAAATTCCATTTTATTCAGTATTAGTATTCCTATACCTGTTATCTTTATTTGCATTTTTCTTGACTAATTTTCCAATTCTTTTATTTTCTTTTCTTCCCCTCTAAAGTCGAAGGACTTTTCTTTGACTCCAGTCTGGTAGCCACATGAGTTTAAAAAAAAACAAAAAAGAAACTTGCATTTTAGTCTCAGCTCTGCAACCCACTTGCTCAGTGATCTTGGGCAAGTCATTTTCCCTCTTTGGGCCTCAATTTCCTAAACCGTAACATGGGGCTATGACTCGCTTTGCCCCTCTCTAGGGTTTTTGTGAAAATAACAACACGTAGTGAATATGAAAGGCATTGTAAACATCCCTGTACTCATATTAGTCGTTGGGTGTAAACATTGGCCGGCATTCCAGGCAGTGAGAATGGCATGTACAAAGGCCTGGAGGAAGGAACACATCCAGCAATGAGGCAGCCAACGACTTCAGTTTCGCCATCATTGGCTGGCCGCCTCTGCGTTCGCAAGGAGACGTGCATGAGACACAGTCCCTGGCCTGGAGGACTTACAGTCTGGAAATGGGGCAAAATGACGCGCACGGCTCACTCTTTATGGGAACGGAAAGGATGTCTGGACAGCGGGAAAGGATGTCTGGACAGCAGGACAGGCAGAGCTGGGAAGTGGGAGGAGGAAAGAGTAGCGTTTGACCAGGAACATCCTGAGAGGGTGGCGTAGGAGGAGGGCACTGAGAGGCAGAGGAAACAGCCCAAGGGAAGTGGGGAGTCTGGGCACATATGGGGAGGGTGGGGCAGGGCTGGGAGGGTGGAAGGACTGTTCTTTGATCCCCTCGTCCACCCACCCCGAGGAGGAAAGCAGTGGGGCTTTTGCAAAATTTTGGAACTCCTCACTGACAAAACGATGCTTCTCAGCACCGTAACAGCCGCATCCCGCAGGGACAGAAGGAAGGGAACGTTTGGGGGTGCCGGAGCTTAGGGAGCTTAGGGAAGGTGCGGGGGGTGGGTCTCACCTGTTGCTCCTTTCCTCTTATTGGGGGTCTTCTGGTGTCTCAGGACACCCACTCACCCAGGAGGACATCACCTGGTGGTTGTAAGGCACAGAGGGACCACAAATGTGGGGTGTGGCTTTTTAAAAATTGAGCATTTAAAAACCAGGGTAATATACATACAAATCTGGATTTCCAGCTTCTTGTGAAAGATCGAGCACCCTAGCGACCCCTAGGCCTTCATTTACATGGTGCAAAGCAGAGTGGCGGGTGCCTGTTAGGAACTGGACATGTGCTCGCCACCTGCCCCCTCTCTACTCACTGAGGACATGCATCTGCGTTCTCTTAGATATTTGAGTTGACGTTAGGGGAGATGACCCTCCGTGGCCGTGAGAGGTGGCTGGGAGCTGGGAACTGCCCCCGGAGGGAGTGAGCGCTCCATTGCTGGAAGCAGGCAACTAGAAGGTTGATGGCCCCGTGGCAAAGGCCTAGGGGGACGTGAAGTGTTAGCTGGCTTGGACTCCAGGGTCTTTGGGGATCCACCAGCCCTGAGAACTGGCTGTTCTGAGACCTTCGCTGACAAACCCCGATAGCCTCGTGCACCTTCCGCTCTATTCGCTTCCCTCTCACCCATCGTTTTTTTCTTTTTCTTTTTATTGCAATGTGCATGCAGACAAGTGCCCAGCTTCACAAAGTAAACACAAGCGTGTATAACCTGATCAGGAAACAAAGCATGACTAGCCCCCCAGAAGATTCTCTCCCGTCCCACCCTCCCCCAGGACACTTTCCTGACCACTAACCCCAAGATTGGTTTGTATCCTTTTGGACTTTATATAAATGGAATGAGTATTGCCCTTTCAAGCCCAGCTTCCTATACTCAGCTTGTACTCTGAGACCCGTCTGTGCTGTCATGGCAGCTGTCATGTACTCAGGGTCTGTACTTGGCGTTTGGAGACGAGCTTTTGCTGCCTGCTCCATCAGCACTGCCCTAAGCCTCTTCTGCCCAGCTATGCCAGCCATGGTCTCTTTGCCTCCCCTCAACCGCCCCAGGAGGCAAGTGGTTCAGCTCTCATTTCACAGATAAGGAGACCGAGGCTCTGAGAGGACCACAGTGTGCCAAGATCTCCCAGCCAGTCAGCGCAGAGGCCACGCGCTTAGGCTCAGAGTTACGCTTCCGCATCTTACATGCTCTGGGGTCTCTGCCCATGTGGGTGTCCCCACACATCTGTGTGTCCCTGACCATGCCAAGAATGATAAAGGATGAGACAACAGAAAGAACTCGAGGGAGAGCCCCATCCCAACCCCTGCCTGTCTGCAGACAGACCATGAACAGGGAGCTCTTATCTGTGCTGACATGCTACTGCTTTGCGTTTGCCCAGGGGCCAAAGTCCTGGTCCCTGTTGAGACATGCTCCCTGTGAGGACCGGGCAAACAGTGGTCGGTGGTGGAGGCCAAGTTCTAGTTCATCACTTCCTGCCCTGTTACCTTGGGACTATTTCTGAATTCCCCTGAGCCTCAATTTCCTCCTCTGTGCAGGTAATGTTTAACCACATCTTCTACACGGGGCTTGCTGGGAGGAGCAAACAGAGAGGTGTATAAAAGGAGTGAATTTACGGCTGCTTCCTCCTTGCCAGATGCTGTACTGTTACTCCAGAACCAAAAGATCTGGGTTCAATTCCCAGGCCCACCTCTTACTAGCTGTGCATCCTTAGGCAGGTTCCTGGACCTCTCTGGGCCTCAGTTTCCCCATGTCTACAAAGGGAATGATAATAATTGCACCGTCCATGTTCCTCAGTTGGGGAAGGGTGGAATCTATGGGCAGAAGGGCCCAGGACATGGTCTCTAAAGACTCAAGGAATTGGGGGCAATCATGGTGACTTCTGGTGACCTCAGGAAGAAGGTGAACCGGGAGCCGTGACTGTCACTAAGACAGCCAAAATCTAATCAGCATCTTGGGACCGAGACATCTTGTATCTGTGTATCAGGACAATGAGCAGTAATCAGGGTAATGCCCCAATTACCAGCTCTCTGGAGATCAGCTCCCCCCTCCCCTCTTGGGGTGGCCAAGATCGGTGTGGTGCCTGCCTTGGGGTATATAAGGAGACTCTGAGCCAGAATTGGTCAGTGTTTATCCAGCAGTAAGAGGCAGAAAATGCCAGCTCTGGGAGCTGTATCCCTGCCTCCATCAGGGATGGCTGGCCAGGCCTCACTGCACACAGCCAGGGGGAGTTCGTTCATTTATTCTTCCATTCAGCAAATATCTATGGACCCCCCCCGCACTGTGTGCCAGGCACTGTGCTAGGCTGTAGGGCTATAGCAGTGAACCCGGTGGGTGCAGCCTGTAGGAGCTGGTGTTCTCTGGGGGATTTGGACTGTGCACAGGACACGTGCGCGTGTGCTAGGCTGTGAGGAGTAAGTGCCAGGAAGAGAAATAAAGCAGAAGGGCTTGCAGAGTGATGGAGGCTTGGCTGCTGGTCCTGAGCAGGTGGCGTCTGCACTCAGGTCCTCAGGCACAGCCTCCTCCCCGGGGGCACTGGTACCTTCTGAGGATGGGCGTGGCTTCCAGGATCCTAGATGGAGTCACCCGGCTGCCCCTCCCGTGGACGCTTGGACTTCATGTGTCCGCAGCCAACGTGAGCGTCCACATTGCCATTAAGGTGGCTGTTAGCCCAGGATGCCAGCCTGTCCCCGAGATGGTGCACCCCCTCGGGGCTCTGGCCCATCCGAATCCCACGAAGGAGGTTCACGGTCTCCAGCCCCCTCCCTCCCCTCTCAGACAAGGCTGTGTCTCTCACTCTGCACAGCCCCTGTGGGCTTCAGCCACAGCTGATGACCTGCAAACCGGTCTCCAGCGTGAGCCTTCCTCCTGAGCACCAGGCCGCTAGGACATACTGCCTCCTGGATGCCTTTTCGGGCCCATCGCCTACTTGGACTCACCAGGTCCACAGTATGGTGAAGTGCGTGGTCTTCCGCAGCAAGACCACTCCTCTTCCCGGCACCCGCCACCACCCATCCGCCCATGCTCCAGCCCAAGGCCACCTCCCTGCTCCCAGCTCCCAGCCACCAGTCGTCACCAAGTTCTGCCACGTCCACCTCCCAAACAGAGCTAGAGCCTGCCTTCTCCTCTGCAGCTCGAGCGGCACCGCCTCTTCTGTCAGCTGCTCCTGCACTCGTTCTCCACACGCAGGTCAGAGTGGGCTTTCTGGAAAGCAGCTCCTCTCCTGCTCAATAGCCTTCAGTGGCTCCCTACTGCCCTGAGGATGGAGTCTGAATCGCTTACCATCCCTGGTAGACAGTGTTGTCCTCTGGCCTTTCTGATTGCACTGCTCTCATCCGCTATGACCGCTACCCCTTGCTGCAGCCAAGGGCCTGACTTGTAGGATGGGAAGTGGGCCACGCCCTCCCTATCTTAGGATCCTTCAGAATCTGTAAAATGGGTTTAATAATTGTACTCATCTCATACGGGGTCTTAAAGCATCCTAGAACAGTGCCTGGCACGGAGGAAGCACCGTATAAGTGTAAAAGTCAGAATAAAGTAAAGTACACATGCTCATTTATTGAGTACCTGCTCTGTGCTGGGCACGGGCTAGGCGTTCTGCTTCCAGAAGATGGAGCACATCCCCTGCCCTCACAGAGCCCACCATGCCTTCTGGGGGACATTCTTCCTTCCTCTCCGCATGCCGCCGTCCCTCCCCTGGAGGATTCTTGTTCATTTACCTGCCCCCTGGCCCCCCACTGACCCTGTAGGACCAGCTGGCCCTTCCTTGCCCCTCCTCACTGACAGCTCTGTGCTCACAGCCTCCTACGTATCTGATGATGCCTGACCTCACACTGGCCCTTCCCACAGCCCACTCCATCTTGGTGGGTGGCACCTCCATCCTTTCAGTGGCTCCGGCCGAAAGCCTCTGAGTCATTCTTGACCCCTACTTGTCCCCTTTTCTCTGACCCAGCCCCCGAACTCCATTCTGTCAGCAAAGCCTGTTGACTCTACCTTCACAACAGATCTAGAATTTAACCCGTTCTTACCTCTTCTTCCCTACAACCCTGGTGCACCTGGCACCTGGTGCCTGGGCTAGTCCAGTGGCCTCCTCATGGGTCCCTGCTTCTGCCCTTGACCCCAGAGGCCAGAGGGAGCCTTTGAAGTCTCACCTCTGTGCCCCAAATCCTCCAGTAACTTCTCTCCTCACTCCAATATTTGTTAAGGGAAAGAAGGTAAAAAGGCACGAATGAATGAATGAATGGCCTTTTTCACATCTGTAGTAGCTGGCACATAGTAGGTGCTGAGGAAACACCTGCAGCAAGAATACATGGGGCACAAGCGAGGGGGTGAGGACCAGGAGCACACAGTAGGCACGGGGGGAGCCTGGTGGGCTCTTTGGCTGAGGTGGCTGGTTCTTGCTGCTGCCGCCCCTCCCCTCCACTCTCTGGGCTGGGGGTGGGGCAGGCAGGCAGAGCCCAGGCCATTTTGGGGCCCTGGACGGCCTTCCTCACCGTCCTGGGTGGGGCTGGTGACGTGGCTTTCGGTTCTGGGAACCCTAGCTGGGCAGCAGTTCTGGGAAGGCTGCTGCCCCATGGAGAAGTGTATCCCTGCCCCCCTGCCAGACCAGCTCAGCAGAAGCTTCAGGCCAGCTTAAGATTGTGGCGTTTCAGGGGTCAGCGGCTCTGGAGGGAGGTCACCCGCAGCGCCTGCTGTCCCGGGTTTCCTATCCACATGCCTCTTGTCACAGGACCGGCTGCATCCTGTCTGCCGATCCAACCTCCCACCCGCTCCACGTCGGTTTGCAGCCTAGAGAGGGAAGAGGAGCAGGAGGCCTGCACACCAACTGGGTTCAGGAAGAGCCCTGCTGCGTCGCTTCTGTACTGCTGCTGGCTTCTGACATTTCAAGACTCGCCACTCATCTCCCCCCAGATAAAAAGAGTGAGTTAATTGTGTTTCCCGGCCAGCAGGAGTGTTTTCCCACTCTGGGAACTTCTGCTCTTTTCTTGGTCAGGCTTTCACCCACTCTGCTGCTTCCTAACTCCATGAATTTGGCTTTGTCACTTGCCCTCTGTAGGCCTCAAGTTTCCTCTTTGGCCAATCAGACTAATAACACCACATGCCAGGGCTGCAGGGATGACATTCTGAGAAGCAGTGGTGCGTGGATTCTGGCGGGAGATTGCCTGGGTTCAAATCCCAGCTCTGTGACCGCAAACGAGTGCTCTGACCTCTCCCTGCCTTCGTCTCCTCATCATTAAAATGAGGATTTTTTTTTAAAATTAATTTTTTATTTTTGGCTGCGTTGGGTCTTCGTTGCTGTGCGCGGGCTTTCTCTAGTTGCGGCGAGCGGGGGCCACTCTTCGTTGCGGTGCGCGGCCTTCCCATTGCGGTGGCTTCTCTTGTTGTGGATCACGGGCTCCAGAGCGCAGGCTCAGTAGTTGTGGCGCACGGGCCGAGTTGCTCCGCAGCATGTGTGATCTTCCCGGGCCAGAGGCTCGGAACCCGTGTCCCCTGCATTGGCAGGCGGATTCTTAACCACTGCGCCACCAGGCAAGCCCTAAAATGGGGATTTTAATGGCATCTACTTCATAAAGTTGTGAGATGCTTAATATATTATAAGCACTTAGAACCATGCCTGGCACGTAATAAGTACTGTATATGCATGGCAGTTATTAGGGACAAAGGCTTGGTACATACTCCGTGTTTAAAAACAGATTATTGTATTCATTGTTGTTGAATTTTAACCAATCATTCATTTAATAGATGTTTCATGAGCACATACTGTGTACATGTCAGGCACTGTTTAGACACGGGACAAAGCAATGACCATGGCTATTTTACTTAAAGGAATGTTTTGTCGTACTGATTTGTCAGACCACTTTATATGTTAAGGCCCTTCACTTTCTGTAATGTAGATTGCCACTTTTTGCTAATCTTTTGCTTGCTTGCTTTTTTTCTTTATGGTGTGTTTTGATCTGGGGAAGTTCAAAACATTTTTGCAGTCAAATCTTTCTATCTTTGCCATCTACCTACTGAAATAAAATAAACATTCACATATATAACCACAGAGATATGATTAGAGATGGTGATAAGTATATGACAGAAATAAACAGGGTGCTGTGATGAGAAGTAACAGAGGGTGCCCTCGCTGGATGGTGTTTCTGGGTGTAAAGGGTGCGAGGGAGGAAAGGGACAGGGGTGTGTCAGAAGGCCAGTGGGACAGAAGGCTTGAGGGGGAGGGAGCAGGAATAGGAGGGGATGGTAGTGGGGTCTCTGGGGGCCAGATCATCAGAGGGGCTTGAGTGGTTTGGGTTGGTGTTGTTTTTTTTTTTGCATTTTCTTAAACTTCTTATTTTGTGGTAATTGTTGTAAGGATTAATCCACGCAGTTGTAAGAAATAATACAGAGAGATCCCCTCTACTCTGTTTCCCCCAAGGGTAACATCTCACAAAACTATAGTTCAGTATCACAACCAAGGTATTGACATTGATGGAAACCACTGATCTTCCTCAGATTGCCTCCATTTTACTGGTACTCGTTTGCGTGTGTATTTGCGTGTTTGCGCATGCACACACATGTTATTTTTATTCGTTTTGTTAGCTTGCTTCTTATTAATTTAACTTTATCACGTGCACAGTTTTTGTCTCCACCACTGCAGTGAGATACAGAACAGTCCTACCATCACAAGGATCCCCGTGTTGCCCTTTTATAGCCATACCTCCCTCCCTCCCTGCTGCCCCCCCCCCAACCTATGCGGCAACCACGAATCTATTCACCATTTCCATAGTTTGGTCATTTCAAGAATGTTACATAAAGGGAATCAAACAGCATGTAGCCTTTTCGATTGGCTGCTTTGGCTGCTTTGGCTGCTTTCATTCCGGGGCTTGGATTTGATTCTGAGATGCTGCTCTTGGATGGGCTGTGGACCCCTGGGGCTCTGTGCCCCCCCCCACCCCCCGCCACGGGGGTGAAGACATCTTTCAGGAGCCAGAGGCCAGTGAAGTGAACGGACAGATCATGGCCTGGTTTCCAATTTGAAAATGACTCTGGTTTCAGCGTGGAGAAGAGACTCGCGTTTGCAGCAACTGATAACTGCCCCCCACCCCGCCGGCTCCCCCTCATTTCAGCGTTCTCCCCAGCCCCAGACTGGGTCTTGGAAAAATCTTGCCACGACCCTATTCAAAGACCCTCAAAAACTGCTCATTGCCTGGGGAGCGGGTGGGGCTTTGACCTGGAGTCCTTACTTGGGCTTCAGTAAGCTCAAGTAACCGCTGTGTGAACCACTAAGACGGAATGCAAAATTAAATGTGTGCACTTTTCTGGAAAGAGAGCTTGGAGTTTGCATCGGAGGTTCAGATGGGTCAGGGACCTCCAAAACATGGAGAACTCTGGGGTCTAAACACAGATAGTGGTTAGGAGCCAAGGCTCTGGAGTCTGACTGCCCCTGTTCAAATCCTAGGACTATCACCTCTCTGTAACCTCAGACAAGTCACTTAACTTTCCTGAGCCTTGGTTTCCTCCTCTAAAAATGGGAAAAAGTACTAGTAGCTACTTCATTAGGGCTGTTTTAAATATTGAATTATTGTATGTAAAATGTTTAGAAAGAAACTTGGCATGTTTAAATATTTTGGTAAATATTTTATGTTTGTTGAGTGCATGAGGAGGCTGCAGGAAATAGGAGAGCAGAGCCGTTTAGGGAAAGGCCTTCTAGCCCCTCTGGGATTTTCAGGCCTTCTCTGCATTAGTTGTCATCCTCTTGACAAGCTTGAAATCAGCAAGATTTCTTCCAAAGGGATGCACAGTTACGATTGGGTACTATCGCCTCCCTGGTCTTGGCGCTCATGTCTCTGTTGATATGGCTTTAGCTACAAGAGCTGTTTTGATTATTGAATTAATCGGTGTAAAATGTTTAGAAGGAAGCAGGTTGACCAACTCTTCCTGGCCCATTTCATTCCACCTTGTTGGGTTCAGTCTGTGGTTGTAGGAGAAACTGAAGGAGTTGGTATATTGGAAGGTACCTTGGGCTCAGAAGCCAGCAGACCTGGATTCTGACTCTGGCCCTGCCCTCTCGCCAGCTGTGGGACCCGATGGGCAAGTTATTTGATCTCTCTGGCCTCGGTTCCCTTAGGAAGAAAGCGGAAATAACAACCCGTCTTGCAGGGTTCTTGGGCAGAGTCAATAAGGTAATAACTCTAGTGCACACGGCAAAGGGTCAAGCACATGTGAGTACTTGATAAGCAGGATTTTGTTTACACAAATGCTTGGTTCAGCACAAGGAAGCTGTTTCCAATAGTCAGGCTCTGCTCAAAAATGACCTGGGGGTGACCACCCCACCCATGGAAAGAGGACAAGCAGAAACTGGATGGCAACATGTCAGAGATGGTATCTCGGCAGGCACCCCTGTTCAGGTTGCCACTTGGGCCCGAGACTCCTCCCAACCCCTACACGTCAGGAATCCCACAGTCGAGGGTGTGGACTTGAAATTATTTCCTTTTGCCATGTGCCTTACACCCTGATCATTTGGTAATTTTTCTTTTTAATTCCTCTGCTTCTCTGCACGTTCGTCCTTCGTTCCCTGTGATGTTCAGAGAGGCCTTGTCACCACCACATCTGTGCCGCAGTTTCTCCTGAGACGCAGCACCTGCCATCCCTGTGAAAGCAGTCAGTGTGCGTGTGTGTGTGTGTGTGTGCACATGCGTACGTCTGGATGTGCCCTCCGAAACACATCAAAGATAACACCCTGACTGCTGTAGATGTCATGATATAGTCTACCCTGAGGGGGTTGCTTCACTCCCCCACACCTTTTTAAAGGACTTTACCACGGTAGCCTTTCTGCTGTGTGACCTTGGACACACGTCTTGACCTCTCTGTTTCTCTTTATTCAAAATTGGGGCTAGAGTGACCCCTTTGCCGTCTCTGCCACAGGATGCTGTGGATGTCTGTGAACTCACAAGAAGGAAGGTTGCTGGGACTTGGCAGAGGAAACCAGCATAACTGTTTTCCAAACCCCACTCCCACCCCTCCTTCCTTGGTCTTCACTGTGGCTCTGCCAGGAAGGCCAGTTGAGGCTTTGAGTGGATACCAAGTCTCCCCCTAGGGAGAGCTTTCCAGCCCTGTGCTGAGCCCATCAGTGGCCCCACATCATGTCCAAAGTGAATTTATTCGACAGACTTGCCTGAGCACGTGCTGTGTGCCAGGCATTGCCGTAGGTACTAGGAGATTGGCCGTGCACAAGACAAACACAGGCTCTCGGGATGACAGACACACAATTGAAAGGAGAACATCTCCCATTCTCCTTGCCTTTTGCCCCCAGGGCACTTTTTGAAGAGTACAGGCCGCTTCCTGCATAGACTGCCCCTCAGTGTAGGCTTGTCTGATGTTTCCATGCGATTTGTGCACTGGGGGCAGGGACCCCAGGGAAGTGATGCTGTGTTCTTCCAAGGGCATTGTTTTCAGAAAGCTCATGACCTTGGTTTGTCCCATTCCTGGCCATGTCAACACTGACCATTTGGTTAAGGTGGTATCTGCCAGGTTTCTGTATATAAGGTTCTATACAATTACATATATCAAGTATTGTATATGAATTATGTAAAGTTAATTAATATGAGTTTGTGGGGAGATACTTGGAGCCTGCTGTGGTGAAATAGAGCTGTCCCTTCCCCCCACTTACTCATCTTTATCACCGTAGACTCCTGCACCCCTATTTTAACTCTAAGGGTTACAGTTGGTTACTATAATATTCATTGTGAGGCTCTAATTGTGCCCATTTTGGCCGGTGGGCGTCCATTCTGTCTGGCTCCTATGTCTTTTCAAGAGGTCCCCATCATTCGTGGAGCACTTCCTTACTTTCTGGCACAAGAAGAATTCCAGGCTTTTCTTGTACTTTCCCTTCTCCTGGAGTCAGCTGTTTCTCCGAGGAGCCCTGGTTCCTGTCAGTCGAGAATAGTATTTAGAAGCCAAGACCTGGGCACTAGGATGGCATGATCATCAGATGCAACGCATGATTCTGGACTAGATCCTGGACTTATAAAGAGCATTGCTGTGGCAATTAGCAAAATGGAAATAGGGTCTGTGCATTAGCTGGCAGTAATGCATCCGTGTTAATTTCCTGATTTTGATGGTTGTATTGTAGTTATGTCGGCGACTGTCCTTGTTTTTCTTAATAAACACTGGAGTATTAAGGGCCCATTTATTCATTATGAATAGATGGATGAATAAAATGAATAAATGAGAGAGAAGACAGAGACAGAGACTGAGAGAATCAATGAGAAGGACAGGGAGAGGAAAGGCATGGGGGTGAGAGTGAATTCGTGGTATGTTTGAAGAGCAACAGGAAGTAAAGGTGTGCAGGGGGGCAGGTGCAGGCCTGGTGGAGAGGGAGGCGGGGCCGGGTGGAGGGGGCGTGCGGCGGACGGGGAGGGCTGTATCTGGAGGTGAGCTCTGAAAGCTGCGCTCGGGATGATGGGGACCGTGGGAATCATGAATCAGAGCTAACGGGCTCACTTGCTCCCAGCAGGCGCTGTAGGATCTCCCAATGGCGTGGCTTCACTCTGGGCTCGAGTTTTCCGTGGGCTGTCTGATCCTGATGTGGGCGGCAGGCTCTGGTAAGTCACCACCTCTCATTCACTCATTCCTTCCTTCATTCAGCAAACCTTTACAGTATTGACTGTTTATGCACCAGGCTTACGCCGTGGGACAGATGCCTGTGATGGTGGGATAGCTACCCTTAGACTGGCATATTTTTCCTTTAATTCGGCCAAGGGCAGGTAGTTGCATTTGCATACTATAAAGGTGCATTTGGTCTGTCTCCACTGATGGACCCTGTACCCAAGGGTATTTCTTCAGCTGCAGGCATCACCCCAGTGCCAGCTGGGAAGCTCACAGAGCCCCATTCCTGGCCCCTGCATGGTGAGGACCGTGCCTTGGACAGTGGTTTCGTTGTTTTGTGATGGGCCCCTTGGTCCTGTTTGGGCTGGTTTCCAACTCATCCCTCTTGGTCGTCAGGCTCTAGCTGCTCAGACGTCTCCTGTGTCTCCCCAGGGAGTGTGAGGGTCCTGCAGGGGCCCACGTGCTTCTCCGACTACATCAACATCTCCACCTGTGAGTGGGAGATGGCCCGGCCCACCAACTGCAGAGCCGAGCTCCGCCTGTTCTACCAGCTGGAATTTTTCTCCTTTGAGTAAGCCTGGGCTGGAACTGGGAGTTGGGGAAGGTTTGCCTCGGAGTTCACCTGGCCCACGTGGTACCCCGGAGTGCGTGTGCTAAATGCGGTTCACGGGGGCTTACTGGGCATGGTAGAGGTGAGGTGCTCTGGGGTGCAGCATGTGTAAGACACAGCGAGTGCATCACGGTGCTCCAAGCTCAGTGTCACCGAGGCACGTGGCATGTGGATGTGGTGGAATCCTGGACTAGACCAGCAGTTCTCAAGCTTTTTCGTCCTAGGACTCTCTTGCGTGCTTAAGAATTAGTGAGGACCAGGAACTTCCCTGGTGGTCCAGTGGCTAAGAGTCCATACTCCCAGTGCAGGGGGCCCAGGTTCTATCCCTGGTCAGGGAACCAGATCCCACATGCCGCAACTAAGAGTTCGCATGGTGCAACTAAAGATCCTGCATGCTGCAACTAAGACCCGGTGCAACCAAAGAAAGAAAGAAAGAAAAGAATTAGTGAGGACCCCCAAAGCTTTAGTCTGGGTAGCTTACATCTATCAATATTTCCCCTATTAGAAATTAAAACAGAAATTTTAAATCACAACAGCCCACAAGTTCACATTCAACAGGCTGTCGGAGCAACGGCATTATCACACATCGTGTACCCTCTGGAAAAGTCCACTGTACACTTGTGAGAGAAGGAGAGTGGAAATGGCAACTAATGTCGGAGTATTACTGTGAAACCAGTTTGACCCGGTGGAATCCCAGACCACACTTTGAGAACCTCTGGGCTAGACCATTGTTTGGGGGTACAGTGTTAGCAGTGGAGTTCACAGCGATGGTTGGTGGACCATGGAACTTGGGATATGTTTTTCCAGGTGGTCCACTGGGATAATCCATGGTACACAGGGGTAACCACTGGTATAGGTGGTGCCCCAGGACATGACCCAGTACACAAGGCACACAGTTATGGAGCACAGTGGGATATACAGCACACCTGATGTGGGCTACACTGACAGAGCTGTTATTCCACAATATACTAAGGTGGACCAGCTG
Organism: Balaenoptera musculus; assembly: GCF_009873245.2. Lineage (NCBI taxonomy): Eukaryota > Metazoa > Chordata > Mammalia > Artiodactyla > Balaenopteridae > Balaenoptera > Balaenoptera musculus. The sequence goes on from NC_045799.1 coordinate 70,492,041, forward strand.
TGCTTCTGTATGTGATACATTGGCCTAGACCAGGGATCTGCAAACTATGGCCCATGGGCCACATCTGGCCTACCACCTGTTTTTGTAAATAAAGTTTTATTGACACACAGCCATGCCTATTTGTTTACGTATTGTCTACCGCTGGGGCTTTTTTGTGCCGTATCAGCAGAGCTGTATAGTTGGAACAGCAAGGGTATGGCCCTCAAAGCCCCAAATATTTACTATCTGGCCCATTACAGAAGACGTTTGCTGACCCCTGGCCTAGTCCATGAGACATGGGGTTGGCTGTTTTGGGTGACACATTAGGATTAGGCTGTGGGGCACAGGGTATGTGCCTGCCAAGCCACAGTCCGCTGTACTGGGCTAAACTGTGCTACCAGAGGGATGCTGGGACAGACACATACGTTGTTACAAATTCTTTCATGCCGTGGGTTCTTCCCTTTTGCTGGCTTTCAGGGTCCAAGGCTGGGGCCAGGGGCGGATAAGAGTCCATGGTGGGTGTGGTGATGGGCTGTGGCCAGCCAGGAGGTGGTCCCAGGCCCCTGTCCCCATTGCATCCTGGCCACTCTGCTCCCAAGTTCCCAGATCTGGTTCTTGAGGCAGGGTGACCAGGAAGCTGGAAGGGCCTGTGGTTCCTTGAGGTGTGTCCTGGGATGCCCGTGGGTCACATGACCAGCCTAATGCAACATCTGTGTCTGCAGAAACCAAATGTGTGTCCCCGAGAACAGAGCTGGCGCGGTGTGCGTGTGCCATATGCATATGGATAACGTGGTCAGTGCGGACACCTACCAGCTGGACCTGTGGGCTGGGGAGCAGCGGCTGAGGAAGAGCTCCTTCAAGCCCAGTGAGCATGGTGAGCAGGGCGGGGCACGGTGGGGTGGCATAGGGCGGGGCCGCAGTTGTTCCCACAGCGGCCAGGTGCCGGGCAAGGGAGGCAGGCTCCATTTGGGGGAGGGGGCCATTCAAGCAGCCTCCAACCCCTGATGGGGTTGTTGCCCCTTTCTGGGCCTCGGTCCTCCCATCTTTGAAATGGGGTTGGGCTCAGCAGTACGTCAGGACCCCTTCGGTTCAGATATTTCAACCCCCTGTGTTTAAGTGCCCAGATCAGGGTGCTGAATGAGGCGTATTTGGTGGAAGGCATGCTTGCTGCAGATCAGAAACTGAACTGGGAACCGTCCTTCCACCCTCTGTCAACTGTTCAGCTGTTGCTTCTTCTTCAGACAGTCTAGACCATGGGAGGCTAGACCAGTCTATCCTGGTACCCAGAATTCCCGCAGGAATTCCCCAAGAGCTTGCTGGGGTGTAGTGACAGGAGTTTAAAACACCACTTATTGCTGTATGATCTTGGGCAAGTCATGTTACCTCTCTGAGCCTCAGTTTCCAAAAGACAGTTATTATCCCTATTTTGCAATTGAAAAAAACCATACATAGTTCAGAGAAGGCAAGTAACCTGCCCTCAGGTCACACAGCTCCTCAGCAGCAGAGGCAGTATTCTCACAGAGCTCACAGTAGTCACCACTCCATCAGCAACTCCGGAAGGGCTTACTCATACCCGGAGTTGGAGGGTGTTGGGGGGAGGTGATTTAAATCGTCCCATGAACGGATCCATGAATTAAAAGAATTTTTATAAGTGTGTGTTGATTTTAATGCTCATTATATACCTGTGATCTCATGGATATGATTGCTTTAAAAGAGACTAAGTTTTAAAACACATGAATCAAAATAAAGAAAAATATACTTAGTACATAATAATACAGAGCACAGAGGTGGCCAGTAGAGTGAAGGATGAAGGTAGAAAGGCCAAAGTTTGGGTTACTTTGTGTATCCATTTTGCACTCACTGTGGAAATGTACTTAACAACCCCTAAAGTGCTAAGTAGGATTTTAGCAACATGAGAATCGGTATCAGGGTTTTAATTCTCCATTATGACGAAATCTGTGTGGTATCCCATCAACGTATTATGGAGGTGGTGTTGACTGAAAATCTAAATGGTCTGCAGGCCGGGCCGGGCCCCCTCCTGACGCCCAGCCCAGCCCCTCACCAGGCACCACTTCTCCGCAGTGAAACCCCTGGCGCCCAGAAACCTCACTGTTCACCCCAACACCTCCCGCACGTGGCTGCTGACGTGGAACAACCCGTACCCTCCTGAGAATCACCTATACTCCGAGCTCACCTACCTGGTCAACATCTCAAATGAGAACGACCCCACGGATGTGAGTGGGCGCCCTGTGGGGTCTCTCTGTGACCTCTTGAGACTCAGACGGGTCGAGACTCAGGCTCTGGGGTGGGAGGTGGGGAAAGTGACCCGCGACTGGACAGCAAACCCTGGGGATCTGGACCCCCAGCTTCTCCTCTGGCTCTGTGCCGGGACCGGGCCCTCCACCCCTCCAGGCCCCTGATTCCCAGCGTGCAGACAGGGGAGTTTATTTCTGGGCACTGTTCCTCATCTATAAAGAAGGGCTCTGGACCACATTTGTTTCCCAGGGGGCGGGACACTTGGGATTTTAGGTGGTACCTCCAAACACACTTAAATGAGCGAATCCCAGGGTGAGACGGTCACTCCACGCCCGCTCCTGCCCGACCCTGACTGTCAAGGGAGGCGTCTCAGCTGAGCTGATTGGTTTACTAATCCTTCTCTTTAACAGAGAGAAGAGGCTGCAGGCTCAGAGCCTTCCCCCAGAAAACAAGTTCGGCCGAAATTTAATGCCGTTACGTGGTTCTGATTGCATTTACTTCATGAGATGCTTACAGCATTTCATACTTGCTTTCCAGTCATAACAGTGGCAGTGAGGTGCCATTTTATTTTATTTTATTCTATTCTATTTTATTATTTTATTTTATGATGTTCCTTTTTAAAAAAACGAACGTATTGACATTTTTTAAATAGGGAGAGCTGATTTGTAGGAAACGATCAAGTAAATAATCACAGGGGCTACACAGTGGATGGCTTGGCCCGCCTCTATTTTAGGTGCAACTGGGAGTGGAGGCCATTTCCAGCCACCCATGTTTTCCCCTCAAATATTCCCATTGCAGGGATGACATCTGAATACCAGGGGCCCCAGAGTCCCACAGAGCTGGGTTCCAGTACCTGCCCTGCCACTTGCTGCATGATCTTGAGTTTTTTGCTCAACCTCCCCGTGCCTCAGTTTCCCCATCTGTAACATGGCGATAACAAGAGTACCCATCCCCTAGGGCTGTGGAGAGCAGGAAATGTACGACACAGACAGGCTCCCCTGTCATAAACGTCATCCTCCTTTTCTCCTGAGTGCCACAGGCCTTGGAAATCCCATCTGACTCTCCCTCCCGCGCCCTGGCCTGTAACCGTTGAGGGGCTGCTGGCTGCTGGGAGCCATGCCTTCGTGTCCAGGCTGGCCTGGCTTCGGCTGCCGGGGAGCAGGCCCCTGACATCTTGAGCTGTCACATCAGCTTCTGTCCCTGCTTCTTCTCTTCCTGGCCAAGCCGGGGTGGGGGGGGGGGGGCGGGGGTGGCAGGTGTTGATTTACATCTCTCAGGTGTGGTTTTCCTCCTTGGCACTGGGCCAGGATGTGGGGTAGGAGCAGGAATGGGGCAGCTGGGCTCTCAGAGCAATCGAGAAGAGGTGGTTGGCACAGACGCTGAGGAAAGACGCAGGTTCAGTTTTGTCAGTAAATCCCCTTCCCATTCCTGGGCCTGTGCAGGGATAGGCTGGAGGGGAGAGAAGGGTATGACCTATCGAGTCCAAAGGAATATCATTTATTTGCTTATCATGGCTGGATCCAGGTTCCAGGAATCTCCATCCTTTGGTCCTGCTTTATTCTGTGTTGGCTTCATTTTTAGGCAGGCTCTTCCCTCATGTAGCTGCCAATATGTCTACTAGCAGCTCCAGGCCTGTATCTTAAAACCGCAGTGGGAAAAGTTCTCTCCAGATAGTCCCAGTAAAAGTCCTGGGGCCAATGATCAGTTACCTGCCTGGGATCACATGCCACTCTCTGAACCTGTCGCGGGCTGTGGGCAGGCGACGGGGTGCTGGTGCAGTGTTCTCATTGGCCGGGGCCGAGTCACATGCCCACCTCTGGAGCAGGTCAGGTCAGCCTCACCCAAACCAGACGGGCTGAAAATGAGGGAGGGGTGGCTCCCCAAAGGAGGTTCTGGGGAAGAGGAAACACAGACTGGGCTGGCTGAAACACAGCTGGGTTTAGGACCCGGCACCAGACTCCAGCCAGCAGACAGAATTGGTCGGTGTGCCTGGGCTATGGCTTAATGGTCATGTAGGTGCTCAGGGCTGCCCCAGGCCTCAGAATTCCAGGTCCAGCTTCTCTTGCTGGTGGGGCAGAATCTACTGAGACACGCTTCCCCCATCTCTCCCTTCCCAGGGACAGAACCGGGCCTGAAGAATTCCCCTCGTTAGTCATTGGCCAGAGAGAGTCACATGCTCCTCTCTAACCAGTCACAGGCTAGGGAATGAAATAGCCGTGATTGGTTTAGACCAATGAGAATTAACCCTGGAACTGGAGACAGAGGTTTACCTGCCCTGAGCTTTGGGTACCTGACCCCAATTGTGTAGATGCTGGGTGGGTGCCCAGCTGTGTTTGCTGCAGTATTGCAGACACCACCTGTGGCTCAGACTGGTGGGATCAATTCTAAAAATATTAGAAACTCGCTGTGGAATTTGGGAGATGGAGATGCCCATTGTCCTGGGTGATTTCTGGACAAGGTTCTGTAATGGAGGTAGAATTTTGGCTTGGGCAGTGAAGGATGTATAGGAGTTCTCTAGCTAGGGAAGGGTAGGCCAGGCAGAGGGAACTACATGAGCCAAGGCTTGGAGGCATGAAAATTCATGGTGTATCTGAGGATTATGGGGCTGTGGGAGTGTGTACAGTGAAAAGGCAGAAAATGAGGCCACAAGCTTACTGAGGGCCATGAATGCCATGTTCATGATAATGTCTCGGGTGCTTACTATGTGCCAGGCTCAACGTGTATTATCACCAATGACTGGGAAAGCCCTGCAGGTGGGAAGGTGTTTGTCTATCCATTTTAGTGACCAGGACACTGAGGTTTGGAGAGGTGGAATGACTCGCCCAGTGTCCCACAGCTGGAAATGGCCAAGCTGGGATTTGAAGCCAGGATTTGGACTGCAGGACCTGTGCTGTTCTCTTCTTCCGGATCTTTCTCTCAGAATGGTCTCCCGAACACCTGGCCTTTTTGTTAAAAAACACACCAACCACAAGTAGTTCCTCAGAAGCTCAATTTCTTTTTTGTTTCTTAGTAAACCATTTCCCAATTCCCTACTCCTCTCTAAGGTGTGTGATTCCTTCAGTGAACCAGATCCAGCTGCTGCTTCCTGTTTACTGCGATTTAGAAAGAAAGGAACACTGACAGTAAGAGTGTCCTTCTCTCCCTGCCTTGGTCTCCTCCTGCCACTCCCACCCTGTCCCCAGCTTCCCTGGAAAGTTCCAGCTGCCCTCCAGTTTCTCCAGCAAGCTGTTAGGACTTTGCATCCTTGTTGTGCAAAACCTCCCCTCGGCTCACTTTACACCAGACCGTTTCCCCCAAGTGCTTCCAACCTGCCAGCAGGAGCAGTTTGCCAGGAGCTGGGAAGGGGCTGCAGGGGATTGGTGGGGGGGGCTGCGAAGGGATGGACCCCCCCACAGGGGAAGAAGCCCAGGCAGAGGATTCAGGCCACTGTCTTGCTGTCAGAATCCATCCTGAACCCAAATTTTCCTTCATTTTTTATTTTTTTAAAGTCTTAAAAATAAAAGTAATATTTACATGAAGTAAAAAATTCAAATGCTACCAAAGGACTTAGAAAGGAAATATGTTTCTCTCCTAACCCCAACCTCCAGTACCTCTCCCAGAGGTTGACCACTGCTCCCGTCTCTTGCCAGGAGGGGAAGGCCAGGCTAGAGCAGGCAGAGGGTGTGGAGGCGTGTGTGTCTTTCTAGAGAGGGTTTATGCCTATACGAGCAAATGTGTGTGTGTTCCTTCATCACCATGAATTTTCTATTATTACATGATAATATTACTGCAAACAGAACTGCTTTAAACAGCACATATTTATTGCCCCAGAGTTTCTGGGGGTCTGGAGTCTGGGCACGGCTTAGCTGGGTCCTCTGCTTGGGGTCTCACAAGGCTGCACACACAGGGGTTGGCCAGGGGATTGCTTCCAACCTCCTGTGATGTTGGCAGCATCCAGTTTCTTGTGGGCTTTGAACTGAGAGCATCGGGTTCTTGCTGACCTTTGTCGGGAGGCCGCCCTCAGTTCCTTCCCTTGTGGCCTTTTCAAAGCCAGCAAGGGGGAGAGAGTCTCCCAGCAAGTTGGAGCTACGGTCTTGCATAATGGAATCACATCCATGTACTCCCTATGTATCCATCACCTTCACCGTATTCTGTTGGTTAGGAACAAGTCATAGGTCCCCCCGCCCCTTTAGGCAAGGAGAGGGGATTACACAAGGGCGTGATACAAGGTGAGGTCATGGGGCCATATGAGTCTGTCTGCCACCATCACTATGGCTTCTCCCTTTATGTTTTTAACATGAAAGGCAACAGACAACACATACTAATCTTCATGTTACCTTTTTCACTTAACAACGGATCTTGGACCTTCCTTCCCAATTGGGGCTAGGTTGGGCGGGACTGAGATGATGGGCCATTGTGTTTGGGCTTGACCGTGGAGCCTCTAGAGGGCCCTTGAAGGAGAGAGAGGGACGCGGTGACCCCGTCTGTGCCTCAGAAAGATCACTCTCGTGCTCCCCGCATGCCTGGCCCTGTCCGAAGTGCTTACCTGTGTTAACCCACTTAATCCTCACAGCAACCCTGGGAAGTAGGCACTTTTATTATCGCCATGTTGCAGAAGAAGACATCAAGGTCCAGAGAGGTTATGTCACTTATCTAAGGTCACACAGCCAGAAAGTGGCAGTAGGAACTCTTACCTTCATTTTACAGATGAGGAAACTAAAACTCAGAAAGGTTCATCGACTTGCCCCAGTAACGTCAAAATGGCTAATCAGGGTGGGAGTGAGGGTCAGGATAAGGGCTGATTCCCTGACCCATCTTGCTCGATTCTGGTCACAGTTGTGGAAGTGACAAACAAGGGCCTGAAATTGGAGGAATAACCAAATACCCAGGCTGGTGGCTCTTAAACTTTGTGGGGTCAGCTAAGGACAGCAGCCCGGGTGGGAGCTGGTACTCCCCTCCCCCAGAGTTGGTGCACTAATGGCTCCCTTTCCTCTACCAGTTCAGAATCTATAACGTGACCTACATGGGGCCCACCCTCCGCTTCGCAGCCAGCACCCTAAAGTCTGGAGCTTCCTACAGCGCACAGGTGAAGGCCTGGGCTCAGAGCTACAACAGCACCTGGAGTGAGTGGAGCCCCAGTGTCAAGTGGCTTAACTGTGAGTATCCTGCTGGGAGTCCTGAGCAGTCAGCCGCGCCGTGTGGCTTGCAGGAGCTCAGTTCCCCGAACCGGGAACCAGGGATTGAACCTGCGCCATGGCAGTGAAAGCCCGGAATCCTAACCACTAGGCCACCAGGGAATTCCCAGCAGTTAGCGTCTCTGTTCCCCACTTTCATTCTGTGGCCAGAGACTTCCCCCAGCCAAACATCTGGTTTCCATATCACAGGATGCTCTAACTGCAGTGACAGAATTACCAACTGATGTGGTGTACTGGTCAGGGTAGGGTAAGTTACAGTAACAAACCCACAAGTTCTGTGGCTTAACACTGTAGAAATATATTTCTTGCTCACATAACAGTTCAACATGAACTTTGCTGATTGGTGGGTGGTTTTCCTCCCTGTGGCTCCATCATTCTCTAGGACAGAGATTCTCAGCCTTTCTGTATCATGGACCCTTTTGGCAGTCTGGTGAAGCCTGTGGACCTCATCTCAGAATAATATTTTTATCTTTATTTTTTTTAATTTTTAATTTTATTTTAGAGTATAGTTGATTCACAACGTTGTGTTAGTTTCAGGTGTCCAGCAGAGTGATTTAGTTATACATATTCATGTATCTATTCTTTTTCGGATTCTTTTCCCATGTAGGTTATTACAGAGTATTGAGTAGAGTTCCCTGTGCTGTACAGTAGGTCCTTGTTGATTATCTATTTTATATATAGTAGTGTGTATATGCCAGTCCCAAACTCCCAATTCATCCCTCCTCCCCACCTTCCCCCCTTGGCAACCATGAGCCAGAATAATATTTTTAAACGTATAAAATAAAATACATAGGCCTTCAAGGGAAACCTAATTTTATTGAAATGCGATTATAAAAAGATTTTAGAATATATTTGTTATCTAGGAATATATGCTTCTTTAATAACACATTAAAAGCAGGATCTAATGGTAGTTCTCATAAATACTGTAATTTCACAGTAGATGAGCATAAATGGTATTTCCTGCTACTGCAGCTGTCAGGTGATTTGAGAATAGCTGTGACTTCTGATGGGGGCTAAGTGACTGATGCTGCTATTACTGTGGTTTGCTCCCTCTATTCCTAATGGGGGGAAATGCCAGGTTTCAGAAGTTAGTGAAAATAAAGATATCATTTCTTTCCCATCCAAGTTCCCAGACCCCTAAATCCTAACAGCAACCATGTTGGAGGTCTGTGGACCCCAAGTTAAGAATCCCTGCTCTATGGACCTGCCATCATCTGCATCCAGCCAGCCGAAAGGGAATGAGAGCGGGGAGACCACACCTGCTTCTTAAAAGCCTTATTAGCCCAGAAGTGACACACATCCCTTCCTCTCAAGCTCTATTGGTGGAGCTGGTCACATGGCCACACATAGCTGTAAGGGATTCTGGGAAATGTAGTCCCTCACCTGGTAGCTGCGTCCTCCAAACAACTCTTTGCGACTTTATCACACTTTTGCAAAAGAATATTGAATTATCTTACATAAAATGAAGTCTTTTTTTTTTTTTTGGCCGCACAGCATGTGGGATCTTAATTCCCCCACCAGGGATCGAACCCATGCCCCCTGCAGTGGAAGTGCAGAGTCCTAATCACTGGACCGCTGCCAGGGAATTCCCTTAAAATGAAGTCTTGCCAGTGGACCTTCCTGGTTCATACAGCCGCTCAGTTATGTCACCCCAGAGTCTTGTCTTCTTTCCCTCTGCCATCCCTAGCATGGTAGCATTTTATCCTTACCCTTGTCACCTCATGGCCCCAAGTTGTCTGCTGCACACACCCTCATGCCCAAGACCCAAAGGAAATGGAAAGCTGCCACAAGGAGTGCATCCCGTGCATCTTTTATCATGAAACAAAAACCTTTCCAGTCCTGGTGGACTTTCCCTTGCCTTTCATTGTTCAGGACTGTCACGTGGCCTCTCCCAACGGCAAGGGAGGCTGGGAACTCAAATATCTGGAAAGGGGACTAGTTTTGACCCATGATTGGCTCAAACCTCAGGGTGGGCACCTTGCAGCCTAGCAAAGAAGAAGGAGAGATAGCTGTTGCGTGGTGGAGGCTGCCTCGGGCATCATCCGTACAATGGGGAGAAGGAAGGGCTGTTGTGAACATTCAATGAAGGAAGGATTCTTCGAAATGCTGGGCACAGTGGTGATCGGCAGGTACCCCAACCCAACCCACCACACGCCCCTCTCAGCATCGCTCATCCTGTTCCATGGATACCTCTTGACCACCTGTCTCCCACTCCGGGCTGTGAGCTCTATGGGTAGTATCCGCTCTGTGTCTATATCTCCATTGCCCAGCATGGTGCCAGGCACACAGTAAGTGCTTGGGAAAAATTTTTTTAATTGATTTGATTCTTCCTTTAACCTGGAGAAGGGAAGGGAAATAACTTGTATGGGACAGATACCATGTGCTGGACACTCATTATTTCCACAGATATTTCTTGAGCTCCTACTACGTGCTGGCCCAGTGGTGAACAAAATAGGCAAAAATCCCTGTTCTTGTGGAACTGACATTCTAGAGGGGGAGACAGAAAATAAACAAGTAAACAAAAATATAAATGAGATCTAGATCCCGAGGACAATAATTCTGGGAAGGAAATAAAGCAGGGGAAAAGGATGGGAGGAGGCAACAGTAGAGAGGGTGTGAGGGAGAACTTTTGGAACCTGACAGTGAGCAAGGAGAGGGGGCCAGCTGTGTGAATGGATGTGCGGGCACTGCTTCAAGTGTATATTAAATCGTACAATCCTCACAACAACCCTATGAGTTAAGTAGTTATTAACCCCATTGCACAGAGAGGAAACCGAGGTACAGAGTGAGTGAGGGGCTTGTCCTGGGTCGCCAGCTAGTATATGACAGAGTCAGGCTTCGAACTGGGGCCGTCCGGCTCCAGAGCCTCTGCCCTTGACCTCACTGCTTCAAAAGAGAGAAAGCAGCAAGTTCAAGATCCTGAGGTGGCCCCGAGCTTTGGAGGAACAGAGGACAGCAAGGAGGCCGATGTGGCGAGGGCTCAATGTGCAGGAGAGGGGAGTAGGAGGGGATGCAGAAGCCAGCTCACGCAGAGTCTTGGAGGATGCTTTCACGAGGCCTCGGTCTCCCGCCCTGGGAAATGGAGACCAGGCTGAACGCAGCGCGATGCAAGCTCACGGCTTCCCTCCACTTCCAGACTACGAGGCGACCTTGGAGCAGCGCCTCCCACTGGGCGTCAGCATCTCCTGCGTCGTCATCCTGGCTGTCTGCCTGTCCTGCTATGTCAGCATCATCAAGTGAGTCCTGAGCTGTGCAGGAGGCCGCCAGGCCAGCCCCCTGTGGTGTGGAGTGGGTGGGAATTTCCCCTCATCTGTCAGCTTGCAGCCCTTTCATTCAACGATAGATATTTACTGAGCAGCTACTGTGTGCGAGGCACTGAGACCGACAGGGACCCTGTGTCCTTGGGGAGGCACAAGATGCCAGGCCACCAAGTAACCATGGCTGTTTTCCATAGTGATCCTTGCGCTGAAGGAAATATGCCAGGGCAAGGGGGTGAAATGCTCCAGGGGCTGTTTTGGATGGGGAGGCCAGTGCGGGCCCCTCTGACGAGGTGATGTTTGAGCTGAGACCTGACTAGGGGAAAGGAGCTGGCCAGGGCAGGAGCTGGGGGCAGGGCCTTCCTTTGGCAGAAGCGAGATGGGTCACGCCCAGGGTATGGCCCAGACACTTGAAGGCACGTGGCAATAGACAGAGGAATTCTAGATGATTGCCCTGCAGAGTCAGGAGACCTGGGTTCAGATCCTGGCCTTGGTGCTTGGTAGCTGTGTGACCAAGTTTCTGAACCTCTGTTCAGCCTTGGGTCCCTATTTCATCAGTCCTAAGAGTCCTAAGGGACTCCCCGATCACTCGATGTAGGGGGGCAGAAGGAGCCTTGTTTCCAGTGAGCTTGAGCCCTTGGAATCATGGAGTCTCAGGGCCTCAGTCCTCCCATCTCTTAAATGGGATGAGCGGGCCCGAGTTGACCACTTAAGGATGGCGATGGTTGAGGATTGATGTGAGCAAGTGTCTGCACTCTTCTGGGCACACAGTAGGTGTGCAGGGAATGCAAGGTCCCCTCTCCACGTCTGTTGCTGATGCCTCTGAGCCCCCCTGGGCTGGTCTTTCCCCTTCTCTGAGCCTCAGTTTCCCCATCGTCTGTCTTCCCCACCCCTACTCACTGTGTTCCAGTGCTCCAACCTCCTTGCTGTTCTTTGAACGCCCCAAGCAAGATCTTCCCTTGGAGCCTTTGCACTCGCTGTGCTCTCTGCCTGGAAAAAGGGCTTTCCAGGCATCACCGAGACCGACTCCTCCTCCACCTACAGTTGCCTCTCAGAAGTCACCTCCTCAGGGAGGCCTTCCTGGATCACACTATTCCTCTCTAGTCCCTTATCTTCTTTATTTTTATTCCTGGCACTTATCGCCAGGAATGAATGATGTCACATAATCATTTCTGCAGGGTTTTTGCCTGTCTTGTTCACTGTGTGTCCCCGAGGCCTGGCACAGTGAGTGGTACATAGTAGGTACTCAATAAATGTGTGTTAACTGACTGAGTGGAGTGGGTGGAGGCTAATCCAGGAGGTGTCTGAGGACCTTCCCTCCCAGCACTGATGCTCCGTGGCTCCAGGCTGACCCAGGAAGGGAGAAGGAACCCCTCAGCCTCTCAGGCCATCCCAGGCCTCTCCCCAGCACCTTATCCTCAGCTGCTCCAGAGTAAAGGTTGTTGAAGGGGAAACCCAGCATTCTCTCTCTGCAGCTTGAGTGTCTCCTGATTCCCTGGAACTTGTTCCCTCTGGGACAGAGGCGGCCACATTAGGAACTCCACTCTGGGTAACAGGATGCTGGAGCCCAAACCCAGCTGTTCTGCCCACCGGCTGTCACTTCACCTCCCTGGGCCTCAGTCTCCTCATCGGTAGAGTGGGGTTAGCAGTAGAACCTGTTTCACGGAGTGAAGGTGAGACAGCCAGAAAACCTATCGACATGATCTCTGACCCCTGATAAGTCTTGGTGACTATGATAATTTTTATGGGAGGAACGTCAACCTGTTAGTGATAGAGGGACCAACATCTTGTCCTTTTCTTTTTCAGGATTAAGAAAGAATGGTGGGACCAAATTCCCAACCCAGCCCACAGCCCCCTCGTGGCTGTTGTCATCCAGGATTCTCAGGTAGGAGAGGGGGCTGGGAAGGATGCTGTGCGCTGCGTGTATCGGGAAATACAACTCAAGGCGTCTGGGATGTTCAGGATATTGCTTGGCTTTTGGGGTTGCACATGGGAAGTCAGGAAGGTTTCAGGGTAGGTTGAGTCAGCAGCTAGAGGCTTTCACTCCCTTCCCTTTGGCTTCCATGACTGTTCTTTCAGCCTGAGTGGGGGACAGGGGTTCCTCTGGGGTTGGTTCTTTTTCCCTCCCTTGGGAGGAGAGGATCCCTGAGGTCATCGGCATGTCATCTCTTGGCAAGGTACCTGTACCAGAGCAGGAGGCCAAAAGGAGAGGGAGAAGGGGACAGGCTTTCTGTATATTCCTCTTAGGAGCAGGAAACTGCCCCCCCAAAGCACTAGCAAATCTCTCCATTCTCATTGGCTTGAATTACATCACAGCCTCTTTCCTAAACCACTCGCTTGTAAGGAGTGGGAATACTTGAGACCAACCAGGTGGCCACCCCTGAGCTACGGGTGGGGTCAGCTTCCCCAGTGCGATGGCCAGGTGGGGTTTGCCTTAGTGCCATCAGGGTTCTCTAGGACAGGGGGAGGGGGGATACAGGCCCCGTCTAGAACAGAAGGTCTGAGTGTCCTCAATTCTCCAGGGACCCTGTAGCAGGCTCTGGAGTCCAGTGGTACTGGCTTTGAACCCTGGCTCTGCCACTTACCTGCAGGTTAGACTTAACAAGTTGCTTAACTTCTCTGAGCCTCAGTTTCCTTGTGTGGGTTATAGCAGTGGTTATAACAGGGCTGGTGTTGGAATTCACTGAGACAATCCACATGAAGTGTATATTACAGCATCCTGCACATAGTGTCGTTTATGTATCAGTTAGATTTTGCTGTGTAACAAATCATCCCAAAATTTAGCAAGTTAAAACAATAGCCACTTATGTAGCTCTTGCTTCTGCAAGTCTGTAGTTGGGCTCTGCTCAGCAGTGGGGGTGGAAGGATCCTGGGTTTGGCTGGGCCTGTACCAGTGGCCTCACTCACAGGTCTGGCAGGTGGCTGACACATCTGGGGCCATGGAGGTTACTGAGCCATGTATGTGTCTGTCATCCTTCAGCAGGCTGACCCAGTTGGCGCAGTATCACTTCTACCACATTCTATTGGTCAAAGCAAGTCAGTCACACAGCCAGGCCAGATTCAGGGATGGGAGGAGCTTCAGAGACTGTGGCCATTTTTGCCATCAGCCACAGCAACTTAATAGTGCAGCCTCCTTAATTCTCAGAAAACTGAGGCTCAGAGAGGGGAAGTGACCTGATCAGACCTCAGACCTGTGTGATGTCAAGACTCAAAGTCTTCTCACGGCAAACACGTGCTGAGCATTGCTGGACGCTAGGCTGGGCCGGCAGGCCTCTCCGCTCTGTGTCACTGGCTGTCTCTATGTTTTAGGTGTCACTGTGGGGGAAGCGGTCCCAAGGCCAGGAACCAGCCAAGTGCCCGTATGTATATGAACTTGGGTCATAGCCTATGTGGATTTGGAAGAGGATGGAATTGGGGTGGTGGGCCCCATCTTGAGAGTCTGCCTTATCTTCCTTTGTGTTCAGCACTTGTCCTGTGACACTGTACTTCAAGGGATGGCAGGGGGACGGGGTGGTCTGCGTAGGTCAGCTGCTGGCTGAGCCCTCTGAGTTTCACTGGGGGTCAGGTACATACTGAACCCCCTTGGGATGCCCAGTCTGTCCTGAGCAAGCCTGATGGGGGTAACAAGCAGGGTAGCTGTACCACTTGTTAAAATGTTGACATAGTGGCATACTGGTGGGCAGATACCACTATCCTGGACCCTTGAGTATGCCACCATCTTCCTGGCCTCCTTAGCCCCTCTCTCAGGGCCCCCTGAACCTACCCACAATCCAGTAACTGAAGGGTTTATACCTAGCACAGCAGGGGACTCCAGGATGCTGCCCCAGCCCTAGGACTCCCCAGCCATTCTAATTGGCCCTTACTTATGCTATGGTGTTGATAGGTATTTTATTTTTATTTATTTTTTAACGTCTTTATTGGAATATAATTGCTTTACAACGTTGTATCAGTTTCTGCTGTATAACAAAGTGAATCAGCTATATGTATACATATATATCCCCCTATCCGCTCCCTCTTGTGCCTCCCTCCCACCCTACCTATCCTACCCCTGATAGGTATTTTAAATACCATCATCCCTGACAAAGACTTCTCCTTATTCAATAGATTGAGTTTGTATTATATGCCAGGCTCCAGAAATCCCAAAGTAAGACACAGGCCCTGCCTTCAAGGAGTTCCCAATCTAGTAGTGAGGGTAGACTGATAGATTATTGATTATAAAGTCTGGAAGTGTGTTTGCAACAGATAGACATTGATACCCACCAGGGTTCTCGGCCTTCCCTAGTCAAGAGAAATTGACTAGACGCCAGACAAGAAATTCAGGCAAGGCTTTACTGGGGCCCCTGCTGCAATGGGGCGGGGTGGCGTGGGTGAGGGGCTGGGGGGTGTTGGAGAACACGTAGCAGGTTCTCTTGCCCGCTCCCCGAGGGGGGCGAGCAGGTTCCTTATGTGGAGTGAGGGTATGGGTATGTCCAGGGATTGGGCTGGAGGGGTGGCTTAGGTGGTCTGCCCACCCCTCTGGTGGTGTTGAGTGCAGGGAGCATGCGCAGTACCCTGGTTTTGCTCCTTACACCCTGGTTTTGCTCCTGGCTCTTCAGAAGTGGCAGTTGCATTTTTTGGTCTTTCTGTATCTTTTGTACATAATTTGCCCCAACTGTGCTTGCAGGCAGTTATTTTTAGTCCCATATAGTTTCTTTGTATTTTGTTGCTGGAGGTGAGGTTTGTCCAGGTGCAAGCATTGTAGCACTACAGCAAAGGGTCCTGGGTCCCAGCCTGTCTCAACATCAGTCCAGGGTGATTTTGAGCTGGGCTTTGAAGGATGAATAGGAGTTTTTTCAAGTGGAGAAACTGAACCCTGATCAAACTTTGCTTTTGTAGACACTGGAAGACTTGTCTTGCCAAGCTTCTGCCCTGTTTACTGGAGCATGGCATGGAAAGGGATGAAGATTCCTCCAAGCCTGCTAGAAATGAGCCTTTCCAGTGTCCTGGAAAAGTAGCATGGCACCCCATGGAGGTCAACAAGACAATCCTCTGGCCAGAGAGCATCAGCTTGGTTCGGTGCGTGGAGCTGTTTGAGGCCCCAGTGGAGAATGAAGAAGAGGAAGTGGAGGAAGATAAAGGGAGCTTCTGCCCATCACCTGACAGCAGCGGGGGCAGCTTCCAGGAGGGCAGGGAGGGCATCGCAGCCCGGCTGACAGAGAGCCTGTTCCTAGACCTACTCGGGGGTGAGGATGGGGGCTTTAGCCCACAGGGCTTGGAGGAGTCCTGCCTTCTTCCACCTTTAGAAAATCCAAGTGCTCAGAGGCCCTGGGCCACGTTCCCAAGTGTGGGGCCCCAGGAGACATCGTCTGAGGACAAGGAGCCTTTGAACCCAGAGTCAAGTCCTCCGACCCAGAGCCCAGCCAGGCTGGCTTTCCCAGAGATGCCCGGCGTCATCGCAGACTACCCCACTTGCCGCAGCTTCAGCACCTTCCTGAGCCAGTCCTCAGGCCCTGGAGAGCTTGACTCAGACCCACAGCTGGCCGAACACCTGGGGGAAGTGGACCCCGGCATCCCCGCCGCCCCCCAGCAATCTGCACCGCCCGCCGCACTCCAGCCTGAGCCAGAAACGTGGGAGCAGATCCTGCGCCAGAGCGTCCTCCAGTGCAGGGCGGCCCCGGGCCCTGCCTCGGCCCCCAGCAGTGGCTACCGGGAGTTTGTGCAGGCGGTGAAGCAGGGCGGTGCCCAGGACAGCGGGCTGGAGGGCTTTGGCCCTTGTGGAGAGGCTGGCTACAAGGCCTTCTCCAGCTTGCTTGCTGGCAGCGCTAGCTGCCCGGGGACCTCTGGGGTTGAGCCCAGCAGTGGGGAGGGGGGCTACAAGCCCTTCCAGAGCCTCACTCCTGGCTGCCCCGGAGCCCCTGCCCCAGTCCCCGTCCCCCTGTTCACCTTTGGACTGGACGTGGAGCCCCCTCACAGCCCTCACGACTCACTCCTCCCAGGCAGCACCCCAGAGTGCCCTGGTTTGGAGCCAGTGGTCAAGGGAGAAGATAGCCAGAAGCCCCCGCTGTCCCCGGAGCCGGCCACAGACCCCCTCGAGGATGACCTGGGCAATGGCATTGTGTACTCAGCCCTCACCTGCCACCTGTGTGGCCACCTGAAGCAATGCCACGGCCAGGAGGAACGTGGCAAGGCCCACGTCGAGGCCAGCCCCTGCTGTGGCTGCTGCCGTGGGGATGGGTCCTCACCCCCGGTGAGCCCCCTGAGGGCCCTGGACGCCCAGCTGGGTGGGGCTCCACTGGAGGCCAGCCTCTCCCCGGCCTCCCTAGCACCCTTGGGTGTCTCAGAGGAGGGTAAGTCCCCCCTGTTCTTCCAAACTGCCCCCAACAATGCTCAGAGCTCAAGCCAGACCTCCACGGTGGTGGCCATGCTCTCCCCAGGGCCCACGTGCACGGACGCTTCCTAGGTGCGTGCCTGCTTCTTGCTGAAGTCTGCAGGTGAGGACTGGGCCTTACCCGTGACTGCGAAGCGCCTCCCTCCAGAAGGCAGCCAGGCTGGCAGTGTTCCGAAAGACTCAGAGAACCCTGGTGTGAAGTTGTGAAATCGTCCAACACTGGGGTTACGGAGGCCGGACGCCCCCGGCTCCCAACGTTGGCCCGGGCTCGCCACGTCCCATGGGAGTGGAGGGTGCCAGGCAGCTGTACCCACAGCAGGCACCTGCAGGGATCAGGAGGTTCCCGGGCACCTTGGCTTGTGAATGAGCTGTCGGTCATTTCATGGGTCCACAGCTGCCCCAGTGGACTATCCCTGTCACGCTCAAGGCGTGTTTTGTCCACCGAGCTGCTCTGTTACCCATGTCTTGCCCAGGCCTGGGGTCAGCTGCCACCATCTCACTGGACTGGAGGCTGAGCCTAGAAGCTAACCAAGCCAATGGGAGAATGACTTGGGAGGCCTTGGGAAACTGAGGTCCAGAAAGGGTGGTCGTTTGCCCAGAGACGCCTGTTCATTTAACAGAGGTTGACACTGGCAGCAGAGTCTGAGCTGCGGAGGGGCGCTTAGTCAAGTGGGGTTAACGAGGACACGAAAAATTGTGATTACCGAGCAGTGACAGCTTGCTGCCAGCTTCCCACACAGCTGTAAGGGTGGGGGTTCCTGTTAAGCACTGGATCCCCAGAACAAGCATGCCTGGTGACCTTGGGGCCGGTGTGTACCCCCATGCATGCCGTTGCCGGCATCGGTGGTTCAGAGGGAGTGGCTCAGGTCTCCTGATCCAGCGAGCTGGGCGTCCGAGATGCCGACACCAGGCATATCGCCTGCACCTCGGCCCGACCTCAGGTTGAGTAATGCTTCTTTGTGTGTATCTCAAAAATTGTTTCATCACCTGGTGTTTGTGTTTGCTGAGGAGGGTAGAATGGGAGGGGATGGAGTTTTGTATAAATAAAGGTTCTTTACCTCCTTCCCCACCCTCCCCACCCCATTTATTAAACAAACATACTGCCAGGCACTGTTTCGAGTGCTTTATCTCTATTAACTCATACAATCCTCCCATCCAGAGGTACTGAGACCAACTCAAGAGGTTAAGTAACTTCCTGTCTGCTTGGGTTTCCCTGAGACCAGGATTCAATTGCAGTTTGTTGAGATAGGTGGCGATCCCAGGAAGCCCTGCTTGGAGAGTGGGGAAAGGAGGCAGGGAAGGGCAGGAGGCAATAAAAGGTGTTATCACACAGAGTGCCAGCACGGGCAACAGATGCTTCACCCCGCCGGGGAGCTTGGGCAGGCCAGGCACAGCGCATGCCTAGAGGTGGGGAGCGGGCTGTTTGTCCACCAACTCCCATCTGTCATTGGTGGAGGGCTGCTGCCAGGGGCAACTCCCCAGCACTTCCAGCTGCTCCAGGAAAAATTCCTCAGATTGAGAGTTGCGGGGGGGGGGGGGGGAGCCGTGTTTGAGCAGCTTTGGGCACGTGAAGATGTGGACAGGGCTGTGATGGCAGCTGCTACTTTGCCAAGGTCACACAGCTAGTGGCAGACCCGTAGCTGAGCCATTGCTCAGGCTCTCTGTAGGTGATCCGTGCTTGACATCTGGGCGGTGGGTGTATGGAGTGGGCCTCAGACAGGCAGGCAGGGGATCTTACGCTCCTTTGTCTGCAATCACTGTGTCTGAGTAGCCGCCCTGACTGCCACGCTTGCAGAATGAAGGGCTCGGCTGTTTGAGGTTCCTTCCTGCTCTGGCATTCTATGTAATACATTACAGAGGTGATGGGGAGCTCACTACTTCACATGCAGCCTGATGTTTGTGAGAACTGCCTCCTTGGTGCTGAGCCCAAGTCTATCCCTTTAGCTGCCTGAGTCACCACCCCACACCCACGGTTTGCAGATCAGGGAAACTGCTCTAGAGAGGAAAAGGGACTTGCCCAACGTCACACAGTGGCAGAACCTGAACTGTGGCAGAACCTGAACTAGCCCTCTGGACCTTTTGTCTTCAAGAGCTCTTTGTAATAAAATATAATAATTTGAAATAAAAATAATTAGTTAGGACCAAGCAATTTGTTTGGTGTCATACACTGTGTCACAGCTCTAGCGAGCAGGTTATTATCCCAGTTTTACAGATAAGGGAGCAGGCCCAGAGAGGTTGAGGTTTAGCTTAGGGCCACACAACTGGGAAGTCCGGGAGCCAGGATTTGAATCCAGGTCTGATTGCAGAGTTCCCAGCCACCACGGTGTGCCATCTCATGTACAGCATGGCACCGACTCGATTGTCAGCTCTGATTAGCCTGCGGGTCATCTCAGAAAATCAAATTTTAAAACTAAGCAGCCAGGGAATTCCCTGGTGTCCAGTGGATAGGACTGGGTGCTTTCACTGCCGTGGCCCAGGTTCAATACCTGGTTGGGGAACTAAGATCCCTCAAGCCTCGCGGGGTGGCCAAAAATAAAATAAAAACTAAAAAAACTAAGCAGCCAACAGAGAAAATATATTTGGGTGAGTGCTGGAGAGCTGGTTGGATTGCAAGTCCAACAGAATTGAGACTGACTTATTCTATCCCCAGGATCTTAGGAGGAAGACACCCAACTTGTCAGCTGAGGCTCATACTACAGAATCCGTTGGGCTTTGGGAAACTAGAATGGAGAACTAGGCAGAGACACCTCCCATCTCTTATCCGGATTTCAACCCACCCTCCCAGGTTCAGGGAAGCTGGAGAGAGGTCACCGTTCTGGCTTCCTCAACCTCCTTCTGCATCTTAACACAGGGAAGGAGGAAGCAGAGAGAGCAGGAAAGCCACACATCCCACCGATGTGTACTGAGAACCTACTATGGGCCAACCACTGTGCTAGATGTGAGGAAACTGTGAGCGACACAAAGTCCCTTCCCTCTTGGATCTTACAGTTCAGTGGGGGAGACAGAAATGTAAAAGACAAAAGGAAAAAATAGGAGTCTGAGATGGGGGGTTTAGTGGAGAGGTCTTTAAGGAGGTGACATTTGAGCTGAGCCTTCAGTGACTAGAAGAACCAGGATGGACTGGAGGAAGAGCATTCCAGGCAGAGGACAGAGCAAGGGCAAAGGCCCTGAGGCACGAGGAGTTTGGCGAGTTCCCAGTAAGAAAGATCAGCTACAGTGCAGTGAGCCAGGGACAGTGGTGAGAGATAAGGTCAGGCAGGATGGGGGACTGGAGTGAAGAATTTATATTTTGGCTTAAATGCACATTAGCCCCACCCACTGAGAAACATGGTCCAGTAGACACCCATCTCTCTTCAATCTCTCCAGTCCCAAACGTAATCCATCCATAAGCAGGAGCCCAGGAGAGGAAGTGGAGGCACTGGAGCTGCTCCTCCAATAGGACTCCCTCTCACCTCGCAAAAGTGGAGGACTAAGGTTCCTTCTGATAACAGAGACGGGGTGCTTAACATCCTCCTAGCTGCTCTTCTCACTCAGGAGTGAAGTGAATCCCACCAGAAATGTGTTGATTAGCACAGGGGAGTGACTGGCCGCCAGGGTCTTCCTTGGGAATTTCTTTGATAAAAGACTTTTAAAAATCCCCTTAAAATCTGATCTTGACCTCCCAGGCACTAGTCTCCGAATTAGGCAGGGAACCCAAGGGTCTTCGGGGTGTGAAGTCCCAGCCCCCATCTCTGCTCTCTCTGTCTCCTTTGTCCTGCCTGTGCCTTCATTTTTTTCGTTTGTAAAATAAGACGGATAATAAAATCTGCATTGGAGGGTTGTCCTGAAGATGGTCTACATTATCATCATCTTCATCATCTCCTGGGTTTACTCCAGCCTGGCAGGGGCACAGGTAACAAGAGTGAAAAGGTACAACCAGCTTAGAAATCTAGAATTCTCAGCCTCAGCCACTGCTCTGGGCTTCCTCCCGTGGACCAAAAACAAACAAACAAAATGTTGCCTGCTGTTTCAGTCAACAAAGAATGGTGTCTGCCATTCTGGTAAACAAAAATATTGCTCACCATCAAGCCTTCAGCCACTGCAGCTTCCCCAGGACAGGGAGCCCCGAAGGGAATTTGGGAGAAAAACAGGATACCAGCCCTAGACAGTTAAGATGCATATCAAAGGAGTAATTTCAATAAGCCCAGACTCTCGCACTTCCCCAAACACAGAAAAGCACTAAAATCATTAACTTGAGATGTGTGCTTTTTCTTGTGATTAGCAATAATCTTTCGATGTTCTACTACATGTTTTGTTTTGTTTCAGCAAAAACTCATATATCCAGGCTGCTCTCTTACCTCTTTGGAACAGTTCCTCAGAGCTATCTGAGAGGCTGTATCCTGGGCTATATAGTTCTCAGTAATGTCCCTGAATAAAACATAATTCTCAACTTGTACGGTGTGCGTTTTTTTTGGTTTTTTTTGTTTTCTTTCAGTAGACACTCCAAATCTTCCTGGTAAGCCCCTGATGACTCCCACTGCCATTGGTTGATCTTGACATGGGAGATCCCCAGCTCATGCCCCCCTCAGTCCCCCATGCTCTCTGGCTTCTGCCTACTCCTTCGAGGTCAGGGCTTCGCCAGACTAAGCCTAGCGAGTCACTCCTTCATTCAAATATAATTACTCCCTGACAGCAATTGTTAAAAAATAAATAAATTTCTCAAATTATGAAAGTGGATCAAAGTTTTATTTTAGATTTTTAGGGAGGGAATCAGAAAAAGAGAGAACATTGGCTCAAGGAACAATCTTAGTGTTACCAAACGCAAGTTCATGTGCCGGACACACAGTGAGACCAACAAACCAAAATGTAGGAGTTTGGAGCAGAGAAAGGTTTATTGCAGGGCCATGCAAGGTGAGCGGATGGCTTGCACTCAACCCCGAACTCCCCAGAGGGTTTCAGCAAAGCATTTTTAAAGGCCAGGTGAGGGGGTGGGGGGGTCACAGGGTGTGTGATCAGCTCGTGCACAGTTTTCTGATTGGTTGATGGTGAGGTATCAATTCTTAGGCGCCAGTAGGTCTGGGGCTCATCAGTATCAAGCAGTTAATTTCTTCCATTTAGTGGTGGTTTTAGCATCTGTAAAAACAACTGAGGAAATGTGCATCAGATGCTATTATCTAGATATCAATACTTCAGAGAGGAGCTACAGCAGAGGATATGGGGGAGGGGTCTGTCCCCAGAAGGCCCCAGAAGGACCTGCTCTGTTACATTAGGAAGGGATTTACAGCAAGGCAAATGAGTGTCCAGAATAACGCTATCCAACAGAAATTTTTGTTGTGATGGAAAGCTTTCACGTTGTCCAATACAGTGGCACTAGCCATGTGTGGCTATTACACACTTGAAATATGGTTAGTGTGACTGAGGAACTGATTTTTTAATTTTATTGAATTAACATTTAAATTTAAACAGCCCCGCCCCAATTTAAATAGCCCTAAGTGGCTAGTGATTACATTATTGGACAGGAGGACAGGGCTAGATCATTATAGTCCAAGGTACAACTTTAGCAGTTGCCTCAGCGTGGAGGAGCGAGGATAGGGTCCGAAGAGATGAAAGGAGAGAGGAGGGACAGATTGCATCAAACGTTTGCCCCAGAGCTACTGAGGGGCGGGGTCTAATGGATCGGGTGGGACCAGCGGGGGACCGCCCCACCAAGTAGGAAGTAGGCGGCAGGTGTGGGCGGAGCAAGATGCTGGCCGCGTGAGTTTCCCAGCGCCCCTCGCCGGTCTGGACCAGAGGTATGGAGAGCAGGAGGGGTGCCCCAGGGTAGCAGCACCAAAGGGGGCTGGGCGCGGCCGGAGACTGGAAGGTCTCAGCAGAACCCAGGAGACCTCCAGAGGCATTGAATTCGGGGTCCCCCCGCCCCAGCCCCGCACACCCACCGCCTCGATTTTACAAAGATTTTTCCAGGAGGTGGGGGTGGCAGGATGGGGGGGTCGTTTCCGCTTTAGTTTTTTTTTTTTTTTAAACAAAACCCCTACTTAACGCTTTTTTCTGATTACTAAATCGGCACGTGCCAGCCTTCTCCGATTCAGGGAAAACCTAAACGTATAAATAGGAAAGTGAAAACCACCGGAAATCCTGTCCCCAGCCCCAGCACCTGGCATCTCGTGGGCGGTCCCAAAATGTATATGTTTTTGAAGGTGTATCTCCGTTAACATCCTGTTGAATAACCTTTCTGACATTATTTTACCACGAAAGTTATTGATTAAAAAAACAACAACACTAACAGCAAGAAGTTTCTGAGCCCCCGCTGCAAGGGAGGCATGACCTCACTGGATCCTCACAGCAGCCAGAGACCTCTGTGCGAGACTTTTCCATGATGTACCCTGACTCCTAACCACTCTTGTCTGCCATTTGCCTAGATTCTTATACTGCTTTTACAGGTGAGAACACTGAGACTCCGAGAAGCAAGGGCTCTGCACTCATCCTGCCTCGGTTTGAACCTGCCTTTGCCAATTCGGAGCCGTGTGACTGTGGGCAAAGCGTTGACCACTCTGGGTCTCAGTTTCCTCCCCATCAAAGATGGATAAGAGAAGCACCCTGCAGCCCACAGTGGTGGGGTGAGGAGAAGATGTCTTGATGGGTGAAGGCCAGGCGATGCCCAGCTGCTCTTGTGATGAACTGGCCTGAGCTTCCTGACAGCAGCAGGACAGTGCCAGTTCTTCCTCAAAATCCCACCTTTTTCCAGCTTTATTAATGAGTTGAGGACGCCTGGCCAGTGGAGATCAGATTGGCTAGAGACCCGCTTATTGGTCCCTGCTGCCCCCTAGTGGCTCACTCTTGCCCAGCGCCTGCCCCTGGAGGTGCCTATGCACCTATGCCTGTGGAGGTGCCATGGAGGTGCCATGCCCAGAAAGCCCAGAAAACTAGGCCTGGGTTATCTCCACCCTCCCAACCTCTCCTCTCTTTCATCCCTGCCTTTCTCCTCCATCCCCTCCAGCACCTGGCAAAGGGCTTGACATACATTCAGAACTCAGGGTGCTCCAAGGACCAGCTGTGTGGCTCAGGGCCAGTCATGGAACCCCTCTGTGCTTCCTTCCTCTTCTGTAAAATGGGAATAATAATAGTACTGACCTCATGGAGCTGTTGTTAGAATTAAATATGTTAATACACATAAGGCTCAGAATGGTGCCTGTACATAGTTAATGCTGTCTGAGCGTTTCCTAGCATTTATTGTTATTATACTGAATGGGTCTGTGGGTGTCATAAAACATAATTAAAGGAGATAATAATATTCTAAATTTAATGTTACTTTATTTTAAAAAGGACAGACTGGACCAATAGAAATCCGACACAGAAATGGTCCCGATGGCATCACCCCACCAACTGTGTTTGTATGTGTCCACATCACTTCTAGACATGGTCCATGTGCAGAGTCAGTGTTTGTATATTTGCAGAGGTTTCTATCATGCATTTCTCATCATATATTCATATATATTATATAAGACAGGTCTTTCCAGAGAAGGAGAACAAAATAAGAGAGACCAAGATGCAGAGAGAGAGAAACACTAAACAAACTTCTGATCCCAGCTCCAGTTTGATACTTGACTCCAACTACAGAATGACCTCTGACCCAGCTGTAGACTGATTCCTGACCCATGCTGTGGACCTATTCATGAGCCTAGCTGCACACCGACCCCAGCCACCTGCTGACCCCTAGCCCTGGCAACAGAATAATCTTTGACCCCAACCGTAGACTGATCTCTGACTCTGGCCACTTGGACCCCTCACTCTTATACACGGACACCCCACCCCATCTGGGAAATGGCATTTCCTGATTTCCAGCTGGTAAATTCGGCTTGAGTTGGTCAACATATCTGGTCTGTCCTTCCTCTATGCCATGGGACCACAGAGAAAGCTCGCAGTTCTCCTTTCTAATCAAAGAGAGCAGTGTTAAGGAAGGCCCCTTTGCCACCTTCTGTTCTGCTTTGGATGTGATGTCTGGTGGTTTGGAAGCCATCTTGTGATCATGAGGGGACAAGCTAGGAGAAGAAAGATAGTGCTCTGAATGGGGCAGAGTGAGAGAAAAAAAGGGCCTGGGTCCTTGATTATATCATCCAGTGATCAAATCGACCTCTGGATTCTGAAATAAACCATAAACATGCTTTTGTTTAAACCATGTAGATTTTCTTGGTTTAAGCAAGAAAAGCCATAAAGCAGCTTTAAAGCCATAAAGCAGCCTTGAAGACTGTAGTTGGTAGAATAATGGACCCCCTAAAGATGTTCACGTCCTAATCTCTAGAAACTGTGGACCTATTACATTGCAAGGGAGAATCAAGGTTGCAGGTGGAATCTCCATTGCTAATTAACTGACCTTGAGATGGGAGATTATCCTGGATTACGTGGATGGACTGACATAATCGCAAGAGTCTTTATAAGTGAAAGAAGGACGTAGGAGGGTTAGAGTCAGAGAGAGAATTGAAGATGCTACGCTGCTGGCTTTGAAGATGGACGAAGGGGACAGGAGCCAAGGAATGCAGGCAACCACTAGAAGCTGGGAAAGTCTAGGAACAGACTCTCCTTTTGCGTCTCCAGAAGGAATGCAGCCCTGCTGACACCTTGATATTTAGCTCAGTGAGACCAGTTTCAGACCTCTGACCCTAGAACTATAAGATAATACATTTTTGTATTTCAAGCCACTGGATTTGTAGCATTTATTACAGCAGCAATAGGAAACTAATCCACAGATACTCCTCATTCATCTGGACACATCCCAGCCTTCTTTTCCTCAAGCCCTTCACCCATCACCATCCTCTCCATCATTTTTTGCCACTCAATCTCCACTTCCAGAGGGTTCTGTCAGATCTCTGCCTGCTCCCTACCTCCATCACATCCATCATTTCTTGTTAAAGTGAACGTGGGGCAGGGCTGAACTTCATGGACAGGCCACCAGGGCACTAGTGCTGCAGGGCCCTGTGCTTGGAATTTGATGCTCTGAGGTCCCCTTCCTGAAATTCTTAATAATTTTACCTTTGAATCTGTGCTTTGTAAGGGAAGTCCCACGGGACAGTGAAGCATGCGCCAAGGGCTTGGAGTCTCTGCTCAAAACTCCCACCTCCAGCCATCTGCCCGCCCCCCTGGGAGAGGGTCATAGCCACCTGCCCCTGCACCCCCAGGCCCTCTAGATACTACTTGGCCTCCCCCTTCCCATCTGCATCCAGTGTCCACTGGAGGGGGCTGGACACAAGGAAGGCACAAGGGAGGGTGGAGGTCAGTTGCTCACCTCACAGGATCTTGGTGAACAGTATGGCGGTGACCATTCCCACCCCAGGCGTGTCTGCCGCGTGGCCAGAGGCTGCAGCTCAGCCGAAGCGGGCCTCTTGCCTGCTCCCCATCCAGGTACCAAGAGTCACCATCTTGAATTCTTAGTACTTTTTGAAGAAGAAGCCCTGCGTTTTCATTTTGCCCTGAGCCCCTCAAATTCCGTAGCCATTCCTGACATGGAGTCATTCTTTCTCTCCAAGGTTGAGCCCTCCACCTCCAAACACCATCACTCCCCTGTGTTTTCAGATTTTTCCCTGTGTAGGCTTCTTCCCACCACCACGTTCTGGTCCCTTCCATCTGCAGACAACCAAAGCTTCCCTCCACCAGCCTCCGACTTTCCCTCTCTCTGTCTCTCTGTCTCTGTCTCTATCTGTCTCTGCCTCTGTCTCTCTGTTTCTCTGTCTCTGTCTCTCTGTCTCTACCTCTCTGTCTCTGTCTGTCTCTGTCTCTGTCTCTCTTTCCCTCCCCAGACACAGTTCTCGAAAGCAGTCTCCTCTCTCTGTCTCCACTTCCTCAGAGCACACCCACTCCTCAGCCCTCTCTGTGCAGAAGCACTTCTGCCAGGAGCCTGCTTTCATGGACACCAGCTGCCAGGTCCAGGCCTGTTTCAGTCCCTAGCGTCCTCCGGCACCAGCCTCTCCCTTGTTCTTGAGGCTCTGCCCTTCTTGGTTTTCTTGCTACAGGCTGTTTGCTCCTGGACAGGCTCCCTTCCCAGGTCTCCTCTGCCCTCCCTGAAATGTTGGGAGTCCTCAGGGCCTGTCCTGGGCCACACACACACACACAAAACACACACACACACACACCCCACGTGGAATCTTATCTGTGTCCATACAGATTGTAGCCAACCACAACCTTTACTAAATCTAGACTAGAGTTTCATGGGGTAGGGACGGTATTGCCCAGCGTCCAGCATAGTGCTTGGCACACAGAGTGTGCTCAAGAAGCATTTGTTCAGTGCATGAATGAATGAATGAATGATGCCTTCTAAATATGTCTCCCCAGCCCAGATCTCTCCCCTAAACTCCAGACCCATATAGCCAACTGCTATTGGGTGTATCTCAATTTCCACATCTCCCACCCCGCTATGTCCCCTGTAGTAAACATCGCTATCTAATGTGACATCAGTTATGATATATCGTATGAAATATTGTCCTTGATTTCTCATCAGGTCTCCCATGCCTCTCCCACTAGAAGGCAGCCTTCACGGGGACAGAGATTTTGGGTTGGTTGGTCCACTGCTGTACCCTGGGGCCTTAGAACAGAGTGTGGTACATAGTAGGTGCTCAAGAAATACTCTGAACAAATGAATGGATCTCCACATGGATGTGCCCACATCTCAGACTCAGTGTATCCTCAGCTGGGTTCTTCATTATCCTCCCCACACCGTCTCCTTCCGGGTCCTGGTCTCAACTGCTAGATCTAAAGAGTGAGCATTACTCCAGACAGCCCCCTCCTCCCTCTCTACCGAGATTCAGGCGCTGGCACTCTGTTCCTAGCACCCCATCTCTCCAGCAACTCTCTTTGGCCAAGTCGGCCTCCTCATTTGTATCACCTGGAATTATGCAAATAGCATCTTCTCTAACGCTCTCCCCATCACGACCTGAGCTATTTTTCTGTGCCTCTTTCCTGCTCACAGCACCTCCTGGCTTGCATTAGCCAGAAGTGTGGTACACATACCCCTGGGGTAATCCAGGTGGGGGCCACAAACCCCTGGGGTCCCTAAGATGATTTGAAGTGGCACATGGGTGTGGGGTAAAAGGACATCAAACCGAGAAAGTGATCCCTTTTTCAATTCTCTTTCTCTTCATCAGACTAGCCTTCCACAGGCTACAGTATCTAGCTAGAATTCCATAATTCGTTTTTGGTGTCATTGTTTTTGTTTTCATAGTTCATTTCTGTTTATGATAAGGAAGGCTGATTTTCCGTTTGTGATGATGACAATGTGTCTTCTAAAAATAAAATTCTTTAAATAAAACAAGTAAGTCAACATGAAGAAAAAGTTTAAAAGTGATGGAGGGCTTCCCTGGCAGTACACTGGTTAAGAATCCGCCTGCCAATGCAGGGGACACGGGTTTGAGCCCTGGTCCGGGAGGATCCCACGTGCCGTGGAGCAACTAAGCCCATGGGCCACAACTACTGAGCCTGCGCTCTAGAGCCCACGAGCCACAACTACTGAGCCCACATTGCCACAACTACTGAAGCCCATGCGCCTAGAGTCTGCGCTCCGCGACGAAGAGTAGCCCCCACTCACCGCAACTAGAGAAAGCCTGCGCGCAGCAACCAAGACCCAATGCAGCCAAAAATTAATTAATTAATTAATTAATTATTTAAAAGTGATGGACAAACATGTAAATCTGGAAGAAATAAATTGTGGTAGTGTGGATGAGGGACAAAAGTTTGGAAGACGTGGGTCTACAGACCAGAGCCCAAACCCTTTGCAGCCTGGTTCCTGGCTCCTTCCTTCTCATTCCTTCAGCCCATACTACTCCCCAGACACGTGACCTTGTGTGATACAATGACTTATAATAAGAAATATATATTTGGTCTTCGTCCCTGTTCCTGGCACAGAGCTCCTAAAACCCTCAGAATTTCCTAAGTGACAAGAGCATTAAATGTCTTTTGTTATGTTAATGAGGTGCCCTTTGGGAAGCCCCTAGGTCACCTAAGGATGGAGGCTGGTTGCCAGGGGAACCAACCTTGTGATTAGAGGGGAACTGACTGTCCCTCCCTTCAACCTCCTGGGAAGGGAGAGGGGCTGGAGACTGCGTTCAATCACCAGTGGCCAATGATATGATCATTCGAGCCTATATGATGAGGCTGCCACAGAAACTCAAAGGGACAGGGTTTGGGGGCTTCTGGTTTGGTGAACATTTGGAGGTGCTGGGAGATTGGCTAGTTCTGGAGATGACCTGGAAGCTCTGTGCCCTTTCCCCATACCTTGCCCTAATGCATCTCTTCCATCTGGCTGTTCCTGAGTTAAATCCCTTCCTAATAAATGAGAATCTAGTAAATAAAATGTTTCTCTCAGCCATGTGAGCTGCACTAGCAAATTAATCAAACCTGACTAGGGGCTTGTCGGAACCTCCACTCTACTGCAAGTTGATCAGAAGCACAGGGGACAGCCTGGACTTCCAATTGGTGTCTGAAGTAGGGGGTGGGGGACAGTCTTGTAGGACTGAGCCCTCAGCCTGTGGGATCTGATGCTATCTTTGGGTAGATAGTGACAGAATTGAGTTAATTGCTTGGTGGTGTGGAAGAGCACACACACACATATTAGAATTGGTGTCAGAATCGTACCTGGGAACCTCTAGACACCATGACCTGGCCACTGTACCCAGACCACACTATGTATTCGAAAACCCCAAGCCTTTGCTCATGCCCTTCCCCCTACCAAGTGTGCCCTCCCCCACGTCTCCATCAGACACCTCTCCATCCTCATACAGAGGGATTCTGCTTCTGTCTGCCCAGCATCTACTCCTCCTTCTTCTATTAACAGGACCTGGTCTTCCTTGGGGACAATCTCTCCCTACTCTTAGTTCATGTTGTTTCCAAGGAACTGATCTCACTCTCAGCCTTCCAATAGGACACATAGGCTTGGCCAATCAGAGTGTTCCTTCCCCAATCTGTATAGTGGTTGGTTCAGGGATGGGCATGTGATTAAAACTGACCAATGAGAGCCTTTCCTGATATGATCACTGAGACCATTAGAAAAAAGATCTGTTTTTTCCTCTGTGCTTCCTAAACTGGTAGGTTATAAGCCTGGACTTCTGAGAACCTTTATCTTTGGGTGGGGAGGGGGCAGGGGGAACAGCTGCTTAAGGTAAAGCCAATACAAAAGAAAGCAGATCCCAGAGGTGGAGCCCTCCACTCTGAAGACATTATTTGATCCATCCCTGCCTGAAACTATATTCTTCAACTCAAAAAAAATCTTTTTATGAGCCGGTAAACCCATTTTAAAAAGCTAGTTCTGTCACTTGCAACCACAAGGCTCCTGCTTGAAACAGCATTTTCTTGTTTTGTTTTGTTTTGTTTTGTTTTTTTAGATAGAATTCACATAGCATAAAATTCTCCATTTTTTTTTTAAATTCTCCATTTTAATTACTTAAAAATATACAATTTACTGGGTTGTAGTATATTCACAATGTTGAATCCATCACTGCTATCTAATTCCATCACCCACCACACACCTCCTCGCAAAAAAACCCCAAGTCATTAGCAGTCACTCCCAATTTGCCCTCCGCCCATCCCCTGGTGACCACTGATGAAACGTCATCTTTTAAGACCCAGTTACAGTGGGCATTTCCCCAGAACCTTTCACTAAACACAAGGCAGAATTGTTCTCTCTTTTAGACACATCCCTTTATTATCACTTATGATTGTCAGTTTTATTTTCTGTTTTTAACAATGGAATATTTTGAACATACAGAAAATTACTACTCCTATTTCTCTGACTAGACTGCCTTGAGGGCAGAAACTATATTTCTTCTGTGTCTCCTAGCCCCCAGCCCAGGGCCAGGTTCAGACAAAGTGTTCAGTGAAAATGAATAAATAAAATATTAAAACAAAAAGTGAACAAGGGCTCAGTCCAAACATCCCAGCCCTGGGCTGGGCCAAGACATGAAGATGCCAGAAAAGGTTTGTTGACTGACTGCTGGACATCCTTGGTAAACAGTTCCACAATAGACAACACTCTTACCTTGTTTGTGTGTGAAGGGCAGGTGGGGGTGGTATGCTTTAGCTGAACTGATCACTTCCCATACTCTGACAATTAATTAAACCCCAAACTAAAGTTACAGTTGGTTGTCATGTCTGGGTACCCCCTAAAGTTTTCCCAAGCCACACCCACTTCAGATGCTTAGAGGCAGCATAGTGGGGAGGCAGAGCAAACCAGCCATCACGGGCATGTTGACTGAACTTCTCTCATCTCAGTTGTCCCATCTGTACAATGGGGCTAAAAATACTAAGTATGTCCTAGGGTCATCTGAGGATTAAATGAGTGAAGATTTGCGTAGCATTTAGATGAGCTCTGGCTCATTTAAGAAGTCTATTAAAGAGGATACTTTTTCTGGATTAACCAAGAAGTGCATGAGGTCGCTAAGTCATTGCACATGCTGTTTCCTCTTCTTGGAAATACTCTTTTCTACCCCTTCCTCACTGCCTTACTCCGTTACCTTTCCGCTTAGATGCCCCCACCTCCAGGAAGTCCTCTGGCTCCCCAGACCTTGGTTAGGTGCCTCTCCTCGGGGCTCCTCACACTGTGCTTCCCCATCAGCACAGGTAGGGATGATCTGAGACATCTTGGGGTGCCCGTTGTCCAGCATGGGGCGGGTGCTGAGTTCATGAAAGGACATATCAGAATATGCATCGAAGGATAAACAGGTGATTTTGTTCTCATCCCTGAGCCCTTCTAACTGAGACTCTCGCCCTGCCCTGGGCACCAAGGCCCTGGCTGCATCCTCCATGTGTCCCTGGGAAGAGAAGGCTGTGGACCAGTGGGCATCCTAAGGCTGGTTTGCACCAGCTCCAGAGAGCAGCTGTGTCATTTTTACTCAGCCCTGCATTCTGTGACATCATATTGGTAGCTTGAAAGTGGCCAGGGTGGGAGTATTTACAACATGGAAAGCAGCAAACACCACATACCAGGTTTTCGTTGTTTGCTTTTTGACGGCTGACCAGCACACCTCCCATTGTTATTTGGGGGGACCACAGAACCCTTGTTTCAGTCTGACCGGGACATGCTTTCCCACAACCAGATTTTGCGCATGCAGCTCCCTCTGCCTGGACCCCCTCCTCCCCTCCCCCCACGGCTAACCATGGCTCCCTCGTGGCCCCTGACCTTTGAAGGACGAGACCTCTGCTTCTTCCTCCTCCTCTTTCCCTGCTGCACCCAGCCCAGCCTGCAAGCTGCTGCTGTCAGTAAATGCTTGTTGATTGACAGTTCTTGGTAAATATTTTTGTGAATTTGACCTTTTCCCCATGTGAATGTGGGGAAACCACGGCAGCCTGAACTTTCAGTAAAGAGGAGCCTCTTTGAGGAAGGGAGTCTTTGCAGAAACTCACCACAGCTGCCTGGAAGCAGAGTCATTGCAGCCCTTCCTCCCTGCGTGCGCAGCCTCTTGGAAGACCCAGGTGTCTCGGGGCCACGGCTCCCTCCGGTGCAAGATGGGGGAAGAGGAGGAGGTTGGGGGCTTTGGGGCAGCGGCTCTTGGTGGGGTGGGAGGCCCTGGAGGCTGACACACGTGTGCGCACACACACGTGGGGTTGTGTACGTCAGCAAATGCATGTGGATTTGTCACTTGGATCATGGTCTGGTTTCAGGCGGGTTGACAGAGGCTTGGGGATCTTCCGACCACAAAGGGTGCTGGAAATAATGCTGGTCTCTGTCCCCTGCACAACCCACCTCCTGCCAAGACCCAGGTTGTGCCCTGTGGCTCCAGCAGAGAGGGAGAGGGTCTACTCCTGTGTGCACATGTGGGGAACAGTACTCACAGCCCCAGATGCATGGGAGGGCTCAGCTCTGCAGAGTGAATACTCAGTAACCAGGACCTGTCTGATTTGACCATGGTGAGTGCATGTCTACACATGCGCGTGCCACCATCCCCCCCACCCCGTCCATTACACACGTTGGGAAGGCGGGAACTCTGTTTTTGTCACCGCTATGTCCCCAGCACAGTGTCTGGCACATAGTAGATGCTCAATAAATATTTGCTCTTATGCAGTTGTGCACGTGTACACATATATGTGCCTGTGCTCACGTGACTGTGTGTGTACCTGCACACGGGTGAACATGAGTGGATGGGGGTGTTGTGTGCTTTCTGTGCAGCTGCGTGAACAGGGATGTGCACGCCTGTGTGTGAATGTGCCTGAAGAGGGAGCGTGAGAGAGGGGGCTGAGTCCTCACTGGCCCACGTGACCACGAGTGATGCATCTCCCGATAGCTGGGAATCTATCTCTGAGAGCTCGGGTTGCACGTGCGCATGGGTGCGTGAGCAGGGGTGTGATTTCATGTGCACGTGTGTGTATGTGAGAGCTGTTCAGATGTACACACGGGGGCGTGCATGGACTTTTGTGAGAAAGGTGATGGGGCGGTGGTTAGCAAACTGTCCAGGCTCAAATTCCTCTTTCATTTCATAGCTCGTCCATCTGAGCAACCGTGGACGAGTTACTTAAACTCTTTGTGCCTCAGTTTCTTTATCTGTGAGAGGGGTGATAATAGCAGCTGCCTCCTGGAGCCATTTGGGGGACTAAATAAGATACTAGCCCTTGGCACTGATTCCATTAGGAGTGGCTCTGGGCGTGCCCATGAGAGGTCCATTGGGCGGGAATCTTCCACTAATGCCATTAGCGAGTCCCAATCATGCCACCTGCTACTGTTTTAAGTGGTGTGTTACACATGGCTCTATGAGCACATCTGTGTCCCCAGCCTGCCCCCACCTCAGCCATAGAGAGATAAGGACCCTCTCTGCTGGGCACCAGGATTTGCATGTGGGTTACAGGGAAATAATCAGGCTTCGGTCTAAGATGATTGGAGCAGGGTGGAGGTGGGGGGAAACTGGACTCAGCATCGCAGCCCCTCCCCTCAGCCATCCTTCCTCCCCACTCGCGGAGCAGAACTTGGTCTTTCCTTGGTCACCTGACTCCATCCTCCCAGCCTGGAGAGATCAGTCTTTGCCCGGCCAGCTCACTGGGCTCTGGGGAGAAAGATATGAAACGATGGGTGAGGAGCTCACTCTGAGAAAAAGTGGTCCTAGGATGTGCTCACGGTGATTCCATTGGGAGTGGCTCTGGGTGTGCCCATTAGAGGTCCATTGGGCCGGAATCTTCCACTAATGCCCTAAAATGGAAAGAACCAGGTGACTTTCAGGGGTCTAAAAAGAGTAATCATGCTCAGGAGGGGAACTTTGTACCTCGGAAGACATCAGAGGAGACTGTCAACCGATCAGCGTGATTAAGGAGGATGAGGACTTTCCGTCACTCCTGCCCAGGCCCTGGGAGGGGCTGGAGGACAGGAAGTGACCTCCGAGGCTAATCCGGAGTGTTCATTCATCCACTGATTCACTCGAATCACATTTCTTGAGTCCCAAAAGATTCTAGGCCCTGGGGGATCCAAGACCGGTTCCTGCCCACGTGGAACTCGCAGTCACATAGAAAAGCCCCAATAATGCAGTGTGGTTCACAGCACGATGAGGGAAGCATGGGCCCAGAGGAGGGATGACTCACCCAGTCTTGGGGCATCAAGGAAAGCTTCCTGTAGGAGGTGACATCTCCAATGAAACCTGAAGGATGAGAACCAGTTTACCAGGAGATGGCAAGGGCGAGAGGGCGTCTGGTGGAGGATACAGCACAGGCAAAGACCTGGAGGAACAGCCCGACCTGGCTGGAGCACACAGTGTGAGGTGAGTGAGGTGGTAGGTGAAGCCGGAGGGGAAAGCAGAGCCCTGGGAGCCACACGTGGTGTTTGAGGCTGAAAGGGCCTTGTCATCTGTAGGCCATCCTGACTTGGGGATGGCAGGGGTGCCTATTTCCTGGGATGAGTCCAAAGTGGGGGTGGAATGAGGCTGATGGTGGAAAGAAGGGCCTTGAAATACCCATGCAATCACTCGACAAATATTTCATGAGCACCTACTACGCGCCAGGCACTGCTCTGAGGGTGGGGGGCTGTGCAGTGAACAGAACAAATCACGGCCCTAATGAAGTTGCGTGTCTACTGTGGGGACAGACAGCCAGGAGATGGGCATGAACACACTGAGTGAGGTCGGGTGGCAGTGAACAGGCCAGGGAGGTGAGGGAAAGAAGGGCAGAGAGCTGCTGTCGGGGGAGGCCAGGGAAAGCCTCGCTGAGGGGCGGGGGCGTTTGAACACTGGCTTGACGGGAGTAAAGGAATGGGCCACGCACGCATCTGGAGGTGGGAGAGGGAGAATGTTCTGGGCGGAGCGGCAGCCTGGGCAAAGGCCCTGAGAAGGGAACGCTGTGATCGAGGAACAGCAGGGAGGCCAGCGTGTCCGGAGCAGAGAGCGAGGGGGCGAGGAGATGAATTCACTGGCGGTGGGGACCAGCCACGGAGGGCCTTGCTGGTACCCTAAGGACTTCGGGTTTTTTATTTGTTTGTTTGTTTTGGCCGCACCGTGCGGCATGAGGGATCCTAGTTCCCCCACCAGGGATCGAATCCGCACCCTCCGCATTGGAAGCGCAGAGTCTTAACCACTGGACTGCCAGGGAAGTCCCAGAACTTTGGGTTTATTCTACAAATGACAAGAAGGCTTTGGGGGGCCTTCCCCAAACACTTCCCCAACATGGAAGTGACGAGATCAGATTTTTGTTTTATTTATTTTTATAAATTTATTTATTTTTGGCTGCATTGGGTCCTCGTTGCTGCGCGCGGGCTTTGCTTTTAGTTGCGGCGAGCGGGGGCTACTCTTCATTGCGGTGCGCAGGCTTCTCATTGCGGTGGCTTCTCTTGTTGCGGAGCACGGGCTCTAGGCACGTGGGCTTCAGTAGTTGTGGCACGCGGGCTCAGTAGTTGTGGCTCGCGGGCTCTAGAGCACAGGCTCAGTAGTTGTGGCGCACAGGCTAAGTTGCTCTGCGGCATGTGGGATCTTCCCGGACCAGGCCTCGAACCCGTGTCCCACTGCATTGGCAGGCGGATTCTTAACCACTGCGCCACCAGGGAAGCCCCCAGATTTTTGTTTTAAATGACCACTCTGCAGGGAGGAGGACAGGATGTTTCGGGTGGGGGAGGTCCGAAGGCACAAGCGGGAAGAGCAATGAGCAGCCTGCTATAATCATCCAGGTGAGGGATGTTGGTGGCTCAGGGCAGGTGCTGACCGTGGAGTCTGGGTGTGTTTTGAGGGTAGACCGGCAAGACTTCCTGACACGTGGGTTCAGGGTGAGGAGAGAAAGCGAGAAGGCAAGGATGACCCTGGGCTGAGGCCGTGCTGGGGACCCAGGCACACTTGCACTTCACCCCCTTCAGCCTGGAGCGGGTGGAATAATTATCACCGAGAAGCATAATCGTAACCCCTGCTGTCTGTTGAGCCCCTACTTGGCCAGGCGTGGTGACCTCACTGCATCCTCGTTATCACCCCATCTGCAGCTGGGGGTGTAGAGGCTCAAAAGAAGGAGGCCCGCCCAGGCTCACGCGGCCCTCAGGGTTGAGGTTCACCTGAGATGTCATCAGTAGGACTGTGGGTCCAACACCCCTCCCACTACAACACCAAATCAGGGGTCCTCTCCAGGGGCTACTTGGCAATGTCGAGTGACACTTCTGGTTGCTACTGCTGGCATCTAGGAGCCCAGGATGCTGCTGAACATCGCTCGATGCAGAGGACAGCCCCACAGCAAAGAATCATCCAGCCCAAATGTCCACAGCACCGAGCTGGAGAGACCTTGCTCCCCCATCCTTCCAGCGCCCCTAAGAGACCGCCTGAGGGATTTGGGAGCCCCTCCCTGAATGAGAAGTGAGCCTGTGCTAGGGTGGCAGTTAGCAGCAGGCAGCTGTGGTGACAGAGGCTGGTTCCTCTGTGGAACTGAACTCGACACCCTTGTGGCTTTTCTTCTCCTTTTCAATCAGCCCAGGCATCTGGGCCTAGGCCTCTCATGTGCAGACGGTCTCCAAGGGCCCGATGTGTCCCCAGCCCACTACCCTGCTGAGGACCTTCTATGGCTCTGGGTACCATCTTCCCCTCCAGTCAATGGCCTCACCACTTCCCTCTTGTCCATCCACACCAGGGCCCTCATTCCCCAGATACCCTGTGTCTCTGCTTGGGGCTTTGTTGCTCATCTCCAGGGCACACTTCCTTCCTCTTTCAGTCTGTTCTTGACTATTTTCCTTCTCTTATTTTCTTCTGCATTTATCTTGCTGCTCTTTTTCCAAATTCTTGAGAGGGATGTTTGAAACATTCCTTTTTAGCTTTTCTTCTTTTCTAATTTATGAATTTTTAAGGCTACAAATTTCCCTCTCGGTATTGTTTTAGCTGCAACCCACAAGTTTTGATATGTACTTTTTGTA
This sequence comes from Balaenoptera musculus, assembly GCF_009873245.2. NCBI lineage: Eukaryota > Metazoa > Chordata > Mammalia > Artiodactyla > Balaenopteridae > Balaenoptera > Balaenoptera musculus. The sequence goes on from NC_045799.1 coordinate 70,529,382, forward strand.
TCGTTCAGTTCAAAATGCTTTCTAATTTTCCACTGTGATTTTTCTCATTGTCCCTTAGGTAATTTAGAGGTGTATTTCTTTGTTTCCCCATCCACATTTTTGAAAACCTTTGGAATGGCCTCTCCTATCTTTTCAACATAGTGAACTGCTCTTCCGAGTCCAGTTCAAGTGGCCCCTCCTCTGAGAAGCCTTCCCTGGACAGTCCCTCCACCCCAGCCCAGGCATGTAATTAGTAGTTGCCTCTTTTCTGTTCCCATGGCACTTTATACAGATGATCATTGTAGCACTTTTAGGGCACACAGTAATGTATCTGTCAAGACTCTTTCAGTTTCAAGTGAAAGAAAATTGATTCCTTTGGCTGAAAGCAAAAGGGAACTTACTGTCTCATTTCACTAAGATGTCTGACTTTCAGGCACAGCTGGATCCAGGTGTTCTGATTCCTGACGACTCAGTTTATCTCTTGGGTCATTTCCTGTATGTTGACTCCATTCTGTTGCAAGTTCTCTCATTGTGGCCATGAGCTATCTGCAGCTACTGCAGCTACTGCAGATAGCTCATCCTCTCTGCTCCAAATCTGGAGTCTTTGCCCTAATTGTCTCATCAAAAGTTTCATGGAGTCTCATTGGTTCTGACTGGGTCACACACTCTCACTGGATTAATTAATATGGCCTGGAGAATAGAGTACATTGGCTTAGGACAGGGTCATGTGCTCCCCTGGGGAGAGAGACAGAAAAAATCAGGACACAGTTACCAGGAGAGGAATAAGCTAGTACCAGAAAGCTAAAAAAGAAAAAGAAAAAGTAAAAAGGCACTACTCCTAAATAGTGTTACTACTAACAACAACTATTTAAGTCAGTCTTATACTCACCGAATGCCACCACCCCAAGTGCTTTACTTTTAGTCCTGCGTGTCCCTTTCCCACTGGACTTGAGACCATCGACAGCGAGGGAAGCTCTGTTGTATTAACTGAGAAAAATCGGAAGCTACAGGGGAGGAAGGAGATGGGCAACTCCTCCTCAACCTTATTAGTGTAGCTGCTGCAGTAACTCTCTGTCTTAATCAGCTCCGGCTGCTACAACAAATACCACAGACGAAGGGGCTTAAACAACAGATTTATTTCTCACGGTTCTGGAGGCAGGAAAGTCCAAGATCAAGGTGCTGACTGATTCAGTTCCTGGTGAGAACCCGCTTCCTCTCTTGGACAGCTGCTCTCTTGCTGCATCCTCACATGGCCTTTCCTTAGTGCCCATGGAGAGGGGGAGAGAGAGCGAGCTCCCTGGTGCCTCTTCTTGTAAGGACACCAATCCAATCCTTAATGACTTCCTTAGCAGCCCCATCTCCATATACAGTCACACGGAGGGTTAGGGCTACAACATGTGAATTTCACGGGGACGTGAACATTCAGTCCAGAACACTCTCCTTCCAGGATAAGCCCTCCCACATCTTTCCAAAAATCAGAGCCGCACAGACACTCAGCATGAAAGGAGGCTTTATTAGCCCTGTGGTCCAACCACACATGCAATCAATCTGACCATACACCCACATCAACAGGTGGCCAAGCCTTGGTTTGCATACCACCAGGGACAGGAAGTTCACCTTCTACTGTAATTAGGCAGCTCTGCCTGCACTGGTCTGGACCTAAAGGTCAGCTATCACATCCCCCATCCTGAATCTTCTCTTCTTCAAGCTAAATACCTCTGCTCTCTGGTGGTTTTCAGACCCTCTTCACACCCCTCCCACCTTTTTGGTTGCCTCTTCTGAATGTACTCCAGTTCACCAATGTTCTTAAAATGAAGGGCCAGAACTAGACATAGGCTGCAGGTGTGGCCACTGCAGTGAGGCTCACCTCCCTTCTTCTGGGCACCACACCTCTCTTAAGGCAGCCTCAGGGTGCCTCAAGTTTCTCTTGGCCGTGACATACTCTCGACGTTGGGAAAAACCCCCAAGCGCATGTTGCTTCAGTGGTTCTAATCCTCACACGTGTGAAACTGACTAGTTGACTTGAAGTAAAGGACATAACACTCATCCTCGGTCAGTGTCTTTGGAAGGACCACTACTCACATCTCTATAAATTTTTAATGCCTTCCCTCTTGCTGTGCCCTCTCTCCAGCATGCAGGTGCTTTGTGACCTTCCTTTTTTTTTTTTTTTTTTAATTATTTATTTATTTATTTATTTATAGCTGTGTTGGGTCTTCGTTTCTGTGCGAGGGCTTTCTCTAGTTGCGGCGAGTGGGGGCCACTCTTCATCGCGGTGCGCGGGCCTCTTCACTATCGCGGCCTCTCCCGTTGCGGAGCACAGGCTCCAGATGCGCAGGCTCAGTAGTTGTGGCTCACGGGCTTAGTTGCTCCGCGGCATGTGGGATCTTCCCAGACCAGGGCTTGAACCCGTGTCCCCTGCATTGGTAGGCGGATTCTCGACCACTGCGCCACCAGGGAAGCCCCCGTGACCTTCCATTTTTAATTTGAAAAATGGAAATAGCTTTATTATTTTCCTCAGATTCCAGAAGCAATGTATCACTTTAAAAATCAATACAGGGAATTCTCTGGTGGTCCAGTGGTTAGGACTCCATGCTTCCACTGCAGGGAGCATGGGTTCAATCCCTGGTTGGGGAACTAAGATCCCGCATGCCGCATGGCACAGCCAAAAAAAAAATTCAATACAGAAAAATACAAAAAATTAAAAATAAAAATTCCCACCACCTAGATATAGCCCTGTTAACACTTGGAGCTAGACTGTCCAGGTTCAAATCCTGACTTGACCACTTACTAGCCCTATGATCCTGGGCAAGGTGCTTAATCTCCTGCACCTTCATTTCCCTGAGTCTAAAATGCGGATATTAAAAGTGATAACTTAGGGACTTCCCTGGTGGCACAGTGGTTAAGAATCCACCTGCCAATGCAGGGGACACGGGTTCGAGCCCTGGTCCAGGAAGATCCCACATGCCACGGAGCAACTAAGCCCACGAGCCACAACTACCGAAGCCCGCGCGCCTAGAGCCCATGCTCCGCAACAAGAGAAGCCACGGCAATGAGAAGCCCACGCACCGCAACGAAGAGTGGCCCCCGCTCACCGCAACTTGAGAAAGCCCGCGCGCAGCAATGAAGACCCAACGCAGCCAAAAATAAAATAAATAAATCAATAAATAAAGTGATAACTTAGCACAGGGCCTATTAGATGGTAAGTTCCTTAAAAGTGTAAACAATTTTGTTATTAATAATTGTATTAGTCAGGGTTCTGTTTCTCTGGAGAACCTTGACTAATACAGAGAAATATGTCTTAGTCGGTTCAGGCTGCCATAACAAAATACCATAGATGGGGTCGGGGGTGGGCAGCGGGCGCTTAAACAACAGAAATTTATTTTCTCACTGTTCTGGAGGCTGGAAGTCTGAGATCAAGTCTGAGCCAGGAAGTCAGCATGGTCGGGTTCTGGTGAGGGCTCTTTTCCTGGCTTGCAGACGGCCATCTTCTTGCTGAGTCTTCACGAATGTTGGGGAGGCAGAGAAAGAGAGAGAGAGAGAGTGTGTGCTCTGGTGTCTCTTCCTCTTCTTATAAAGCTACAGCCTTATCGGATTCAGGCTTCACCCTTATGACTTCATTTAACTTGAATTACCTCCTAAAGGCTCTGTCTCCAGACAGTATAACATTGGGGATAAGGGTTTCAACATATGAACTGGTGGGCGGGGTTGGGGGGAATGCAGGTCAGTCCTTAGCAATAATATTAGTATATGTGATGGCTATTGTCTTTGTGTAACATGACTCTGTACCCGCACCCCCTTCTTTTTGTGATAACCACAGCTATGGGTTGGCAGTGACCCAATCAGAGCCTCCCTCCTCCTGGTCACAGTGACTCGTGCAGGTATGGCCAGGTTACTCAAGCTGAGGCATCCTTGACCCCAGACTGGCACAGAGATTGGCTTGTAATTCAGTCCAAGCCAATGCAAATAATTCCCTGGGGTTTTTCTGGCTGGAGTCCATGGGAACTATTCCTTTCCACTCTGACTGCAGAGCTGGTGAGTTGGGAGTTCGGGGTCTCCAGATGCTACACAGAGAAAGCCCAACTGCAGCAGGAGAGAATCCCTTTCTGAGCTTTGCCCACCTGCTGCAATACATTCCCAGGTTTGCTAAGCTTGCTTGGTTTGGTTTTCTACCACTGCAACTGGAATAATGTTGTTAGTAACATGCCCCGAGTAATAAAATTTGTTTAGTTTATTTTCTAGGATATGAGAGACTGTTCGTTGCCAGTGTCAGTTTTATCTTTTTTCCTCCATAACAAGCCCCTGATGGGCATCTATCCATCAGTCAGGATTCTATCTGCATCTATATCTACCGCTACGTCTACATCAACATCTGTATGCAAATCTGTACCTGTATTAGTTCAAATACAGGTTCGGTTGCATGCAACAGGAACTCAAGTTGATAGCGGCTTAAATGAGTGGTTTTTTTTCTTACATGGACAGAGATGTCCAGGGCTGAGTGGTGCCCCACAAAATCACCCGGGCACCAAGGCTTCTTCTATCTTACTTTGTTGCAATGGTGAATGGGATTGTTTCCTTAATTTCTCTTTCCGATCTTTCATTGTTAGTGTATAGGGATACAAGAGATTTCTGTGCATTAATTTTGTATCCTGCAACTTTACCAAATTCATTGATTAGCTCTAGTAGTTTCCTGGTGGCATCTTTAGGATTCTCTGTGTATAGTATCATGTCATCTGCAAACAGTGACAATTTTACTTCTTCTTTTCCAATTTGTATTCCTTTTACTTCTTTTTCTTCTCTGATTGCCATGGCTAGGACTTCCAAAACTATGCTGAATAACAGTGGCGAGAGTGGACATCCTTGTCTTGTTCCTGGTCTTAGAGGAAATGCTTTCAGTTTTTCACCATTGAGAATGATGTTTGCTGTGGGTTTGTCGTATATGGCCTTTATTATGTTGAGGTAGGTTCCCTCTGTGCCCGCTCTCTGGAGAGTTTTTATCATAAGTGGGTGTTGAATTTTGTCAAAAGCTTTTTCTGCATCTATTGAGATGATCATATGGTTTTTATTCTTCAGTTTGTTAATATGGTGTATCACATTGATTGCTTTGCGTATATTGAAGAATCCTTGCATCCCTGGGATAAATCCCACTTGATCATGTTGTACGATCCTTTTACTGTGTTGTTGGATTTTGTTTGCTAGTATTTTGTCAAGGATTTTTGCATCTATATTCATCAGTGATATTGGTCTGTAATTTTCTTTTTTTTTTTTTAAACATCTTTATTGGAGTATAATTGCTTTACAATGGTGTGTTAGTTTCTGCTTTATAACAAAGTAAATCAGTTATACATATACATATGTTCCCATATCTCTTCCCTCTTGCTGTAATTTTCTTTTTTTTGTGGTATCTTTGTCTGGTTTTGGTATCAGGGTGATGGTGGCCTCATAGAATGAGTTTGGGAGTGTTCCTTCCTCTGCAATTTTTTGGAAGAGTTTGAGAAGGATGGGTGTTAGCTCTTCTCTAAATGTTTGATAGAGTTCACCTGTGAAGCCATCTGGTCCTCGACTTTTGTCTGTTGGAAGATTTTTAATCACAGTTTCAACTTCATTACTTGTGATTGGTCTGTTCATATTTTCTGTTTCTTCCTGGTTCAGTCTTGGAAGGTTATACCTTTCTAAGAATTTGTCCATTTCTTCCAGGTTGTCCATTTTATTGTCATAGAGTTGCTTGTAGTAGTTTCTTATGATGCTTTGTGTTTCTGCAGTGTCTGTTGTAACTTCTCCTTTTTCATTTCTAATTTTATTGATTTGAGTCCTCTCCCTCTTTTTCTTAATGAGTCTGGCTAATGGTTTATCAATTTTGTTTATCTTCTCAAAGAACCAGTTTTTAGTTTTATTGATCTTTGCTATTGTTTTCTTTGCTTCTATTTCATTTATTTCTGCTCTGATCTTTATGATTTCTTTCCTTCTACTAACTTTGCGTTTTGTTTGTTGTTCTTTCTCTAGTTCCTTTAGGTATAAGGTTAGATTGTTTATTTGAGATTTTTCTTGTTTCTTGAGGTAGGCTTGTATTGCTATAAACTTCCCTCTTAGAACTGCTTTTGCTGCATCCCATAGGTTTTGGATAGTCGTGTTTTCATTGTAATTTGTCTCTAGGTATTTTTTAATTTCCTCTTTGATTTCTTCAGTGATCTCTTGGTTATTTAGTAGTGTATTGTTTAGCCTCCATGTGTTTGTGTTTTTTACGTTTTTTTCCTTTTAATTGATTTCTAATCTCATAGCATTGTGGTCAGAAAAGATGCTTGATATGATTTCAATTTTCTTAATTTACCAAGGCTTGATATGTGACCCAAGATGTGATCTATCCTGGAGAATGTTCCATGTGCACTTGAGAAGAGAGTGTAATCTGCTGTGTTTGGATGGAATGTCCTATAAATATCAATTAAATCTATCTGGTCTATTGTGTCATTTAAAGCTTGTGTTTCCTTATTAATTTTCTGTCTGGATGATCTGTCCATTGGTGTAAGTGAGGTGTTAAAGTCCCCCACTATTATTGTGTCACTGTCGATTTCCTCTTTTATAGCTGTTAGCAGTTTCCTTATGTATTGAGGTGCTCCTATGTTGGGTGCATATATATTTACAATTGTTATATCTTCTTCTTGGATTGATCCCTTGATCATTATGTAGTGTCCTTCCTTGTCTCTTGTAACATTCTTTATTTTAAAGTCTATTTTATCTGATATGAGTATTGCTACTCCAGCTTTCTTTTGATTTCCATTTGCATGGAATATCTTTTTCCACCCCTTAACTTTCAGTCTGTATGTGTCCCTAGGTCTGAAGTGGGTCTCTTGTAGACAGCATATATATGGGTCTTGTTTTTGTATCCATTCAGTGAGCCTGTGTCTTTTGGTTGGAGCATTTAATCCATTCACATTTAAGGTAATTATCAATATGTGTGTTCCTATTACCATTTTCTTAATCGTTTTGGGTTTGTTTTTGTAGGTCCTTTTCTTCTCTTGTGTTTCCCACTTAGAGAAGTTCCTTTAGCATTTGTTGTAGAGCTGGTTTGGTGGTGCTGAATTCTCTTAGCTTTTGCTTGTTTGTAAAGCTTTTGATTTCTCCATCGAAGCTGAATGAGATCCTTGCTGGGTAGAGTAATCTTGGTTGTAGGTTCTTCCCTTTCATCACTTTAAATATATCATGCCACTCCCTTCTGGCTTGTAGAGTTTCTGTTGAGAAATCAGCTCTTAACCTTATGGGCGTTCCCTTGTATGTTATTTGTCATTTTTCCCTTGTTACTTTCAATAATTTTTCTTTGTCTTTCATTTTTGTCAATTTGATTACTTTGTGTCTTGGCGTATTTCTCCTAGGGTTTATCCTGCCTGGGACTCTCTGTGCTTCCTGGACTTGGGTGGTTATTTCCTTTCCCATGTTAGGGAAGTTTTCAACTATAATCTCTTCAAATATTTTCTTGGGTCCTTTCTCTCTCTCTTCTCCTTCTGGGACCCCTATAATGTGAATGTTGTTGCATTTAATGTAGTCCCAGAGGTCTCTTAGGCTGTCTTCATTTCTTTTCATTCTTTTTTCTTTATTCTGTTCTGCAGCAGTGAATTCCACCATTCTGTCTTCCAGGTCACTTATCCGTTCTTCTGCCTCAGTTATTCTGCTATTGATTCCTTCTAGTGCAGTTTTCATTTCAATTATTGTATTGTTCATCTCTGTTTGTTTGTTCTTTAATTCTTCTAGGTCTTTGTTAAACATTTCTTGCATCTTCTCGATCTTTGCCTCCATTCTTTTTCCGAGGTCCTGGGCCATCTTCACTATCATTACTCTGAATTCTTTTTCTGGAAGGTTGCCTATCTCCACCTCATTTAGTTGTTTTTCTGGGGTTTTATCTTTTTCCTTCATCTGGTACAAAGTCCTCTGCCTTTTCATTTTGTCTATCTTTCTGTGAATGTGGTTTTCCTTCCACAGGCTGCAGAATTGCAGTTTTTCTTGCTTCTGCTGTCTGCTCTCTGGTGGATGAGGCTATCTAAGAGGCTGTGCAAGCTTCCTGATGGGAGGGACTGGTGGTGGGTAGAGCTGGGTGTTGCTCTGGTGGGCAGAGCTCAGTAAAACTTTAATCCCCTTGACTGCTGATGGGTGGGGCTGGGTTCCCTCCCTGTTGGTTGTTTGGCCTGAGGCAACCCAGCACTGGAGCCTACCTGGCTCTTTGGTGGGGCTAATGGCAGACTCTGCGAGGGCTCACGCCAAGGAGTACTTCCCAGAACTTCTGCTGCCAGTGTCCTTGTCCCCACGGTGAGCCACAGCCACTCCCTGCCTCTGCAGGAGACCCTCCAACACTAGCAGGTAAGTCTGGTTCAGTCTCCCCTGGGGTCACTCTCCTTCCCCTGGGTCCTGATGCGCACACTACTTTGTGTGTGCCCTCCAAGGGTGGAGTGTCTGTTTCTCCCAGTCCTGTCGAAGTCCTGCAATCAAATCCCACTAGCCTTCAAAGTCTGATTCTCTAGGAATTCCTCCTCCCGTTGCCGGACCCCCAGGTTGGGAAGCCTGACGTGGGGCTCAGAACCTTCACTCCAGTGGGTGGACTTCTGTGGTGTAAGTGTTCTCCAGTTTGTGAGTAACCACCCCAGCAGTTATGGGATTTGATTTTATTGTGATTGCGCCCCTCCTACCGTCTCATTGCGGCTTCTCCTTTGTCTTTGGATGTGGGGTATCTTTTTTGGTGAGTTCCAGTGTCTTCCCGTCGATGATTGTTCAGCAGTCAGTTGTGATTCCGGTGCTCTCGCAAGAGGGATGAGCGCACGTCCTTCTACTCCGCCATCTTCAACCAATCTCTCTACACTGTGGTTCTAATATGAGGAAGAAGGGCAGGAAGGAAGCTGGGAGGCAATTAGCAGTTGCTGCCATTTGCCCTGTAGCCAGCGTTGGAGCCTCACCCTCATCCTCTCAGCTCTACACACGGAGGCATTTTTATTGCAAATACTGGCAACTAGTAGCCCGAAGGCATATTTTTGGCTGCAGGTACACACAGGAGGGCAGCTGAAGTGCCCCTGGAAGCAGCCCTCTACTAATGACAGATGGGGTTCTAGTGAAGAAATACCCCGGCTTCCTTGCTCCTCATCTGGGACAAGTTGGGGAAATTAACTGGATTAAGTTCCAGTTGCCACAGCACTAACCTGCTCTTAGAGCTCCCTATTGGCCTCCTGCCCTGTCGTGCCTCACTTGCTGACTCGCCTGCAAATGTTTTCTGGGATCACCTCCCAAATCCATCATGTGCACTTGAATCCTTGTCTTAGAAATTGCTTCTGGCTCTGCAACAAGAGAAGCCACCGCAATGAGAAGCCTGCGCACCACAACGAAGAGTAGCCCCCGCTCGCCGCATCTAGAGAAAGCCTGCGTGCAGCAAAGAAGACCCAATGCAGCCAAAAATAAATAAATAAATAAATTAACTAATTAATTAATCAATTTTTATAAAAGAAATTGCTTCTGGGGGAACCCAACCAAGACATCCTTCCTGCCTCAAACAGCAATAATGTGCTCAATGGCTGGGCAATCTGATCAGCCCACCAGGGAGACTAATTTGAGGACGAGATTGAGAAAATTCTAAGACGTTATTATCATCTGCTTGAATGAGAGTCCTGTTTGGTCCACGGCCTCAAACACACCAAGGTGAGTCTTGAAAGCAGGATAATCATTTCCCTTCTGTGTTACTCGTAACTGAGGGCACCGTTTATTAGTTTTTCCTTTATATTCAGCCACTGTTCTTGAAATAAATCCACTGTATCAGCGTAACAGAATGAAAAGATGGTTCCAAGTCTCAGCCACATGTGTGTACAACCCAGCCCTCCTGCCTCCACCCTCTAGATGTTACCTTCTGCTATGGTGAGTTCTCAGTGTAACACCTCCTGCCCTTCCTTGGCTAGAGTCCTCAGCGGACCATTTGGTCCATCAAAGGAGCCCTACAATGTTGGGCCTCAAAAGGAAATGGATGCGGAAGGAGGTGCCTGAGAGAGATTTTAAAAGATCTAAATAAATGGAGAGCTAGTTCGTGGGCATAGATTGGAAGACACAATATCTTTAAGATGGCACATCTCCCCCAATTGATCTATAGATTCGACACAATCCTTGTCAAAATCCCAGCAGATATTTTTGCAGAAATTAACAAGCTAATCCTAAAATTTATACAGAAATCCAAAGGAACCAGAATAGGCAAAACAATTCTGAAAAAGCAAAATAACGTTGCATGACTTTCACGTCCCAATTTCAAAACTTGCTACAAAGCTACTGTAATCCAGACAGTGTGGTACTGACACACAGATAGACATAAAGCAATGGAACAGAATAGAGAGTACAAAAATAAACCCATACATTTATAGTTAATTAATTTTCAAAATAGGTGCCAAGGTAATTCCAGGGGGAAAAGATAATCTTTTAAACATAATATCCATAATATGTTATGGATATTCACATGCAAAAAGATAAATTTAGATTACCTCACACTATACACAAACATTAACTCAAAATGAACCATGGTACTAAACATAAGAACTAAAACAATGAAACTTTTAGAAGAAAACATAAGGAGAATTTTTGTTACCTTGGGCTAGGCACGTTACTCTTAGACATGCACCAAAAATGCAATCCACAGAAGGAAAAAAAAATTTGGTGAATTGCACTTTAATAAGCTTTAAAATGTAGAGAATTTCAAGGATCAGTCTTTCCACTGACACAAGCATTAAGCTGGCAAAAACTGTCAGAATCAACTTTTTTTCCTGGAATCTAATCAAAACTGTAAAGCAACTAGGGGGCCTCCTTGATGAAGAAAGTGTTTGCTAAGAATGTGTTGTGGCATTTTTGCTTATCTGCTTACTATTTCTTATTCCCCAGCTCAGTGGGGCGGGTGTGGGAACAGTAGTCAGCATTTTGGGTGTGATTTGCTAGAACAGGAAAGGGCAATACAGACTTTGTTCTCAAAGAATTGTTGTACCTTTTGATCTGTCTGGTAGCTTCCTGAGGGATTGGCTTGGGCATTTGCCTTCATTTTGCCCCCCTTTGAAACTCTTTCAAGACTGGAACTGCTTCCTAGGTAGTGTCTGTTGAAATAATTTAAAGACATATACTGCCCAACTGGGGCAAGGGGTGATGGACAGAGCAAGCACAGACAGACCAAAAAGCCTGGGAAGGAGGAGGCTGGAGAGGAAAATACAAAGGCATTGAAAGGCTTCCACATATACCAGGGAATCTGGAATGCAATGCATATGTCCAGGGCTGAATGCATGCACAAGAAAGATCTGAGAAGACCCTAGGTTTGCACCTCTGGCTGATCTTTGGGTTCTTCACAAGCAGGTGAAAAGCTAAGATGAAAGCTAAAATGCAGTTATAGTCAGCCTGGCTAAGCACTGAAGAAGTGTCCCAGCTCAGAGCCAGTCTCTAAAGACTAAGAAAGTATTTTTTGTTCTGTGTGCCTTATTCATTTTGGCTCCAGGTATTTAAGGAAATCCTATCAGATCACTGGCTGCCTGCCAAGATAATGGAATGGAGACTTCAGTGAATATACAACAACAAGGAATAATACAGTATTTGCAAAAATAGATCGGAAAAGTCACTAAACAAATGGATGGCTGTCGCCAAAACAAACAACAAAAGCAAACCCTGTTGGGGCAGAGGGGCAGGGGAGAATCTAATTTCCAGAGTTATCACATTACAATGTTCAAGATGTCCAGTTTTCAACAATAAGAATAACAATAAGGCATAAAAGACATAGGAAAGCGTGGCCCATTCACAAGGAAAAAACAAACAAAAAAAGCAATTGACAGAAACTGTCCCTGAGGAAATCCAGACATTGGACTTACTAGTTAAAGATTTTAAATCTGGTATCTTAAATATGCACAAAATGCTAAAGGAAACCATGGATGAAGAACTAAGGGAAACCAGAATGATGTATGAACAAATAGAAAATATTAATAAAAAGAAATTACACAAAGGAACCAAATAGAAATTCTGGAGCTAAAAAGTAAACACTGAAATGAGAAATTTACCAGAGGGGTTCAACATCAGATTTGCAGCAGGCAGAACAAAGAATCAGTGACTTGAAGATAGGCAAATTGAAATTATCCAGTTTGAGGTGCATAAAGGAAAAAGAGAGTGAAGAAAAATGAACAGAGCCTGACGGACTTGTGGGGCCCCATTAGTATAACAACATACGATTTATAAGAGTCCCAGAAGGAGAGAAGGGAAAGGGCCAGAGAGAATATCTGAATGGCCTCCACCATCTGTTACTACAAATCGGTAACCTAACTGTACACCTTAAGGAACTAGAAAAAGAAGAGCAAATTAAACCCAAAACTGGCAGAGGAAGGAAATAAAAAAGATTAAAGTGGAGACAAATGAAACAAAGTATAGAAAAACAGTGAAGAGGATCAACAAAACCGAGAGTTGTTTCTTTGAAAAGATCAACAAAATTGACACACCTTTAGCTGAACTAAGCAAAAAAGAGAAGATGCAACAGACTAAAATTAGAAATGGAAATGAGGCCATTATTACCAACCTTACAGAAAAAAGATTATAAGAGAATAAAAATTGTATGGCAAAAATTAGATAACCTAATTATCCATTTAGAAATGGAAAGACTCCTAAAAAGACATAAATTACCAAAACTGACTCAAAAAAAAAAAAAAAAAGAAAATCTAAACAGATATATAAGAAAAAAATAGTTGAATCAATAATCAAAAACCTCTTAACAAAGAAAAGTCCAGAGTCAGAAATGCTTCACTGATAACTTTTTCTCAAACTCTTCCACAAAATAGAAGAGGAGGAAATACTTCCTAAGTCATTCTATAATACCAAAGCCAGATAAAAGCAGCAGAAGAAAAGAAAACTACATTATGTGCCAATATCCTTTATGAATACAGATGTAAAATCTTCAACAAAATACCAGCAAACTGAATCCTATCGCATGTTAAGAGGATTATACACCATGACCAAGTAGGGTTTTCCCAGGAATTCAAGGGTGGTTCAACATAAAATTAATCAATGTAGTACACCACATTAATAAAATGAAGGAAAACCCACATGATCATCTCAACTGATGCAAAAAAAAAGAAGCATTTGGTAAAATTCAATACCCTTTCATGATAAAAATCACTTAGCAAACTAGGAATAGAATGGAAGTCCCTCAACGTCATAAAGGCCATATGTGAAAAACCCACAGTTAACATCACACATGATGAATGATACACCAAAAGCTTTTCCCCTAAGATCAGAAAGAAGGATGCCTGCTGTCACCACTGCTATTCAACATTGCACTGAAGGTTTTTGCCAGAGCAATTCAGCAAGAAAAAGAAATAAAAGAAACTGGAAAGGAAGAGGTAAAATACCACTATTTGTAGATGACATAATACTATAGCTACAAAATCCTTAAGAATTCACAAAAAAATTATTAGAGCTAATAAATTAAGCAAAATGGCAGGGTACAAGATTAACATAAAAGTTAGCTGTGTTTATATACACTAACAATGAACAATCCAAAAAGGAAATCAAGAAAACAATTCCATATATAATAGTATCAAAAATAATAATATACTTAGGAATAGATTTAACCAAGGAGGTGAAAGACTTATACACTGGAAACTACAAAACATTGCTGAAAGAAATTAAAGATCTAAGTAAATGAAAAAGCATCCCATGTTCATGTAATGAAAGAATTAACATTGTTAGGATGGCACTTTTCCTCAAAACAACATCTAGATTCAGTGCAATCCCTGTCAAAATCCCAATAACCTTTTGTTCTTTCAGAAATGGAAAAGTTGATCCTAAAATTCATATGAAATTGCATAGGACCCAGAATAGCCAAAACAATCTTTAAAAAGAACAACAAAGTTGGAGGACTCAAACTCCCAACTTCAGAACTTACTACAAATCTACAGTAATTAAAACAGTGTAATACTGGCATAAGGATAGAAATAGAGATCAGTGGAATTGAATCAAGAGTCTAGAAATAAATTCATGCATGTACGGACAGTGACTTTTGACAAGGATGCCAAGACAATTCAATGGGGAAAGAATAGTCTCTTCAACAAGCAGGTGCTGGGACAACTGGATATCTACATACATGGACCCTTACATCATATACAAAAATCAATATAAAATGGATTAGAGACTTAAATATAAGAGCTAACAAAATAAAACTCTTAGAGGAAGGTATAAGGGTAAATCTTCATGTCCTTAGATTTGGTGATAGATTCTTAGACATGACACCAAAAGCATGGGCAACAAAAGAACAAAAGAGAAAAATTGTACTTCATAAACATTAAAAACTATAAGAAAGTGAAAAGATGACCACAGAATGGGAGAAAATATTTGCAAATCATATATCTGCTAAGGGTCTAGTATCCAGAATATATAAAGAACTCTTACAACTCAACAGCAAAATGACAAACAATCTGTCTTAGTCTGTTTGGGCTGCTATAACAAAATCCAGTAGACTAGGTGGCTTATTAACAACAGAATTTACTTCTCACAATTCTGGAGACTGGGAAGTCCAACATCAAGGTGCCAGCAGATTCGATAGAGCCCGCTTCCTTGTTTATAGACTGTTGTGTCCTCACACAGCAGAAGGACTAACTTATCTTTCTAGTGTCTTGTTCATAAGGGCACTATTTGCATTCATGAAGGCTCTGCCCTCATGACCTAATCATCTCTCAGAGGCCCCACCTTCTAATACCGTTACATTTGAGGGGTAGGATTTCCACATGTGATTTTGGGGGGGGAACAGACAGTCTATAGTACAGCCCAAGTTAAAAACAGGCAAAGGACTTGAATAGACATTTCTCCAAAGAAGGTGTATAAATGACTACCAAGCACACGAAAATATGTTCAACATCATTAACCAGTAGGGAAATGCAAAGCAAAACCACAATGAGATACCACTTTATACCCACTAAGATGGCTCTAGTAAAATAAAAAAAAGGAAAATAGTAAGCGTTGGCAATGATGTGGAGAAATTGGAGTTCTCATAGATTGCTGGTGGGCATGTAAAATGGTGTGGCTGCTGTGGAAATCCGTTTGTCAGCTCTTCAGTAAGTTAAACATAGAATGACCCAGCAATCCACTCGTGGGTGTATATCCGCAAGATTTGAAATGCAGGTCTGCATATAGATTTGCTTGGAAATGTTCATAGCCGTATTATTCGTAATAAAGATCAGGTGAACACAATCCAACTTCCATCAGCTGATGAATGGATAAACCAAATGTAGCATATCTGTGTGATGGAGTATTACTCGGGCATAAAAATGAATGAAGTACATGCTACCACACAGAAGAAACTCACACACGTTATGCAAAAGAAAAGAAAGCAGACACAAAAGACCACATGCATGATTCAATTTATACCGAATATCCAGAAAAGAAAATGGAAAATCAGTAGAGACAGAAAGGAGATTACTGGGGCTGGGGGTGGGAATGGGATTGACTGCAAACAGGAAAAAGGGACCTTTTTGGAAATGTTCAAAAAATTAGATAGCGGTGATGGTTGCAAAGCTCAATAAACTTACTAAAAATCATTGAATTGTACACTTAAAATGGGTGAATTTTATGCTGTGTAAATTATACCTCAATAAAACTGTCAAAATAAAAAGAGGAAATGGGTTGAAGGAGGGGCTGTGTCAATTATTTTTTTCCCAGTAGTCCCCTTGGCTGAAATGCAAATTTAACCACTTCCTCCCCGCTGACCAGCTTTAAATACGCAGGGGTGTTGGGAGGGTGTTGAGAGATCTTATTTCACCCTCTTCTGAGACCTCCTGGGCCACATTCATGAGACAGGAACTGACCCAGAGGGGTCCCTTAAGGGACCCCTCCCTCAACACAGATCTATTTCTAAGGGGACTCAGTTTCACCCCAGAGGACATGGCAGCTGTTAACTTTCCATCTCCAAAAGCATCTACTTTTTAAACACAAAGGGTTAAGTTGCCACTGCTGCATCTTACCCACTCCCTAAATCATGGCTGGAGCACTCTTTTGAAAATGTAAATTGGATTAAGCCACTCCTCTGATGAAGCCTCAGATGACATCCAATTTCCCTTGGAGCCAAATCTACCTTCTTCACCCCATCCTGCAAGGTCCCAGGTGGTGTGCAGGATGTGGGACTTCCATGACTCCGTCTCCTAGCATTCCTTTGCTTGCTCACTCTATTCCCCACACTGTTCCCAAGTTCCTGGAGCGAGCCACACTCCCTCCCACCTCAGTGCCTTTGCACCTGCAGGTCCTTTTGCCTAAAATGATTCCCCTGTGGCTGGGGTATTTCTTACCATCCAGGGTGCCCCCTCTGTGTCACTACCTAGACCTCTCATCGGTTTTCTATGACAGTATAATTTGCATTTAGTTTGTCCATTACTTCTTTTTGTCTGTCCCTCCCCACCAGAATACAGGCTCCATGAGGGCCACCACTCTTGTGTATTTCTGGAGAATATCCCCACTACCTAGCCAAGGGCATGTTCAGTGTTGGCGGGTAGGAGGCCGGAAGGAGAGAATGGGTTGGGTGCGTGGGTGGGTAGAAGAATGGAAGAGGGGGTGGGTGGGTGAATGGGTGGGTAGAGAGAAGAATGGGAGGGAAGAAAGCAGGCAGCTGGGAGGGAGGATGGGAAGAGGGATTGAATATCCCTGGGTTAACATACATCCAGAAGCAGTGTAGTGCGTGATCAAGAATGTAAGCTCAGGAGCCCGAATGACTGAATTAAAATCTCATCTCTGCCAGCATCAGCTGTGTGACCTTGGACAAGTCACTTAACCTCTCTGAGCCTTGGTTTCCTTATCTGTAAAATAGGGATGATGTCCATGATGGTAATAATAACTACCTTCTCATGTTATTCTGAGGTTTAAGTGAGGTGATACACCTTTAAAGTCCTTAAAACCCTGGCACAGAATCAGCCTTCAGCAAATATTAGCTCTTTTTTTTTTTTTTTAACTACTCCTTCTCTTGATCTTTCATCCATGGTATCAGAAAACTCACCCTGAAGATCAAGAGAAAGACAAAGAAAAGCTGGCTTCCTCTCAAGAAACGTGCTCCAGAGAATACAAGTTATTTTGGTTGTGAGGAAGAGAATCTCTTTAGGGCAAACTTCTTTTGAATGGGCCACAGGGGAATTTGTACCAAGTTCCTCAGAAACAGCTAGAAAAAAAAAAAAAAAAAGAATAAATAACAAGATGCTTTCTCTTTTTCTCTGGAGCGGTCACGTGGCTTAGCTGCAAATTGTTTCCCCAAAATGAGTCAGGTGGGGAGAGATGGAATGTATGTTTGAGCCAACCTGTGTCATTAAAACAGCACAAAACAGCCCCCATCCACCCTGGTAACATTTCAAGGATGAAATGTTTGGGCCCATTTCCACAGCCTTAGGAATCTGATCCACCCAGGTTCAAATCCCAGCTCTGACACTTCTTTGCTAGTGTGACATGTCACCCCTCTGAGCCTTGGTTTCTCCCACTGTAAAATAAATAGGCATAATCTTATTTGCCTCACAGCGTTTGTAGAATAAATGACATCACCTAGTGCCTAAAAAATGCAAGATACTAATAGTAGTGGTTGTGATAGCACCAGCTTTTTGAGGCTGCTGGGTGTGAACTTGCTGAATTTTGCCCCCAGGTTTCATAAATGTCTGCAAGAGACATCTGACCCTCTCACGGGCCCTTGGCTTGTCAGCAAGACAAGAATTCTCTTGAGAATTTCTGTTCTCTATTTTCTTCATGAGTTCCCATGTGTTAAATGGCTAGGTCTCCCCATTTGACAGATGGGCAAAGCGAGGCATTCAGAGGGGTGATGTGACATGCCCAAGGGATTGTCTTCTCAAAGGCACGGAGACAGCATCCTGCTCCCCGCAGCATTGCAGCAGGAAGCCGGATTCAAAGGAAAAAGCCTCAGAGAGTCTGGGAGGGAGTCCCGAACTCAGACCTCTGCTGGGCCACGCAGGCAGCGTGCAGGAGTGAAGCCGGCCAGCGTGCAAACTCCAGAAGAGGGGCCATTGCCTCTCCATGGGACCTTGGGCAGGTCTCTGGGCTCTCATGCTTCTCTCTGAGCTGAGACCCCTGGGGACCTCTCGGGTCTCGCTATGCCACCTCCTCACCCTCGGAGCTTCAGTTTCCGCAGCTGCGAGAAGCGGCGGCTCACCGCCCCCCTGCCCTCCTTAAAGGTCAAGACTGTGAGGCCTGTGGGGGTCTTGTCACCCGTCCGCAGGAGGCAAACGTCACGCCGGTGGCCCCAAATGTCTTCCTAGCGGGCGACCTTTGGTGAGCAGTGGGCCTTGCCCTGGGGCCGGGCCCCCTCCCACCTCTTTCTCACTCCCTGGGGGAGGAGCCGGCTGCTCTGTGGGCGGGGCCTGGGGAGCGGCTCACCACATCCTCCGCTTCCTCCCCACCCTGAGCACGCGGTGGGGCTGGGATGGCAGGCACCGCCTCTGGCGGACCCACTGGCGTCTCTCTGCTGAGTGACCGAAGAGCTCGGGGTCCGACTGTCTGCCTGCTTCTCCCTGCGCGTGACTGACAGCCACCCGGCTGTCTGTCTGTCTGCCTGCCTGCCCGTCTGCCTGGCTGTCTGTCTGTCTGCCTGGGTGGCCAGCTATCTCTTTGCTTGACTTCTCCTGTCTGACTGGCGGGCCAGCCCTTGGCTGCTGTCGGTCCATCGTCGGTGCAGCTGATCGGTCCCTGCCCAACAACCTCTGTCTTCTGTCCATGTGTGACCTCTTTGGGACGTGACTGATGGTTGCCTTTGCCTCTGCGTGGCCCGCCTGCCCGGAGCCCAGCTGCCGTCCGTCTGGGTGACAGGTCTTGTGCTGTCTGGTAGGTGACTTGGGGCAGGTTACAGCTTCCCACCCCAGTCCCCTGCCTGTTCTCCCAGACCCCCATCCCTCACGCCAAGCCCTGGGAGCCCACCGGATTGCCGGAAGCACAGAGAGAATGGATTTCTGAGAAAGAAGTAGGACAGCAGGTAACTTACCTCTAGCTACCGCTCTGGAGGGGGGGGGTGGGGTAGGGGAGGAGGTACCTTATCTGCCCAGGAAGACGTGCAGGGGTCCTGTGCCCTCATCACACCTGGGGACAGTTCAGCCCAGCTCAGGATGCCTGGTGTCCCTCTCTGTGGGTCTGCAAGAGGCCCCAGGGACATAGAGGCAGAGGCATGGCTGAGATGACCCCCTGAGGTTGTGGAAACCAGCCTCCAAAAGGCAGGGGCTGGGGAGGGAAAGCTGGTTCCAGACTGAACATGATGTGACAGTCACCATGGTTCTGGGCAGCTGAGCCGGGCAGGGGTGGACATGAGTGTGACGGGGTCTGTTTGGGGAAGGGGAGAGGCATCGACTTTGTACCAGGTTCTGTGTTTTATCTCCTTTATTTCATCTAAATCCTTTAAGATGGGTTGGTGTGCCCATTTCACAGATAAATACAGGTTCTGAGAGGTAGAGTGATTTTCCCAAGGTGACTCAGCCAGTATGTAGCAGGGTCGGCAGGTGACTTGGAGGCTGGTCCTGCCCTCCACGTGCTGTCTC
Source organism: Balaenoptera musculus (assembly GCF_009873245.2). NCBI lineage: Eukaryota > Metazoa > Chordata > Mammalia > Artiodactyla > Balaenopteridae > Balaenoptera > Balaenoptera musculus. The sequence goes on from NC_045799.1 coordinate 70,548,887, forward strand.
CTCATCTTTCTCATGAAAACACGGCGGATGCGCCGATGCTGAGAGGCAAGTCGGTTCTGTGTGTGCGGAGGAGAGGGGAATGAGGAGACTCGGGGAGGCTGAGCCTTGAAGGATGGGTTGAATTTTGACTTGGGGAAAAAAGGCGGAAGGAAGAAACAGGCAGACACACTCCTGGCAGAGGAGCAGGTGAGTAAACGCCTGGAGGGGAACTTAGGATGCAGAGGACCCAGGGCAGGGGGGACATTAAAAAGTCAGGGGCTGCTCCGGGGAGGACATCTGCTTTCCCCTGGGGGAAAGTGTGGGGGTTTCAGAAGCACATGGTAGAGTGGGGAAAACCTGGTGGGTTCAAAATCCAGCCATGCGGCTTCCTGGCTGGGTGAACTTGGGCAAGTTTCTCTGCTTCTTCTAGCCTTGCGGAGCCTTGGTTTTCTCATCTGTGAAATGGGGAGAATGGCAGCTCCGTCCTTGTAGGGCTGGTTGTGAGGATTCGAGGGAATGAAAATATCAAAGCTGCTGGCTGGAGGCCTGCCCAGGAAGGGAATTTGCATCATGAGGAGGCTGGAGCCTGTGGAGGAGAAAGGCCGGTGTCCAAGAGCCATGGAAGGTGCAGGGACACACTCGGGAACGTGCAGTCAGTCCCACCTCCCTCAGCCGCCTGGGTTCTGGTCCTCCCGGGGCCAGCGCTCAGCATGCAACAGGCGCGTGAAGCTCTCCCATCATCTCCACAACACCAGGTGAGGCTGGTGGCCTCATTCAGCCCATTTCACAGATGAGGAGACTGCCCCTCAGTGAGGAGAAGCTTGCCCCAGGTCAGCTGTGACCATAAGACGCAGAGCTGGGTTTGGAACCCCAGGGTGACAACCTGCTGGACAGGATGACAAAAAAGCAAGAGTCATAGTCCTAGGGCACCTTCTGAGAGGGGCACTGGATCAAGGGGGCTGGGCAGACCCCAGAGGGGGAGCCCCGATCACCTGTTCCCCATGGTGGGGTCAGCAGAAGCCCTAGTCTTGCCCGCCCCACACCTGGCAGGGAGTCTGGATACTCACATCCCCGCAGTGGAGGAAACTAAGAGCCCTTATGTTAGGATGTGGCCAAGACCCCGGGCCAGGAGAGGCAGGTGAGCAAGACAAAGGATGTGCCCCAGGTGCTGCAGGCTCCCACCTGCCCATCGAGGAAGAGAAAGGGGTTGGAGGTGGGGACTGGAGCCCAAAGGGGCTTATAGGCAGAGGAAGGGGGCTTGCTGGAGGAGGGGGCCAGTTTGAGAGAGTAAAGCAGGCAACCAGAAGCTTTGGGAGGGACCAGCTTCTCCACAGCATCAGGACCACCCTGGGGCCTGATAAATAAATGAATGAAAGGAAGGAAGGAAGAAAGGGCATCCTTCCTCCCAGCGAGGGGAGCCAGTGCCTTCAGAACCCTGGCAGGCCAGAATGATGGCTCAACTTCTCCACACAGCTGGGAGGCCTCCACAGTCAGCTGGGGAGCCCTGGATCTGGCTCATCACCACACTACCGATTGTGATTTGGGGCTCTGAAAACAGTCAGACCCAGGTTCGAGTACCATCTCCATCACTTAGTACCTGTGTGACCTGCAGTGAGTCACTTAACCTCTCTGAACCTTTGGTTTCCTTATCTGTTATATGGAAATAAGGATGCCTATCTCGGTTTGCTGTGAGGTTTTATTCAATGTGTATTTATTGAGCACTGTCCTAGGTCCTGGGGATTCGGTGGTACACAAGACAGAGCCAGTGGCAGTTTGAGGGGAAAGAGCTTAGCAGTGGCTCACGAGAAATAGCAGCTACTATGTTTTACTTTAAATATCATTGGTAATAATTGTCTTGTTATTACCCAGAACACTTGGTGTAGCTTCTGGCTTATACTCAGCCCTCAATAAATGATCATTCTATGATGATTCTACTCCCCCCTTTCTCAGATGGGGAAGCTGAGGCTCTGAGAGGGCTGGGGGTTTCCTAGGGTCACCCAGGGAGTCATGTACAAGCAGAGGGAAGAAAGCTGTGAAGACAAGGGAACAAACACTTCCTCGGGGGGGCGGGTCTTCCCCCCCATCACAGCCCCTTCCTCCCCCGCTCCTCCCTTCCGTGCCTTCTGCAGCACCCCAGCCCCCAGGGGCAGGGGAAGGGGGGCTGAGAGGAGCCCCCAGCTTCGTGGCTCACAGGTGGCACTGCCCCCACTTCTCGCCCTGGCGCCCGGCCAAAGGGACTTTTTACGACAGCTCAAATGAGAGCTCTGAGTAAACTTGGAACTTCTGAAACAACCTGACAGTATTCCCCGGGGTGTGAGCAGAGGTCCCTCTGAGGGCCCCCGATGGCCAGGCCACCTGCAAAAGGGCCCTGGCCTGCGGGTCCTCACAGCCCCCGGGAAGGATCTGGCCACTCATATCGTCCTGAGTGAGGTGGGGCAAATGCACCAGCCTGGCTCCCTGCTCAGGCCCTGGCCGCTTCTCGCTCTGTGACCTGGGCAAGGCTCTGGGCCTCTCTGGGCCTCTGTTTCCTCATCTGCCAAGAGGGCTTGATGATGTAGCCTGGGACGAGGGCCTGCAGGCTTTCTCCAGTATGAACCAGTAACCCCCAGTCTACCTGGGCCAGGGCCAGGGCAGGCTGATGGGGGCGTGCTGGGCAAGGATGGGATAAAGGGCAGGTCGCCAGCCCAAGCAGCCCTGGTTCAAAGCATCCTTTTTTCTCTGCCTTACAGCCAGCCCCTCCTGGTCAGGGGGCGGGGAAATGGGACTGGGGTGAGGTGTGGCTACGGGAGCCCAGGGAGGTTGCACAGTCTGGGTGGGGTTGCCTAGCACAGTGAAGGGCAAATAGAGATGGCACAGGCAGGAAGAGTTTGCTGGGAGTGGGGCATGCGCCTCAGCTGGGAGAGGTTGCACAGGCTGGAGAAGTTCCCGTAGGGAAAGGCCAGTCAGGCTTGGAGAGGCTGCGTGGACGGGGATTCATGGCCCGGCTGGGAGAGAGAGACGGACTAAAAGATTCCACAGGCTCAGAGGTGGGACAGGCTGGGAAGGCCTTTCCCCTCATGTTCAGCTCCTACTGACGAAGCCGTCATCACAGGGTCTTGGCACACCTGTCCTCAGACACCCCCAACCCACCCTTTGCCACCGTCCCCCTCCCCAAACTATGTAAAAAGCAACTTGCAATACTCACACACCTACAGAATGCCCAGCACCCGCCTTACGCTCCCTCAGCCAGGCCAGGGCCACTGCCCCCATTCTACAGATGAGGAAACTGAGGCCCAGAGAAAAGAAGAGCCCAAGGTCCCACTATGAGTTAGAGGCAGAGCCTCCTTCTGGATCCAGGGCCACAAGGCTGGTTCTTCCCTAGCCTGAGAGCTCCGCTTTAAGAACTCGCTGTGTGACCCTGGGCAACCCAACGTCCCTCTATGACAATTTCTTGCTGCTAATCTGATGACAACGGTCACGGTCACTCAGACCCTGGGAGTTGAGGGTGTTGCCCCGGGTGGGGGGAAGCTCCTGAGGACAGTGACAAAGTGGATGGAGAAACCAAGACCTCTTGGGGGCTGCCTTGGGGCCTGCTCCTTGTAGGACTGGACACAGCAATTTGTAGCCTCTGTCACTCATTCACGGTTCTTCAGCTCCTTGTTAAGTATCTGTTATGTTCCATGCCCCGTTCTCCGCACTAGGGATGCCGTGTGAACAAAATAGGTAAATTTCCCAACTTCTGGGAGCCTGTGCTTCAGGATAGAGACAGGTCATAAACACAAAACCAGGAACATTTGCTAAATGAATGCTAATATTACAGTTGCCAAGAAGGAGACAAACAAAGGGGTGTGTGGCACCCAGAACTGCAGGGGAGACGCATTTCAGACAGAGACTGGTTGCCTCTTTAAGGAGGCAACATTGTAGCTGAAACCTGAGGATAAGAAAGCAAAGAAGCAGGGGGGAAAAGTGTTCTAGGTAGAAGGAGTGGCATGTGCACAGGCCCTGAGGTGGGGGGAAAATGTTGGAGTTCTGGAGCTTTTATCCTTATCAAGTGCATAAAGATCCTCAATGCACTGAATTTAAGAAACAAGAGTCAAAAAGAATAAGATTTATCTTTGTGGAGTGTACAGTCTACATGAGTTTCTACATTGAGGGTAAGCTTCAAAATCCATTATGATAGAAAGCATCTTCTTGCGTTTCGTCACTCATGTAACGAATGCTTTGAGCACCTACTGTCTGTCAGGCACTGGTTAGCCACTGCCATTCAGCAGTAACCAAGCAACACGTGGTTCCCACCTAGAAATTGCTCAGAATGTTGCCAAAAACACCATGAGCAATGTGCTCTGGTGGAAGGATGGACCCCAGAGGAAGGAGTGACTCATGCCTTGGAGAGGTCAAAGATTTACAAAGGAGACGACATTTGAACTGGCTTTTGAAGCCTGAGTAGGAAGCTGATAGACAGCCAGGGGGAGCAGAGAGTTCCGGTGGCTGAAACAGCACGTGCGAAGGTGTGAGAACCAGACGAATGGGGATGTTGTGAAGATGTCCAGATGTCGGGGATCTGGAGCACCTGGAGTCCGGGATGAAGACTAGGGGCAAAGGGAATGTTGGGGGGCAGATCCTGACATGTTTTGAATGCTGGGCTAAGGAATTTGGGGCTTTCTCTGAAGGGCAGTGGGGAGCCATGGAGAGACATAGCTGGAGTGAGGACTGGGCTGGAGGGGCCACAGCTGGAGGCAGGGAGGTCAGGGAGGAAGCCAGGAGGAGGGCAGGTGAGCAGAAGTCCTTGGAGACCAGGGATAAACTAGGAGCCCTTTCTTCTGTGTTCCCTCTCGGGAAGTCCCTCAGTCTTGACACTTCCCCTTCTGGTGACCTGTTGGGTCTTGTTTCTGGCACTGCTGGGGAGTCCCTCTTCAACAACCTCATGTCTTCTTGGTCCCTGTGGAAAACGGGCCATTTTACTTTTACCACACCCCTCACCGTTCACTTTCAAGCCCCAGTCCCCACCTGGGTCACATTGGAAATGGTGACCGACTTAAGGATCTGAACGAGTCCCATTCCTGAATCATCAGTGAGGGAAAGGAGATACAGGGGAACCAAGAACTTGGGTTCTTTCCAGTTTGGGGAGGTAAATAATGCTGCTGTGAGCACTCTGGTACATGTCTGCTTGTGTACATGTACATTTTGCTCTTTGGTGCATAATCTAGAAATGGAATTGTTGGGTCTCCTGTTCAGCAGAAGTTTTCCAAAGTGGTTGTACCAATTTACACTCCTCAGAGAAACTTGAGTAGAGATTGAGAGTTTTGATTTGTTCATATCCTTTTTAGCACTTGGAATTGTTTTGTTTTGTTTTTTTCACTTTAGTCATTCTGGGCTGATGTGTAGTGCTATCATATTGGGATATAAATTTGCACTTCTTTGATAAGTAACGATTTTAAGCCTTTTTAACATGCTTGTTGGCTGTTTGGATGTCCTGCTTTAGGAAGTGTCTGTTTAAGCTTTTTGTCCATTGAAAAAAAAATTGAGTTCTGGGTTATTTATTTATAATTGTTTTGTAGGAGTTCTCTCTATATATGTTGTATATAATTATATACATAGTTTAACATATTATATATTTATATACAGTTATATAAAATATATAATTATATGAAAGAAACTATAACAGATATAGATATAATCTCTCATTTCAGTTTCTTTTCCATTCTTTTTTTTCAATTTGTCTTTTTGTTTGTGTCTTTTATAAAAGTCAAAAATTTTCTGAATTCAAAAGGTACTTCCACTGGAGAAAAAAAATGGAATTACAGTGTGACCTATTATTGTCTCCTTTTTTCAGAACAATAAAACATACCCCAATTTAATGAAGGTAGTTTACTCCATCAATCAAGCTATCTTCATCAACATTTGGCAATTTATCTGACACCTCAGTATATTAATCTGTTATTGCCTGATGCATATTTTTATAGATTTTAGACTTAATGCACAAGGTAATTGTGCAAGTATTTATTTCCCTTTTGATAAGCTATCTGGGAAGATACCAGGACACGAGAGGCGTGATTTGTTTACCACATATTCTACTTCTCCATACTTAAAAAATTTTTTTAAATAAGGAAAATAGTACATAAATTTTGCAGTGTGGCTTATGACTTCTTAAAATGAAACAAAGTTGGCTCTTAAAATAGAGGTCAAAATTAGCATATGAATGTTGATACTGAATCATGTTATCAGTTGATTTCTACAAAGTTACTTAATGTACATTCTACTTTGTAAAGGTAAATTTATCAAAATCATACATTGCTATGTAAAATTAATATCCTCTCTATAATTGACAGTTTATTTTATGATTTAAAATTCTCCCTAGTTTCAGTGATGGTGATATAAAGTTCAAAATGAGTATTTTAATAAGCTGTGTCATTGCTTTTAGAGAAAATGCATTGTATTCAAGTTGCAATATATTTTAGTTTCTGCAGCATTATTCAGTCTTTATAAAATTGCTGAAAACATGTTTTTGTGTACTTTTGACATACTCTTTGAACAAAAAGACAGAGGCAAAGCTAGAATAAATGCAATACTCAATGTTGGTGTAGCATTATAATTTATGGAGTAATAGTCTGTTCATGAAATTTAACTACACTGAACAAGACCCTCTGAGCTTATGCATTGCAAGTACATACATTACAAAAAATTTTTTTTTGCTGCTTTTTTGTTGTTGTTTTTGCTCAATAATGCACCACATTTTTTTTTTTTACCTTTTGACCCCCTTCACCTATTCCTCCCACCTCCCACTCCTTTCTTCTGGCAACCATCAACCTGTTCTCTGTATCTATGAACTTATTTATTATTATTATTTTTGGATTCTACATATAAGAGAGATCATACAGTGTTTATCTTTCTCTGTCTGGCTTATTTCACTTAGCATAATACCCTCGAAGTTCATCCATGTTGTTGTAAATGGCAAGATTTCATTATTTTTCATGGCTGAATAATATTCCATTGTATGTATATTCCACATCATCTTCATCCATTCATCTATTGAAGGACACTTAGGTTGTTTCCATATCTTGATTGTTGTAAATAATACTGTAATGAACATAGGGGTGCAGATATCTTTTCGAGATACTGATTTCATTTCCTTTGGGTATATACCCAGAAGTGGAATTGCTGGATCATGTGGTAGTTCTACTTTTAATTTTTGGGGGGACCTCCATACTGTTTTCCATAGTGGCTGCACCAAATACATTTCCACCAACAGTGCACAAGTGGTCCCTTTTCTTCATATCCTCACCAATACTAGTTATTTCTTGTCTTTTTGATAATAGCCATTCTAACAGGTGTCAGGTGAAATCTCATTGTGATTTTGATTTGCATTTCCCTGATGATTAATGACGCTGAGCATTTTTTTCATGTACCTATTGTCCATCTGTATGTTCTCCTTGGAAAAATGTCTATTCAGATCTTCTGCTCATTTTTAAATCAGATTGTATGAGCTCTTTATATATTTGGCATATTAGTGCCTTATCTGATATATAATTTTCAAATATTTTCTCCCACTCAATAGGTTACCTTTTCATGTTGTTGATGGTTTTCTTTGCAGTGCAGAAGCTTTTTACTATGATGTAGTCCCACTTCCCTATCTTTGCTTTTGCTGCTTTTGCAGCCTACTTAGAGCCTACTTATTTCTTCATAATTCAGTCTTGGCAGGTTTTTAGGAATTTATCCATTTCTTCTACATTATCGAATTTGTTGCTGTATGATTATTCATAGTTGTATCTTATAATCAATTTTACTTCTGTGGCATCAGTTGTAATGTCTCATCTTTCTTTTCTGATTTTAGTTATTTGAATCTTCTCTTTCTTAGTCTAGCTAAAGGTTTGTCAACTTTGTTGATCTTCAGAAATATATTTTTTATATTAGTCTCAAATTCAGTGCCCTTGTTTAACAGTTATTATCTAACAGTTTATCTGTTAAGTATCTGGACTTTTTAAGGTAATATCATTCCAATCCTTATAGTTTTCTAATATTTATAAATTTATTTATTTTTCTTGCCTTATTGCATTGACTAGGACCTCCAGTACAAGACATTCTTACCTTTGTCCTGCCCTAGAGGATAAAGTGTTCAATATCTGATGATTAGGGATGTTAGTTGTATATAGTGTGTGTGTGTGCATGTGCACACGCATGTGTGCTCCTTATCAGATTAAGAGTGTTCCTTCTATTCCTGGTTTCCTGAGAGTGTTTTAAAAATCATGAATGAGTGTTGTAAATTATTAAATGTCATAATAAAAATTATTAAATTATCGTATAAAATTTCTTCTTTATTCTGTTTATGTGGTGAAATAGATGACTGACTTTCAAATGTCAAACTACCCTTGTATTCTTGGAATAAACCTCATGTGATAAGGATGTATAATTTACTTTTGTATATATCATCAGATTTGATTTGTTAATATTTTGCTTAGAATTTTTGTAAGTATATTTATGAGAGAGATTAAACTATAATTTCACTTTATTTTAATGCAAAGTGTTGGTTTCAAGGTTACGTCTTTAATTTCAGTGATTAGTTCATACACTTAATAAAAATACTGAGGTGTTTGGGATTAAGTGTAACTTCTTATTATTTGTTTTCCTTTTGTCCTATCCTTTGTTCCTTTTTCTTCTTTGTCCCATTTTTTTAGATGAATAAAGTTTTAAAAATTATTAATCTATGTTTCCTGTCTATTAGTTTGTTATATTTTCTTTTGTAACTCTTTTAGTGTTTTTCTTAGAGATTACAGCATGCGTAATTGATTTTTTTTTTTGGAGTCTACCTTTATATTAGTATTTTTATCACTTCCCAGACAATACAGTGACCTTTAACTTTATTCACCCCTTCTTATCTTTGGGGTATCATGGTAATGTATTTTAATTCTGCATATTGTTTAAACTTCATAAGATATTATCATTATTATTTTCAGCAATCAATAGTATTTATAATATTCTATTGCTCTTCATTCCTTCCTACAGTAAATTGCTTCCCATCTGAGATTATTTTCCTTTTGCCCCCAAAATTCACTTTAATATGTCTTTTGATGCAGGTCTACAGGTGACAAATTCTCTCAGCTTTTTTTTTTTTTTGGTATAAAAAATAAAGATTTATTTTGCCTTCATTTAAAAAAATTTGTAATTAAGATCCAATTCACATACCATAAAATTCACTCTTTTGAGGTACACAATTAAGTAGTTTTTAGTATACTTATAAATTTGTGCAATCATCACTACTATCTAACTACAGACCATTTTTATTGCTCCAAAAACATCCTATACCCATTAGCAGTCACTCCCTATTCCCCCTCCCTCCAAAGCTCTAGCCCTTGACAACAACTAATCTACTACCTGTCTATGGATTTGCCTATTCTGGACACTTCATATAAATAGAATCATATGATATGTGCCTTTTTGTGTCTGGCTTCTTTACTTTGGATAAATTTTCAAGGTTCATCCGTGTTGCAACATGTATCAGTAATTGATTCATTTTTATGGTGGAATAATATTCCATTGTATGCATAGTCTACATTTTGCTTGTCTATTCATCAGTTAATGAACATCTGAGTTGCTTCCAGTTTAGGGTTATTATAAGTAATGCTGCTATGAACATTTGTGTAGAAGGGTTTTTTTGTGAACATATGTTTTCAATTCTTTTCGCTATATACCTAGGAGTCAAATTGCTTGGTCACGTGGTAACACTATATTAACTTTTTGAGAAACTGTAAAACTGCTTTGCATAGTGGCTGCACCATTTTACATTCCCATCAGCAATGTATAAGGGTTCCACCCTTATATCCTCACCCACATTTTTTATTTTCCATTTTTAAAAATAGCCATCTAGTGGGTGTGAGGTGGTATCACTCCGTGGTCCTTATTTGCATTTCCCTAATGACTAATGATGATAAGCATCTTTTCATGTGTTTATTGGTCACTAGTATATCTCATTGGAAAAATGTCTATTCAGATCTTTTGCACAGTTTAAAATTGGGTTGTCTTTTAGATCTTGAGGGTTCTTTATGTATTCTGAACACTAACAAATATATGGTTTGCAAATATTTTTCCCATTCTGTATATTGTCTTTTCACTTTCTTGATAGTGTCTTTTGAAGCACGAAAGTTTTAAAATTTGAAATAGTTCAATATATCTGTTTTCCTTTGGTTGCTTGTGCTTTTAGTTTCATGTCTAAGAAACTACTGTCTAATACAAGGTTCTGAAGATTTACACCTGTATTTTATTTTAAGAGTTTAATAGTTCTTCCTCTTCATACTGGGCCTTTGATCCATTTTGAGTTGATTTTTGTATATGGTGTGAAATAAGAGTCCAGTTTCATTCTATTTCATGTGGATACCCAGTTGTATGAGCACCATTTATTTTATTTTATTTATTTATTTTAATTTTAAAATTATTTTATTTTACTTTTGGCTGCGTTGGGTCTTCATTGCTGTGCGCAGACTTTCTCTAGTTGCGGCGAGTGGGGGCTACTCTTTGTTGTGGTGCGCAGGTTTTTCACTGCGGTGGCTTCTCTTGAGCACATACTCTAGGCGTGCGGGCTTCAGTAGTTGCAGCATGTGGGCTCAGTAGTTGCGGCGTGTGGACTCAGTAGTTGTGGCGCACAGGCTTCAGCAGTTGTGGCGCGTGGGCTCTAGAGTGCAGGCTCAGCAATTGTGGCACACAGTTGCTCTGTGGCATGTGGGATCTTCCCGGACCAGGGATTGAACCCGTGTCCCCTGCATTGGCAGGCTGATTCTTAACCACTGTGCCACCAGGGAGGTCCCCCCATTTATTTTAAAGACTATTCTTTTCCCCCAGTGAGTTGTCTTGGCACCCTTGTCAAACATCAATTGAATGTAAATGTATGACCTTTTTTCTGGACTCTCAGTTTTATTCCATTGATCTATATGTCTGTAAATAAGCCAGTACAGTAGAATCTGTAGCTTAAAGTTTCCTGTTAGTTTTGAAAAATTCTTAACCAGTATCTCTATTATTGCTTCTGAGTTATTCTCTCTCTTCTTTTTCTTGACTCCAAATACATTTATGTTAGACCTTTGCACAATGTCTCATGTGTCTCTTTTGCTCTTTTCTGTATTTTTAAACATTTTTTTCTCTGCATGCTTCAATCTGTTCATTTTCTACCAGTCTTTCAGTTCACCAATCCTATCTTCTGATTTTCTAATCTGTTCCTTTATCCATCTATTAAGTTCTTATACATTTCAATTATTGCATTTTTCAGCTCTAGAGTTTCTACTTTTAAATAGATGCCGTAATTCTGGTGGAATTCTTGAACGTACTGATCATAGTTATTTTAAATCCTGTCTCATAAGGCCATTTTCTGAATCACTTATCGGTCTGTTTCTGGTTTTGTTTTGGTTTTATCCTCTTGGCTTTTGGTCATTTGGTACTGTTTTCTGGTTTGTCTTATCAATTTAATTCAATGCTGGACATTGTGTATGAAAAGTATGGAGGCTTTAGATGAAGCTAAGTTTTTCCAGATAGGTTTTAATTTTTTTTTCTAGCAGACATATAGCATATAGGCAGATCATCTTGATGCAGTGAAGACTGAACTATTTGTGATTTTTCTTATTCCCAAGGCATAGCCTTTCCTGAGTAACTGGGTATTTATCAGGGCCCGTTTTTCTTAGACTCTGATTCTTTCCTTAGCATTGTGAAACTGACAAAATCTCTTCTTAGCCTTTTAGCCTGTTACCAGATGCTTTCTGCTAGGTTTCCTGGAATGTAACTCATTTGCAATGACTTGGCAGATTATTTGAGGGGACATTGCATGCAGAATTTCAACACATTTTCCTTCTCTCTGGCACCCTGGCCTCTCAAGTACTATCTAACTTGGTTGCTTTCTCATGCTTTCTAGCGGTTTTTTTTCTCCTCTTGTAGTTGTTCTTAGTGAGAGGGTTACTCAGATACCAGCTCCATCATGGCCAGAAGTGAAAGTCCCCCTTCACATTTTATTTTATAAATCCAAGATTCACTTACATTTAAAATGTTATGAAATAGTTTGGACATACAAAAAGGTGTAAAGAAAAACATAATCAACACCCATGGTAGCTTCACTCAGTTTTACCAAACTGTTGAGACCCCCGGAGACCCTCACCTCATCACATCCCCCCCTTGTCTACGCTATTCAAGATTTGATGTTTTTCATTCCCTTGGATTTCTCTGTATATTCAGGACACATGTATATTCACCCAAACAATATATAGACCTGCTTTACATGGTGTTAAGTGTGACACAGATGTTGTTATTATGCCTCTGTTCTCTTCTAATTTTTCTTTTGCTTCAGAAAGAGTCATTTGCTTTGTGGGTTTTTGGTTGGTTTTTTGGTTGTTGTTGTTGGTTTTTTTCTGTAAGAGTCATTTGCTTTGTTGTGTGAAGCTATGATTCATTTTCACATTGAGTGATTACACCATAGTTTATCTTTCCATTCTCTTGCTTATGGATATTTAGGTTGTTTCTAGTTTTTCAATATTAAAATCAATGCCACTATAAACATTTCTGCCTATGTTTCTTGTACACATGTGCCAGTGTTTCCTTGGTAGGATACCTCACAGTGGAATTGCTGGGTCTTAGGGCAAACACTTGTTCAGGTTTATTAGACCATGCCAAACTATTTTCCAGACTAGTTGTATTAATTTACATATCCACTAGCTGTAAATGAGAGTTCCCATTACGTTGTGTCCTCAGCAACACGTGATGTTGTCAGACTTTTAGTTTTTACTAATCTGATAAAATTTAAATGGCATGTTATTGTGGTTTTCATTTGCATTTCCCTGTTGACTGTGAAGTTAAGCACTTTGTGTTCTCCATAGCACCTGCTTCCATTTGACTTCCTCCCCCCAGTCTTCTCCACATCCCCAGACTCTCCTGAAATTTGGCCAACTTTTAGTCTGAAGGACCACAACCTCAGAAGTCATTTCTAGGCACTGGAGCCTGGTGGCTAAGCACCAATTTAGGGCGCCATCCCATCCAGGACTGCACTGGAGTGCTTCACAGGCAATGATGCATTTAGTGCCTACAACAAAGATAAGAAAACAGAGAATCAGAGAGGTCAGGAACTTGCCCAAGGTCGCACAGCTGGCACCTGGCAGACTCCAAGCCAGGTGTTCTTCACTCCTCTGTAGGAGGCTGCAGGGCACCCTCTGTCCTTCACTCAGGAAGCACACCTGCTGGTCTGGGTACATCTGGGGAGTAAGTTGCTGTTGCCCTCAGGAGTCGGCTGAGTGGGAAGCCCCATAAGGGGTGGATTCAGGGCAGGGAGGGCAGTAGGACCGGGAGGCGTTCCTACTTGGTGCTGTGGAAACAGGAGAAGACGTCATCATTCAAGGCTGATGTTTCCCAGAATTGAGTGGCTTGCTTTAGATGGTGTTAAATATCCCTGGACCCCCTAGTGAGAGAGTGAGACCTTTTTCAAATTTCTTTCTATCCTCTGATGAGGGAGGGGGTGAGAATCTCAGCTTGATGCTAGTATGTCTTCAACACCTCTCTAATACTCTTTAATCTCCCTTTTTAAACAAAGGCAAACTAGATCTCCAACTCATCAGAGTCTTTTTATTTTAAATAAATTTATTTATTTTATTTATTTATTTTTGGCTGCATTGGGTCTTCGTTGCAGCGCGCGGGCTTCTCATTGCAGTGGCTTCTCTTGTTGCGGAGCACAGGCTCTAGGCGCACAGGCTTCAGTAGTTGTGGCATGTGGGCTCAGTAGTTGTGGCTCTCGGGCTCTAGAGCGCAGGCTCAGTAGTTGTGGCCCACGGGCTTAGTTGCTCCGCAGCACGTGGGATCTTCCCGAACCAGGGCTTGAACCAGTGTCCCCTGCATTGGCAGGCGGATTCTTAACCACTGAGCCACCAGGGAAGCCCCATCAGAGTCTTAAGCAGGGAATAGTATCTGACTAAAATTCAATTATTGTCTTTTGTTTTCCTTGTATTTAGTTTTTACATTTCACTGCATTTTGTTTTACGGTAAGTTGATTGTTTTGTTTAAGAAACAGTTATATAACACCTGCTATATGCCAGGCGCTGTTTCAAATGCTTTACAGTCATTGACTGGGGAATGATACACAACTATGGGGAAAAAATACACAACTATGTGCATTATTGCTTAGCTTGAAGTTGGAGTTAAATTTTTAATAGGGTTTGTTTATAGAAAATACATTAAATAAATAATAGTACACATGATCTACAAATATGGCCAACTTTTGGAAAATGAGACATTTGGGGACCTCTTGGCTAGATCACTCAGGAAGTCCATCCATTCTGGTGCTTTAAAAGCCTGTATCCATCACTGTTTCTTGAGTGTTTATGTGTCAGGGGCTATGCCAGGGGCCCAGTGATTCTATAAATGGAGTCTTTGAATCCTCACAAGAATCCTGGAAGCAGGCTTTACCATCTTTACTTCTAAGGCTCAGAGAGGGGAAGCGACCAGCCGAGAGCCACACAGCTGAACCTCTCCGTGCCCTGCACCACTGCCTGCCTGGTGACTTGTTAGGGAGCTCAGAGGAAGCTCCTGGCAGGGCCAGAGTAGGCTCTGGGGGAACCCAGGTTCAGGGATGGTGTCCGGAAGAAGCCATGTGTGTGACTTGGTCCCTGCACGGGTCAGCCCTCTGGGCTCCTGTTCCAGCTACACCCCTGTCCATGGGATCTATCTGGGTAGGGTTCTTGGGACCCACTGGCTTCTGGCTGGTACCTCCCCAAGTAGACACAGAGCTGGGGATGCAATGGACAAAGTGCCAGCAAGAGCCTGGCATTGCCAGCCTGGTGGGTTGTTCTTCTGCCCAAGGTACCAAAGTCCGCTCTTCCTGGACAGGCTGACTCTGGTCTCCAAAGAGGTCTCTTCTCCATCTCATGCAGATCAGGGTGTCCAGGGCACCTTCGTGTGGTCAAGCTGGGTTCCCCCGTGCTTGCTGGTGGGCTAACCCAGGGGAGCTCTGTATTTGGGTCAGAACCCTCACTATTGGGCTAAGCTTATCTTAGGTATGCAGTAACTGTCTCCTTTGTGGGCTAATCTTGGATTTGTTACTCATTAAGAAGCCAATTAATTGGGCTAACATCAACATGGGGGTTTCGTAAGAAGGAGGACTCAAGATCGCTGCTCCTCAAATACCACTTTCCAAGCCACTTTCCCCTCCCTGCCTCCCTCTTTCTTATCTAGATGGATAAACGTGCACACATCGTGCTACATCAACAGGCTTAGCAGGCGTGGACCAGCAGTGAGCTCTTCCCCCTTTACATCCCCCTCTCATTTGTGATGGTGCTGGGGGCCCAGGCAGAAGTGGGGAGACGTGGGGAGGGATCCAAGGGGCAAAGAAGCCACTTCTAAGGGACAGGAATCCTTGGGGGCAGCCACGGGCTCCTCAAACTCTTGTTTCTCAGAAACAAATCCAAGAAACTGAGGCAAGTCTTCCAAAGGAGGGATGGGGACCAGAGGCAGGATGTTCAAGGTCCTTTGGTCCCCAGGCCCCAGGCCCACCTTCTCCCTGTGTGTCTCTTCCAGGCTCTGGCAGGCAGCATGCTCTGCGGCTGGGCTGCCCCTTTGCTCCTGCTGATGCTCCAGGGGGGTAAGTAGTTGCCCCGTGGTGTGTGGGTGGAGAGCGGCCGGGCTGACCTTGTGGGCTCCAGGGCGGGGTAGAGGCCACGGGGTCAGAGTCTGTGGCATCTGTCCACTTGCGGCCGACACAAGTCCAGTAGCCATCTCTGCATTAGCCAGAGCCCATCCCACCAGAGAGCTCCACTGTCCAGAAGTGAGTCCCACATGGCCCAGCCCACTGTCCTGGCCTCCACGTCTCACTGGCCGGGGAAGGGGGGCGGAAGGATGAGAGACTTCATCCTTCTCTCTGCCTTGGCTGGCTCCCAATTCTCAGAGTGAGGAAGTCCTGCCTGTGGTCTAACCTCAGTTTCTCCTCATCTCCTAGGAGATGTTTCTCAACAATCACTGGATCCACTGCCAGCACAGATATTCCCTGGGTGGGGGAGTGGCTGTGGAGACAAAAGTAGCCAAAGCCTCAGAAGGAAGCCCCGGAGGACCAGAAGATGTTGCAGTCAGAGGGAGAGATGTTTGAGACCCGAGCAGGGAAAGGCCAGGTGTTAGACTTGGGGGCGCAGTCAGGGCTGAGAGATCCAGGAAGCCTTCCCAGAGGAGGCGGGACGCAGCACACAGGCTCGAATGGGAGCTGGCCTGGGGGCAGGGGTGCCCTCAGCCGCCACTGTGCTGACTCATAGGCATTTCATTCCGGTTTTTACCGGAAGACCCAAAGCCTCAAATAGCTCCATCAGGAAACAGATATCAGGCTCCTTTATTTTCCCTTTCTGAGTGGTCAGCATCCTGTCCTAGCCTTTAAGGGCCTTTGGGTCACCCGCTGCCTCTCCCCACCCCGTGGGCACAAATAACAAGCCCCTGCTGTGTCCCAGGGGCCAAGCATCCTCATTCCCTTCTCCCGACAGCCTGTGAGGCTCAGAGAGGGTGAGAGGCAGGTCCACGGCCACACAGCCGGGCAGTGGCAGAGCTGGGATGGGTTCCCAAATCTGCCTGATTCCCGTGGTCTTAACTGCTTTTATTGGGTGAGTGCCACGTGCAGGCAGCGTGGGCTGCACCGGCGTGATATCATCTAAATACCTCCCCACCCCCTCCGAGGGGCCAGTGTCTCCAGCTTACAAATAGGGACTCAGAGCAGTCGTGAGTCATGTGTGCACTTTTCATGGCTCCCACTGCCTCCCACACGCTGTGATAACCCTGGGCGGGGTGGGGGGTGGCCCGGGGGCTCTCTGCCCAGGGCTCAGGGTAGTGACCGGTGACAGGGTTTTTACTCCCTCTGGTCCCTGATGCCACCTCCACACTAGTTCAGGGACTACTGTCCCCTCCCCAATGTTTCATTACAAGTTTGGGACAAACCCTGTCCCTTGGTGGCCTTGAGTCTACCTAGGAAAGGCAGCTCCTCTCCGAGTTCTGGAGCCCTGAAAGAGAACAGCTAGGCTACGATGAACTCAGAGAGGACACAGCCACGTGGGTTTTGGTCCTGCCAGAATCAGTCCTCTTTTCTCCACAGAGTATCTGAACTGGCCGCTCTGTGTCCACCGACAGGCCCTGTGCCCCTCCCCGAGGGAAACTTCCTCCTAGAACAGGATTCATTTCCACATCTCAGATCCCTTGGTAGTGGCTGTCTGGAGCCACTCAACTGTGTTGAGAAGGATTCTGAGGCCACACCCAAGGGAGTGAGTGCCATGATCGATGAGCGGTGTCTGCCATGTGTGTGGATGTGAAGAACCAGCACAGATTAGATTTTGCCTTTCCTGGGTCTCATGAGCCCAGACCAAGAGCGAGACAAGAGGTGTAGCCCAGTCTCAGAGCTTCAGTGTTCTCATTTGTAAAATGTGATGGGAGTAGAAATAAAGGATGTTTCCAGTGACAGTGTTCTTGACTGCAAATCCAGCTTCTGACCTAGATGGAGACCCAGGAGGAATGTACTGCTACCCCCTGGATCTTCATTAGTCAAGGAAAAATAGGAAAAAGCCACTAAGAACGAATCCATTTAAAAGGGGAACAAATTTCTGGTAAATAGTGGGGGGTGGAGGCAGGGGGAAGAGCAGCGTTGGCACTTGATCTTACAAAACAAAGCTAAACTAAAACTTATTAACTGGATTTTGTCGAACATTTTTAGCACAAAGTAAAGCAATTAATGTTGGAGTTGGGAGAGTATCCAATCTTCCAATAAAATTGCCTGAGGGGGACCATACCTGTGTCACTTGGTTGGTGCTGGTGGCGATGGTTTGGGCAGTAGGATAATACAGACATCTTGGCAAAAGTATCCAAGGGCTTCTCAGTTTTCTGAAGGCTTCTCGCTCCCTCGAAGCACTGCCAGGTCACCGAGGTCCGTGTCCTGTCTTGGACCAGCTGCGGGGAACAGAGGGAGCATGTGGTCTCTCACTGACCACATGAATCCCTCTCGCGGGATGTGCAGGTTCCCCCGGCAACCGGGGAGTTCAGGACACACCACCTTGAGAGGGAGGCCGGCCAGGAGGGCTGCTGACCTGGTGTCTGGACACAGGGCTTGTGGGGAGGGCGCTGGGTGGGGACCCGCTTAGTTTATGATGTTTATCGTTAAGAGAGTCTTGTCTCCATAGCCAACCTCGCAACTTTGGGGGCTCAAAAATAGAATTCTTAAGTGGCAAGGACCCCCTTGCTCCAGGACTTTATCTTAGTGGCCCTAGGGTTGTCATATTCATCCTGGCCCTGGGACCCCTGCTTCCCCTCATCCTCCAGCCCTCAAGGGGCTGAGGGGGTGATGAGCTCTGCTGCCCCCGACCGGCCCCCCCCAACACCAAGGTTTCTGTCTCCCTTGACCCTCCAGCCTGCGGCTGCTCAGACCTCGTCTGCTACACCGATTACATCCAGACGGTCACCTGCATCCTGGAGACATGGGCCCCGCACCCTGGCACGCTCACCCTCACCTGGTAAGTGGCCAGGCCTTGCCAGCCTCAGGGATGCTATTCAGGGTAGCCCTGCAGGGCTGGGGTGAGGCAGGACTGCCAGAGGCCACAGACTGAGTTGGACCTACTGTGTGCCTGGCAGGTAGTTTAGCAATAAAAATAATGGCTGCCACTTCTGGGGGCTCTCTCAGCACTTTCACCAACAGCATTTGGTTTCACCATGAGCTGAGAATCACTGACCGTGATCTGGGACTGAGAGCTGGGAATCACTGTGCCTATCTTACAGATGCCCATGCAGGACTCACGAGACTTGTCCAGTGAGCAGGGCTCCAAAGACCATACTCTCTTGCCCACACAGGCCAGACTGTGGTTTTGAGACCCCAGGATGACCAGACTGCCACATGATTTTTTTGAACACTGAATACATGCCCGGCATCCTGCTACACTTCACATGAACCATCAATTCCCATCCTCACAATTATTACTCCCGTTTAACAAACGAGGACACTAGGGTTCAGAGAGGTTATGCAGTTTGCCCAAGGTCACACAGCCAGTGAATGGTGGAGGTGAGATTCAAACACAGGCAGTCTGACTCCAAGATTCATGGGTCCCTATTGTTAAAGAAAAATTTTTCATTGCACTTGTTTTTTTTTTTAAATAAATTTATTTATTTATTTATTTATTTTTGGCTGTGTTGGGTCTTCGTTTCTGCGCAAGGGCTTTCTCCAGTTGCGGAGAGCGGGGGCTACTCTTCATCGCGGTGCGCGGGCCTCTCACTGTCGCGGCCTCTCCGGTTGCGGAGCACAGGCTCCAGACGCGCAGGCTCAGTAGTTGTGGCTCACGGGCCTAGCCGCTCCGCGGCATGTGGGATCTTCCCGGAGCGGGGCACGAACCCGTGTCCCCTGCATTGGCAGGCGGATTCCTAACCACTGCGCCACCAGGGAAGCCCCTGCACTTGTTAAAGAATGGTAAGGCAGACTTTATTCAAGACCATAATGATCGGGCTTCCCTGGTGGCGCAGTGGTTAAGAATCCGCCTGCCAATGCAGGGGACACAGTTTCGAGCACTAGTCCTGGAAGATCCCGCATGCCGTGGAGCAACTAAGCCCGTGTGCCACAACTACTGAACCTGCGCTCTAGAGCCCGTAAGCCACAACTACTGAGCCCACGTGCCACAACTACTGAAGCCTACGCACCTAGAGCCCATGCTCCGCAACAAGAGAAGCCACTGCAATGAGAAGCCTGCACACCGCAATGAAGAGAGCCCCCTCTCGCCGCAACTAGAGAAAGCCCGCACGCAGAAACGAAGACCCAACGCAGGCAAAAATAAATAAGTAAATAAATTTATTTTTTTAAAAAAGAATATATAAGGGATTCTTTAAAAAAAAAAAAAAGACCATCATGATCGGTGTAGGGACGACCGCTGCGTGGGGTTTTGGCGTGGGGAAGAGAGCTTGGGCTCAACTCGAATACAACAAGGAAAATTAGGAATTTATAGCCAAGGAGCAGGTCAATGGATGGAAAAATACTAAGAGGAAACATCAGGGTAAGGGGGGTTCCAGCTAAACTGACTTAACAGGATTCTTGCTAATGGCAGCCCAGGGTGAGCCTACATCACCCGGGGGTGGTGGAGGATGAGGAATTCGATCAGATATCAAGGATGGAAGACTCTGGCTAAAATGACTTAGCAGGATTCTTGCTAAAATTAGACAATGCAGAGACGAGCGTGGAAGTCCCAAAGTCAGGGCCTGGTTGAGGAGAGAGTTCCGAGGAGCCTGAATTGAGCCTGCTCAAGGAGAGTCTTTGTCAATGTGCTGCTCAGGATAAAGAACAGCTGGCTTTCATTCTGTCATCACCAATTCATTCGTTCATTCACTTACTTCTTCAGAACATATTTATTAAGCTCTTGCCAGACACTTGCAGGCACTGGGGGCCCAGTAGAGCCTAAGACCAACAAGGTCCCAGCTGGTCCCGGAGCTGATTCACTGCAGGCGGGGAGTGGCTGGGGAGATAGACAAGAAACACGTAAACAACCAACAGGATGCTTTCTGAGAAAGCAAGTGGCATGGGGGGAAGGTCTGCTTTAGCCAGGGTGGTCGGGGCAGGCCTCTCTGGGTGAGAAGGAGGCAGCCAGTGAGCTGGGGAAAGGGCAGTCCAGGCAGAGGGCACTGAAAGTGCAAAGATCCTGAGGTAGGGAGAGACTAATGAGTCTGAGGAAGTGCGAGGAGGTCAGTGGGGCCAGAGCAGAGTGACCCAGTGTGAGAGAGAATAACAAGCAAAGGAGATGAGAGGTAAGCAAGGGCCAGCTTTTATTGTGTGGGTGATGAGAAGCCACCGAGGGTTTTAGGCATGGGGATGACAGGGAGTTTTTAAAGATCCTCCTGGCTGCTGTGCAAGAGGTTTAGAGACCCTTTATTCAGCAGAAGTTTCTATTCCAGCAAATATTTAGCAAAGAACTGAGTCCACACATCCATATTAGCCCTCAAGGGTGGTCATGTTCACAGCCTGAAGATGTAGGTAGGGAAATAAATATCTGGTGAACTCCTATACATACTTCAAAACCCACTGTTTCTGCCCACTGGCAGTTAAAAAGCCAGAGCATTTCCCCCCACCCTTATACCAATAGCCTCCCTGGTAGTTCACCCAAAGCAGGGGATGAAGTTCATTTGGCTCTTATCTTGGCCCTGAGCACAAGCACTTATTAGGTATTCAGCAGATGTTGGACAGAAGAGGGCAGGAAGGAGAACTGAAATGCTTAGCACCCTTTCTGTAGGACAGTGATACAGCTGATGGAAATGACAGGGACAGATTTAGGCTCAGTCCAGGCAAGAATGGCCCAAATTTCCAAAGTTAAGAGCTGCTGTCCTTAAATGAGGTAGTGAGTTCCCAGTCCCTTGGAGGCATACAAGCCACGCCTGGACACCATCCATCAGGGCTGCTTCAGGGGAGGAGTATCTTCCCGGGGAAAGGGGTAGTTGGACCAGGTGACCTCCGGCGCCACCTCAACTCCCTCCCAGCCCCAAGATTCTGGGCTTGGGTCCTGGCCCTGTGCCCTGAGCCCCGCTGCCTTCCAGCCATAACCAGCTGCTCTGTCCTTGAAGGCAAGACTCATATGGAGAACTGGAGGACGAGGTCACCTCCTGCAGCCTCTGCTGGTCCACCCGCAACGCCACGCATGCGGAGTACACGTGCCACATGGATGTGTTCCAATTCATGGCCGACGACGTTTTCAGTGTCAACATGACAGACCAGACCGGCAACCACTCCCAGGAGTGCGGCAGCTTCATCCTGGCTAAAAGCAGTGAGTATCCCTTGGACCCCAGAGCTGAGGAGGACACATGGTCCCTGAGACGGCTCCCCTTCCCCCACCATCATAGCTGACCTGTCCTATGTCCTTACCTCCCCTTGGAGTTCTGCTCTGTAGATGCACTGATGTTTACTAAGGTGTGATGGGTTGATAACTAGGTTTGAGCTTTAACGAAAGAGAGGCAGCAGCTGTGTGCAAAGGAGCTGGACTGGGACCCAGGATCTTGGCCTTCAGTTCTGGCTCAGCCCCTGCCTATCTGTGAACTTGGACCGGTTCCCTATTTGTAGAGTGAGGGCCCTTTTAACCCTGACTCTTAGGGATTCTGTCTACATTATGAGGCAAGTGGGGACATTGAGTCCCAAGAGAAAAACCTTCCTGAGTTTTCTCCCATTCATTAGCTCCAGTGAGGCCTGGAATTTCCCTCCAGGCTGGGGGTAGGGAGGAGTCCAGGAGCAGGGGTGGGCCTGGCTGGTGGAAGCAGTTGTCTCTGTGGGTCCAGAACCAGGGCGGGTCCAGGAGGCAACTTTTAGTGTGTGTGTGTGTGTGTGTGTGTGTGTGTGTCCAAAGTGGGATTTCCACGGAGGGGGTGAGAAGCCCGTGCTCAGAGGCATGCAAACGCAGACTACTAAGAGAGTCCTGCCCTCCTCGGGAAGGCCCAGCCTCTGCGAGGAATCTCTGGGGGATTTTGGCCCTAGGTTCCCAGTGGTGGGGCAGGGGGGTGAGAGGGTGTCTGTCACCTGGAGGGGGTCCAGGTTTGCACCACTTCGCTGAGTGGGCGTCGCACCGCACAAGGTGTGAATGAAGATTCACACACACGCAGACACACCCAGAGTCTCTCACACACACACTCATAAATACAGCCTTGGACAAATGCACGGGTGTCCCAGCAGCCCTCGGCCTAGCCAGCCCGGCCACAGGCCCACGCTCTCTCACACACGCCCATATGCACACATACGCACACGCTCACTCAGCCATGCAGATCCAGGCATGGCGAGTTCACGGAGCAGGGGCGCCCTCTTACCCCTCTGAGTGAGCTGGGCAGACAGCAAGCCTCCTCCTACCCCTTCAGAGGAGAAGGAACCGCTTCACGGCCCCTCCACCTCACAGGGTGGCTCCAAGTCCCATTTCTCTCTGGCCCCCTCCCTCTCCTCCTCCCTGCCAGGGCCTGAAGCCAGGCCTGTGCCCAGATTTGGCAGGGGGCAGTGTTCTACTCCCTTCCCCCTCCTGGGCTCTGGGCCCCCGTCCTTGACCCCATCCCTGATCCCCAGCTCTGGTCCTCACCACCCAGCCCAGGACGTACAGGGAAGTGGAAAACCAGGTCTCCGTCGGCCTGGGGAAAAGAAGAGAGGGCTTAGCAGTTATTCCAGTCCCAAAGGACCCATGGCTGGAATAGCAATGACAATAAAGCCCTCGCCGCAGCCTCCCGAACACTCACCTTCTCCCATCGCAGGCCTTGGTGCTGAGTCGTCCGAAGCCTCAGAGTTCCTTTCTGGAATCCCTGGAAGGTTCATTTGTTGGTTTAACAAGTATCTCTTGAGGGCCTGCTGTGTGCCGGCTCTGTCCTAGGAGCTGCGGACACAGCACTGACCTGGAGAACAAAACCCCTGTCCCAAGGAGCTAAGATCCCCAAGACAGGGGCATATGGCAAGCCGGATCACAGAGCCCAGGAGGGCGTGGTGTTGTGGCCCAAATCTCTGCTCCCGCACTTTCCAGAAGATGTCTGGGAGATGCCAACAGTCACATCGAATTCCCAGGACCCCTGCGGGCGTCAAAATGCTCGTTGTAGAGCAGCCCGGCAGGCACTCAGAGGTGGTAACTTCCATCATTAGCATAATTAGTGCTAATTAATTAGCATGATGCTAATTACAGTCTTTTGACTTCTCAAGAAAGCTAGAGTTAAAAGAAAATGATGCCATCATTTAGAACAGAAATGGAGAATGAGTGGGTCTCGTTGGTTTTTTTCCCCCCAGCCACGCCGGTCTGCATTCTTGCCCCCCTGAGTCGTAGCACCCACCCTTTAGACTCATCTAAATCTCTCATTTCTCAGATGAGTAAACTAAGGCCCAGAGACAGGGAATGCTTTACCCCAAGTGATTCAGGGTCATTAGTCTTGATCTCATCAAGGAGAGCATCTATTCACATCACCACATCATTCTCAACTGCTGCAAAATCTCATCCCATTTTATCTTTCTGACTTTTTCCTCTAAGTCAAGCCATCTCCCCCTTTCAACGTGACCGTGACCTTCTCCGGACAATATAACATCTCCTGGAGCTCCAATTACAATTTCTACGCGCTGAAGGGCAAACTTCAGTATGAGCTGCGGTACAGGAAGCTTGGAGACCCCTTGGCTCTGGTGAGACCCTCAGAGGATTGGGGCGAGGTGGGGGTGGGGAGGGGGAGGGGCAGTGCTGAGCATCCGGGTTGGGGGGAGGGGCAGACACAGGTGAGCTTGTAATTCACAGTCCAGAGTGGAAACCAGGGACTCGCCAGGGATGGACGCTCTCCCTTGCGCTCTCTCACTCCGTGCTGCCCTTGCCTCATTTCTCCCTGGGGTAGGAGACCCCTTAAAATTCATTCCTTCCTGTCCCTGTTTCCCCCTCTATCGGTGTGCCAAGGAGGAAGGGATCTGCACTGTCCCTGGTTCTATCTCAAGTCTAGTACCGTCACAGTAGAAGAAGTTTCAGAAATGGGGCAGTCCGGAACCTTCCCGCTTTGCTTAGAATGGCCATAGTTGGAGAGTTCCAGAAGTATCAATAACCAAGAAAGTTCAGTGTCAAAGGGACCGTTGTTTCAAATGTGAAGGCTTCTAGAGGCATTCTTTGTTTAGAATGTTGGAGAGTTCCAGAATGGCCCACTATTTAGAACAGTCACAGCTGAAGTGTTCTAATTATCCATTTAGAATGGTCTCAGTTTAAGATTTTCATAAATGCCATAGTTTAGACGGTCCCCAGTGGAAGACTTCCAGAGGTACCCATTGCTAAGATGCCTGTAGTTAAAGACGCCCAGAAATGCCCACTATTGAAAATACCCACTGTTGAAGAATTACAGAAGTGTCCAAAGTCTGGAATGCTGCCAGCTAAACATTCCCAGGAATGACCACTGCTGTTCCTGGGACATTCCCAGGCCCAGCAGGAAGGGTCCCCTGTGGGGCTGTGAGTGACTGAGCTGGGATCAGAGAGAAACCGAACAAAGCACTGTATCACAGGCAAGGCCGGGGCAGCGCCCATGGCTCTGTGCTGCCCACACTGGAGTGGCCAGAACTCACACTGATTCTTGTGGAGGGGGCAGAGACTTGCCAGGAGAAGCTCCACCCCTTTCCTGGGGGCTGGTAAAGGGTGGTTCTGCTGGAGGCGGGGGCTGGCCTGGGTGGTCCTAACCCAGTGCATCCTTTCCCTGTGTTGGCAGAGTCCAGGGAAAAAGCTGATCTCAGTGGATTCGAGAAGCGTCTCTCTCCTCCCCTTGGAGTTCCACAAAGGCTCAAGCTACGAGCTGCAGGTGCGGGCAGGGCCCCAGCCTGGCTCCTCCTTCCAGGGGACCTGGAGCGAGTGGAGTGACCCAGTCGTCTTTCACACCCAGCCAGAAGGTAAGATGTGAAGCAGGGATGGACACCCACTCCTTGTACTAAATCTTGTCCTAGTGCAGCAGCCCTGAGCCCTGAGATTTTCAGCACGGCTGGAAGGTACCCACTCAGTCATGCAACCCCTTGTAGCTGTTCCACAGCATTTCTGGGGCCCCTGCTTGCCAGGCCCTGCATTGGGTGCCAGGTGCTTCTCCTGGCAGGGCCTTTGATCCTCCTAATGTATCTGTGAAGTGGGAATTATTATCCCCATTTTGCAGATGAGAAAACTGAGGTTCAGAGAGATGAAATCACTTGCCTAGGGTGGGGGTGGGAGCAGGAGTTGAAGCCAGGTCCATCCCACTGCGAGGCACCAGCAGCCTTCCCACCCCCTTCCACTCCAGCCCAGACCCACTGCCCTCCACAGCCAGCCTGGGTGGCCTCTCGTAGAGGTTGGTCAATTTCACCCAGAGTTTTCTTCCTTCCCAGAGATAAAGGGAGACTTGTACCCTCAACTGCTTCCCATCCTGGTCCTCGTATGCCCCATCCTTGTCTTCTTAGGCCTGAAGATCCACCTGCCTTGGAGGTGAGGCCAGGGAACAGGGTGGCAGGGAGGGGGTCAGCCTGGGCCAGGACTGGGGGACACACCTGTCACCACGACAATAGTAATGACAGTGATGGTGATAATAAACCGTTTACTGGGCACTGTGTAGAGCACATGCTTAACCCTCACAGCAGCCATATGCGCTTGATACATGGCATTTACTTCCATTTGACAAATGGGGAAACTGAGGCACAGAGCTGTCTAGGAACTTGCCCAAAGTCACACAGCAGTGAAGTGGAGGAGAAGGAATGTCTACCTGTGCTCATAACAGTGACCTCAGCTGTGATCTTGTCCAGTGAATTTTAAGCTTTGAGTCCTGAGGGTCAGGCAGGGCCCGCCAGGTGGGAGTGAAGGGCTGGTAGGATAACCCGCCCGACAATCCTGCTTCAAAACCAGAGGTTTTGCTTTTATCTCTTTATGTATTGGGTTTCTGGCCATCGAGAGAAAGGCTGAGGCTGATTAAAAACATTGATAAAACCTAAGCTCCCCTGGCCTTCGTGCGTGCTGCTGGCTGAGGCTGAGCCCTTGCTACGTGGCAGACGCTGGGCGGGGGCCCTGCATACCCTGTTCAACGCAGAGAAGCCTGCGAATCACAGAGGGTGTTGCAGGCCAGTCTCTGGGTGCTGGGGTGCCTGGTGCTGTGCCTACGCTTCCTGACCCCTCCCTACAGCCCCACGGAATTGGCTGTTGGCTCATCCCTGGTGGTGGAGGAGGAAGTCAAGGCTCAGGGGCCAGCACTGGCTCAGCAGAGAATAGGCAGCCAAGCCCTTAAACTCGGAGCACCTTCAGGAGACTCGCTGCCCCATTTTACAGATGTGAAAACTGAGGCCTGGGGCAGAGGGGCGGAAGGGAGGGGCCTGGGTGTGTCTTGGAGGCTCTGAGCCTCCCGCAGGACACATTTGGGGAGCATCTGAGCGGGAGGCCCGGCTGCCCTCTGGGAGATGCGGGGGGGCTCACCTCGTCTCTGCCCTCCCAGGCTATGGAAAAAGGTGTGGGTGCAGGTGCCCAGCCCAGAGCCCTTCTTCCAGCCCCTGTACATGGGCCACAGCGGAGACTTCAAGGTGAGTGTCCCCACCACGTGCTGAGCCCCTGGGAGCCTCTCACCCTCTGGGAGCTTGCTTCCACCCACACACCTAGACCACCAACCCCACCCTGTAGGCCTGGGGCACCCAGATCCCCGACCCCGCCGGGAACCAGGCTTCAGTCTCTGCACATGCAAAGTGCAGGAAATACTTCCAGTGGGGCAGAGTTGGCCTAAGAATTAAACAAGATCCTGCAGCATTTCCCAGCCCGAGGAGCCAAACTGGGAGAGAGGGTGAGCCGGGTGGTCCCTTGAGCCACAAAGTGGTCTCCTGGTCCTTTGGTAGAAGCCCTTGCTGTGGAGGTGGGGAGGGAGCAGCTTCTGGGAAGGATATGGCACTGCCTGCAAAATACACCAGCCCCATCCAGGCCCCAACCCCTGCTACCAGCGCCATCGCCCTTGGGTTCTCTGTGCCTATTTACCACCACCCACCCGGTGGCGGCAGTCACCGCAGAGAGGATGTGGTGACCCACCTGCTCCAGCAGAGCCTGGAAGTCAGGAAGTGCGACTTGCTGTCTGCCTGGCGCTCACTGAGCGCTGTCTCACCTCCACCCTTTCATCCTCTTAGCAGCCCCTGCAGGTGGGGAGGGGGGGTGCTCCACCATCCCGGGGGAACCACGAGGAGACCGAGGAGACCGAGGCTCAGAGCCGGGCAGGGGAGGAGCCTAGGCTGCAGCCCACATTGGATAGACTCTTTCCTCTTTTCTCTGCACTTTCCCTGAAGCTCAAATATCACATCTATTTTGTGTTTGTTTTACCAATACTCATACAGCACTTGCTGTGCACCAGGCACTCTGCTAGGAGCGCCACAGATGTTATTTAATTTATCATTTAATCCCCACAACCACCCTGTGGAGTGGGGACTATTAGCAGGCCCATTTTACAGATGCAGAAACTGAGGCACAGAGAGGGTAAGTAACTGGCTCAAGGCCACACAGCTGAGAAGTGACTTCAAATCAGTGGTGGCGGCCTCAGCAGGGTTCTGAGAGGAGCTTTCTGATGGAGTAGGCTCAAAACTGGGAGATTTTGGTTCTCAGGGATTTTCTCTGCCAACTGGATGGAGACCTTGTGTCATGAGTGGGACCCCTGGCAGGTGAGGGCAGGGGGATCCTTAAAGTTTAGGGACGGCTGCCTCAGTCCATTGTCACCCCACAGCCCTTATCTATTCTGAGTGGCTGGTCCTTGATTCACTCCATTCATTCATTTAGTTAATATACATTTATTGGGTGCCTACTGTGCGCCAGGCACTGTGTGAGCCTCTGGGGACACAGCCGTGACCAGAAGAATTGGGGCTTCTTCCCTGGTCATGTGTCCACTCTGATGAGGACACAAACAGAAGAATGCATGGTTTCAAGAAATCTCCCCGAGGACATAAAACAGAAGGCCTGGTGGGGGCTCTGTCACTCAGCTCTCAGGGCCTCCTGCCCCTCGTCCCCACAGCTCGGGAATCTTGGACCCACACCCATACAGACCCCAGGCCACTGCGCAGCGGATTGTCTGCGCTTGCAGGCTGCTGAGGGCCGTGGCTCCCTGCTACAGGCAGGGAGACTGAGGCCCAGGGAGGCCGGGACAGCGGCAGGGACTGTCCCTCGACAGGGACACAGCACGGTGCTCATCTCCCCCCACCCCCATCTCTCTCTTTATCTTCTGGAGTCTTTGTCTCTTTCTCTCTTGCTGTCTGTCTGGTCTCTGTGTCTGTCTGTTGACATGCTCCCCTGCCGCCCCTTGTCCCCCATCCCATCCATGACTCTCCCTCCTCTTCTCTCTCGCAGAAATGGGTGGGCACCCCCTTCACTGCCTCCAGCCTGGAGCTGAGATCCTGGAGCCCAGGGGTGCCCTTGTCCCTGGAGATGCACAGCCAGTGCCCACCGCAGACTGCAGCCAAGGGGCTGGTGCCCACAGAGCTGCCGGAGCCCCCAGACCTGGTGGAAGCCGACGGGGTGCTTGAGCCGGGCTCCTGGGGCCCAGCCCGCTCCACCGCCGGCAGCTTGGGCAGCTCAGCTCACAGCCAGGAGAGGGACCGGCCGTACGGCCTGCTATCCATCGACACGGTGACCGTGGTGGACGCAGAGGGGCTGTGCGCCTGGCCTTGCACCTGCGGGGATGACGGCTACCCAGCCCTGAACCTGGACACCGGCCTGGAGCCTGGCCCGGGCACGGAGGACTCGCTCCTGGGCACGGGGGCCACCGTCCTATCCTGTGGCTTCGTCTCAGCCAGTGGCCCTGCCGGGCCGGGGGGCCCCCTGGGCAGCCTCCTTGACAGGATAAAGCTGCACCTCAAGGACGAAGAGGGTTGGGCCCCCGGGCCGCCCTGGGATGGCGAGTCGCCCCGAGGGGTGTCGGACAGCGAGGCAGGTTCGCCCCCAGCTGGCCTGGACATGGACACGTTTGACAGCGGCTTCGCGGACTCTGACTGCGGCAGCCCCGTGGAGCATGACTTCAGTAGCCCCAGGGACGAAGGGCCCCCCAGGAGCTACCTCCGCCAGTGGGTGGTCACGGCCCCTCCACCTGCAGGGCCTGGGCCCCAGGTCAGCTAGTGAGGCTGCCTGGCCGTCCAGAGCCGGCCATGCCACTGAGCCACGAGCCACGGACGGGGTCACCTGGGCTGAGGTGTAAAGAGGCCTGCAGCCCTCGGTCTCCCAGATGGGACCCCTGAGCCTGGTGTTTACAGCGCGTGTCTGGGGCTCAGGTGCCCACTGGCGTGGCTGCGCGTGTGAGTAGCCTGCGTGCCTGTGGACACGGAGCTCGCCCGTGGTTCTGCCATATTCCCAATGCCACTCGTGTGTCTGTGCCGGCGTGAGCTTCCTGTGTGCGCGAATGTGAGCGGCACGCGTGTCTGTGGGCACGTGATGACAGTCTCCCTCCCTCCGAGGCACGTGGGTGACCCCCGGGTCACGTGCCGAGAGGCTGGTCCAGTGCTGCCCACTGGGCCTGCTGGGACCAGGGCACTGCCTGGGACAGACACCAAGCCCAGCCCCCCAGGTCCTGCCTGCAGAGCCACATAAAGTCCAAACTGTTCCTTACCGCCTTTCAGGGGGAGGGGAAGGGGACCAAGCGAGCCCACAGTGACCCCGGGGGTGGGAAGATTTTGGGGGGAGCCGGTGGACCTGGCTCTGAATCCTGACTCTGACACCTCCTGGCTGTGCCTTCTTGGGTGAGTCACTTCCCCTCTCTGGGCTGGAGTTTCCTGTCTTAATAATGGGGGCGGCCTGACCTACCCTGGGGAGAAATTGGAGAGGTCGCCCACGTACAGTGTGCAGCCCAGACTCTCAATAAACGTCAGCTTCCTTCCTTCTGCGGCCAGGACCAAGGCTTGTGCTGGAGGTGGGTGGGAGTGAGAAACCAGACACAGCCCAGGTACCTGCGGGCTGTCCCACCCTGCAGAGGGGCACTTGGGGGATTCCGGGTTTAAAATCAGCTTAGTTTCTTAGAATCAGCCCCTCACCAACCAAGATTTCTTTTTCTGGCTCCTGCTGCCCATTTTGTTGTTCCCTTTATGCACCCCAGAAATATTTACGGAGCACATTTACTGAGTACATGCAGGTGCTGGGAGACAGCGAGAGGACGCTCCCCTTGGCACTCACGTTGGGGAGGGCCGCAGGCCGGACTCGGCAGTAATGACACGGTGGTCCTGATCCCCTGGCGTCTTACTTGCTTGTCCTGGGGAATTGGAGGAAGTCAAGTTCTTTTTGATGATTTGTCGGAGAAACGGCTGAAATGTGAATTTAAGATGCTAAGAAAATACTTCTTTGTGACGTTTTGAAGGCACCTTATTGAACCTCAGCTTTGGACAGGAGCTCCATATTGGTGCTGCATATTGCATACAACTCATACTTTAAAAAAAGAAAGAAAGAAAAGAGATCGTTTTCCTCCTAAGGGTGCTCACCTTTAGAGGCAGCCTTTTCGAGGCCACGAAGCAGGGTTAAAATAGCAGAGTCTGATTCAGCCACCGGCTCTCAGAGCCCTGAGGGGAATCCCTACCCTGGCCTGGACCTGCCTGGCCTGTGGTCCTCCCCAAAGGCCAGGCTGCATGCCGGCCAATGCCCGAAGCTCTGGCTTGTCTCTGCTTTTGGACGAGGGCTGAGCTGTCGATCCTGCTGATAGTTTCTCTGTGACTCTTCTGTAAAAGGGGATGATTGGAAGAAGTCACTGAGAGAACATGGGATTCCTTGGTTCTGAAAGTTCTACAACATTGATGGTCTTAATAGTGATACTGTTAACCTGGGATCAAGGTGTGAGGCTCGGATGGGAGCCCAAGTGCGAAACCACAGCTCCCGCAGGTGTGAGCAGCCCTCACCATCCCCCACCGTCACCCTGGAGATGCTTGGGTCAAGGTGTGCTGTGGTTTTCACACCCTCACGGAGGCCACAGGTTCCAGGCACCCCGTGAGCCCCAGGCTCCCCGTGGAAGCAGCTCAGCTCTCTCTCCAGCACACACAGCTCTGGGCCGGGGAGTAGGGGAAGGGGACACCTGGGACACTGGCTGATGCCAGGCCGGGGGGCGGGGGGATGGGGCTCTGGCCTGGGCCAGATGTGGTTCCTCAACAGCTCTGTCTTTGAAGGGGACCCAGCTCATGGTAAAGGCTTGAAGGAAGAGCAGTTGGATAGGTGGATGGAGATAAACAGTTGCTAGAGACAAGGATGAAATATCAAACCTAAGCTCCACGAAGGCAACAACTTTGCCTCTTTTGTTCACTGCTTTACACCCCCATCAGGCACCTAGTGGGCCTCCAGTAAAGCCTGATTTGCAGTGTTTGCTTATTTCCATGGTGTAAACACTTTCACCACGGTCAATTTCAAGCTACCAACTTGAGGACTTTAAACATGCGGTTGGAAGAGATGTTTACAATCAACTCTCCTAGCTGGTAGGAGGCAGCCCCGGCACACCACGGGTGGGAGCCAAGACAGGCAGCAGGAAGGCCCCGGGGGGCTTCAGGGAGGAGGTGGTATTCGTTGGGCTTTGAAAAGTGAATAGGAGTTGTTAGGGACACCAGCTACTCAGGCAGAGGGAAGAGCTTGAGCAAAGTCCTGGAGGTGTGACCCAGCCCTGAACACATGGGGGTGGGGAAGGCAGTTCCCTGTCACCCAGAGTCCAGGCCAGAATTGCTAATGACCCTGTCTTCAGAGGCAGGGCTCCTGACCCAGCCCTCTTCCATCTGCAGGCTCCGAGGGGCAGGATATCCATCTGACAAATGAAGGTGCAGAAGGGGCCGCTGACTTGCCTGAGGTCACACACTGAATTAAATGTCAGAGTCAGAACTTGAACTCTGGGCTCCTGATCCCAAGTCCAGCTATCCTCACCTCGCTCCGCTGGAAGGCACCTAGGTCAGGGGCGAAGAAGCTCTCAGCAAACACCTGTGGGTGCCTGTGCTTCTGCCCTCACAGCATCGTTGGGGTAGCTGACCCCAGCTCTGGGAGTCACCCAGGCCTGGCCAAGAGAGCATTCTATCCTCCTGGCCTCAGGGCCAGTTCAGGGTCAGACATGTGACCAAGCTGGTCCATACGCTTTTCCTGCTGGGACTGCTCAGCTGTAGGGCTAGACTGAGCCTGGAGCTGCTGGGTGGTGGGACCGGGGAGGGGGGCACCAGGAAGAAGCAGCTCACCTAATATGAGGCCAACACACTGGAAACCAGAGCTGGGAAGTGGGCATATACTCCTGGTAATATCCTCTTAAGCTCCTGGATCCAGCCATGCCTGAAACTACATTCCCCCTGGACTTTTGAGGTAGATGAGTATGGAAGTCATACTGTTCACCAAGTATTTCCAGCTCTTGGCCTTCTGCCCCGCCTTGTGGTCAGATGGCACCACATGACCAGGATTGGCCAATGAGTGGTGAGCAGAAGTGGCAAGTCTCACTTCTGGACCAGAGCATTGAACTGACAGTCGTGATGCCCTTCAGAGTGTTCCTCTGTGCCACAGTGACCAGTGATGTGTGAGATGGTGGCTTCTCCATCAGCCCGGGGCCTCGAGTGGGGAGATGTGGAGCAGAACTTCTAGTTCACCTGTGATGGACACGTATTGTGAGCAAGAAATAAACCTTTTATTCTAATCTGCTAAGATTTGGGGGCTGATTGTTAGCACAGCATAACCCAGCCTATCCTGACTGAATCAATGAGCTGTAAGCTTCCTTTTTTTTGCTTAAGCACGTTTGGGATGGGTTTCTGTCACTTGTATTGGACAGTATTCTCATCTCATCCCTGTAGTGAGGACTGTCCTCCCATCCCAAGGAAGGACCACATTCAAAGGGGCCTGAGGACCAGGCTCCATCATGTATCATGAATGACCTTGGGCAAGTCGCTCGCTGTCTCTGAACCTGTTTCCTCTTTTGTAATGTGGGGCAGGAATCAGCCTCTCGGCTGACTCTGGGGATGAAAAGGGAGGATGAGGACAGGGACATTAAATGTGTATGTGCTTCTCTGCCATCACCTTCAGCTGGCCTCTGGGTCAGATGAGGAAAGTGCTGTGGTCCCAGCCCTTCTCCAGTCTCCTTCCCAGAGAAATACCCTGAAGCTGACATTGCCCTGTGCTAGGATTTAAAGAACCCAAGAACTCTAGCATCCAGACATTTCCCCATCAGTTACTGCAAGGTCTCAGCCTCGGATGCTCTCTGGATGTCCCGGACCATCTACTTTGGGAAGGAGGGAGAGAGTGCAAATTGGACCCAGCCCTTCATTTTACTGCTGGGGAAACAGAGGCCCAGAGGGGCAGTGACTCGCCCAGTCACCCGGAGTCCGTGCTCTCCACTCTGCATCCTCAGCTCCTTTTTGGCCTCTTGTTGGAGGGAGAGCCTCTTCCCCCCTCCTCCCACCCATCTGGGGACTCGGTTTGCCTGGGCTGCTGCTGGCACTGCATGCAGGATAGCCCGTCACAGCCCGCCCCAGCTGTGGTCCCCCCAGATGCACCATCAAAACCCAGAATAGGGGACTTCCCTGGCGGTCCAGTGGTTAAGACTCCACGCTTCCACTGCAGTGGGTGCGGGCTTGATCCCTGATCAGGGAACTAAGATCTCATATGCCGCGTTGCACGGCCAAAAAAAAACAAAAACAAAAACAAAACCCAGAACGGGCCTTCTGTGGGTGATGGCA
Source organism: Balaenoptera musculus (assembly GCF_009873245.2). NCBI lineage: Eukaryota > Metazoa > Chordata > Mammalia > Artiodactyla > Balaenopteridae > Balaenoptera > Balaenoptera musculus. Next base: position 70,582,932 of record NC_045799.1, read on the forward strand.
GAGTGAGCGCATGTACTTCCCCTCCGGGGAGATCATGACACCAAGAGCAAAGGAGAAAGGCGTATAAACTCTCCACAATGAAGGGGATGGGACAGGGGGTCACCTGCAGTCAAGAAGCATCAACACATGAATGGAAAACAAGCAGAGTCAAGTCTTTGCTCAAATGTCACCTTCACAATGGGACCCACCCTAGTCTCCTTACTCAAAACTGCAGCACCCCACAGACCTAGATTTATTATTTTCCATAACATTTATTGTGCTTTTAACATATGTCTTTTACTTGCTTATCATATTTACTGTCTGTCCCACTAGCACAGGGATTTTGTCTGTTTTATCCACTACTCGGTCTCAGAGCCTAGCATAGTGCCTGGCACATAGCACATAGCAGGTGCTCAGCAAATACTGAACGAATGAATCAATCAATCAAAGGCAGAGTTGTGACTGACAAAGAAGCGGGCAGAGAGGAGGGAGGGGACTGAAACCAGGAGGGACCCACTTGCCCTTGGACTTGGAAATGGCCCAGAATGGGACATGAAAGTGAAAATAGGGGCCTCCTTGAAGTCTGTGAATGGAGCAAGAGACACCCCCCCTCCCCCCGCTGCTCACACTGTGGAGCAGCTGGGGATCTTCCTTCATCTATAGTGGCAACAGGCGTGAGGGGTTTTCTCTTAAAAAGTGATGTTCCCAGAAAAGAAATTTTGCATTCTGCCATTTTGTGGGTCTCTCAGCATCATGCTGGCTGCCCACCCCAAAGCAAACCCCATCCCTAAAAAGAAGTGTCAAGGGGGAGAGCTTTGAGGCTGGATGGCCTGAGTTGGGAAGCCAGTAGATCCACTTACTAGCTTCCAACCTGCAGGAATTATTTTACTTCCTGTGCCTTGGTTTCCTCATACATGAAATGGGTATATTAATTGGACATACTTTCTTAGGTCTGTTGTGAGACCAAGAGTTAATATGTGTGAAGTGTGGCGAGCAGCGTGGCACATTGCAAGTGCTCAGAAAATGTTGTCACTTTATCATCATCTCTGTGGCCAAGTCCCCCCAACCCCAGCAAGCTTTTGTTGATCTCAACCTTAAACGTGGATAGACAGCGAGCTACAGACATCTGGAGACCCAGATGAACCAGCAGGAAACGGAGATGTTGGGCTGCTGCTGCCACCTGCTGGTGACCACTGGAACTTGGCTGAGGAGCCGGCTGAAGGCGGTGCCCTCCCCACGCTGCGGTCCAGGGGCTCCACTAGCATCTGCCAGCGCTGTCAGGTGGCTTCACAACTGTCACAGAAACTCCATGCGGTGGGAATGTGGCGATGAGGACACAAGGTGAACGGGTAGGTTCTTTTTTTTAAATTGAAGTATAGCTGGTTTACAATATTGTGTTAGTTTCAGGTGTATAGCCTAGTGATTCGTTTTTTGGGGTTTTTGCGTGTGTGTATCTTTTTTTTTTCTTTCCGTATTCCATATAGGTTATTACAAGATATTGGGTTTAATTCCCTATGCCACACAGTAAATCCTTGTTGCTTACCTGTCTTATGTATAGTTGTTTGTATGTGTTAATCCTAACCTCCCAATTTGTCCCTCCCCCTCTCCTCTCCCCTTTGGTAACCACAGTATGTTCTTTTTTATTAATTAATTAATTAATAATTAATTATTTTTAGTAGGTTCTTTTTAAAATTCAACAAGGACTGAATTCTACTCCTTGGGTGGGTGGACCTGCATTGGGCAGTGGGCGGTGTGGGCAGTGAGACCACACTAAGCAGGGAGATCACATGTGTGTGCGCACACACACATGTACATATATACACATACACACATACTTCACACACACAACACATATATGCACGTGCACATCTGGAAAGTCCCCGGCATAAGTGGGTCAAGGGCCCAAGGGAAGGATGGGTAGTCAGGTAGTCAGAGGACAGAGCTCACTCTCAGCCCAGGGTCCTGGGTGGCCTTGGGCGAAACGAGGCTGCAAGGGAAGGGAGGGGACGTGGGAGGAGGCTGGCGGCAGCAGCAGACTGAATGAGATCTGATTGAGCTCCAGGAAGAAGGGAGGCGGATCCTGAGAAGGCAGCCGAGAGGATGCTCAATGGGGGAAACCAGGAAGCAATTTCAGTGAAGAGGGAATAAAATCAGGACCTCAGTGCCAGGACTCCTACCATAGAGATTACATAGCATGTAGCTCTCTACGTGCTGATACAGATGTGCCAGGGACACTTCAGGGTGAACAGCCGGAGCTGTGTCAATATGTAAAATGTCATCGCAGGTCTCTGTTTTCTCGGGGGTAGGGGAGCATAAAAGGTATGTAAATGAAGAGAAAAGGCCTGAAGGAGAAAGCAGCCTGGAGGCTTAAGTCATATCTGTAATGTTTTAAGTGTTTAAAGAGAATGGATTAACTCATGGTTTATGTAAGTAAAAAGGAGTAATGAAACCGAGCAGGACCCTGCGGGGCTCCTGGGCACGGAAGCTTTTCTGTTCCCCGCTTTTTTTGTCTTTTTTTTGGCCGCGCCCTGCGGCATGTGGGATCTTAGTTCCCCGACCAGGGATTGAACGCGCACCCCCTACGGTGGGAGGACAGAGTCTTAACCAGTGGACCGCCAGGTAAGGAAGTCCCCTGTCCCCCGTTTCTTGTAGGGAACAGACTCCAGCCTCCATGACCTTCCCTGAGTTCCAAAGGGCAGATTGGAACAGTCGCTAATCCGGGAAGGAAACGGATGCAAAGACAAGGGAGGGGCAGCCAAGAAACAGTAGTGCAGCCTGGGGGCAGCGTCCTGGTTCCACCTCAGGGGATACATGTATCAGTGTCTTTAAGCTATTTATTATAGAATTAAAACCCAACAAATGGAAGATGTCAGCATTTTTCTTACCAGAGAAGCTCATCAACAAGATTACCTGAGACCAGATTAGAGGAGTGCAAGCCTTGCACACACCCTAATCTTATCAGCAATCCCACCCTTGAACCATTGCTATAAAACTCCTCATCAAATCCTCCCGGGTTGGGAAATCATACAGTTTTTCAGGGAAGGAGCCTGGTGTGTCCCCCTTTGCCTGGCAAAGCAATAAAGCTGTTCTTTTCTGCTTCCCCCAAAACTCTGTCCCGAGATTCAATTTGGCACCGGTGCAGAGGCTGAGATTTCAGCATCAAGAGCTAACCCCACATCCCTATGTCCCATCTCCCATACACGTGCCCAAACTGTCCCTCAACTGGGGAAACAGGAAAGGAAACAGACTTGGCTGAGCTGCGCTTGCCCTTGGTGTTCTTCAGCTCCTCTGGCCCTCCTGTGAGGGGGATATTCTATCCCCATTTCTCAGATGAGAAAACCAAGGCCCTGAGACCTGAACATCAAGACTGGATCCCAACAACAAAGTCCTACTACAAAGCATAGGGAACTCTAGCCAATCTCCTGGGATAAACCTTAATGGAAAAGAATATAAAAAAAAGAATGTCTATGTGTGTAACTGAGACTCTTTGCTGTACAGCAGAGATTGGCACAGCACTGTCAATCAACTATCCTTCAATTAAAAAACAAAAAGACTTGATCCCAACCCTACCTTGCTCCTGCCACACAAGGCATTCCCACATAATCAGCATGTTTACAAAGCAGATCACATCCACTATTCAACTTGATCTCAGAAAATCCCCCCAAATGCTAGTTTTTCACACTTGAGTAAAAATGAAAAAAGAAGAAAAAAATGATGCTAAGACTTGGCCAGGTCTTGGCTGTGCTAGGGTTCACCCTCAAGACCCTACCCACTGCCCCGTCACTCTGGAGTCTGGCCCGGGGACCAGGTCCCTGGCAGAGGGAGGATGGAAACACAGGACCGCCAGCTGGGCCAGGTCAGGAGCTGCAGGTTGTGAGTGAGAGGAGCTGCAATGGACCTGAGACCGGGCCTGGGGGTGGGGCGGCGGTGACCAGGGGGGCATGTCCTGTACTTGTGACCATCACATGCAGTGTTACCAGGTATCTCATCTTTCAAGAGAAGATAAGAGATCTGGATTTTTTAAAAATGTGAAAACTCTGATTTTTAAAAAATGTTGGTAACTAAAAAAACAACAGAAAAAGAAATGTGGGCTAAAGAGAACAGCCACAGGCCAAATCCATGTCCCAGGCCTGAGACCTCTGCGGCCTGCTGGCATCGTGGGCCACGCCGATTGGGCACAGGCCTGCCCCGGATTGGGTGCTGCCAGACGCCTGTCAAGGGACAGGCACGGGCCCAGCTGAGTGGGAGGATGGGCTTCCAAGGCAGCCGCAGGCGGTCAGGCTGCACCCAGCGCCCCGCCTGCTTGGTTTTACGGGCAACATCTATTCCCGGCTGTTCCGAGGTTGAAAAACAAGGAGCCCCCAGGGGATCAAAGATTCTTTAGGAGACACACACGACAAATTGCATTTTACTTCACTTTAATTAAAAAATATATAAATACATGCCAGGGGATTTTTTTTTTTCTTAATAAGGAAAGAGGTTGAAAGAACAAAACAAACCCCAAACCTGCCAGGACTCCCCGTTCCTAGGTGGCAGGAGGCCTGCAGGCGGGTCGCAGGCTCAGCCCCAGCCCAGAGGTCAGGGGTGCTGCCTGGAGAGGAGCACGTCTCTGCCGGGCCCTCGGCAGTGGGGCACCCAGCCCCGCTCCGTGACACGTCCCCAAGAGGCCCTGGCCCTCAGGCCACAAGGGCTTTCCAGGGAGCAGGGAGAGTCCTCCGCGGCGGGGTGGCTGGAATCTGGAACGCGAGGCCTGCGTGGATGGGGCAGACCCCCGCGGCCCCCAGCTCCTGACCCCTCACTGGCCAGTGGATGTCCGTACGGAAGGCTCGGGGCCTGGGCAGCCTCGCCTCGGAAGCCCTTGGAGGACGCTCCCCACAACCCAGGTTCCAGAGAGATTGGGAACACGAGGAGGAGAGCAGGCGGGACCAGTGTCTCCAAGCTCTCCCCCAGGCCCCGGGCTGACGAAGCACAGTCCTTAGGGCAGCCCCGGAAGGGCCTGGGGGCAGGCGGGCGGTCGGCCTTCCTTCCAGAGTTCCAGGCCGGGAACCACAGGCGGGGCCGCAGGCTGGGCACACAGTGTCCCCGTGCAGCGGGCGGGACGCAGGGCCCCCTGTGCCCCGACCTCGCCAGGCTGCACCGCACACGTGGGCCCCCCAGGAGAGAACACCCTCTCCTCAGGGCCGGCTGTGGGACAAGAGGCTCAGAAGTGGACCCACTTGTTCCAGTTGGCCTCATGGGGGAAGGCGCGGCCCAGGCGGAGCGTGCAGTCCAGCGTGGGCTCGTAGAAGACCATGGGGCTCCCGCCCGGGCTGGAGGGCGTCTCTGCCTCTCCGCCCGCCGGCTTAGAGAAGAGCGAGACGGCCGGGAGCTTTCTCAGCAGGCGCTTTTGAACGCAGCCAAGGGATTCCAGGCCCTGCAGACGACACAGACAGACCGGTTCACAGAGGCATTCGAGGACCACGTCCTCTGTGCCCAGAGCTGCTCCCAGAACAAACACCTGAACCTGGCCTTGAGAGACGAGTAGGGATTGACCAGGGGGGTTTAGGCAAAAGCCCAGGGCAAGAGAGAGAAGCGCGTGACCAGCATCTGCACAGCGGCCCTGTGTTGAGCAGGGGTTGCAGGCCAGCTTCCAGCTGGGGTTCTGTTTGGCCCAGACCTGCTGTAAAGTGCAGGGAGTTCCACACTGAACTTCCCGTTTCCACTTCTGTTGAGGAGCTGGAGGCCCAGGGCACACAGGGCCGGAGCGCACGGCGGCCATCAGGCCGAGCTGCCCTCAGGAGGCCGCGAGCACGTCTCCAGCTCTCCCTGCCACCCACGGGGGCTTGCCACTCACTACTCACCTGTCCCTGTGGGCCTGTGAGCCTCTGAGCCCTGGTCTAGAGCAAGGGTCAGAGGCAAGACCCCGGCAACGCCGACATGTAGGCCTGGGCAGCAGCTCGGGGCTGGGGAAGGGTGCTGTGAGGGACGGCCTGGGGACACGAACCCAGGGCAGGGGTGGGGGATGTGGGAGGCTGGGCGCCAGCAGCGCTAAAGGGCACAGAGGCCAGAGGCAGGAGGACAGAAGCGGGCGTGGGGCTCGGCCAGCGCCGCGGCCTCGGAGGGCAGCGGGGCTGACGGGGGGTGGGGGAGTAAGCAGTGCGGGGGACACCTGGGGCCTGAGGCTCTTCTGAGGAGCCTGGCTCTCTGCCAGGAGGCCAGTGCCCCCTCGCGGGCTGAGCCTGTACGTGGCGGCCACACCCTAGAGCTCGGCCAGTGCGCCCACCACCCCTGGCCCTCTGAGACTCAAGCCCAGACCCAGGAAGAGGGAGCCGCAGCGGGGGACGGGGACCCAGTGAGGACCCTCCCCGAGCCCAGCCACACCTGGAGCAGCTCGAGCACGGCGAGGGGCTGCAGGACGCCCTCGTAGTGCCGCAGCAGGCAGCTCTCGGGCACGCCGGGCCTGGCCATGACGTGGTGCAGCACGCCCTCCATCATGCCCTTGACCACGGGCGCGTTCAGGCGGCCGTCCACGATGCGCCACGGGCGCGCGATGAAGCGGACGCTCTCACAGTCCCTGCGGGGTGGGCACACGGGCCTCAGGCTCGGTGGGCAAGGGGAGACAGCCACTCCCGCGTGGTCCCAGCTCCGGGGACGGGACACCAAGGCTCGGGGAGGTCTGGCGCCTGGCCTGGGACTCAGGGCTGGGGACCGTCTCCCTCTTGCTCTTCCACCTCCCGCTCCCCTCCCACCTGGACAGACGGGGTCCCAGCCCCATGGCCCACGAGCACCGGACCCACATCACCGCACACTGGTGGAGGTGGGGGGATGGGGGGAGGGAAGAGCTAGGACCTCTGGATTTTCCAGCTCCATCTGGGACCCGGGCCACTGGCTGCCTCCCCTTCTGACCAAGCTCTCAGGTCTATACTCAAAAAAGTTCTACTTCTGTGCTGTATACGGGAGTTCCAGACACACTTTCCTTAGAAGGTTTCTGCTAAAAGCTTAACCAGTGACTGGTCTGACACACAGGGTCCTGGCGTGGGACAGGCCCCAGGGTAGCTGGACGCTTGGCTCGGACCGCATGACTGGGCCCTGGCGGGGGGCTACACCTGAGCTGGGAGAGCACGGCCCCGCCAAGCCGAGGGTGATGTACACACTGGGGCAGGCGCCCCCTCGCCAGAAAGGCTTCTGTGACACCCACTGTTCCCGACGGACCGGGCGCTACAGCAGTCAGCACTGCTGGCCCTCGTCCACCACGTGCAAGGAGCACCTGCCTGGTCCCCCCGTGAGCGGGACCAACAGTCCCTCCCGTGTCCGGGACCCCTGTGCCAGACAGATCTTTGTGAAAGACCTTCACGTAATAACTAATCTTGGACCCTGGGGACAACACCCAAGGCCCTCACCGCTCCCCCCGGCCCAGGCCACCTGAGTCTGAAGCACACTCACCTTTCCCACGCTGCCTGGGAGAGGCCCCCGGCCACAGAACTGTCCGCCAAACCTGACAAGAGAGAAGGGGTGTGGGAGACTGAAGAAGGTGAGGCCCATCTCTCCCTCCCCCATTCATTCCGCAAGTCCTTCTGGGTCTGGGGATAAAGCAGTGAACAAAGCAACAGCAATCCCACTCCTCAGAGCCTTCTTCCCGGGGCGGCGGGGCGTGGGGGGCAAAGCCTGTGCGCCCAGGACAACACGGGACAGACGGCGGGGTGCAAGTGTGCCGGGGAGCGGCGCGCACCTGGAGCCCCGACCACAGAGCTGGGGGTGTGAAAGCCTTGGGCAAAAACATCCCAGAGGGTTACAGCAGGGGAGAGGGAAACGGGGCCCCTGCCAGGCCCCTGGGGAGGCCAGACCCCCCCCCTTTCTGCTTCCTGACAGGGATGCTTCAGGAAACACCTCTTTCCAGAACCAAGAGAGCGCCGCATCCTCGCGATTCACAGGTCGGCTTAGGAGCGTCTGAGGCCTCTGCCCTCTAGTGGAAATACGAGTGTCAACAGGCAAGAGCCTCCCCCTCGAAGTCGAGGCCGTGAAAAGCTGATGTAAAGTCCCCTTTTGTGGCTGCAGCAGGTTCCCCATCAGGCCCCGTGACACAGAATGGGCGGGTAGGGGAAGGTGGGGTGGGGGACAGGGTTTGGTACCTCTGGGGTCTTCAGGGCCCTCCGGAAGCTGGGCCTGACAGCTCAGCTGCTCTTGGCCTGGGGAGCTGGGTACCCCGACACCCTCTTGGTCCTCCTGCCTGGCTTCCGATGCTCTGGGGGGAGGCTCCCTTACGCCTGTGTCCTCAGGAGCTGTGGGCAGGGCAGGCACCTGGGTTTCTGGCTCTTCTGCTCTGGGCCCCGGGCTGGGGGCCAAACGCACGTCCTGGAGTGTGGGCCTCTTTGTGGGGGGCTCCGGGGCACTCTCGGGGTCGGCCCCCCCGCCCTGGCTGTCCATATCTGCACTGGCCCAGCTGGCACGCCTCTTGGCGCTCAGGGGGCCCTGAGAAGGTGGTGCCTGCCTCTCAGAGGGGTCGTCCTCGCTGGAAGGCCCCTCGGGGGGTCTGGCCTGGGGATCTTCTCTTTGAGGGTCAGTGCCCTCCTCTTTGTCTTTTAGCCGCACCGAGTGCAGGAGCCAGGGCTCGGCAGAGGCCACGGACACCAGGCGAGCGGTGTTGCCGCCGACTTCCAGCACCTGCTGTTGCTCTAAGAGGTCCTAGGAAAAGCAGGAGACACTCGGCATCCGTAGGGATCCCCAGGGTCATCGGGGTCCCCTTCCCCTGCCTGAGGTGTTTAAGCGTCCTGAGCAAGTGGCCAGCCCAGCTCCTTCAGGACAGGTGGCTCCGCCTGCGCCCTCAAAGCTGATGTGACCTTACTAGTCTCCTTCTGCCTGGCCAGCTCCTCCTACGCTTAACACCCCGAGGGTTACCAAGTTCTTCTGCAAAAGCCATAATTATTCCCAAGTGAAGGACAGTGACTCCTTCCCTCGTTCACCACGCCCTCTTCCCACGTCCTTGTTCTTATCTACGAGCTGCACCAACTCTGGGCAGCACACAGGGATTCACCAACATCTTTTTCTTTTATATTAAAAAACCCACAAGTCAAGATTCAAGGAGTTTGCCCCTGTTCACAGCCTGGACGCAGGACTCACACCCACAACATGCGGGTCTGCGGAGGGTCAGCTGCGCATGCGCCACTAGGGCCCTGTGCTGGGCACCAGGGAACAGAGGGAGCTGCCTGCCCCTCGCCTCTCGGCAGCCAGTGGGATCCGCTGTCTGGGGAAAATCCTCACCCTCCCTCCCAGGGCCCCAGAGGCACCATGAGTTTTAAGAACAATCCAACACCAAGTGAAAGGTACTCAACAGCCCTCTTGTATTTCCTGCATGGGTAAGAACTCCTTTGATAATGACAAGTATCGACTTTCCCCCCCCACCCCCCCGCCCCAGGAACACATGCAAGGCAGGCACCTCCGCAACATCAGTAACACACAACATCGATAACAACTGACACGCGGGAGGGCAAGCCAGGTCCTGGGGCACTTGATCTAAAAGGTCCAACTCTTCTCACATTCTTTGGGTTCAAGGGTCACTGATGAAAATGGGTCTGGGCAGGTAAAGCTGTAACCAAGCAGGACCCTATGGGGCCTTTGCGGGGCAGGCCTTTCCCCCATACCCTCTGCTTTAGCTCCTCTCTGAAGTACCCAGGTAACAGTATCTGGTGCACTTTCCTGAGTTGTTTTACAGATGCGAACCCCACCCCCACCCCATCAAATGGAAGAAATTTAAATTTGCAGTCCCCAGACCTACTGGCACCTAAGGACTGACAATGTTAACCCCTGTGACACCAACCTGTTCCCTCGCCATCAGCCAATCAGAGAACTGTACACGAGCTGATCACGTACCCTGCAACACCCCTCCCTCGCCTGGCCTTTAAAAATGTTTTGCTGAAACTTTTCAGGGAGCTCGGGGCTTTTTGGGGCATGAGCCACCTGTCTCCTTGCAGGGCCCTGCAGTAAACCTTTCCCCCCTCCAAACTCCGACGTTTCGGCTTGTCGGGCCTCACTGCGCGTCCGGCACGCAGACTCGCGCTAATGAAGCGGTGAGTACTGTGGACCAGGTGCAGGGTATCTGGAGACAGCAGAGAGCTGGGGAGGACAAGGCCCATGGCTTGGGGAGGCTCGGCCAGCTGTGCTGAAGAAACAGGGCCCAGAGTGGCCAGACCTTCTAACGCTCAGGAGAAGCTGGCAAAATTTCAGGCAGGATCTCCTGTCTTCAATGTTGACAACTAATCCAGCTTTTGAAAAAATTCCACTACATGCCCCAAGCCAAGCCCACCCACAGCGTGCGTCTGGCCCGTGAGCTGCTACTTCTGGCTTGGCCACCACAGGCCACCTGAGAGCGCAGCTCACCTGGACGTAGTCTGCGAAGGTCCGGGAGCGCTCCCCGTCCGCCCTCGCCAAGGCCGAGAACCTTCGGCTCAGCTCCGCCCTGTCCACCCCAAAGCAGCCGGCCGCAGCGATGGCCCCCTGGACCTCCAGGGCGGCCAACACGTCTCCGGGTCTGTACCCGGATAGCGCCACCTGGTGGGCGAACTCTTCCAAGCTGCAAGTGTCCTCCTGGCTGTTTATCAGCCTGGTGAATGTGTCAGGGAGGCAGGAGGTTCCCACCATCAGCTCTTCCAGGGAAGTGACTGTGGAGACCAGGAGGACCAGAATCAGCACTGAGAAGCCCCTCCCCTCCCCAGACCAGTGTACAAGCGATGCCGAGGCAGGTCATGCTCCAACACCGACTCACTGCTCCCCAAATGTCCAGGGGTTGCCTTCTGGGTGGACACGGTTGGGCCCCTGGCAGTCGGGTTCCTGGTACATGCCGCCCTGGGCCCTTGACTGCAGCCCACTGGATCCCCAGGGCCAGTATGATTCTCTTGTTCAAGACTCACAGGGAAGGGCACAAAGGTGGGGCTAAGGTCTGAGAACCAGAACCCTGGAGCTCTGGAGGGAGCGGGGTGGTCCTCCACTCAGGCTGCCCAGGCCCCACCCTTCCTGATGCTCCCACGTCCACGGCTCCGCAGACCCCGTGAGATACGCCGGGACCCCTCCATAAGTCCCGACTTTTGTTCACACCAGCCACGGCTGGTTTCTGGTGCTTCCTGTACAAGGTGTCTCTGCTCAGACCACAGGCTATACAGGTCATCACATTTTTGCCTGGGCCAAGCTCCTGAAACAGCACAGAATACTGACTGTGGTTGTGAAGGTAAACACCTCAACATGCGAAAATAAAGGCAAGTCAGACAGAGCGGGAAAGGGGTAGGAAGGGGGAAGAGAAGTGCAGGGACGAGGCCCTAATATTCTCGTTTTATGTGGAGGGAGGAGAGACTGCCAGAAATTAAGGGTGCAGGAAATGGAGGTTTAAGCAAGTCATTATCGTCTCAAAGGCAATCAATAGAAGAACTCAGAAAAGTGTAAAAACTGGAAGTAAAGGAGGTAAGAGATAATGAATATAAGCAGAATACTCATCTCTCACAGCAAGAGGTCAGAAGGCAACACGCAGGCAAAAAGACCATGGTGGGCGCTAACCACACAGCGGGCACGGCCCAGGGCTCCCCAGGTGAGTGGGCAACTCAGGACGCGCACCCCCCGGGCCGGCTGCTACGGAGAGGAGGGCCTTTCCTTCGTTTTCCGCTTTGGCTCCGTCAGCGGTGGCTGCTGCACGTGGCACTGGGAGCCTGGCCATGAGCCCCAGGTCTGGGCCACGGGGCAGCTGGGGGGGTACTCACCGGCGGGCCCGAGCCCAGTGGGCTTCGGGGTGCAGCGCAGCCGGAGCCTGACCCGGCAGGAGTTCACCACGATGCTGTCGCTGGGGTTGAGGTTGCGGTTGCTGACGATGCCGGGGGCGCAGCAGCCCTTCATCAGCAGGTAGTTGGTGTGGGACGCCTGGCGGGCTTTCACCTCGATGCTCCGGCGCTTGGCCCCCGAGCCCTCGTCCAGGTCTTCCTCTTCGTCCTCGTCCTCTTCCAAGGTGCCGTCCTTTCCCAGGCTAGGAGCAGAAAACGGACCTGGACGACGGAGCGCAGCCCAGCCTTCTGCTGGTCTGGCCGCCCCGTCAGAGAGCGGCGCTCTGACCACAGACGCGGCCCTGGCATCCGGCTGTGAGGTCAGGTCAGCACAGGCTGCGCTCCAGATTCACCCCCCTCGTCCACCTTCCATACCCCGCCCCCGCCCCCGTCCCTATACCTGTGTCTCTGCAAGGGCTGTCCCTTCCGCCTGGAAACCCTTCCTAGTCTGTCCAAAAATGCCTGCTTTTCCATTAAATCCCAATTCAGCTATTACGGCCTCAAGGAACCTTTAACGATCCCCCTGCTCTGCCTACCCGACCCTCCGTGCCACACTGTTCTGGGTCCTTCTCTTTGGCGCGGCCCAGTCACCCCCTCCTCTGGCTCCCCCGGCGCCCAGAGGCACCAGCAGGAGGTGCTGCACTGGACACCGTACTGGAATCCCTGGTTCACAGACCCGTGACGCCCCAACCTGGGAGCTCCCGGAAGGCACTGCCGAGGCCCTGCTGTCTTTGTGCGGCAAATACCCACACAATGCCAAGCACGACGCAGAGAAACGCAGCACGTGTTCGTTGAAAATAAAAACCAGATGACTGAGGAAATAAAATTGCAGATGCCACAGCCTGAGAAGAAGTGATGGTGCCCAAAGCCCCCGACGGTGCTCGGAGCAGCACCCCAGCGGCTGCCCCGGCTCTTACCTCTTCATGACCTCGTTCTCCACCATTGAACTGTCCACCACAACGATCTGCTCTGGGATCCTGACGTCCATGGAAACAAGGCCCAAAGAGAAAAGGGTCAGGACGGCCACACAGTGTCCTCCAGGGCCGTCCAAAGAAAATGCCACCAGGTCGCTCGTGGAGTCGTTATTGTCCTGGTCTTTGAAGGAAAAATTATCAGGCTGGTCCAACTTGCCGGCAGCCCGGATTCTGTCGAAGAACTGGAATGATTCTGTGCAGATGGTACTCGGAAAGCGCCACGTGAAAATCCTACACAGAAAGAGAAGGGAAGGGCCTTTCTGAGGACGGGATGCTGGAGGCCTTGGTGCGGATGGGCTGAGGGCACTTCAAATCTTGCCGTCAACACTAAACACACCGGCTTCTCCCTGGAAGCCCTGTTTTCCATCTAGAATGAAGGTGCTGCACCTTTTCATCTAACCCAATACCCTAGGCCTCGTGGTACCAAATTGGGGAAGATGAATGTGCTTTTTGTAATCATCTTTACACAAGGCAAGTCCTGAACCCCTACAGAGGGGAGGGGACATGCGTGTGTTCAATCTCACAGTCTCCACTTGGAGCCTGCAGTCAAGCCCTCGCCTCTGTCCAGAGGGGTGACTTTCCAGACCCTGTAACAACCTCTTGCTGACGTGCCGCAAACTGGGTCTAAAAAGTACATGATGGGGCTTCCCTGGTGGCGCAGTGGTTAAGAATCCGCCTGCCAATGCAGGGGACACGGGTTCGAGCCCTGGTCCGGGAAGCTCCCACATGCCACGGAGCAACTAAGCCCGTGCGCCACAACTACCGAGCCTGCGCTCTACAGCCCGCAAGCCACAACTACTGAGCCCGCGTGCCACAACTACTGAAGCCCACGTGCCTAGAGCCCGTGCTCCCCAACAAGAGAAGCCACCGCAATGAGAAGCCCGCATGCAGCAACAAAGACCCAACGCAGCCATAAATAAATAAATAAATAAATAAATAAATTAATTAATTAATTAATTAATTAATTAATTAAAAAAAAAAAAGAGCAACTTAAAAAAACAGAAAGTACATGATGGCTTCCAAATGAAGTGTGTGAGCCTGCAAGGCAGGCGGCCTGGTACAGCTCGGAGCCGTGAAGATTAGGACCGAGGTTATGCCCAACCGGGAGGGTGCACTTTCAGCTGGTCTAATTATTAGAAACTCATTTTACCCAATTTGATGGGAAAAAGGGAAACAAACTACCTACAAAATTGATGAAACACCCCAACACAAAATACAGCAAGCATTAACCTTATTCCCATTGAAGGGAGGACAGACACTGATGAGAAACTTGGTCCTAGAGGCTGCGTCTCGCACACGAGGCCGCGAGAGGCCCAGGCCGCCCTGCTCTCTGATGAAGAGGGACGCCCGTCACTTCCGCTCACCCGTGCTCCTCTCCGCAGACAGGCCCCGCCCTCCCCGTGCTCACCTGTGGTAGGTCTGGGACAACTGGTAGGACATGGGCGCGAAGGGCAGGGCGCGGTTTTTCTTGGGGCCCAGCATGTGGTTGACCCGGCGCCGGTTGACCAAGCTCCTCTTCTGGTACTCCACAAAGGCCTTCACCAGGATGTGGTCCTTATACTCCCGGTAGAGGCGGAATGTCTGTAACACAGCAGGCCGTGCGTGAACAGGGCTCTCCAGCCGGCGGGGGGAATGCCCAGACGTGGATGCAGAGAAGCCACAGCTGATCATCGACGGAGGAAGCGGCTGGCGGTGGGGGAGAGCCCGGAGGAAGCCCACGTCCCGCCGGTCGGCCTGCACCCAGCTTCACGTCACCTCAGAGAGGACAGAGGACAGGCAACTGCAGGGAGAGGCAGGCTGCGCCCCACGCCTATCTCTCTGGCCGCAAAGACGCTGGGAGCTGACGCAGAATCACCCCTGATACCACTGTATCCCTTACCCCTACCTAACCCAGCAGCATGTCTGCTGGGCTCTACCCCCAAAAAACGTTCCCAGACGCATCTGGTCGGTGCCATCTACACTGCCACCATCTGGGCCATGCCACCATCGTTTCTCCCCGTGGCCTCCTGCCAGCCGTTCTTGCTGCTTCCTGCCCCCTGCCCCCAGCCCGACCACTCTGCACAGCAGCCGAAGTAGCCCTTCGATGCCTAAATCAGACCACGCGTTCCTCCCCCGCCTCGAGAGCCCCAATGGCTTCTGTCTGCAGGCGGAAGTCCTAGGCTTGACGAGAGCCCCGTGAGTGGGACCTGGCCCACCACCCTGGCCTCGACTCCTACAGTAAGTGCAGCCCTTGCTCACTACCCTCCAGCCTCACCGGCCTCCTTACGTTTCTTGAAACAGCCAAGGCACTCCCGCCTCAGGGCCTTTGCACTTCCCGCTCCCATTTCTGGGACAGCACACTCCCCCAGTCCCCGCGTGGCTGACTCCCTAACATTCGGCTCTCAGCTCACACACTTCCCCTCAAAGGCCAAATCCTCCTCCGTCCTGCTCCTCTGCAGTCAGCTCTATTACATTAACCTGTTTCCTTTTCTCCGTAGTAACTGTGTCTACCTGAAGTGATCTCATTTGTTGATT
Organism: Balaenoptera musculus; assembly: GCF_009873245.2. NCBI lineage: Eukaryota > Metazoa > Chordata > Mammalia > Artiodactyla > Balaenopteridae > Balaenoptera > Balaenoptera musculus. Next base: position 70,598,176 of record NC_045799.1, read on the forward strand.
CACTGTCACTCTCTTCCATAAGAACACAGATTCGACTCTTACTGCTGCCCCAGCAGGCGCCTGGCACCCAGCATGGGGCACACATGGAGGGCGGTGTTGGGTACTAGGTGCAGAGGCTCCGCCCGTGGGCCACGCCGCCATGGCTCCCTGGCTCGCAGATGCGGATCCCGCCCAGAGGAGGGGCAGCTCAAAGGACTGCGGGACCGGCAGTCCCGTCATTCCAGTTTTCCGAACAGCGCTGGTTCAATCAACTGACAGCAAAAGTCAAGTACACACCAGCCTCCAGGAAAGTTCAAAGCACTGGCCAAGAACACCTGCAGGCATGGTCTGAGAATCCTGGCTTAGAAAGTTCTCTGCTGCACTGACCCCGGGACCCGAGGGTGACAGGAGACTAAGGCTCACGGACTTCGAGGGATCTTCCGAGGCCACGCTGCTGGGAGGGGCGGGACCAGGAAGAGGACGAGGTGTCGTCCTCGAGCCAGTGGCCAGGGGATTGGGAGTCAAGTGGTGGTCAGTTGGGGTGCTGGGGCAGCATGGGGTTGGCTCTCCCGGAGACAGAGGGGGGTCTGGGCACACACTGGGCCCCGTCAGTCCGAGGTGCGCACAGTGCCCTCGACTTCTCCAGGTACCACCTCTACGTCAGTCCTGGTGCACGGACGAGCAGCCTGACGGGGACAGACTGAGCGGGGCGGAGGGAAGAAGCAGGGAGCAGCCGCTAGGTCATCGCTGCCTCCCCCCAAGCGCAAGTGGAAGCTGAATCCAGCTTCCTGTGAAGCACCTGCACCTTCTGCTCGTCTCTTCCCCGTGACGACGAGGATGGGCACACCCCCCAGACGGCCGCTGGCGTGGAACAGGAGCGCACAGACCACGCACAGTGAGTGGGGAGTGTGGCACAGCCCGTCAGACTCCCAAGAGGCTGGGCTGTCACAGACACAGTGAACTACCGCCATCTGGGGTGCCTGTGACGTCCACCTTCCTGCAGCACACTTCCCGGAAGCTCGGGGCTGCAGGGAGCCTGGTAGGATCCTGGGTGGCCTCTGACCTCATCCCTTTTCTTTTTTTTTTTTGGAGGTCGGCGGGGCACGCCACGTGGCTTGTGAGATTTTAGTTCCCTGACCAGGGATGGAACCCGGGCCCTCGGCAGTGAAAGCGTGGAGTCCTAAACACTGGACCACCAGGGAATTCCCTGACTTCATCCCTAATGACCTCCCACTCCTTGCTGCCAAGGGGAGGGGGTCCCTGAAGAAGGGCCCTGTGTCCTCCTTGGGCTCAGGTGCTCTCCCTCATGCGACTTCCCACACCCTGGGTGGTCAGGGAGAGTGACAGCCCCTTGGCACCATCCCTACCGCTCAGACCCCACCTGGAAATGGAGCTGGAGGAAGGAAAAATGAGGCCACGGCCCCGGCTGGGACACAGGGACCAGGCTCTTGCCATAACTTGGGGGCTGGGCTTTCTCGTGTGACGGGGGCTTGGACTGACCCCCTCGAGGTCCTGCTAGCTCTAACCCCGGCTGGGCAGGACAGCTCGTCAGGGCTCTGCCCCCTCCACTCCTGACTGCACACTGTGGGGTGGGGCTTGGGGCCCACGTGCCACAAGAGCTCTCCAGTTGACTCTGAGGCATCCCCACAAAGTGTGGGACAGCACCCGTCTGAATAGATCAGTGGGATGAGAAATAACACCAGCCTTTTGTTTTCTTACTTTTTTTCCCCCGCATGTCCCAAACCGGCTTGAAGAGCTGAGTTTAGGGTTTAGAGACTAAATACAAAAGTAGACAGGCTCTGCTTGGAACACACTTTTGCAATCCTTAGAAACAAGGGAAGCACGGGCTCGGGGAGAGGGCCCCTCTGCTGGGGGCTTGGAGCCACACAGACTCAGGTTAGATGGATGAGCTCTGGGATCTTGGGCATGGGCTTTTTAACTTCTCTGAACCTCAAGTTTTCACACTTGTAAAAGAGCACTTCCCAGGCTCAGCGCGGGGCTGAATGAGATCCGCCTTTCTCGTTCATCCTCATTCGGCCACGATAAAGCAGCATTACAGTTCTAGTAAGTTCTCAGGAGATATATGACTCAACGCCTGCAGAAAGGCAGCTTTCCCACTGGGCGATATCTAGCGATCAAAATATGTTGACATCTGTCCGTTATAATTGGAAAAGATATGCCATGTAGTCCAATTACTTTCTCAGCTCTTTTGAGAGGCTCATTTCCTCTTCTGCCTAATTTTCTGCCTTCAACATCAGACTCAAAACCTCAGCGCTGGGAGGGATTTTGGAGGTCACCAGATCCTGTGCCCATACTTCAAAGATGAACGGGGGAGTTCCCTGGCGGTCCAGGGGTTAGGACTCGGTACTCTCACTGCTGTGGCCTGGGTTCAATCCCTGGTTGGGGAACTAAGATCCCAAAAGCAGCGCAGTGCGGCCAAAAAAAAAAAAAAAAAAGATGAACAGAGTGAGGGCTAGAGTCTCAGGGGCAATCAGGTCCTCTGAGGCCCTGCAGTGAAGAAGTGAAGGGGTGGAAACCTCACAGGGCCCGGCCTGGGAAAGGCCCCGGTTTCCAGAGCACTGCTGTGAAGCTGACGTTGCGTCCCCGACACCCACCTGAAATGACTGGTAGATCTCCATCTGGCTGTCCGAGAGGGCCAGTGTGCTCTGGATCAGGTTCTGGAGCACCAGGAAGTGGATGTCATCCACGCTGAAAGAGACGGGGCAACAGGGCCACGTGAGCCCACAGGCCGCAGGGCACCGCGCATCTTGGGTAGATTCGGTCTCAAAAAAGTTTTCAATCTCACAAAAGTGATACGAATGTCCAAACTAGTCATAAACCAAAACAAAAGAAATGATGGTTTTTATGCCTTACTGATTGGTCCATTTTCACAGGGAAAAAGTTTCAGTCTGGTGGGTAAGGGGTGACATAACCTGGAAACGGGTTTTCATGACAACTAACTCATGTGGTTAGTGCTTAGATTTTCTTTTTGTCTAATTTTAAACAACTGTTTCTCCAATGAGAATAGGCTTTTCATTGAATACAGAGCTAAAAATCAAACTGAATATTGATTATCCAAGATGGAAAGAAAAGGCTGAGGCTTCTTTCTTTTTTTTTTTTTTTACTTTTCGCCGCGCTGCGTAGCATGTGAGATCTTAGTTTCCCGACCAGGGATCAAACCGGTGCCCCGTGAAGTGGAAGTGTGAAGTCTTAGCCTCTGGACCACCAGGGAAGTCCCAAGGGAGTTTTTGCTTGGGAAGTTCACGGGCTAGGAGTTCAAACCCCTTCCCCAACCCGTCCTCAGGCTGGGCCAGGGACAGGCGGGGTGAGGGGTCAGCACACGCTCCCCGCACAGGGCCTAATAATAAATAATTTAGTCTCTTTGGGCCCAATGGTCTCTGTTGCAGCCACCCAACCCTGCCGTCAGAGCGTCAAAGCAGTGCAGGCTACACGTGCAATGGGTGTGGCTGTGTTCCAATAACACTTTCTTTCCAGAAATCGGCGCCAGGCTAGATTCAGCCCTAGATGACCCTGTGCTAGGTTGCAGACAACCCAATCAAGCAGCCGAGGAAAAGGCACTGGGTCTGTCAGTACTTGCCTATTAAGTTCATCCTCTTTCCTGACTTGATCTTTTTCATCTCCAATCATCAAAACTCGGTATCTGCATAGGAAACAGAAGAACTTGTGAACGGAGCCCAGCTGACCTCCCATAGCCAAGGTGATGCTCGTGGGAGGTGGTTACTGATTGGCTAACGTGGTGGAAAAAATAGTAAAGTCCCTAAAATTGAAACACGTACGTGTAAATTAAAATGAGAAAACACCACGTTCTGCCCATCGAATTGAGTGTGTTGCAAGAATGAGGGTTGAGGAAATGAGGAATGTTCGTTCACTGACCATTTTGAGGCTACAAGGAGATGTTAACTCACAGGGAGCGACTGTTAGGTGTTACTGGAGGACAGACAGCTGTGGGCTCACCATGATGAAAAACAAGCATAAGGAAGAAGGTGGGGAGAAAACACTCCACAGGGCATAGCTGTATTAGGTGATGGCATTATAGGTTAACCCCTGACCTACTTTTCTGAGCTCCAAGTAATATTGTTTTATTGTGTTCATACCAAGCAAATAAATATAGAAGTAAATTGTAGAACTCTACAAAAAAACACGGCCATCTATTTGAGACATTTCTTTGGTTTCTACAAAACTAAAGTCAAAACTCATCTTTGCAATCGTCAATTCTTCCTAAAATTTAGGAACAAGACAAAGCACCTTTTCAGAAAAACGTGACCTGATTTTGGTCAAACAAGAAAATATTTGGAACCGTCTTCTTTTTTGCTTTGCCTGCCAGAATGCTCAAGATCAAATTCAGTGGTAAACTGTTACAGCTGGAACTTTTTTCTCTCCTCTAGATGGGTCATGAACTCTTATTTAAAACTCTTAAACTTCTTCTTTTATAACTAAAAGTTGCCCCACACATTTATTGAAAATATGTGGGAAGAGAAATTATATATAGGTAAACAGGCCACTTGAAACATCTTCAAGACTGAAGAGAACAACCATGCCACTTGCGGGTTCTGGGGAGGAGTTTGTGGCGAAGGCAAAATCTGTAAACGGCTACAGATCGCTCCTTGGCCCTGGCACACAGTGGGCACGACATAAACTATTTGTTGGGTGAATGAAAGGACGAGATCCCCAACGGAAATGCAGACGGCTCACTGAAAAGGTACCACACAGTTCACAGTGGGACCTGATGGATGGAAGAAATGTGGAAATACAGTGGCGAGAGGGACTATCCTGATGAGGACGGTGAAGAGAAGGGATTCACATTTGGATCAAGCAGCGGAAATAGGTCTGGTTCACAGCACTCAAGATTTTCAAGTTTCACAGGTCTGGGCTCAAACCCAAGTATGTTCTTTTCCAGATGCCCAGTGGTTGAGCCGGAAAGAGCAGGGGCTCTGGGGTCAGACCTACCTAAGTTCAAATCCCGGCCTGGGGCTCACTAGCACTGTGACCTTGGGAAGTTAAGTACATCTCAGAGTTTCCTCGTGCTTAAAATGAGCCATCACAGCAAAAGGACTCAAATACCTGAGTAGGCCAGAATTAAGTCAGAGCAGGGCCTCCATGGAATGGAAGGGAGTGCTTGGTGGGGCGCGAGGGATGGCAGTGCCTCCCCATTTTCAAGTCGCCCATGAGAGGAGACGAGGGCGTCCAGAGTCAAGGGTAGTGCAGGGTTCGCTGCAAGGTCAAGTGGAACTGCTGGTGGGGGACACACCCGTGGCGGTCCTGGCCGGTGACTTTTCCTCTTGCCCCAAGGTTCACACAGAACCTTCCCAAGGGAACCTTACCTGGCAAACAGCTCCTTGAGTGTGTCTGGGATTTCAAGGTTAGGATTCTTTAGGGCTGAACTGAACTTCTCTTTAAGCTTCTCCACAAATTCTTTAAACTCGCTGGCACAAACCTTTCAACATGAGAGAATGAGATGTTAAGCCCTTTTTCTCCCTGAATGGAGGTTTCACTAAGACACATTGAGGGAAAATCTTGTAGCAAACTCCCTCGGCAGCGACCTCCCAGAGACAATGACAGAAACACTGTCTCCTGTGCCCTCCTGCCTCCCCAGCCCCCCCGGGAAGGTGACAGATGCTCGCCACTTCACTCGGAGATGGAGAGAGCCTTACACCTGCGCCGCCAGCACTCTCCCCCGAGCCCCAGATGGGAGCCCCGAACGTGTCCTGTGCAGTCTCCTCCAATCAGCAGGCCTGTGTCCCCTCGTCGCCTCCCTCCCCCCAGGTCTGTTCCTCTGTGACTCACCTGTGCAAGTCGGCCTCCACCGCCACGCTCAACCGTGAACCCCAAACCAGACCCCTCCTCCTCTGTACCCAACCTGCGACCATCCCAGTGCAGACCTGGATCACAGCGTGGTCCCTCACTGCCTCGCCACCCCCAGGCTCACACCTCCAACTCATCCTCCATGGTATGGCCAGCAAACCGACCTCGTCACCCTGTCACCCGGTGTCCAGCGCTACAGGACAAGTTCACACTCCTCCCTGACGCCTCTCGCTGCCGTCCTCCCATGGGGCACCTTGCCTTCCTTCCTCCTCTGCCTTTCCTCGGCTGGTTCCTCATCTCTGCAGTCTGGGCTCAGTGCTGACACATTTGAAAAGCCCTCTGTAGTAGATGCCGTTGGTCGCCTACTTCCTTCATTCCGTTCTTTCTTAGCAGTGGAGCCAGCCCCAATTTGGTGTGGGGAGACAGACTGCCCAGCTTCCCAAGGTGAGTCAGGATGGATCTCCTGGGAAAGGCTGTCCCCTCCCTGATACAAGGGCCCTCTCCCCACTTCTTCTTGCCCTGGGATTCTGTTGTGAGGACTGAGCTCCAGCAGTTACCTGGCAGCCATGAGGTGACCAGCGTGAGGATGGAAAGCTGACCACCAGGAATGGGGACAGAGTGACAGGATAAACCTGGGACCCTGAGGACATCTCTGCTTTGCTGCACCTGCATAGGACGGCCTACTTCCGGGCTGCTTGGCACATGGGGAAAAAAAAAGCCTTAAGCCCGTTATGTTTTTTTTTCCGTCACCTGCATCAAAAGCACTCCTAATTCTCCCTCTGAGACCTCAGTGGCCTGTGCTTTCCTCTCTCAGGGTGGCTGCACTGTTCTGCGGTGCGCATTTACTTCTCTGCCCGTCCCACTGCCCTGTGGCTCCATTTCAACTGGCCTCGCCTGGCACAAGGCCGGACATACACGCAGCGGAGTCCGGTGTGAGCTCAATGAGTGAGGGGTGAGCAGACTCTGAGCCACAGAACAGAGAAGCCTGGGTCTGGAAAGACAGCTTCCTTCCTTGTCAATCACCGTCCTGGCCCCGCCCACAGAAAACTCATGGCTGGGCTTCCCTGGTGGCACAGTGGTTAAGAGTCTGCCTGCCAATGCAGGGGACAAGGGTTCGAGCCCTGGTCCGGGAAGATCCCACATGCCGCGGAGCAACTAAGCCCGTGAGCCACAACTACTGAGCCTGCGCTCTAGAGCCCGCGAGCCACAACTACTGAGCCTGCGCTCTAGAGGCCGCGAGCCACAACTGCTGAGCCCGCATGCCACAACTACTGAAGCCCGCGCGCCTAGAGCCCATGCTCCGCAACAAGAGAAGCCACCACAATGAGAAGAAGCCCGCGCACCACAACGAAGAGTGGCCCCCGCTCACCGCAACTAGAGAAAGCCCGTGCACAGCAACGAAGACCCAACGCAACCAAAAATAAAAATAAAATTTAAAATAAAATTAAAACAAAAACCAAAAAACAAAAAACTCATGGCCTATCCACGAGCTTTCCAGAAGTCTAGCTGTTTGTAATTTCTGAAGAGCAACCCTATTTTCTTAATAAAATAGACCCAAGACACAGCAGCGTTGCAAAGAGACATGGCAAATTCTAATCATCTTTAAAACTGATGCTGGACCCAGATCAAGTGAGGGCCACGGCCAAAGAACTGACAAGTCAATTTCCCAAATGAGCAGGGGAAAAGCCCATGTTTGCAAGGCTGGCAGAGGCACCGTGGGACCCAGAGGACCAGACTAGAACCTAGAGATCCCTGCCTCAGGGCTGGCTGAGCCTGACCACCGCGCGGGGCCCACCTTTGGGTCTCCGTAGTCGCATTTTCGATTCATGAAATCTCCAACAAGTGCCTTATCCTGGTACACCTCGGCGAGGCAAACCCTGTGGAGAGAGCAGGCCACAGTGAAGTCTGGGCAATGTAACGATGCCCACGTTCAGAACCACCGGAAGATTTCTGTCCTAACAGTTCTGGCCTTGGGTAAACATGAAGTATGATCTGCTTATGTGCCTGCTGGGTGATTATAGCTTTTGAAAATGAAGGATTTGGGGTCGGCCTGTTAAGTGCTCACGCTTCACATCTCGACTTCTCTGAGCTTCTGTCCTCCACGTGCAAACTGAGAACAGTAGCCTCCACCCGCCTGCCCTCACGGGGATTTGGCCAGGACCACAGGAGAGACCTATGTCAAAGAGGATCGTAAGTTTAAAAACAGTCCCTGGTGTTTGGTATTAAGAGCTCCGGCCTCCTCCAGCACTCTGTCCACTGCACACATCTTCACACCTCCAGGCATCAAAAGAGCCTGACCTGCCCAAAGGGAAATGGAGGGAAAGACAACCAGCGTTTGCTGGGTTCCTAGGAGCTGCACACTTTGAAAGCTGGAGCTGCTCCTTCATAAAGAGCTTGCAAGGTAGAGACTGTCATTCCACTTCACAGCTCAGTGAGGTGTAGGGTCCGCCCCTGCCCCCGAGGTCACACAGAAGCCAAGGGCCAGGGCAGGTGGGACAGGTGTGGTTACTATTGGTATCGTCCTGCTCACAGGTGGGGAAACAGCCCCTAAGGGGATAAATGCCCCGTCCCAGGTCCCACAGCTCTGAGCTGCAGTGGACGGAGACCTGGGCCTGCGCACCCTGCAGCCCCCTCACGTCCCCCTTCCCCGGCTGCTGCGGGACAAGAGGAAGAGCGTCAGGCAGGCGCCAGGAAACCCGAGTTCCAGATCTCACTTCACTGCCAGCTCACTGTCACCCCAGCCAACTTGCACGCTCTCTCTGGGCCTGTTTCCACTCTGCAAAAAGGAGGACTTTGGACCAGGTGATCAGAGCCCTTTCAGATAGAACGAACATTCTAAGAGTCTTCCACGCACTGGGGAAGTGGCTTCACACAGGAAGGCCCCTTGGTGTGTCTAACCCAGTGGTTCTCGTTGGGGCGATCTGCCCCCCGACCGGGGGGCGTGTGAAGACATTTTTGATTGTCACAGTTGGTGGGGCAGTGGGGGGGCGGAGGCAGGGAGGCTGCTAAACACCCCACAGTGCCCAGGACGCCCCACAACAGAGAACGAGCCGCCCCACATGTCAGCAGCGCCGAGACTGAGAAGCCTGGGCAGAGGGCTGAGTCTCCTCCCCAGTCCAGGGCTGGGCTGCTTCCCTGGCAATCTGGCTGACTGCAGGCAGCCCAGGGCTCGGAATCAACCCGGAGCCACGCTCTCCCACTGACCCGTGGCCCGAACATCAGCTGGTGGAAGCAGCTCCGCTTTCCGGCCCCACCCTCGTGCCGGCTGCAACACTCGGGTACCTTCCCACACCCCCCGCCGGGCTTCCCCACTCGAGCCCACGCCGCTGGAAGGAGGGAGCTGCAGGAGTCTGACGGGGCTGGCGACGGCTTTACACCCTGGCCCCGACAGACACGGACGGCGGGGCAGCCTCCCCAGCAACTGACGATGGGGGAGGCTTTGCAGCTCCTGGCCAGCTGCCGTGCCCTCACGTCTTAAGGGAACGCCCGGCTCTGCTGAGGAAATGGCCGAGTGCTTTTGGTCCAGTGATCCCGTTCCTGTCTAGCTTCTTTCTGGAGTGAGCTATGTGATGGGCCACTAACACGGAGACATCAAAAGCTGCTCTGGAGTGCTGAAACCCTAGTGGAAATGGGCGGAGGCCTCTGCTTTCACCACATGCTACTCAGGTGAGGTGAAGAGGTAACACTCAGCGCTGTCACCTAGCCTGTTTAGCCTGTTTCTTCACCTGTAACAAAGGAGAGCAGCACCTGCCTCACAAGGCTGTTCTAAAGTGTAAATAACACCTTGAATGTGAAAGTGCCCAGAATCACACCCAGCCCCCCAAAATCAAGGACAATCTCACCAACAGTCTCCAACAGACTACTGATGTGCTACTGGACGACTCAGATTTTATCTATCTGGATTTTACAGCCGACTCTTAAGCAAATGGGATGAAAGAAGAGTAAAGAATGAACTAGAAGCATTGGGATACCCTCGTCTTGGAGTCATGGAAGTTCAAAGGAGGCTTACTTATAGTTCAGGTAGGCTTGTGGGTTTTTGACTATGTAGCGAGCTCTTCGTCCGACCGAATGGGATGTTTTATCCAAAGACTCTTCCAAGGTTGAGTGCAAAATGTCCCGCACGACCTGCCAGGGGACAAACGGGCCCTTCACCTGGATCAAACACAAGCCAAGACACAAAATCAGTACCCTCGGAGCCCACGTTATGGGTCACTAACGTAAAGGAGGGGGGAATACGCTCTGTGGAGCCTCTTTCCTCAGCAGACACGCAAAACTGTCACCTCACGCATTTATTCAGTCACATTTACTGGGCACTGACCACGCACCTGGCCCTGAGTGGGTGCTGGGCAGAGAGGAATAAGACAAATCCTCCAGGTCCAGTGGGAAAAGTATCTTTTGGTGACTAGCAGAGGTGCTCGGAGGGTGCTTGGGTAATACTGACTGGACGGCAATGCGTCACAGGAGGTCAGGAGTATAGAAGATGCATTTCATTAGACGGTTTTAGAGGTTTAAGTACCCATCATGTACGCTCAAGAACGCTCTTGTGTACGGCGCCTGTGGTTACGCTAGTGGAAACAGAACGTGCTGAGTCACAGACTCAGGAGACCCTCTCAGTGAACACATGCGGGAAGGCACAGCCCAGGTAAGGAAGGGGCTTGATGACAGGGTAATTTTCTTAGCGCCCCAGCACGAGTGGGCCCAGGAATCTGGTGTAAGTTGAAGCGAGTGAGTGGAGGGTCCGTGCAAGGCTCTCCTGGCTCCTCTGGCTGCGTGGAGGGCCAGGGGGGAGGGGAGAGGCCTCTCCCATCAGTGCTGTGATGAGACAAGGCCAGGTACTAGGGACAGCAACACGCCTTCGGGTTCCTCCTGGCAGAAGGGATTGGGTGGGAATTGAGGAAGGGGTGGAGGGATAAGGAAATCTGGGGCAATGATCAAGAAAAGGGATTTAATGAGCTTGCAGGCAGCGAGCATCAGACCTGTCAGGGGGTTTCTCTTGGCTGGTATGGCTGAGAACAGGAAACACAAACGGGGCTCCTATGAAGCCGCCTCACCTACTCTGCCTGGCGGTATTACTGCCTGGAAGGGGCCCTGGACGGGACACTGGCAGAGCCCACGCTCCGGGTGGCTTCTGTGAACCAGCCTGAGGGGACATTCGCCTCGGCATGGCATGGGAGGCGGGGAGTGAACCCGGGGACATCCACCGTCCCACGCTGACTTGGTTCGCACGGACAGAGTGATTACTGTGCGGGAGGCACCACGCGAGGGGCTGCAGCTACAAAAAACAAGTAAGGAGTCCCTCTGCCTCTAGAAGCAGCCACTCCAGTGGGCCAAGAGGCGCCAGAAGCCAAAGGAGCAGCGTGAAATGTACGCGTCCAAGGGGCAGAGCGAGAGCGCAGTAACTGCTTCCCTTTGGCAGGATCAGTGAAGCCTTTCCAGAGATGATAAGCAGTTACTGAAAGATAAATAGGAGTCTTCCAGGCAGATGAGGGTGGGAGGCGGGGAGCAGGGAAGGGTCAGATTCCTGGTGAAGAGAGAGGGAGATCACAGCTCTCAGCCGTGTGGCCTGCAGCCAGGCAAAGACATAGACGCGCGAGCCGAAGCCAGGAAACAGATGTGCAAAAATAAGCATGGCGGGCGCGCGGATAACTCAGAGAACCTGCTGTCTAGCACAGGGAACTCTATCAGTGCTCTGTAATGACCTACGTGGGAAAAGAACCTAAAAAAGAGTGGATATATGTATATGTGTAACAGATTAATTCTGCTGTACACCTGACACTAACACAACATTGTAAATCAACTACATCCCAATAAAATTTAAAAAAAAGAAAACGAGCGTGGTATCCATTGCTAGGATTCTGCGAAATGCTTCTCCCAGTGGCCAAGTGGAGTAGATGGGATGGATGAGAGGTCCCAGGCACGAGCCTCCCTATGTGGGTCCCACGATGAGAGGGACTCGCAAATCAGCGGGCCCGAGGCTGGGAGGGGGCGGGGGCGCCGGGCCGTGAACCTTGGTGTTGAGGACGTTGCTGGCAATCCGGCAGAGCACGAGCAGCCCGTCCTCCTGCATGGACCAGGTGACACGCAGCCGGGTCATCCTCTGCAGGGCGCTCTGGTCGGCCTCGTCATGGTAACGCAGCCTTTTGCTTTTTTCTTCCGGGAGCTCTTCTAAGAGGGGAAGAGGAGAGGGGGCCTCTAATAACCAGTCTGGAGCTGTCACTGTGGAGAGGGGAAGGGTCCCTACCCAGCAGGTCAGACTGCACCAAGGTACTGGTTATCAGAATCTCATCGTGCGGGGAGTCACGTAAACGAATCACAAAAGACTCAGCCCATCCTGGCGGACTTTCTTTAGCCCTTTCATCATTTCTCTTTGGTCACACTTCACGGCGACGGGCTGGGCAGCCGGATGCAGCCTCTTGTTAGTTATCTGCCCATCTCTGATCCTTCCCTTGGAGGCACCGAGCCCTTTGAAAGCACCTGGCACAGAAGCCGAGGGAGCCTGCTTGGGGTGCGCTCTCTGGATAAGTGGGTCCCCACCATCCCCTGCTCTGCGACCTCAGAGATGCTGTGCAAACTCTGGCGCAGCGTGGGGACAAGGCCCACCCTACGGGGCTGCCTTGAGGAGTGAACGAGGCTGGGTATAAAACACCTCGCGCAGCACCTGGCACAAAGTAGCTACTACCTAAACAATAACAATCACTAACATTATGGAATGTTTACTAGGTGCCAAACACTGCCTTAAGCTTTTTACACATATTCACTTATAATTAAAAATAATACTTGGCAACAACCCTATGAGAAGGATACAATTATTATCCCCATTTGGCAGCTGAGGAATCTGAAACACAGAGAGATACAGCACCTTGCCCAAAGTCAGAGCCTAGTAAGCAGCAGACAGGAGTGGAACCCTGAGCTCTCAACCACTGGGTTTCCCAAAGTTTCTTCCCCTCGGGGAGACGCTGGTGGCAGTCTCACAGGCAGACGCCATATGCTGCCATATGCTACCGCCAATTCCAAAAGACTGTTTGTTTAGTGAGTGTCTTCCAAATGAGGGCAGGAGAAAAGTGGGCAAGAGCATTTAGATTCAAATCGACACCACCACCGAATTTTGCCTTGTAATGCATTCAGGTCTTTGCGAGCCAATTGATCTTACGCGTATCTGGACAGGCTAAACAGAGGAGGCTGTTTCAGCTGACGCGAGGTTATTTGTTGTGAGCACCAGCCGAATGAACCACTACAAACAGGTTCCTGTTCAAATATTCTGTTCTCAGCTGGAATAGCTATAGCCATCAGATCACTGTGAAAACACACACACCACCGAGGTGATATGAAAGTGGCCTAAAACCTGGACACTGGTCTTCTCGCTACCCTCCTTCACTGTAAATACCGCCCAAATGAAGACTCCGAAAGGGCAATCTACAAGGCACCGCACACGAGGGGTTCACGAGATCTGGAGAGATCCTGCGGGCTTAAGTGACGCCCATGTTGCCTCTGATTTAAAAACACAACGTAACTTTAAACTTTGCCCTGATTAGCACAGATGCAGATATTAAAAAGCAAACCAAAAGAATAATAGGATTTGGGCTGGTTGTGATGAGGACTTTGCTATGGATTTTTTGCCGAGGTTTTTTTTTCCCAGTTGAGAAGAAATTAGAAATTTGAACTGAGGGAGTTACTAAGTGAAAAGGCTCTACACAATGCAGAGACAGAGAAAGCAGGGGGAAGCGCAGAGTCAGTTCGAGGCCCTCTCGGCCAGCAGGCCGCGTGTGGAAAATAAAACATTATCACGCAGAGTTAGTGCTGCAAATGGAAAGAGGCGGAACCCGAGTCTGAAGGCAGAGCTCAGGCTGGGCTGCGGGGAGGCTGCTGTCCATCCCCAGCCAGACCGTGCATGCAAAGGCAAGCCTGGCACACACGAACGAGCACCACGAAACCTTTTTTCTTTCTCTTGATCTTCTTCCCAGGGTCCTTCTTCAGCCGCTTGCGCTTCTGGCTTTTCCCACCCCTCACTTTCTGGTTCCGGTCCAGCGTGGGCTCTCGGTCAACCTCAAAGTGCTCTTCCCTGTCGGCACAGAGCCCCGATCCAGCTCGTGCTTCTCCCCAGACAGTCAACCTGCCACTGCCTGGAAATAAGCACAGGACACCGGCGCTGCACAATGACCTCTGCAAAGGCCAGAAGCCAAAGCCAACGCGCAGCGATCGTGTCGGCCCGAGACGGTCCCACGTCTATTTCTGCTGAACTCCTGGCCCACGTACCTCCAGCGCCAAGAGGCAACGGGCGCTTGGACAGGAACGTCTGCAGCCTCACCGTGAGCCCGTTCTCCGACGCGGTGGTCTCCTAAAAGACGAGGATGGCACCGGATAAAGCGTGAGCTTTCATGGACCCCGGGGAGCCCAGGGCAGCCACAGCGCTCAGGTGTACGAGTCTCTGACGAAGAGACTGTGTGGGGACCGCCACTCTCCTATCACACACATACCCCCTCCCCGTGTGACCTCTGTCTTACAGACTTTCTGTTCTTTCTTTTAAAAAGGAATACTTGTCCACATCGCGGAATAAATTAGAATCCATTGGGGAAAAAAAAAAAGGCCAGGCAGATATTTAAGGGGCCTGACATACCTTTAGTATATATGGAAGTAATTATTTGTGTCTCTGGTCAATTTTCGTTTGGCCAGTTCAAAAACTGTGAGCCAGGAAAGGGAGAGGCAGGTGAGTAGCAACGGCAGCCCCCCGGGTGGGGGCCCGGGGATGGCTGCCCACGTCCTGAAAGCCCACCTTTTTGGCCTTGTCGATGATGTAGCTGGTCCAGATCCAGTTTCGCTTTAGGTGTCCGTAGAAACTGGAATCGAGCCCAGCGGCTCCCAGCCCATCTCCGGGGATAAAGCCTTCATCCACGACCTCACGGCTGCCCCTAGGAGATGGAAATAAACAGAAAACAAGCCCTCCTTGGGAACTGAAAAGAGAGCTCATGGAGTGGGTAGGGGGCATTTATTATAAGTGTTACCTTCCCAGAAAAACACCTGGCAGGTGGAAGTTAAGGGCTTGTCAAAAACCCAGACTGTTAGGTAAAATTCCCAATTTCTGCACTCTGGTTACTGGTTCTTTTTATTTCTTGACCATAGGTGAGCTAACTACAGCATGGCTGGGGCCAGATGTGAGCCACGGCCACCAACTTGCAGCCTCGGCACCAGAGGCTCAGGCTTCCGGGCCTGACGGGGAAGGCCGGTGGGGGGCGGGCCCGAGTCTGCAGGAGCAGGACGCCCGCGGCTCCGCAGGCGGGGCAGCGCGGGGCGGGGCGGGGCGGGGACGCACGCGGTGTACTCCATCATGGCACCCTTGCGCTCCAGGGTGTGCTTGTCCATGGCGCTCTCCTGCTCCTTCTGCAGACTGCCCTCCTCATCGCTGCCCTGATCGGGGCCGCTGCTCTTCCGGACGCGCGGGCAGCGCACCACGCCTAGGAAACCAGACACAAGCCCCGCTGAGGACACCTTCCTGCCGCGGCCTGCCGGCCACGGCCCGCCGAGGGGTGGCGAGAGAAGACTGGATTCCCTGTCTGTGGCCAGGCTCCCCACCAGGGCAGAGGGTCTGAAACTGGGGGACCTCTTTGCACAAAATGCACAAAATGCAGAAGGCAGCGAGCTAAAGCTGGTCGTGACCCTGAGAAAAGGGCCTGCGTGCAGCCTGTACTCTATTAAGGAGGCGAGGCGAGCAGGCAACCAGAGCAACCCCACGCCCTCTTCCTTCCAGGGGGATGCCCCGGGGAGTTGTGCGCCGCACAGAGGAAGCGACGAGTGAAAACGGCTGCACACGGTGGTGGCTGCCAGGGTCGGGCTGGTGGGGGTCTAGACAGACAGTGCGAGGCAGCGTCACAGTCTCCCTGGGCCCACTGGGCTCCAGGAGCAGCCAGACGTTTCCTGAGTGCCCCAGAGGTGCATTAATTTAGTTGGGAAATTACATTCAGTGATTCCACCATAAAGCATCTCTTGCAAGGAAATATAAAATACGACTAAAACCGTTGCTTGCGTCAGGCCAGGGAAGGCTATGATAATTTGCAGACTACAGAAGAGCCTCTCCTAACATGGTCAGCGGGAGACTGGCCTGGGTGGTGGCGAGGGGCGGTGGGGAGAGCCCATGCCCTGCACCTCCCAGCTGGAGCTTTACGTGAGACATCTGGTTCAAGCTTCACCTCAGCCCCACAAGGCAGTGGTGGTGTTCCCAGATTAGAAATGAAGAAACTGAGGCTCAGGAGGTTACAAAGAGCTTACCCAAGGTCATGCATTTGAATGGACCTTGAACCTAAGAGGACTTCAGGCGATGCTTCGCCTTGCACCACCAAGCTGCCTGTGGGAGACGCAGATTCAGGCCCTCCCCAGGGCTGCTGAATCCAAATCCCTGGACCGTGCCCAGTAATCCGCATTTCAGCGGGTTCCCCAGGTGCTGCCTGTGTGCACTCATGCTCTGGGAGTCCCACTTTAAAGGATGCTCATGTCTTATTATTGATGGGGCAGAACCCCCTCAAATGTTTGTTGAATGAAGGGACAATCAATGCCTGATTAACGGACTCAATAAGCCTCCCACATTTTGGCTCACGAACGTGGGAAGGGATGGAAATTCACCAGTTGTCAAGCCTGAGAAACTTTGGTGCAAATAACATACTGGTTCGCAAATTTTTATCTAGGTATAAAATGCAGGGGAATTAGGGCACTTTAAAATCTGCCCTGGTAAAAGCCTAGCTCACTGCTGATGCCAGAGGATTCTACAAAACACTGTTTCTAAAATTTGTCTGGATCCATTAAAGGATCTATACAAGTGCTCATTAGCCTATTGGCATTAAACAGTTCTACCCAATAAACATGTGGCTCCTGCTTTGCAAAAATCAAAGTGTAACCTTGATCTTCCAGCTCTGTGACAGAAGGAAGAGAGGGAGTCCTCTCCCAGGTGCAAATGGAATGTGGCATCCTTTTCCTCCTGGGACAGGTGGCAAAAAAGGAACTGATGAAAACTGGCTTAGAGGAAAGAGCACAAGACTGGAGGTTCTAACGCCTTCTACAAACCCTCCATTCATTCCATAAACATTTACGGGATGTCACCTATGTACCAGGCACTTTGAGACATGCTGGGGATACAAGACAAATTTCCTGTGCTCAAGGAATTCCCAGAATGACAGCAGATGACAGTAAAGATGCTGGAAAGGCTTTCTCGGAGAGAGAATGCTTGAAGTAGGTGTGGCCATCTGCAAGGTGAACATAGGTCGGGATGTTCCAGAGAGAGAAGAAAACACAAGCCAAGGCTTAACTCAAAGCCCAAGTCATCCGACCCACTGGACAGTCTGGTCAGTTCCTCCTCCTAAAGACCTCCCAACCTGTCCTCTGTCCTTCACTATCACTATCAGCGGACCTCTCCTGGACCCGAATCACAGCCCCCAGCTGGTCTCCCTGCTTCTACTCTGGTGCCTCTCAGTCTGTTCTCCATCCAGCAGCCAGGGCAACTTTGAAAGACCTGAGATCTTGGCTTACAACCTCCAATGGCTTCTCGCTGCTCTCAGAACAAACCTAAACTCTTCCTGTGTCCTGCAAGGCCCCAGAGTCTGCTTCCTGCCTGCTTCTCCATCTCATCAGCTGCCACTCCCCTCCCACGCACACCGGCCTCTTCTGTTTCTCCATCAACACTCGGGGCCGTTGCACCTGCCTGGGATGCTCCTCCTCAGCTCTGGTCACGGCTGGCTCGGCCTCATCCTTTAGAACTCAGCTCAAAGTCTCCTCCTCAGAAAGGCTGCTCCTGACCAGCCCAGTAAAACACCCTCGATTCATCACCCGGTGTGTTTCCTCCCCAGCTCTTATCACACTCTGGATCTCTGTGTGCTGTGTCTTCGCCAAGACAGCCTAAGTCCTGTTGCTGTGTTATTGGGCGTAGGAAAAGACACACACAAGGTGTTCAATAAATACCTACAGAAGGAGCAAATGAATAAAGACAAAAGCGAAGCTGCGTGGGCTCAATGGGGTGGAGGGCTAGTGGCCCTCCCAGGTGAGGCCCACCACTGTCCTTTCTAAGGGAGCTTCCAGGACACTCCAGGCCTCCGGGGGACAGTCGGAAAACCAGCAGACGGCTTCTAGTCTCTTCTAGCTTTAACTCCCGGCTATCCCACAGAAAGGAGGGAAAACGGCGAGTCCAGTAAAGACGGATGGTACCTAGTGGGGTGTTGAGGCAGACGCACTGCAGATCGAACCAATAGTTCTCCACGTCCTGCATTGAGTTCAGGACGTAGAGACGCCTCTCGAAGGGCCGGCTGCTGTGGGCCAGGTTGTAATGGGGGTCACAGGTGGTGGTGTCCACGATGACCACGTTCTTCTTCAAGAAGATAAAGACCTACGAGGGAGACACTGGATGGGGTGAGGGGAGAGCCTCAGCCTCAGCATCGGTGAGGTGTCTGGAAACTGTGCTTAGCAGTCAGGACCACCTTCATCTGGGCCTGGAGGCCGTTACCTGATCTTTATCCTGAAACTTCTCTGTGGGCCCGAACTGGAGCAGCCCCATGTAGCACAGCTTCTGAAGGTTCTCCACCACCGAGAAAATGTAACGTCTGGAAAACACAGGAGGGTGGCGGGTTCTCAGCTGCCGTCAGGGGGTCTGCATGGGGGTGAGGGATGTGACTTGCTTCTTCTCCGCTCTTCGACCTGTGGGACCTCGAGGACGGGCCTCGGGCCTGAACTGTGCTGAGACCCAGAACCCCCATCCCAACACCAAGCAGGGCAACGGGGCATTGATCCTACTTGGGGGGCTTGAGTTCGAAAGTAAAAGTAACAAAAGGAAAGACCCACCTCATTACCTGCAGTCTTTATCAGCAGATTTTACTTTAAAAGAACCTTGAAAGCAAGTACTAAAATGTCCCAGCCCACACTGCATTTGCCTCTGTGCTTTATGTAGAAGGCACAGGTGGCTGAATTAATGACCTTGGGTCGCTACAACCTGGCAGGCAGAAACCTTTCCTCTTCCTGATCAACGATTACTCAGAAGCCCAACTCCAAGGGGCCTACCAGGACCCTCGGCCGCCCTGAGTCAGCTGCAGGGACCTCACCTCTTGTACAGAAGCTGTTGCCGGATGGGCCTGGGGAGAAAGCGGATCAGCGTGTGCTTCTTCAGAGGGTCGTTCAGAAACTCCTCGAGGTTGTCCACCTGAGAGGTGATTTTCAGGTTCAGCTCACCCTCAAGGGCAGGGTGAATTGCAAGAATTGTGAAAAAAACACCACTACTTTCCAGGCTGTGGTCTCGCTGAATCTGGCCTTCCGTCCCATGGGGACAGCACCCCCTCTTGCCTGTCCCTCCAAACCTCCCACATCTCTCAGTCCTGACGCCCCTCCCCTCCAACCCATCTGCCACACTGCTGGGTACAGTAAACAGGTGGCTTCACTCACTGCTGGTGGGCATGCAAAGTGCTAAAACATTTCTGGGGGACAATAGGGGAATATATTTATTCATACTGAAAAAGTTTTAAAAAGATGAAGGATGCTTATTGCCTTTAAAGCCAGTGATTCTACTTCTATCCTTAACCTAAGATGAAAAATTTTGGAGCTGCCCACAAATACGTCTACCAAAAGGTATTCATCAACATGTCACTTACACCACCAAGAAACTGGAGCTTAAATGTCCAAAAATAGAGTATTGGTTAAATAAATTAGGGTACGTGCATAAGAAGGAATACTACGGATTTACTTAATATCAAGTTAAGGCAATGAAGTGGAAAATACAATACATTGTTCAGTGGAAAGAACAGATAATAAAAGAGTAAATACAGTATGGTCTCAAATTTTTTTTTAAAAAGGAAGACCTCATATATATATATACATGCATTACATACAAACATGGCATAGGAAGAAAAAGACTAGAAGAAAATGCACCAAAAACACTAGCAGTGATACCTCTGAGTGATGAAGTTACAGCATTTCTATGGTAATTTCTATTTTTTCCTTTTTCTGTATTTACCAAATTTGTAAAAATATATTTTATTGCTATACCATAATTGTCTGTCTTTTGACTGATCTAGAAGAACAAGTCTTTGAAATATTTCCCTTGACCCACCATCTATCCATCCATCCACCCACCCAATCTATTCTGTCTGCCTTTCTTTCTATCTATCTATCTATCTATCTAGCGAGCCACTCTATCTATCTATCTATATCTATCTATCTATCTGGCGAGCCACCCACCCAGCCAGCCAGCCAGGCAACTGCAAGTATTTTCCCTTGACCAGGTGAGTGTAGGCCCTCTGGTATGGAGCTGAGGGACCAGCCCCTGAGAAAGCCTGGGAGTCATCAGTACCTTGTAGCTGACTTGCACAATCTGGGTGAAGATGGAGAGGGGCAGGCAGAGAAGAATGTCGCTGACCAGAGCCCAGCCGAAGCCAAAGTCCTTGTGGATTGGGACGGGAGGGATGTAGCGCGTCCACGAGGCTTCATCCACGTACACTAGGGGAAAACAGGGGTCAGTCCCGAGACAGGGTCCTGGTCATGATGCTGGTATCGCCTCCCAGTAGGTCTTGGTTCCCTCTCACCACAAACTAGGGCAACACCCTCCTTGTCAGGCAGGAAGCCCAGAGGCTCAGGAAGTTTGGATTGTGTCTTCGTTTTGATCAGGGCAACATGGGGACTCAGCCAGTTCAGATCATAAGGACAAGCAACCACCGTGACTCCCCTCTGGACCCCACTGTGGCCTGCCTGCCCAGGGCATCTCACCGGTCTCTGTGGAGAGCTCCACTTCACCCTCCCGGGTGGCTCCATCTTGGGTGTCCTTGGGTGGGGCATCGAAGGAGGCCTCCAAGTTGCTCCCGGAGGAGGATGGGGCCCCCGTCCTCCTTTCGCTGCTGAAGCCCGGCTTCTCCACCGTGTTGCTGGCAGGGTGCCCATAGATCAGGTACCACAGAAACATGTGGATCACCCGCAGGCGAGGCATTTTGGGCAGAAACCCTAGAGAACGCCCAAGTCCAGGAACTGGGGCAAGAAAGGAGGGCGATGCTTGAAAATCCCAGATTTAAGTGAGTTCAATTCATTCAAAAACTATTGAGTGCCACTGTATCCCAGGGGCCAGGGAGACGGCAAATGTTTTCACCCTCACGGGACTTACTTTCTAGCGGGAAAGGGCAGACAGCAACAAACTACCTAAGATAGTACATCGAATGGAAAGAGCTGATGCAGAAAATAAAGCAAGGAAGGCAGAGGAGGGCTATAATTCTACAGAGGCCTGGAAGGTCTCACTGGGGAGAGGCCTTAAGGGACGTCCTCGAGTTGGTGAGGGAGCGGGCCATGCAGACACCTGGGCGACATGCCCCCCCAGGGCGAATGCAAGAAGCCTGAGACGGGGGTGTGCCTGGCACATTCGAGGAAGGGCCAGGAGGCCCGAGTGACGGGGTGGAGCAAGGAAGGAGGAGCGCGCAGGAGGTGAGGCAGAGTGTAACAGGGCAGGGGGCCACCACGACAGACCCCAGCAAGAGGACCTGAGGCTGATGGGGACTGTGCAAAATATCCCAGAATCTAGGTTTTTCGAAATGGCTTATTTCTTTGACACAAAGTGCTCCTTGACTTTCCGCAGCGAGAGGAGACAAGTGAGAGCCAAGGGAGGCACAGAACAGGGTGGCGAGGACAAGGGTCTGGGGGGCCCCTCCTCTGCCGTCAGGCCTTGACCGTGCGAGGAGCTCTCGGCCGCCTCCTGTCCTCTCAGGCGCACGTGCTGCTCCGCTGCGCCGCCTTGTGCGCAAGCTTCTCCCTCCATCTGTACTTTCTAACTGTGACCCCTTAAGAGTCTGGGCCAAGTCCGTGTGCCTGGAGCCCTCCGCAAGGGAAGTCACACAAATGACCTCTCCTGCTCAGAACCCCCGGGTTGCCGGGTCCCCCACCAGGACGTTTCTGCCTGACAGAAGTCTGTGAGCTGTCACCATTGCCCTCCTCCTCCAGCTGCACGTTGTGACCAGCAACTACAACTACACCCCAACTACGAAGGCCCGGCCGTGGGCACCGGCCCAGCACAAGCTGACGTCAGAGCAGCTTGGTGTGGGGTGAGGGGAGACAGCCCTGTTCGAGATCTGCATCCCAGAAAATTAGATGAATGCTCAAAGCCATCAGTGGCTGTAACTACCAGAGGCTTGTGGGCTCAGGAAAGGCAGAGATTTTCTGTGGTTTACAGAATGTTCCAGCCCAAGGGTATTCAGCAGAAAGAGTTAATCTTCGTGAACAATTCCTCAGGGTGGGACCTGGCATAATTTCACCTGGGCCTCACAACAGCCTTGTGAGGTACTCCGGGCAAGAATCACCCCCATTTTACAGACAGGAAAACTGATGCCGGCACGTGACCAGCCCCCCCATGACCCCAGCTGTTGATTCAGACCTGACTCTCTGCCTGCAGCCCAGGGCTTGGATGTGCAACACCAAGTGACTCAGAAGACCAAATGAAACACAATCAGACCCTGACAAGAAGCTGCCTTTTACCTACAACAGGGTGATAGTTTTTCAGCTGGGTTATGCCCATCTTCTCATCAGTCTTTTTCACCCGTCCACTTTCTAGTTTAGAGGAAGCATTCAGCTGAGAGTCTCCTGATCCTCTTGGGCCTCCTTTTCCTTGACTTTCTTCTTCAGCTTCCCCTTGAGGCACTGAAGGCTGGGGCGCTTTAACCCTGAAGTTCAAATATAAGATGTTAGAAAACCAAGGGCTGAGAAAGGACAGGGTCTGTCCTCAAGAATTTGGCCCTGGGGTTTCAAATCAACTGCCTGTAGGGGCCAAACAGGTGATGCAAACGGATAAAACATGTCAGGGCACTGGACATTTGGGGGGTGACCTGGACAGTGGACCCCCACCTACGGGGCAGCTGCTACCTCGTGAGAAGGGCAGCCCAATGTGCTGGGTCCTCTGACACTTTCATCAATGCCAGAAATCAGGAATTTGACATGAAATTAATTGGTAACTGATTCAAAGCACCTGTGGCCAAGGCATGGCAGGCCACAAAAACCAACATCTGAGAGCCCAGGCGCTACCTCTAATTTAAACCCAACTGAGAACGTTCTCCCACCGAGCTTTCTGCCGGTCCATTAGGTTGCTTATGAACAAAATGAAAGAAGACCTCAGAAAGGCAACCAGAATCATTCTGAGCTATATTATAAACTAGGCAAGTCTCACATGTCATAGGGCCTGTGACTTGGACCACTCTGTCCACACTCCATTAGAGAGTATGGAATTAAGAATGTTAGCAGAGGGGGGAGGAGGGGGCAAGATGGGGGAGGAGGGGGCAAGATGGCGGAAGAGTAAGACGCGGAGATCACCTTCCTTCCCACAGATACAGTAGAAATACATCTACACGTGGAACTGCTCCTAAAGAATGTTAGCAGAGGGGAACTCTGCTCATTATTCTGTAACAACCCAAATGGGAAAAGAATTTGAAAAAGAATAGATACATGTATAACTTTATATATATATATATATATACACACACACACATATGTATAACTGAATCACTTTACTGTACACCTGAAACTAACAATATTGTTAATCAACTATGCCCCAATATAAAATAAAAATTAAAAAAAGAAGAATGTTAGGATTTTTTTCCTCTTAAAGAATCCAGAAATTGATCCTTTTTGAGACTAGGGGATCATGAACCATAAACCCCAAACCAGTGACTTCACTGATTTCACAAAAGTATGAATAAAGGGCTTTTGTGGAAACTGCTTCAGGTTGGAACACAAACCCAGGGAGCGTCACTGTGAATTCCCATGGGAGCTGCCACTTGCCTGTTGGCTGTGCTTGAATTGGACATCCGGAAACGAACCTGCTCGATAGCACTTCTCACGAGAGGGTCGTTCTGGTCCATGGACGGGTGCACCACCAGATCCACCTGCGGAGAGAGGTCGGGGGGGTCCCAAAGGGCAGGGGAGGTGCCAGGGGAGACTTAGTTCCACAGCTCGGTTCCCTGGTGGAACCCTGGTTATACCTGCTGTCATTGACATTTCCAAAAGGCAGTTATGAAACGGGACGTAAAATGCTAAACAGTTTGCCCTTACAGTTTCTGGCATCAAAATCCCTCAAGTGCCCAAGCCAGAAAGCTCCGCCATCCGTAATGTGCTGCTCTGACTGGTTAGGAATTCTGCCCTGGAAATCAAGCGGTCTGCCCTGCAGCCCCCCAGCTGGGCTGCCATGGCCCACTGGTCCTGGCTGCTACCTGGGGGGCTGCTCCCGACACCCCATCCTGCTAGCTGAGCATTTCCCACAGTTGCTCGGGAATCCTGAGGGCTTCCATCTGGAAGAGGTAAGCGGCTTTCATTAATCTCCCCTTGCTGAGAGTGCCATCGGGGGACTCCTGCCAGCTGTGCCTCTAAACAAAGTGACAGAGGATTTAGGGCTGCCTTTGTTGTTTTAGCTTTTCCAAGGTACTGAGGCTTAACAGTAAGGTGGTTATCATTTCTCGAGTGATAACTAGACTCACAAATGGCCATAACTCGGTGGGGCTGAGCAGCAGATGGGAGTGTGAGGCCTGGGCCCCAGGAGACAGCAAGGTAAGGTTTTCTAAACAAGTAACTCTGGCCAGCAGGCTTCGTGCCCAAAGTGGCCTGAAGAGGGTGGGTCACAGGGGACAGGTGGCCACGCCTGGACAGGGATTCCAAAGGCCACACGTGGCTCCATCTCTTCTGCTCCTCACTTGGGAAATGGAGGCCCTTCCCCGCTGCCCTGCCAACTGTTTTCGTGGTTTTGTGAGGTTCAAATGAGATACAGTTAGGCAACACCTCAGAGAATCTATAAGCCAGGTGCAAATACAAAGCATTCCTAGTTCCCCACTTTCCGCAGCCAAATGGCCGGGCCAACTTCCCAAAAGTCCGATGGACAGGGCAGGATGCAGGAGCAAAGGCAAAAGGCAGGTGCCGGACACAGCAACTCCAGCCAGCGTGGCTCCAGCAGATCGGCGCGAGCCAACCAGCAGCACATGCTCTGGGTGCCAGAGAAAGTGCTGCCGAGAAACTGAAGCTTACCCTGGAGGCAGATGTACAATACGGCGGCCTTTCCAGCTGGCAAATGGGCTACTACAGTGGTAACCCCCTGGCAAGAGGCCCCCAGTACTGGGACACTGATCGATCCTCAGTGTTCACCTGGGACACTCACTCCTCATCCCCACCTCTTGCCCACTCCCTCTGGTACCACCGATGGATATGGGACCAAATAGGCATGGGGGACACGGCAGATGTCCATATGTCTATATAAACACAGTCTCTCTCCACTCCTAGGCTGGGGGTGGATTTCATTTCCCTGCTCTCAGTTACTGCCTGAGGAGGCTGCACATTGGAAAGACCTGCTCCGTGAAGACCAGCAGAAATCAGAGGCATTGCTGCTGACCAGCTGGGCTGCTGTCCCCCAGTGAGAGAGGTCAGCACCAGGCCCTCCTGCCATGCTCAGGGGGACGAGAGGCAGGCAGCCTGGGGAAGGGAGAGGGGCGATGTCAAGGGGACTCACAGCAGATATAAAAACTGATGAGCTGCCCAACTTGGAATGGTAGAAACAGAGTTTTTTAAGTCATTTTCTGGTACTGCTCTCTGTTTCTCAAATTTCAAAGGTCTCAAGAAAATAAGATAAAGTAAAAAAGACCAGAAATTACCTTGCCAGATTATTAAGAAAACAAAACATCAAAGCAGAGCTTTCTTAAGGCAGAGATTTAAAACGTAGTCAGAAAGAAGGGCAGGAAATTACAAATGCCTATTCCGCAGCACCATTCCCTTTGGTCCCAACGCCCAGCCGGGTATCTCAAATGACTCTGACCCTGAAAAATTTATGCCTTAGAATATGTGCAAAGCCACTGAGCTGCAGTTGCTATGGGAATGGCCCAAACTTTAAACTTTACAGAAACAGATAAATTGGGAAAGAAGAGATCCACTGTCCCCGTTGGACGACCCGGCAGTGCATGCTAATTGAGTCGCTGACATCATTTCCTCTGGGATATGTTTCTGCAGATTTCTGTAGCTAATGTTCTTGCTGCTTAGTCTAAATTTTCCACCTTCCTTTTTTTTTTTAAAATAAATTTATTTATTTATTTATTTTGGGCTGCATTGGGTCTTCGTTGCTGTGCTCGAGCTTTCTCTGGTTGTGGCGAGCGGGGGCTACTCTTTGTTGTGGTGCATGGGCTTCTCATTGCGGTGGCTTCTCTTGTTGCGGAGCACAGGCTCTGGGCGCGTGGGCTTCAGTAGTTGTGGCATGCGGGCTCAGTAGTTATGGCTTGTGGGCTCTAGAGCGCAGGCTCAGTAGTTGTGCCGCACGGGCTTAGTTGCTCCACGGCACGTGGGATCTTCCCGGACCAGGGTTCGAACCCGTGTCCCCTGCATTGGCAGGTGGATTCTTAACCACTGTGCCACCAGGGAAGCCCTAAATTTTCCACCTTCTAAATGTTGCTTAATTTCTCCCAGTACTAGTCAGCTGAACCTGGATATGCCTCCCTTTCCATCCTCTCCTTCGAGGCTGGCTGTGGGGCAGGACACCTGCCTTGGGCTGCACAGGCTGCTCTACAATCCAAGCAGGTTATTCCTCTTTTCTGTTTCCAGCTTCCACAGGAAGTGGAGATAATCCCTGTTGCCCCAGTGAGGAGGCATAATGGGAAATTCTGAACTATCGGCAACAAAGGAACAACTGAGGGACAAGGATGTGGGAAGCTGGGTAAGAAAACACCCAGCACGCGCGGCGGTCTGCGTGGTTACCTTCTTCTTGATGCCGTCTTGAATGACTGTCGTCCGATACAGCCTCAGGAGGCCTTCCTCGGACAGGTTCCGCACCAAGCGAACGATGGACTTCTTGCAGCACTTGGTGGACACACCTTCTTGCTTCTCCTGATCCATGATCATCTTCTGAATCCTGCAGC
Source organism: Balaenoptera musculus (assembly GCF_009873245.2). Classification (NCBI taxonomy): domain Eukaryota; kingdom Metazoa; phylum Chordata; class Mammalia; order Artiodactyla; family Balaenopteridae; genus Balaenoptera; species Balaenoptera musculus. The sequence continues at coordinate 70,624,848 of NC_045799.1, forward strand.
ATCACAAAATAAGCCGTTAATATTCCCAGTCTCAACATGGAAGGCCTTTCTAAACCCAGGCAACCAACACCTGCCTAATGGGATCCGGCAGAAAGTAGGGGAGAATTAAAGGGTGTTTCACCACTGAAAGGATGACTTCTTAAGATAGCAAAGATCACCTCCCTTTGTGATAAATGAGTTAGCTAAAGACAAGCCACCATGCACAGCAGCTTCACGTTCAGAGCCTTTCACCAGGAACTAAAGAGATTACATGATTCGTGACAACGATGGTGGGGAAACTGAGCTCCGTGATGGAAATCTGTCTTCAATGAGTCTCCATGCTAATTCAACATCCAGCTAAGGAATGTTCCAGTTTACCACTGTTGACACCCTCAGATCTGAAGCTCTTTTGACTCCTCTCCTCACGTATCTTCTCTCTAGATGTTACTGAGTCACTATGGTGATGTTTCTATATCACGACTCACAGAATGGCAGGCCCAGAAGGGATATTAGGAGCACCTAGTTCCATCTCACCTGCACAGAAGAGGAGACCCAGGCAGCAGTATCCACAGGCGGTCTCCCCATCCCCTAGTTAGAGAACTCACATCCTTGACTCAAGGGTAAGGCTCCTTCCAATCGAGTGGCTTTGACCTTGGCTGCCCAGAAGCCCAAGGATGCCTCCCAGGACGTGGTGGTAACAGTGGGTTAAAAGGACCAAACTAGGGAGCAGAGCCCCCACTGCACCCTGGACACAGAAGCTCCACATGTGTCCCTTTTTTTTTTAAACAGATCTTTATTGGAGTACAATTGCTTCACAATACTGTGTTAGTTTCTGTTGCACAACAAAGCGAATCAGCTGTATGTATACATGTATCCCCATATCCCCTCCCTCTTGAGCCTCCCTCCCACCCTCCCTATCCCACCCCTCTAGGTCATCGCAAAGCACCAAGTCCATCTCCCTGTGCTATGCGGCTGCTTCCCACCAGCCAACTATTTTACATTCAGTAGTGTATATAAGCCGATGCTACTCTCACTTCGCTCCAGCTTCGCCCTCCCACCCCATGTCCTCAAGTCCATTTTCTATGTCTTCCTCTTTATTCCTGTCTTGCCCCTAGGTTCTTCAGCCCCATTTTTTTTTTTTTTTTAGATTCCATATATATGTGTTAGCATACAGTATTTGTTTTTCTCTTTCTGACTTACTTCACTCTGTATGACAGACTCTAGGTCCATCCATCTCACTACAAATAACTCAATTTTGTTTCTTTTTATGGCTGAGTAATATTCCATTGTATATATGTGCCACATCTTCTTTAGCCATTCATGTCCCTTTTGTTTTTGTTTTCATAAAGGATTTTGTAATGAACAAAAGGCTCCCTGGAGAACTAATAACAATGTTTCTAAGCTGATGCTATTACCTGCCTCCGTTTCCTCTCACCCCTTCCTGAGCACCAAATTCCTAAGGAAGGAACAAGGCAAATGCACTTTCCCCATGACCTCTGTTTCCTGCTCCATCATTCTCTCCCTGTCAAGTGTATGGATATTTCTCAATGTCTACACTTTTCAAATCACACAAACAGACTGCAAATCCTTTCTACCACAAAGGGCTCCTATGAGAATCTATACAGCAGAAGAGAGATGCAAATGCCTCTAAGTCGTTTCTGTGGATGGCGATGACTGATTGATGTGGGATTTACTATTAATGCAAGACAGACAGACAGACTACTCCTTACGTGAATAAGCTCTCGATTAAGCGGAGGTTGGTGACAGCCTCTATGATCAGATTCCTGCGTTTCAGCAGTCGGTAAGTCTCATGGGGTTTGTCTTGGCCTGGGCCGTGCTTCCCAGTCTTCTGGGAACTGCTACTCTCCTAGAACAGGGACCAAAAGCATGAGAAAACTATGGACTCAGCAAGGTTTGGGGGCCAGACACCACTCCTGCCGGTATGCTTTCCCTCTTTACGGAATTTCTACACCATATTTCAAGAAGAAAAGTCAAGAGGATTACTGCCCCCATAGGATCCCACTACTCCACTATTTCAGTGCTTTGTAACAGCACAGACATCTGCCAGCAGAGGATCCCAGAACTTTATGAAGATCAGCTGGTTTCAGAACAGAAAGCAGAGGCATCTACTCCAGCCCTTCCCGGGGAAGGGGACCGCATTCACTCAATCTTTACTTGGTTCTTCCGCAGTGGAAGGAAGGAAATGGACAGACTCAGGGCCGACTCCCTGCCATCACTCTACGGGGCTTCTTCATCCAGAACTCTCAACCACCTCATTATTATGGTCCCCATTTTACGGAAGAGGAAACCAGGGCTCAGTGAGGTGAAACCACCAAGCCAGGTCCCAGGGCGTGAATGTGCGCCAGGACAGGCTTCTGCCTCCGCCTCAGGGAAGCCACGGGCAGCCTCTCTGGGAACATAAGGAAGATGCAGAGGCAGGCTTCCGAGTGGATCAGGATGAGTGGCGAGTGAATGACGGAGAAAAGAGCGGACGGGTGCCCTCCCCCACCCCTGCTGCGACGCCCACTTTTCTCTTCGTGGTTCCTTTTAGCTTCCAGGAACTTAGAATCTGAACTTGTTCCATCTGCCTTTGGATCAAAGACGCTGAAGCCCAAAGGTGCACCCTGAAGGGAAAGGAAATCCCAACCCTAACAAACTCCTGGCAAATCACTCAGCATAATTCAGCGCCACTTGGCGGTCCCATGGCCTGTTTTGCTGGACGCCCTCCTCGCTTGGAGAAGTGCTTCGAGAGAACGAGAACACACTTGAGGAGGCGCCTTGGGCCGGGGTCCCATCACTTCCCCGCTGGCACCGGTGCTCTGGAAGAGGCTCGGTTCTTTCCTGAAGGGGGCGGGGCTCGAGGGGTGAAAGAGTCACAGATCCAAGAAGGGGCCCAAGAGTGGCAGAAAGACTTTGCTTCTCTCTTGCGTTTCAAAGCAAACATTTTGGAGGAGAACCACGTGAGAAAATCTGCCTGCTTCCCACGGTGCTGCTACAAAGTGAACACATGCTTCACCAAGGGACCTCCAGACAGGACAGTTCACGCCCCTCTTCTCAGCAAGTGGGCAAAAAGAAGGACAAGGTTCTGCCATTACTCTGGGGACAGATTTCTAAGAGGAAGAGAAAGAGCTGAGCTAGGAAGCTAGCAGCAGGATTGGCAGGGCCTGGAGGGAGTGTGCTGCCGGGGACACGTGGACCTGAGGAGGAGGTGCAAAGGGGGTGGCAGGGCCAGGACGGCAGGTGCTTCAGGTGGAGACAAGACCAATCATGCCTTGATAAAGAGTCATGGCATCCAATGACAGGATACAGCTAGAAGGTTCTAGAAAATTCCACAGAAACTCTCCCCCACCCCATGCCCCATCACTCCTGCTGTAGGGACAGAACCCAAGCTCAGGCTTCCACACCGGAAACGGAGAAGCAGGGCAGGGTGGGAGCTCCACACCCACAGGTTCCACTCTCCATTTTGTCATTAACTGAGCAGGCAAGTCCCTCAGTCCCCAGAGGCTCTGCTCGCCTCCTCCTGACCAGAGCTGGCTTTCATCTTACAGGGCTGCTGTGAAGCCTGAACCAAACAGCAGCAACAGCAACAAAGGCCACCCCGATCCCAAGTCTGTTCTGTGCTGGGCAACTGAGGCACCACTGGCCGTATCTGAGGCACCTTCCAGCGACCAAGGACAGCACTGAGTGAACTGAATCACATAATGACAAAGGCATTCCTGTGTCAACTGCCTTTTAATCCTTCTAATTACACTGAGGATAAAGTATTGGTTTGATTCTACTGTCTTTAACACTGTGAAGTACAACACTATCTGACCAGAATGGACTAAGAAAGTTTTGTTTTTATCAGATCTATTTTACGATCACCTTCTTTTTATGGCAAATGATACTGGCTTCTCATCTAAAGCGGGGTTTTTCAACCTCAGCACTGCTGACACTTCGGGCTGGATGACGCTGCTGTGGTTTGCCCTGCATAGTCCAGGACATTTAACAGCATCCCTGGCCTCTGCCTACGAGATGCCATTAGCACCCTCTCCCCGATGTGACAACGAGAAATGTCTCCAGACATTGCCAAATGTCCCCCGGGGGGCAAAATCGGCCCAGAGTGAGAACCACTGATTTAAAGTAGCCATACACATTTTTCCTTCAAAATAAATTTAAGTAGAAAGAGTACGTTGTTGGAAATTTTAAAACCCTGTAAATAACATGCAGGTGATTTCTGCTAAAGGCGGGCTGCGTGAAGGTGGTGTATCAACGAGCATTGCATTCCTCCCGTAGAGGCCCCCCCACCTACACTGCCTGAGCATGTGGCACTTTTACTATTATTCATTTTGTTGTTGTTGTTGTGATTCTTAAGCACAGAAAAGCCAAGGCTGACGTCCACCTGCCACAGGCTCCTCCCTAGAGGAAACGCCCTCCCCCGTGGGCACTCACCTTTGGGTTTTCAAGCCTGACCTCTTCGATCACGGCGATGTCGCCGCTGTGACTCTCCATGCAGTGGGAGCCCAAGGACACGCCGGGGTCTGCGGAGCTGCTGGTGTCCAGGAGGTTGTCCCCCCCGAAGGAGCTCTGGCCGGCTCTCTCAGCCGCTCCCACGGAGGAGGACGAATGCTTCTTCAACGGGTGAAGGCTGATGACTTTCCACCCCGCTGCAGTGGAGGACAGGCGCAGAACGGATGAACCGCGGCCACAGCAAGGGGAAAGCGAGAGGGGCACTTCTGCTCAGCTGCCGGACCAGAGCCGCACAGGCCAAAGGAGTCCATGTGGTCAGTTTAAGACGAGGGAAGTGGACCAGCAAGCAGCGAGCCGCACCCTCCGGACTCCGACCCCCACCCCCGACGTGCAAATCTGTCATCAGCACCACCCTCCACGTGTTTTGAGAAAAGTCTTCCATAACTAAACTAAAACCCCAAGGGCTTCTCACATAGGTTGTTGGAGGGAAAGGGATAGAGGAAGTTTAGGGAATTCCATCCCTTTAAGAGTCAACACATAACAAACAAAACATCCGCCAAGGGGACTTCCCTGGCGGTCCAGTGGTTAAGACTCTGCGCTCCCAATGCAGGGGGCCCAGGTTCGATCACTGGTCAGGGAATTAGATACCACATGCATGCCGCAACTAAGGAGCCCACGAGCCGCAACTAAACGGAGCCCCGGCGCAACCAAATAAAAGCAAAACAAACAAAACATCTGCCAAGGAGAAATGACTTGCCAGCAGCCTGGAGACAGACCACACAAGCACCTCCTAAGCTTATGATTATGTGATGCACGTGACACCAACAAGTCCCTAGTTAGGGGGCAGCACCAAGGCCATCCTCAGGTGTCTGCTGGACTGAACATCCCCAGAGCCAGGCAGGACAGGCAGCAGCTCAGACTGAGGGCGCGCACCCCCCTGCCCACCCCCCTACCCCCCGCCCCGAGCACGCCCCTACCCTTGGTCGGGGTGGTGTGGTGAGGCTGAGTCCTGAGACCGCCGTTCGAGAAGGACTTCGAGTCCCGCTGTGATCCTCTGCCTCTCCTCCTGCAGCCGCTGCCCTCCTCCTCGCTGTCCGACTCGGAGAGGAAAGCGTCCTCGCCCTCGGGCAGCAGGGACTCCTCCTGCACCGCGGCCAGGCTCACGGTGGTCAGCAGCTCGCTCCGCGCCTTCTCCCTCTCGTACTGCCGGCTCAGGTCGCTCTCCTCCGCAAACACGCAGGAGATGTACTTGGTGGTTCGCTGCCGTCCTTCGTCCTCCATGAAGCCCTGGAGGGGACGAGATGTGTCTAAGACACTGCAGAGGACGCCGGGACACCCAGGCGTTCGGGTGACCGGGCTTCTGTGGTGTCTGTTTCCTTGTCATCCCCACATTCCCCCACGTCTCCTCCACCTCACGCCTGGGCCCCAGCTCAGCCCCTCGTGGGTCCTCCCGTCTCGCCGTCCCTCAGGTTCTGCTTCCACAGGAAGCAATCCCGACTGTGTGTCTGCTCTAGGAGACTGTGAGCTCCCCGCTGGGCAGGGCCCTAACTTGGCCTTCCGCAAACCCCCGGGGCCTGGCACAGGACGAGGCCTAGGAGAAACGGTCAATAAGCGGAATTCGACGGTTCCTAACTGTTGTCACACACTCGGAGTCAGGGCCTTGAGGTCACCAGCTCCGTTCGGCCACTGCCGTGGGGAGTGGTGGTGAAGCTGTCACTCAGCTACTCCCTTCGGTCTCCTACAACAGGGGAAAGGGGCTTTCTGCCCTTAATGGCAGAAAGAGTAACACCTTCCACGTACCAACCACACGCCAAGGACAGTGCTAAGTGCTCCACAATCATTAGCTCAACTATAATACTGCCTTCCAGCAAAATGGCCAGAAAGTTGGCAAGAAGGGAGCGAAGCATAATGGGCTGAGATAGCAGGTCTGGGTCCCGAAAGGGGACACCAGACACAGTTGGCCGACTCGGGGTCCCCAGGACCCAGGCAAGGAACGTAAATGAGAGGGAGGGCCAGCTGGGACTGAGGCCTGGGGGGTGCCCGCTTTGTGTCTGGGCGCCATCGGAGGCGCCACCTCAGCTGATGCCCCACGCGGGAGTGGGGGGCCTGCTCCCCGGGCTGCAGCATCTCCTGCTGACTTTTCAAAGCTGACAACTCATTCAATTTTCAAAAAGCGAAAACCAACAAAACCCACAGTGGGGGTGGGGTGGGGCACACTTGTGGGCTGCGTTCAGCACTCCCGCCCTCCCTGGCAGCCATCTGCCTCCTTGACCGAGACGGAAGGCCGACCTGGGCTCCCGACGTCTGAGACAGCCCTTCAGAACCACGCTGTGTGCACATCCGAAGACAATGAACTCACGCTGTTACCTTGACCACTTTGAATCTCTGAAGGAGACGGCACAGCATTCTGGCTTCCAGTTTTCCCACGTTCATAGCCACTCGGATTTCAGCTTGGGAAATGCCTTTCGTGCCTCGACGCTCAACTATGTGAAACAATACACTTGAACCCCAGCCTCCGCCATGGAGCCGTTCTGCACAAGTCAGGTCCGTTCCCAGACATTTCAATGCGGGGAAACCGACAAACAGAATAAGACACCTGCCTCCTCCCACCCTCCCCTCCCAAGACTCTGAATGCTCCGACTCATTGCTCATTTTTAAGCGCTCACTATCTGACTCTTCCACGTCAAAGCTGTATGTCAAGCAATCGACGCCCGATCCACCGAGTTCCAGGGACGCTGTTTTATCCTGCAGCAGGAAGTGTGTGCTTTCACACGAACGAACTTTCTCAGCTAAGTTAAACTGAGCCTTTTAAAAAGCACCGAAGGAATTTTTATGGAAGAACGTCTGCCCATCCTTCTCGGTAGGCTCAGAGGCACTACAGACACCGATGATTGCCTTATTCCGTAACAGCTGCCAGCCAGCAGGGGCCACAGAAGGAAATAATGCTATTTGCTCCTGTAATAAATGACCAGTAGGCAACTGTGCTCTATTACTTGCTCTGTCTGGTGTGTCAGCTCCTGCCCTGCTACACGCTGTGCTATTACTGCATCTTCCTCCAATGAGCCCTTTCAAATTTACTCGACTGCTCAGGGGGTGGGAACTCCAGGAAGGAGCCTGGCGGGGTGGCGGTGGGCGGGAGTCCCTCCAGTAAAATACTACAGGGCAGACTTCGGGGCAACACTCTTGGACCATTCAGAAAGAGCTTCCCCTTTATTTCCTGATGTGGCATACACTTGAGGCCGCCAGACAAAACCGATCTGGATAAAGGCAGTTTTGCTGTATTGTCCATGCATAAAAATAAACAGCAGAATGGAAAGAGGTGACTAGAATGTGTTCCTATGTTAAACTAGTAACATGCTAAAAGCGGGGATGAAAGGGTTATGGACAGCATTTCTCAAACTGTGTTCTGAGGAACAGATCCTGAGAGATGTTGAAGAGTTGATGGAAACAGCCAAACAGCCTTTCCTAAAGGCTGTGCTGATTTGCCAGGTGCTTTCGTACCTGCTGGCTGAACCAGATCTCCTGCAGCCCCTCCCCTTCTACTCTAGACATCCTCCGCTCCACAGCGACCTGCGGCCACACCATCTATGGCACTGGGTCACTGCTGTCTTACATAGATTTTAGGGGATTTAGGGGAAGGGGGAGGAATGGACAGAGACATGTTTCTTCCCCCTTCATCACAACAATCCCCAGGCTGCAATGATTCCAGACCCATTTTAGAAGTTGTTAGGTGACTCTCAAATCTTTGAGTAGTAATATTAATAGGTAATTTTTTTAGTGCTTTCTATGTACCAGGCACTACACCAGATGTTTTAATCCTACTTATTCAGTCCTCTTACGTGCTAGGGGAGATATCCCCATTTTACAGATGAGGGAACTGAGGCTCGGAGACCTTGCTAAAGTCTCCAGCTGGCGGACAAGGGGCAGAGCAAGGACTCAAACTCAAATCTGACCCCAAAGCCTAAACCCTCAAGGGGACCGGGGGGCTTCCCGCTGCGTGACATTCTCGAGAGCAGGGCCCTCTTTCAACATGTGACCAAAACATACCTCGACTCACAGCTCGGAAACCCTGTGTATATGCAGGTAGGAGAACGGGACTTACTGAGCTCGTAGGTCTGTGTGAGCATGTCCCGCTCGTACACGATGTCCACCGGTGGCACGGCCTTGGAAATGGCCTCCTCGTCCTCGTCATCATCCTGGTCTTCGACCTTCCGCTTGAACTCCTTCAGCAGCCTGAGGCAGCGCACCATGACGTCGGTCCCTGGGAACACAGGCACACGGTTCCATGATGACAAATCAGTGTGGCCCTGGGGAGGCGGCTTCAGCAGACCCAGAGGCCCCGAGAAACGCCGCACAGGGCATCGAGTCTGGGACATTTTACACTGCACACCTTGGGGCACGAGACCTGAATACTGACTCCATAAAACTGCTTTAAAAACAAAAAACATATTATTAGTGAACAAAGAAATGCAAATGAAAGGAATCATGAGGGGCCTGTTAAATAAACAGCAGCCTCTGCTTCAGACAAGCTCCATGACTACAGGAAACGTGCCTGTCTTTTCCCATCACCACCCCCTGCTCCCCCAGATAGTGCGTGGCACACAGCAGGCACATGGGCGGTATTGCTGAAAGGATGAATACAATCTGCTCCCTTTTAAGCCAATACCCGTTGCCACTAAGGTATGGCAGCAGTGTGAACAAATTCTACGACCTTTCCAGAGCATTTCGAGAGACCTTTAACTCCATGATTCCAAGGGTAGGAATTTACTCCAAGGAATAACTCAAAAAGAGGCAAAACTGCCAATAGTAAGAGGTCCAAACAGAACTCTTTAAAGACCCAGCTTCTGTGAACAATATAAATGACGACCAGGACTAGGGGCAGGACACGGACAAGTCACCACACTCTGCAGGCGAGTGCCTGCCTTCAGACAATCACAAGGCACCGGAACTCAACCTACGGAAGCACCATGTGGGGAAAATAACAAGCTCACGCCTATGGCTATAACACGAGAGGTACAAGGAAAAGGAAAAACATCTCGACACTACGTGTGCTAACTCCTTTGATCCTGACAACCCTAGGAGGCATACAGATGAAGAAACTGAGGTACAGACGCGTTAACTAACTTGCCCAAACTCTCAGTAGCCTGTGACAGGGGCTAAGTGACTCAGGCAGGTGCCAGTCTCTGATATGGAAGAGATGGTTCTACACTACGATGTCCTATGATACTGACAGCAGGGAGGCAGAATAACAGCCCCTCAAGGATGTCCACGCTTTCATCCCTGGAACCTATGAATATGTTACCTGCCGTGGCAGAAGGGACTTGCAGGCATGATTAAGCTAAGGCTTTTTGTCGTCGTGCTGGTGGTCAAGTATTTTGAGATTATCCTGGAATATCTGGCTGGGACCAGGATAACATCACAGAGTCCTTGTAAGAGGGAGGCAGGAGGATCAGAGTGAGAGATTGGAAGATGCTACGCTGCTGGCTTTGAAGATGGAAGGGACCACGAGCCAAGGAATGCAAGCAGAGTCTAGAAACTGGAAAAGGCCAGGAAATGGATTCTTTCCTAGAGCCTCCAGAAGGAGCACGGCCCTGCCGAAACCTCGATTTTAGTCCAATGACAGACTTCCAACCCTCAGAACGATAAAATAATGAGTTTGTGTTGTGTTAAGTCACTGTATTTGTAGTAATTGTTACAGCTGGGCTATCAGCAGCTTCTCCACCAGCGTCCATCAGCACACCGAGGTGCAGAATCCTCGGGTACCAGGGCAAGGAGCGGTGGCAGTGAAGCTGGTCTCTGCAACCCAGTGCCTCCTAAGCAGGAGCTGTGCCACTGAGGGCCTTGCTGTGAAAGGTGTGTGGAACACCCACACCAGGGCAGCACAGACTGACGTCTGAGCAGATCAAGTCCAATCACCCCAACTCGGGCAGGGGATTCTCTGTAGGTGGGGGACACAGCACGTGGTTTGCAGGTGAAGTTCACAAACAGTAAAGCATCTCAGGGGCCTGAACTCTGACATCAGAGACTTTACCCTCAGAGTCAGGTCCACAGAGGCTGACCCACCAGAACCCTCCGGGAGGGCTGGCCTGGGGCCAAAGGTCAGCAGGCGTGCGGGCACCCTCGGCAGGGCTCGGGCACCAGCTGATTCCCCTCCACTCCTGCCAGTGAGAGAAAATCCCCCAGTTCTCGACTTTTCATGAGAAGAAACATGAAGCCCGCGAAGCCGCGTCTGGCACAGCCTCCCTGCCCCTGGCTCCCTCTGCGCCTGCCAGGTCCTCCCTTCCTGCTTCCAAAGCTTCGTGCTTCGCTCCTGGCCTCCCCCTCCCAAGAGGGAAGACCTGGGAACGAGGGGACTCCTGGGCCATCTGAATGGGTGAGAACTATTTCAAGGCTCCGGGGCCCGGGACTGGGTCCTCCCCGTGGCCAGCACCCCCAGCACGTGGGCAGAACACTGGCCGCCAAGCCACTCGCCACCTGGTCTTCCTCTCTGTCCTCTACCTTGAGCTACTGCCAAGCCCCTCAGCCCCCCTCTCACCCCTAAGCTGGTACTCACAGAGCCACCTCCTGCTCCTAACAATAAAACCACCACCACTCCTCGGACGCCTGCCAGGTCCCGGACACTGATCTAAGCTCTCCCGGCGGGTTATATGGGTTAGTCCTCATCACAGCCGTAGGAGGTGGGCTACCATCCCTGTGTCATGCCTGAGAACGTGAGGAGCCAAGGGATTTGCCCAAACTCCCATCCCTTAGCGAGTGAGGAGCTGGGATTTACTGGGCAGTCCAGCCTCGAAGCCCAAGCCCTAAACCTTTGATGCCATACGGCCCCTGATTCAAAGATGCCCATGTGACTGAGAACAGCGGGGGACCCGGGGCAAGGGCCAGCCCGCGTGAGGGGTGACACAATGCAGCATTTATGGAGGCAGACGGACTCGCTCTCAGGCAAGAGCCCAGTGTGATTTTTTTCCCACACTTTTATGACTTCCTTAAGGGGCTAATTAGCCAAGAAAAGATACACAGAACAGCCCTCAAAGTAAGCTAAGTGGAAGAGGAAAAGCGTTACTAGTACACTCGTGGACTCTAAGGCAACAGAGGAAAACGCCCTCAGCCATCAGCCTGCTCCTCACGCCGAGGCAGCAGCTGTTCTCACCTGCATCCCCCGTCACAGCCTTCTCCTGATGGCACAGCTGCGTCCTCTGCTGACAGCCAGGACGGAAGGATGCCCAGAGGAGAGTGGGGATAAACGGGCTCCCGGGTCAGGCACATGTGGGTTTCAAGCTCAGCTCTGTAACTTTGGGGCGATGACTTGCTGTAGCTCTGTTCCCCACTCAGTGAAATGAGATGATGTTCTCCGCCTCACGGGTGAGCGTCAGCGAGACCCGAGACAACGTCTGTACAGAGGCTGGCATGGAGCCGTGGGCCAGGCACTGCGTTGTGAGCGTTACATACATTAACCCATCAAATCTCGTGATCTGAGGCTGGCAGGCCCCTGTAAGCTGCACTGTACAGACGCGGAAGCTGAGGCACAGAAAAGTTAAGTGACTTGCTCAAAGCGACGGAGCTGTGAAGTGGCAGAGCTAGGATGTGACCCAGGCTGTCTGACTCTCAACTAACACAGCAGTTGCTCTTAATGGCATCACCGGCACCTAGCACCTTCCTGCCAGGTAGGAAAGCCCCACAACTGGCCCACGGTCGGGGTGACCTGGCTCCTGGGTCCCATGGGAACTCTCCCCTGCTCTGGTTCTGAGCATGGGGTTCAGGAAGGCGCCTAGACAGGCAGGCCGCTGGCTGGGGGAGGCTGAGGGTGACACAGGAGGACCAGGCTGCTCCCTGTGGTCACGCCAGGAACTGTGAGCCCAGGACCAACAAGGAGCATCGGCCCAGTGGGGGGAGGGGGAGTCCCAACACATCTCAAGGGGTGAGCTCCAGCATCTGAGGCTGGGCTGGGCAGGAGGCTGCTATGACTCATCCAGATGGCGCCTGGAGAGGTCTGGGGCCACAGGGTCTGCAGCTCTGCCTGTCCCTGAGCACAGCTGATTTCTCTGCCCTGAATCCCAACTGCACTTGTTTCTGTATCCGTCAGAGAGGTAAGCCCTGGTCATTCACCCACGCTGCATCTGTCGCTCGTCTTTCTCAACACACTGATGGCGGCAACGTTTCCCTTTCCTCAGGCCATGTCATTTGCATCTTTCCTTTGGAAAACCTTGCGTGAGAGAGAGCGAGCCTGCACAGTGGTTAAGAATCTAGACTCTTCTGCCCGAGCTGGTGTGGGAACCTGGGCAAGCTGGTCGACCTCCCTCAGCCTCCACTGACTCGCCCGCAAACCAGGGCTGATGAGAAAGAATGTCAGCCTCGTGGGGCTGGGGGAAAGAGGCAGGAGAAAAAGCAGGTAAAGGATGGGGCACAGTGCAGTCTGAGCTTCATGGTCCAAGGGACCACTTGGAATTCATTTCACCAGATCTTTATGCATTTCCCATAGTTCTAGAGTTTTTTCCAGACTCAGAATTTCTATTTTTATTAAAATCCCTTCAGCTCATACCTGCCTTTTTTTTTTTTTTTTTTTTTTTTTGCTGTGCTACTCAGCTTGCAGGATCATAGTTCCCCAACCAGGGATCAAACCCGGGCCCCCTGCAGTGGGAGCGTGGAGTCTTAACCACTGGACCACCAGGGAAGTAAGTCCCTCTTACTTGCTATTTTTGAGGATATTGTTCCAGAGCACAAGGCAGCTGAAGTCAAAGCAGAAGGGGCTAGAGTGAGACTGGCCAGCAGACTCACGCAGGTGAACGTGGCCTGTCACTCCATCTGAGCTGCCACCTCGGTTACCTGCAACTGCCCTGGAGGAGTCGCGGTCCCGTTGATGACGGCCCCTGACCCCTGGGTGCAGGGTTTTCTTTCCAGGAACAAAAGGGAGGAGAAATACAACCGGCCAGATCACTGCTCGTGCTCTCAAACACACAAAGTTTTAGGCATTTTACACGCACAAAAACATGCGGCGTGCACTAAGGTCAGCATTTCCACACAAAGGAACCACGCAGTTCTTCTGTGTCAATGATCCAGGAAGGGCTCCACCTTAGCATGAAAAGTGCCTTAATTTAGACATCCTGAAGTTCCAAAAAGGAAGAAAGGAAGGACAGAATCTTAACTGAGTACCTGGGATGGGCCAGGCACTGTGTTAGGTCCTTTCACAGGCTATTTTACTTAACCATCGTGTGAATTCTGCAAGTTATTATCACCGTTTTAAGAAATAGGAAACTGAAGCTCAGAGGGCTCAAGTGATCTAAGTGGCCTTGGACCCAGCAAGTGGCCTTCCTTCCACACTAGGCCACATGGTTGGGCCTGAATTTCACATTTCTACCAGAAAGCACTGTTCCTTGTAAAGGAAAAGCCAGAGCGGCTGTGACGTAGAACCAACAGCCCGTGTGTCTCACATTCCCAATGAAACATCTCATCCGCCTCCTAGCAGAGTGGTACCCTCAACTGTGATCAACCAGGGAGGGAAAAAAAGCAACAAATGAGCCCCAGGACAGACTTCCTCTTAAAGGGTCACAGACAAAGGGACAGTCCTACTAGTAAGCCAAGCAGAAGTTATGTAAATTCAGAGTGTTACCCCCTTCACTCCACCAGCGCGCGCGCACACACACACACACACACACACACACACACACACACACCCCTGAATGGGGCTGGGCTGGTCAGTCATTCAGATAGTCTGGGAAACTGAAACTATAAGCAAGCCCATGGGACATTCTAAGGAGGTGACTGCCTTGGGTACCGGCAGAGAGGCCTAACCAGAGATGGAAGGTCAGCATTCAGGGCAGCACCCAGAAGGACGGAGGGGGTGCTGCAGCCCCCACCCAGGGCGATGGAGCGGGTGAAAAGTAAGGGCTCTGGAGTCAGTCTGTCTGGTGAGAACCTGCCTCTGCCTCTTACCGGCTGCATCAGCGTGGCTGAGTGATCCCACAGCCCTGTGCCTCAGGCTGCTCAGCTATGAAATGGGGACAAGAATAGCATCTTCCTCACAGAGTGCTCGGGACAGTGCTTGCTACTGCTTTATCATTACTGTTATCACCACCACAACCTCGCAAAAACAGAGCTTGGGGGCTCCAGTGTCAGACGGAGTCACCGGTGTTGAAAATGTCAGGAGGCTGCTTGGGGCCTTTCATTCAATTTCACAGCATTTATTCTGTGATGGGCCTAGAACACATAAAGAAGGACAAGACAGGGTTCCCACCCCTGCAAAGGGCTGTGCCTGAGAGAGAGGCCAGGGAGCCTCGGACAGGGTGATTAGGCTTCACACAGGCCCGGGCGTGAACTCCGGCTCTACCATGAGCGAGCTGTGAACCTAAGCCTCAGGCTTCTCATCTACAAGGCGGGGATAATTCTACAACGTGTCTAGACTAACCTGGGAGTAAGGACTAAGGGAGTGAATGAGTTAAGTGCTCAGGGTACACTATCCAGCTGGATGGCTACAGAGAAATCGGCTACAATGCGCTCAGGGCTCTGCTTCCAAAACCCACAGAGCTGGCAAACAAAAAGACTACGCAGGGGAAGGGAGAGAGGAGGGGCCATTTGGGTGGGATATTAAAGGATCCGGAAGAAACTGTCTTGGCAGAAGAGGACAGGCATTCTATGCAGATGGAAGGGCACCAGCAAAGGCAGAGGTGGAAAAGGACTGGCCGTTTGGGAAGGGGTGCTGGTGGGAGAGGCAGGAGTGAGGATGAGAACGAAGAGGAGATTGCAGATGATTGCAGATGGTCTCTAGCCGAGCAGAGGTTTTATTTTTCATTCTGCAGGCATGACGGGAAGATACCGGTGGGTGTGGAAGAAGGGCTGATGGAGGGGTCTCCTGCCCCCGGCCACCCAGGCCACCTTCACCTTCACCTTCACCTTCAGAGCCACACTTTTCTGTGCTCACTCCCCTACCAGCACGTCCCAGCTCTGTGACCTTAGGCAAGTGATCTGTGCTTTAGTTGCTTATCAGTGAAGAGTAGCACTGAGAAGATGGGGTGATAAAGGGATCAGAGTCAAAGAACTAACACTTGGCTCAGTGTCCCTCCACGGTTCTTCCACCCCGCGCCCCCAAGGCACAAAATGGCTAACAAAGTGCGGAATCTCCCCTAGCCCCTTCTTCTTTTTCACGCCCTAAGACAAGCCATCAGAGTCAGAGGTCTCTCTGGCTAACTGTGCAAGGCAGCGCGGGTCCTGACAGTAGCACACACGAGGGCTCACACAGGTTTAGGAAACTGTGGGAACGGCTTCGGTCTAGAGGTTCAGTCATCCTTCAATATCTGGTGCGAGTACCACCTCCCGGACCCTCTGGACGGATCACTTAGGTCCCCAAAGCTCTTAGAGCGTGACCGACAGGCAGAACTTTCTCTAGGACTCCAAGCTGGGCGCTGTTCAAGAATGAAACCTCACCACGCAGACACCTCTCAGTCACTTTACTGGCCACACAGACACCTCTCAGTCACTTTACTGGCCCCCTGAACCTCTCTGTGGCCAGGCTGCTCACCTGTAGGCCAGCCCTGTGCTCACAGGTCCCAGCACTTGCCTTCGGGCTCTTCCAAGCATGGGGAGCCTTCCCTTCTCATCCCTCAATCATACCACAGAAAGTTCTCAAAGGACAATGTCGCCAGTCCCTCACCTCCGAGGCACACCTGCTGTTGTCTGTCCCCGTCTCATTCTCCAGAATTCTGCCCCAGACCTCACCGCCCTTCCCCCCGTTGCCAGCCTGCTCCTTCCACCCCACAGACCAGGCCCATCTTCCTGCTCAGGGGGGTCGATGGAGCGGCCAGCAGGCTTGAGCCCGCGTTCCCTCCTGGGGGGCACACAGAGGAAAGGACTGTTTTCCCACAAGGGCACCCTCCAGGTGCCTGTGCCCCCTCAACCCCAGTGAAGTCACCCAAGGCCCAGAATTTATGCCACTGAGGATTCTACCCCTTTCTCTACTCTTTTAAGTTCCTGCCTTTAATAGTTTTTGCCATATTAAAAGGTCTATTTTATTCATCTTAATTATTGAGAGTAATTATCTTCATATTTTAGCTAGAGTCCTTTAATCAATCTTGTCACTTTTAACTTAGAGAAATCTCGCTATTTTTAACTGTTTGACCTGTTTTCCCCTCGAGCACCATTCATTTTCTAGGCTTTAAACTTTCCTGACAATCTTCTATTCTTTTCATGTTTATGCTCGCCCTTTATCCTGTGTTTCTGATCTTCATTCTTTTTAATTCTGGTTTTCTGGTTTCAAAGCTCTTTTAAACCTTTATATTTATTTTATTGTATTTTAATCCTTCTTAGTATGGCTCATGTCTCTTTTTTCTTAGCTTCTATACTTTAATCCTACTGTAACATTTTAAATGTCCCCTTCTGCCATTTTAATGACCATAATTTAGTTTGCTGTACCCTGTTTTAAGTGTTTGTTGGATTTGGTTTTCAATTTTATTGTAATTTTAACAGCTTTATTGAGATATAATTCATACACCACACAATTCACCTGTTTAAACTATACAAGTCAGTGGTTTTTTAGTATATTCACAGGTATGTGCACCCATCACAAGTCAGTTCTAGAACATTTTCGTCACCTCAAATGCTTTAGCTATCACCCCTCTGTGCCCCCAGCCCAGCCCTAAGCACTCACTAATCTACTGTCCTATTCTGGACTCACCTCTAAATGGAATCCCATAGTCATGGCCTTTTGTGATTGGCTTCTTTCTCCATTGAATGATCACGGCATCCTGGCTGAAAAGTCAGTTGACCACAGATGTGTGGGTTTATTTCTGGACTCTCAATTCTATTCCATCAGTCTCTAATTCTATCCTTGTGCCAGTACCATGCTGTCAGGATTACTGTTGCTTTGTAGTAAGTTTTGAAATTACAATGTGTGAGTCCTCTTACTGGATTCTTCTTTTTCAGGATTGTTTTAGCTTTCTACATACCCTCTAATTCCATATGACTTTTAGAATTAGTTTATTGATTTCCACAAAGAAATCAGCTGGGATTCTTATAGGAATTGCGTGGAATCTGAAGATCAGTTTGGGGAGTACTGACATCTTAACAATGTTAAGTCTTCTGACCTATGAACAGGGGATATTTTCCCAATTACTTAGATCTTAAGTCTCTGTCAATATTTTGTAGTTTTCAGAGTATATGTTTTGTACTTGTTTTGTTAAATTTATTCCTAAGTATTTTATTCTTTTTGATACTATTGTGAACAGAATTGTTTTCTTAATTTCATTTTTGGACTGTTCATTACAAGGGTAAAGAAATATAACTGATTTTTGTATATTGATCTTGTCCTGCTACCTTGTTGAACTTGTTTATTTTTGAAAAGTCACAGGGCAACAGCTTGGGGGAAGAGTACACACCATAAGCAGGGAGGTACAGACACTAGAACCACCCCATCCTCTTCACAGCTGGACTCACCTTGCCACTGAACCTGGGAAACCCGCTTAAATGCCTGTCTCAGTCATTAGCCCCAGGGAGCACAACTTCTGTCTTCCGACTGTGATCCTTTTCTGAGGGATTACAAAGTTAACTTCTATTTCTCTTCCTTTCTGTCCTCAGCACAATTTAACAAACACAGAATGACTGCTAAACACTTGAAGAAAATAATCCAAATTTGCAAAACACATCAGTTTAGGTGACTGTTTTCATTACCAAGATATTTTTGCCTTTTGCAAAACAGATCACTGCAGCTTTCTGTAACACATTTGAAATATGCCCGAAATCCAAACTCTTTGTTTATGGCCTTTTAGAAACACTCATATATATCCAGGCGCACCTGTAAATTTACATGAAGCAATACGTCATCTTTATTTATTATTTAAGTCTTGTCTACTCCATAAGAGCTTGGAGGGAAGGTTTTATGTTAATTTTGCAAACTGGGAAGACACAGCTCAAGGCAAGAAAAGACTAAAAAGCTGTGCATTCATCCCTTGTCTCCTGCGCGAGGAAAGTCACTGAAGGGGCACCTAATTAAATTAAATTGGCTAAACATTTACTTAGCACCTACTCTGCTCTCAGCAGACAATGCACAGACATTAAGGACAGAAAGTATGTGAGGGGTGCGGCCGCCACCCTCAAGGAGGGTGGCTTAGTTGGGAATAAGTCACACAGATAAATAGCTGAGACACAGCGTGGCAGGCCTGTCCATGAGCCTAAACAGCTGAGAGGTGGTGACAAGACCACGCGGGGATGAGATGAGCCTCCTGAACGGTCAGGAATGGGCTCACTGCGCGTGTGCGTGACAATCTAAAAATGCTGTCATCTCATCGTCGTAGGTATTTGCCCTCTTAATCTCACCACTGACACCCTTAGTGCCCAGTCTCTGAGCCGTGCTGATCCTTCTTCCCAGCACTGGGCCTCCAGAAAACTAGGACCACTCATGGTGTGATGAGGACACCCCTTCAAGGGTTAGGCAGACGACATACCCAGACTGAAGCCAGCTGTGGGTTAAACAGCAGCTGAATAAATGGGGAAGGTGAATGGGGGAAGGTGGGTTCCCTCAACAGGGGGTGGCACACCTCTCTGCCTCACCAATTGCTATTAAAGAAATGCAGTTCAACGTTGCCTCGTTTTATTTTTACAGAAAAGTTGAAAGGCTGACTTTGTAGGTGAAATTTCTGATTTTTAAATGCCAACAACTACAATTAAAACAAACACCATGAGGCCAACAAAATACACTGCCAGATGTGGCCCAAAGGCCCTGCTCTGTGTACACTGTCGCCTGTAAGCTCCACGACACTCTGGAAAGATATATATTATTATGCCAGATAATCCTGATGAGGAAGCTGAGGCAGAGAGAGGTCAAAATTTGATGAAGGACTCCCCAACAGGAAGTGACAGGACAAGAATTCTAACCCAGGGGCTTCCCTGGTGGTGCAGTGGTTAGGAATCCGCCTGCCAATGCAGGGGACACGGGTTCGTGCCCTGGTCCGGGAAGATCCCACATGCCGTGGAGCGGCTAGGCCCGCGAGCCACAACTACTGAGCCTGCGCGTCTGGAGCCTGTGCTCCACAACGGGAGAGGCTGCGACAGTGAGAGACCCGCGCACCGCGATGAAGAGTGGCCCCCGCTTGCCGCAACTGGAGAAAGCCTTTGCACAGAAATGAAGACCCAACACAGCCATAAATAAATAAATAAATAAATAAATAAATTTATATATATATAAAAAAGAATTCTAACCCAGGCTGTCTTACATCAAAAGTCCATTCAGGTGTGATAGTCTCAAGGGGCTACTTTGAATTTCCAAGGACCTCAAGCCATGGAGAAGCCCAGCAAAAAAAGTTATTTAAGGCTATTTCTCTCTTAATTTCTCTTTACTCTAAAAAAATTACTCATCTGCTTATTTTTAATGCCTTTCTTTCAATAGGTCAGGAAATAAGAATGCTTATTAGATCCACAGGTCATGATATTTTAAGCATTCAGATAATCATATTTCCAAGCCAAATGTTAGGTGGGAATCCCCAGCACACCTCTCAGTTCCTGAAGCCTTTTCTTCCCTGCCTCAGGACCCAGCACAACTTTCTGGTTTCCTGTCCACTTAAAGGCTGATGCTCCCCACCCCTTCCCCTGAGGAACTCCAGTCATTCAACCAGTCACACATCTACTCAGCACTTAAGACACTCAAAGATGAAGTCTGCTCTTGGGGGGCTTTCCTACCTCCAGGGGCTCCTGCCTTTTATACACCTGTTGTGTGGTAATATCTGTGTGTTACCATCTCCTCCAAAAGACTTAGACACAGGGAAGTCAGACAGGGGGGGCAGTGATTCCATTAACTAAATGAGGAAGCAAAGGAAGAGACACAGCTCCCTCAGACTGGCAGCTCGGTCACTCAGCAAGCATACCACCTCCCTCCTGCAGGCACCAAGCCAAGTATTGGGGACGCTGTGGTCTGTCCTCATCCAGCAAACATTCTCTGGAGCTGTTAGTGAGGCCAGTCTCCACAGGTTACTTGCTATGCCCACATAGTCAAGCACACAGGCCTTAAGTTTTAAAAAATTACACACCTTTTAGTTTTACTTGGCGTTCATAACTTTTTTCCATTTGCTTGGTTTTCTCTGTACCCATATCGAATTCACACTGAGACTCTCTGCTAGCATACAAATTTCCCTTCACACATTCACAGGCACTAGGCAACTGATCCTTTGCATGGACTTCCGTCCCCCACCCCCCCACGTCTGTCATCATGATTTCCCTTCATCATCTCTCCAGGCTTTCCATTGTCCCCCCTCTTCCTGGACCCCATGCTTTCCTGTCTCTTGGCTTAGCCTGTCATTTGGTGGTGTACATCCTCCTGTAGCTTCCTAAAAGGGAACTTGGGAGATTAGAGATGAATTGTTTCTAATCCGCATGTATGAAAATGTGTGAGGTCCTTATTCTCACACCTCACTGATTGGAAGATTCCAGGGTGAAAGTCCATCCCCTTCAGAAAGTTGATGGTGTTGCTCCAAGCTCTCTAGCTTCCGTTACTACTGGGAAGTCTGATGTCTCCTCTCTGGAGGCTCTTCAGGCCCCAGACTTCTGAAGTCTCAGGCTGTTGGATCCTGGTGTGGGTTTCTTTATGTTCATCATGCTAGACATCTGCTAGGTCTTTTGATCTAGGACTTAACATCCTTCAGATCTGGGAAAATTCCGTGTCATTTCCCGTCATCTCCTCCCCTGCACACACACTCCCTCCCCCTACTATGAACTTGAACTCCTACTGTGTGGACATTGGATCTTTTAGGCTCAGCTTCTTATTTTCAACTTAAGCTCTCCTATTTCCATCCCTTTTGAGTTTCTGTTCTTTACAGATTTTCTCAACTTTATCTCACTATCTTCCCTTCCACCAAATCTTTTATTGCAATAGTCATATTTCTTTTACTTCCAAGAGCTCTTTTTTATTTTCTGCATGTCCCTCCTTTATAGCCTCTTGCTCTGGTTTCATGGATGCAGTACCTTCCTTCTCTCTCCTTTCCTTTTTTTCTGCTCCTCACTTTGTTTCTATTTCCTAAGTTAGTTTGTTTCTCTTACATTCATGTTAGAGTTCTCAAATGCTTGGTGAAACGTTAAAATGCTTCATTAAAATACTGCTGTACATTAAAAGTCCTGTGTTTTGCAGGGTCGGGAAGAGAAAGGGAGAGGCTGCCATTGTGTGAGCTTCCATGAAGCGTGAGCAGGCAGAGGCCGGCTATTTTGCTAGGAAACCCCTAAATTTCAGGATCTAGAAGACTTTTCTCTTGGACTGGTCAGTTTCTGCAGAAAAGAAGCCTCCAGCCTCTGGCCTGAGGGACTGTAAGCCTGGCTGCCAGTGTTTTAGGAGCCACAGGGGGAAAGGCAGTGAAGACTCCTACCTCATTGTGTATAGAGGTTATCTCAGACCGCCTGTTATCAGCACTGGACCCTGTCCACAGCTGCATCTCATGTCTGAGAGTCTCAAAAGTCTCCAGTGCATCTTCTCTTGAGGTTAAGTCCAAGGAATGAGGAATCACTGGAGGTACTAATGAGGAAAGACTAAGCCACGAAGTCCAGACCTCTGTCTTTGTGGGAAAGGGCTTGTTACCTGGCTATGCCAAGTAGGGGAGGGGACCTGGGGGTGCAATGGCTCTTCACAGACTATAAACCAATCCTCTTGTCTCTAGCCCCATCCAAACTGGTGCTTTCAGAGGTCCCTGGTTTATTTCAGGTTTGAGGTGTCCACTCTTGGCTACTGCCCCGCACAAGCATTCAGCTTTCCCAGTCTGCTCGGTCAGTTACCATTTGTACATCTGCCTTTGAGCACAAAAATGTAGACAACTCTCCCTGCCGTCACTTCCTGTCCTATTCTCTTTGTACTTGCAGGTTTATTCCTTTTATAGCCTATCATCACTAGGAAGGAGTTGGAAGAGTGCAGAAAAACACATCTATTCCTTCTGTCATCTTTTACTGAAAGCTCTGACCCTAAGATTTTTAAACAACTTTGGTTAATCAGGAGGGGTTAAACAGCATGGGATAAAAATCAAGAACTGAGAAAAATAAAGGACTAAGGAAGGTTTTTAAAGTTTCAGAGTCTATTGTCCCTAGTTTAACTTTCTTAGAAGGTTCAAATCCCACCTCCACCACTTCCTGATTGCTTAACCTCATGTAAGTTACTTAGCATCTCTTAACTTTAATTTTCTTACCTGTAAAATGGTAATGATACCACCTACTTTGCAGGGCTAGAAAATGCAATCATGCAACACACAGATCAGGTACTTAAAAAATACTGGCTTAGCATAAGAAGGAAGAGATAAATTTTGGTTTCTGGACACCAGGAATGGGAGATGTTGGAGGGACATCCATATAGAGATGTTTGCTGGGAGTCAGAATGGGTTTCATTCAGCAAACGTTTCCTGAGCGCTTTTTATATAGGAGGTCCTGAGCCAGGCGCTGAGGAACAGAGTTGAAAAAATAACGTGAAATCATCCTACCTCAGGGCAGAACGTGGTAAGAGGGACGGGCTGGCACTTAGAGGGGAGAAGTGAAAACTGTCCGTGCAGCCCGGGGAGGAACCGAGACTGCCTTTACCTTTCTTGGTCTTGCAAGGTCCACGTTCAGGGTGGATCTCTTGTAAGGGAAGAGGCACCACCTTGGCCAGCCCCGCGTTCAGCATGTACTGGTACAGACGCTTAAATGTCCTCTCGCACAGCCCCTGCAAAATTGAAATGCTGCTGTTAGGTAGAGCAAGGTGTTTGAAACTATTCGAGGGTCATGTAAACGAACAAGTGGGGACCTGAGTTAACTGATGATCTTGAATGAGGAAACACTGGAGGCACTAATGAGAAAATACTGCCAAGCTACCTTGTCCAGGGAACAAAATGAGTCTGCAGCAGCATATAAACCATCCTTTTGATTATGAGTGGGGAAAGAGATTTCCCTACAAAGATCCTGAAAGGATGCACCTGAAAGGGGTGAGAATGAGGCAGATGGGGGCAGCACTAGAAAATTTTCACTGTATACCTTTTCATATTGTTTTGGTTTTTTTAAACAAGTAAGTGTATTATTAATTATTAATAGATATATACATACATACACACACCTCTCACAGGCAGTGGAAGAGAAAAGATTAAATTTAAGAACTTTAAAAAAAATTTAGTCTATCTGTGAAGTTTCAACAAAATGAGGCCGAGTACCTCCACCCCATCACTCACATTTCTGCGAGGAGGCAACACAACCAAAATGACCCAAAGCTCCCCTAACTGTCGAGGTTACCAACGAGCAGCCTCCAGTGCAGGCCGTGTTTTTACATCTACACGTTTTTTTTGAAAAAAGTAATTTACTTGCCAACATTGAAAAGTGAGAGAGTTCATGTTAAAAAAACCAGGTTCTGGCTTCTCTTGAAAAACAGGATCTGGCAACAAATCCTAGGCCTGTGGTTCCTCCCCGCATCAGCCAGCGGGAGGTGAGGACCAGCTGCTCCCTCCAGACAGGCACGCCCGACCCGGACGCCCTGGCCTTCTCTGCCCATCAGACCCCTTACACGGTGAGGCCGAAGGTCAGTTCCTGTTTATCACCATTTTTGTGCTGCTTTTCTCTCATGATAGTTAAGAGGAAAGTTGAATAATTCTTGAATCCATATTGATATAAAAAAAATTTTTTTTTTTTTTTTTTTTTGCCCACGCCACGTGGCTTGCAGGATCTCAGTTCCCCAACCAGGGATTGAACCTGGGCCACAGCAGTGAAAGCGCTGAATCCTAACCACTAAACCACCAGGGAACTCCCTCAAAAACTTATTTTACACTTGGCCTGTTTCACTAATCCGTACCACCCTCCTGGCCACTACTAGCATCTGATTTTGCCACCTCTGGACGACAGGCAGGTTACCACCTGAAAAGCAGGAGGCACTTGCGACTGAGAGTGGCTCATGGCGCCTCCCAGGTCTCCTCTTACACTCGGGGGGCGAGAGGCAGCATACGTCTGAGGGCTGCTGCCACCACCCACGTACGTGTGATCACCTCTCGGAGGAGCCAGTACGCTAACTGCTGGGCGGCAGAACATACTGTTATCAAAGAAATACAGACAACTCACATATGGCTCATTTAACCTGCTGGCTGGTAAACGGCACCTCTTGTTAATCCAGCCGTGCCCCCAGCGTCATGGAAAGACCCTACGGAGACGCATCCATCAAAGCCTAGCCCTCAACATATGGCCCTGAGCCCTGGACCATCCTATGGGGGGCTGCCATCAAGGACTCACATCATCTGCCCAGAGGATGGAGGATGACACGGTCCTTCCCTTACGGGGGGGCCACCGTTGAGGACTCGCACGATCTGCCCAGTTAAAGAAAGTGGCCTTCCCCACTCCCCCCAAAAGACAGCATCCATATTCACGGCGTCCACCTCATCCAGAGGTTAATTATTCACTAAATCCTGCTCAGCCTTCTCTGACCCCTATTTCCAGCTGCTGACTAAACATCACCAAGTCAAAGTCCCAGAAGATCTTCATACTCAATAAATCCTAAAATCAAATTTGCCATGTGCCTCAATCTCAGGCAAACTCATTCCTCTTTCTGAACTCTCTACTTTCATTGTACACTCGTTCAACAAATCTGGGCTCAGCGTCTCCGTGGGCCAGGCCATCCCTCATGGTGGGGGGTGGCAGGCGCGGTCCCTGCCCTCAGGAGCCCGCCCTCCAGCTCTGGTCCACTCCAGGGAGGGGCTGCCACTCACGCTGGACAACAGAGTCCTTCTCCTTTGTTCCTCCCCACACCCGACACCCACACCCCGGCTTCAGTCACTCACCAAGTCCTGCTAGTGCCACCCCCCAAATGTCACCAACAATTCAAGCTGTCACCCACCCTACCTGAGGCCACAGCACTCACCTCCCCTCCCTGCCTCCAATCTCCTCCCCATCCATCAGTTCATTTCCCAAACACTCAAACTGCAGTTTACCAGGCTAAAGGCTGAAACCCAAGTCCTCAGCCTGGCAATTGAGACCTTCCTTATCTGGCTCCAACTTTCCTTTCCAGCCATGTCTCTTACTACTCCCGCCGGGCACGCTGCCGCCTTGCTGCCCCCTGTGTCACTGCCAACCTCGGAAACACCCCATCACCTCCCACAGCTCCACGCCTTTGCTCCCGCCCGTCTCCTCTGCCTGGAAGATGGTCTCTCCTCTGTCGGATGATGCTGACTTCATCTTCAAAGCCCAGCTCAACTGGAACTGGCTCTACAAAGCTTTTCCCATCTCTCCTTTCACGCAACTCAAACACATCCTTCCAAGGAGCAGTCTGGCCTGAGTGTGTGGTCACACGTCAGCCCCTCCAATTAGACTGCTCTGCGACATCGTAAGACTGTCATCCTGGTTAATTTTTGCCATGGTGGTGCGAAACACAGTTCTGACTCCAAACAGACACTCACTAAAGTATCTGTCGCATGAATAAATAAATAAAATAAACAGTGTCCTGTATCAGTCAAATCTTGTCACTTAGATCGTCCACAGCATTGACCTGAGACTGCTCAGTTTCTCTACCCTTGAGTGACTCAGCAGGGCAGAGGGTTTCAATCTTCAGTGTCTGCATGGGCTGGACGAACAATATAAAGAACAAAGCAGGCAGATATTTGAGCTTGCAGGAGTTTCCTTCATCTTGACTAGGGCCTCTCAGGAAGAGGCCTTATCAGTCTACCTTTTATTCCCCACTTTTGACAGACACTCAGACACTGAGAAATATTTCTCTCCTCCTGAACAGCAGTGCTCATGGAGTGACAAATGGCACTGCCTGGGCGTCTGAGAGCTGACAGGAGGTAAGGGGCCTGGGGTGGGCGGCCAGCACACAGCCAGCTCCAGATAACTGCTATCACAAGAGACCACGGGCCCAGGCTGGCCAGAGCCTCCGATATTTCAAGGGAAGATGGTAACCTAGATTGTGAGGCAAAATCTCAATTTTTAAAAGATGCTAGGTCAAAGTTCTTTTTAACAATGTGCAGGCCGAATCTGACCCACAAGCTTTGGTTTATAACCTCTGCTTTAAAGAGGCTTGGGCATACAGTGCATTTAGCAGGAAGGGAGAGAGCCCTTCCCTCAGCGCAGTGAAATCCGAGAGCAGAGCCCCCCCCCCCCGGGGGCAGCACAAGGCGAGGAGCAAGAAGGATCTTCCTGGACTCTACAACCAGACTCCAAGCCATGCTCCTCTGGGGACTAATTACTATCACCCCAAATCTTGACTTCAAATCGTACTGTTTAACCTACAGGGCAGTTTTACTTTCCTCCCGTTTCCAGTGTTGGCTCTTTCCTAACTTCTACCGAAGAGGGCTCAAATCAGACCGGAAGCGGCATCACCCCTGTGCTTTCTTCCTCCCACTCTCACTTCATCACTGCCTCTGTTCCTGGACCCAAAGATGAAGCAGGTCCATAACTGCTTTTCTCCCTGTGTTGTCACTCCTTCTCAGTAGTCACTCTGTTATTTCAGCATAAAACCACTGGGAACAAAATTACAAGCTTGATTACGAAAGTAAATGTAAATGCCCAGATTCACCATTCCACAGGAACTTTTATAGCAGGACTTGGCGCAAATCCCCGGGAAAACTGGAGGCCACCCAAGAGCAGGAAGGACTTAAATTAAAGACTGAGCCCTTTTTCATTCTGTAAAGCAAAGGAAAGTTCTGCTGGTTTCATGGCTATGTAACAGGGAAGGGCCAATTTTGACTCCATGTTGATCTGTTTGACTTTAACCTTTGCTTTCCGTTGCTTTTGTTATTATAATCATACATAATGACCTGCCTCAGGGAACCCTGCCCCTCTGCCTGAAAGTTGAACTAAAGTGCCTTTGTTCAGCTCACAGGGAGACAATCTGACCCTGCCCACCGGTGAATGGCTGCTGAGAAGAAGAAATTAACATATCCCCTCCCGGATGCTGGCCAAGCCAGGCAAAACTAATGGCCATTTTACTTTACTTCCTCACCTCCTACCCCGCTCTGTTCTATAAAAAAAACTGGCCTCCAGACCTGGATAGGAAGGTTTTTGGGGACCCTAGTCCGCATCTTCTCGGTCTGCCGACTTTCCGAATAAAGTCATTATCCCTTGCCTCAACACCTCGTCTCCCGATTTACTGGCCTGTCGTGCGGCGGACAGAACGAGCTTGGACTCGGTAACAGCTAGGGATGGTCAAGTCCATGACAGGGTTTTCAACTGCAACGCGCTGAAATCTACACTTGACGATGCTCCCCACGGCGTCACAAACGGATCCAGCCCCCCACACGGGCAGGGGCAGCTCACCAGCTCCTCCCTCAGCTTTCCCAGTGTCTCTGTCCGGTTACTCCGTGTGCTCAGCACAGCCGAAAGCTTCTCCATAAGGATGTCGTACTTGCTCCTCCTGTGAGAAACATAAAACACTTCATTTTTTTCCACACCTATTGCTAAAGACTGCCTCTTTTTTAAAGATGACAAGATTTAAATGACAACATATCAAACTACAGAACCTTGTGGTCTTAGGTCTCAGAGAACATCCAGCCCAACTCCTTGTCCTTTACAGCT
Source organism: Balaenoptera musculus (assembly GCF_009873245.2). Lineage (NCBI taxonomy): Eukaryota > Metazoa > Chordata > Mammalia > Artiodactyla > Balaenopteridae > Balaenoptera > Balaenoptera musculus. Next base: position 70,652,739 of record NC_045799.1, read on the forward strand.
GGAAAGACTGGGGCTCTGAGTGGTTCAGTCTCACGGCCAAGGTCACCGAACTAGTGGCAGTGTACAGACTAGCCTCTGTGGCTAAAACTGTCATGAAATGATTCTTTAAAATGCCTTACATCTTTTGATCATACTGATAAATGGAATACTGCCTGCCATATCAGTAAACAAAGGATGTCACAGTCATCAGCAATTGCAGCCCTCCAAGGTGAGCTGGTGAGCCCTGAGGAAACTCAGGAAAGAATACCTGTCATCTAGCAGCCATCAGACTGCAGCCACTCCCCATGGTGGGCCCTGAGGAAACTCAGGATGTGAAAACACAGGATACTGGCCCCAAATAGCTGAGGTGCATATCAAAGGAATGATTTCAGTGAGTCCAGACTCTTGCACCTTGCCATACACAGAAAAGCGCTAAATTCCTTAACTTGGTTTTCTTTAACAATTATCTTTTGACGTTCAGATTACCTGCTCTGGGCTTGAAGTCCTAAAAATTCCCACCGAATAAAACATAACTCTCAACTTTTAGATTGTGAATATTTTTTGAGTTGACAATACCTTAAAGTTTAGGAAGCACCAACATATTTCCTTATAAATCACTTGGTAAGAAAGGATAGGAATTATTTCATAAAGAAGTTAAGCTTTTCTAAAATTCAGGCACAAAATGTGAACCCAGGTCTTCTTCCTCGAAATACAGTGCCCTCTGCAGTAATCAGGACACCTCTCTGATTCTGAAGCCCTGGTTTCTACCTCACTTCGCTGGCTTGACTGACTTTCCCTTCCTTTGCATTTTTATTGTGAAGTGGATGTCATAATAAATGCTTACAAGCTAATGGATGCCAAAGGAAGCTATTAAAGGAGCCAAGGGCTCCCCAGCTGTGTGTGGGTGGGGGGGTGTTGGAGGAGGGGCGGAGAGGAAGGTATTGTCATGCAGCTGGGAAAGGTGAACTTGGCTTTAACTGCCCACAGGTTTAGCAGCAGGGAGGGCATATATATGGGATCCAGAGACGCCCACTTCTCCATTTTTACTGCCTTTCAACGAATGAAAGAATAGATGAAGGCACAGATATTCACTGCGTATGAACTAGTACCAAGCTGTGTCATGGCCATTCTACAGAAAAGGAAACAGTGGTTCAGATAGGTCAAGTGATCGTGCCCGAATCAGGAGCAAAGATTTAAATACGGATCTTGACTTAGTCCATTGTTCTCTCTTCTACCCACAGAACTCTGTCACCATAACAAATCAAATTTGACTTATTTACTTTTATTTTTACACTCCCAAATTTCACCAAAATGTTAATAGTTCCTATTGCTGGGCTGTGGGGTGATAGGTATTTTTTGCCCTTCTTTTCTATATAATTTCCAGATTTTCTAAATAAGCAAGACTTATTCTCATAATCCAAAATAGGTGGTAAATATCTTTTTTTTGGGGGGGGGTTATTTATTTATTTATTTATTTATGGCTGTGTTGGGTCTTCGTTTCTGTGCAAGGGCTTTCTCTAGTTGCGGCAAGTGGGGGCCACTCTTCATCACGGTGCGCAGGCCTCTCACCATTGCGTCCTCTCTTGTTGCGGAGCACAGGCTCCAGGCGCGCAGGCTCAGTAATTGTGCCTCACGGGTCTAGTTGCTCCGCGGCATGTGGGGTCTTCCCAGACCAGGGCTCGAACCCGTGTCCCCTGCATTGGCAGGCAGATTCTCAACCACTGCGCCACGAGGGAAGCCCCTAAATATCTTTTTTTAAAAGCTAGTCATATTCTGATTTGGCCTCTAGGATTTTTAAAGGTATAATACACATGGCTGAAGGACAGAGGTAAGGGAGCATTCTGGTGTCTCACACTGTACCTGTCCATGTGAAACCGATTCAGGAGGAGGAGGATTGAGTGCTGCTGGGCTCCGGTGGGTAATCGGATCACATGTGACTGCATCGTAATGAGCCCATTTTTGTTCAAAATTTTCCTATGATAGTGGAGCTTCCCAGCATCAACCCTGGAGGAGAGGAAGAGAGTGGGCGGTCATTTTGCTTTGTTGGTTGCTTTCACCCCACAGTGTGGAGGACATGAACACCAGAGACACACACCTCCTATCCAGCCAACCTAAGAGAACAGTTGCTATGTGACAATGGCCTTGGAAAGAACAGCCGTGCCTCAGCCTAAGGCACACCCCAGACCCCCAAGAGAGGTGGATGGGGAGATGGGGGTAGAGGATAGGGGAAACGGAGTGGGAAAAGATGGCTGGCGTGGGAGACAGTGAGGGTTATATTAGCAAGGAGCTGATCAGACATGGGTCTCTAATCATATAGCGGCCAATAACCAGGGTTGCCATGCATTCTGGCTTGCCAGGTGGTCTCAGTTTATGCCCATTGCCTTGGCGTCCCTTCTGGTCATCTCCACCTTCCACTCTCAAAATGTCTGGTTTGGACAATAAATTCTATGGTCACCCCAGGGTCTCTCTTTCTTTTTTTTTCTTTTTTCAGCCGCACCATGAGGCATGCAGGATCTTAGTTCCCCAGACCAGGGATCAAACCCATGCCCCCCTGCAATGGAAAGGCAGAGTCTAAACCACTGGACTGCCAGGGAGTCCCCTTTTTTTGGTCTTTTTTTCCAGGGTCTCTTCAATGAGAAAGCATCGTGCTTCCAATCACCATGGATGTGGGGACTGCCCAGGTGGCAGGGCCCAATGATCAGGGAGCCCCAGCATTTACAGCAGAGAAGCAAAGCATCCCCTCACTTGAAAGCAGTGCTGTGGAGGTCTCGTTGGAGCTCTCCTTGCCACCGGGACCGGCCTAATCGCTCCAAAATGCAGTAGGAGAAGTCGGGGAGCTTCAAGTCGGGGTCACCCTCCAAGCCGATCAAGGCCCGGTACCGCATGTCTTGGGAGGCAACGATGATCAGTTTCTTCCCCCACCTGCAAATCAGAAGCCACCGCAGGAAGAAATAACTGTAATTGATTTTTAAGAATATCGAAATATAAAAAAGCAGAACCTTAGTGAACCATCATTTCCTGCTTCTTCTTGGAGGTTCACAATACCCCAGTTAAGGAGGTTTCCATCCTAGAACCACAGAGCGTTCAGGGGGAACAGAGCCAGTCTCACCAGTTCCTTGCTCAGAGCCCTCCCCATCCGGCCAGGCCCTCAGGCCATACCCCTGACTCCCCACCAGGGCCTGGCCCGTCCTATACACCCCCACGGCCCTGCCCTGCATCCACAACAGTCCCGCTGGTCCTCTGCCCAGCTGCTGTACCCTCACATCTTCAGGCCACTGATTCTCATCATTCAGGCCACTGCTCAGATACCAACACCCCAGGTCTTCCTGAAAATGCTAACCAGAGTCTATCCCTCGCCTCTGACCATTTCCAGACTCTTCACAGCACCTGGCACTCTCAGAAATGGCCGCTTTTTTGGGTACACATTTCTGCAATAAGCGCCATAAGAGGGGGCAGGTTGTCATCAGGGTCCCCAAGACATCCTCAGGGCCTAGAATGGTCTGGTGCACAGCAGGGTCTCTGTAAATATCCAATAAGTGAACAAACTCGTCTCCTGAACTGGATGGATAAAACAAACTTCAGAATCAAAAACAGTGCCCTGTGTCATCAGTGGACCTGCAGCCTGTTGGAGACCAGACTTGGGACAAATCATTAGTTCCTCCTACTGTCTTGGTGTGCGAAAAATAATGCCTGAAAAAGAGGCCAAGAACACTTCCCAGCCAGGTGCTTCGAGATGTCGCAGCTGGAAAAACTGACTTCTCTGCTGAGGTCGAACAGTCTACGGCGCTGAAGATGGAGACTCCACCCTGGCGCCTTGCCTGCTGACTTAAATGGCCATCTTGGGCAGACTGTCTCAGGTCCTAGCCCTGCCAGAGATCCCACAAGGGTGCGCTGGCAGAGAAGCCATCCCCACTCACTCCTTGGCATTGAGACGCACCAGTTGGAGGAGCTCCCTCTCCCAGGGGAATGAGTCACCAAGGGTCCATATTAGAGCCCACGGGCTCCCAACCCCTCCCACCTAGAGCCACCATCTACTGCCCCCAGCCTGTGGTTTACAGATGCCTGATCGCAAGGCCTGTCTTCAGTCACATCGCTCAGTCTGACAGTTCCTCCTCTTGCCCCCCTTGCTGCCCAATACCAGATGACTTCATTGCTCCCACTGAACGGGCAAAAAGGAAAAAGAGGAGGTTGTCAACGGTTTCCTTTAACTGCAGCTTCCTTCACATTGCCTGTGACCCATAATTAGTCTTCCGCATAGTCACAGGCTCTGTATGGTCCATCTTCAAACAGAATGTGAGGCTGTGCATACACGTGACGGACAGAAAGTCTACTTTTCTGTGTCTGCGTGTCACAAACTTAGGACCTGTGTTCTCTGTCTCGAAACAGGCTCATTGAGTTAAATTGGAAGAGGTCAGTTGAGAAAAGTTTGAAAACAGGGGAGCTGATTTGCTGCTTTAAGAATGTGTTCAGGGTGGTTTACTCCCCTGTCCCATCAGAACTCCAACATCTCCCAGTAGCTGACTCTAGGACTCCTGCCCGAGGCCCAATTTGCTGACCCTGGTCATCACATAGGTTATCCAACACTGATTAAGCGCCACGCAAAGTACCGGAGATGCCAAGATAAATAAAAATGGCATCTGCCTTCACGGAGCTCAGAGTCTACTGAAGAGAAAGACAAGAAAAGGAACACTTACTCTGGGATTCGATAACTGTGTGTCAAGGTCATGAAATGACATGTACGAGGAGCCCCCATTCAGGCCTATGTGTGTGAAGAGAGCCTGTGTGCGGTCACCAGGGAGGGCTCTTCCTGAGCTGGCAGGAAGCTGGGTGAGGGAGGGTCAGGAAACAGAAGTTGCAAAGCTCCAGAGCCAGAGGAGGGGAGGGGAGGTCAAGAGGGAGAAAGAATGAGTATAGCTGTTTCTTCCAAGAAGCATGGCTGCAGCAACAGAATCACAGCTACAGGGGATCCAAGGCCAAGAGGTCTTGTTTTAAGATGAACGAGCCATGGTAATGGGCTGACGAGAAAGTACTGGTCAACAGGCAAAAGCTGAAAATAAAGGAGAAAGAGGAGCTAGCTGACAGAGGTAGGAAAGAGCACGAGGTAGAGGGGAGAAACGGAGGAACAGAAGCATCCAGATGACTGCCCGAGGCAGGGCCCGGTTTCCCGTCTCCCCTGAGGTGAGGGAGGGGGAGAGAAATATGGGCAAGTCTGCAAGCTGAGGAAGAAGGTGGCAACTAGGAGAGTTCACACCGGAAGCTTCTCCCTGTTCCGTCCAGTAGGAAGGGAGGTGGGGATGGGGCGAGGGGCTTGAGGCAGTCTGGGAAATTGGGACCCTGACTGAAGACTCACAGAAGTATGGCTGGGCAGCAGAGGACGCAGCCTGGACAAGAGAGCGAAAGGCACCCATCCAAATGACAGCTGCCTGTCCTGCCCAAAGGGCCAGGCCTGTGGACACAAAGGGAAGAGAAAGGCAGCGCCCCACCCCCGCCCCCAGCAAAACTAGCCCCAAGAGGAGGGGAGTGGTAAAGGCCGAGGACTGGCTTGGGGCAGGGCCGACGCACCCTGATGGGCACGAGGGTGGCACGCCCGTTGTGGCGTTCTGACCACACCCCCAACTTAAAGCAGGATGATGCCCACAAGTTTCCCATGATGCAAATCAGTTACCTGCCAAAGGCTTCCACCATCGTACAGCGGGGCTGTAACATCTTGGTCCTGATGTCACTGGTAATGTTTTTCCTCTCCTTAAAGTACTGGCATGAGCCCTGGATGCCGTCTTTATTCTCCAAGATCATATGAATGGGGTAGACATCCTCCAAAGGGACCGGGTCCCTCCTGGACTCCAAAATGCCAGTTTCCAAATCAATTTCTTCATACCTAAGGGGGAGATCACAGATATCAAACCACAGCTGAGCCTCAGAAATGACACGTTTGGCGTGTTCTTCCGACAACCTCTGGCAGAGGTCGGAGAGAGGGAGTGCGATTACCTCGTCGCACCCGCCTTGCAAACGCAGGTCATCTTAACAAGCAGCGTCCCTGCCTCTCTATCCCAGACAAGAGACTTTTCTAGGAGCCTCTGAATCCACCCTGGATGCTGAATGCTGAAACCAGAACCACCTTCCTGGCCCAAGTCATGGCCTTTTTGTTTTCCCCCCAATCCAGTGCCTGGTCTCCAAACCATCAAGTTTGGACTTAAGGACTCAAGGCTTCCCTACTTTAAGATGTTACCTTTCCACATGTCTTTAGTTATCCCTCTCGTACTTCCATCCATTTTTATGGTTTCAATTATCACTTGCATGTTAACAATTCTCACCATCAAATCCTCGGTCCTGTTTTTCCCCCAAACATTAATCCTGCCTTCAGCTGTTTACGCCTCAGATTTGATGAGATCAAAACTCAAGTTATGACTGCCACTCCCCACCTCCAATAAAGTCCCTCCTTCCCCTCCTTGGTACCACTTTCTCCCAGTCTGGGTTCAGATTCTGGGTTGATGACCCTCTCTGCATCTCAATTTTCTCTTCAAGAAAATGGGGATAGAATATCCAGCTCCTAAAGTTGTTGCAAAAATTAAATAACTTGCTATACGTAAGGATCTTAGAACAGTTCCTGCTTACAATAAGCATATATGTAAATGTCAACTATCATTCCTCATTCACTATCTCCAGTTCTACACTTCAACCAAACTTAACGTACTTCTCTTCCTTTGGAATACTCTGCCAACTGGCTACCTAAATCCAACCTTTAAGTCTTGTTTTAGACAGTATTACCTCTGGGAACCTCTCCCGACCCTCACAATATGGCTTAAGAGCACAGACTTGGGAGACAGACGGCCTGGGTTGAGTCAATACTCAGTCACTTACAATATCCATAACTTTGGACGGGCTACTTAATCTCTCTCTATCACTCAGTTTCCTTCTCTGCAAAATGGGGAAGATAACTGGGAATTCCCTGGCAGTCCAGTGGTGAGGACTCGGTGCTGAATGGGGAACTGAGATCCCGCAAGCCCCGTGGCACAGCCAAAAAAAAAAAAAAAAATGGGGAAGATAAGAGCACCTTCCCTCATAGTGTCACTGTGAGAGAATGAAGTGGGTTCAGTCTCCAGGAACAAGATCTTAGAATAGTACGAGGCCATAACGAGCACTAAATAAATGTTAGCTATTATTATTGTTCTTGTTGTTGCTAAGCTTGCCGTCGTGAAGATCTCTAGTTGCCTTAGGCTCTCTAATCCAGCACTGAATGAATGCTCTGTTCTGTGGAACTCAACTGTCTCCAGTCTTGATCTGAACAGCCTTCCTGCTCCAATCCTAAGCTCCACTTCAGAGGAAATACTCTTTGAAACCCAAAGAATATCCTCCCAGTCCTGCTCACCACCACCCCAAACACACACGAACATAATGGAACATAACCAGATGACCCCCCCCCCAACTCCATCAGACGCCTGGGTCCTGCCAGGCCTGAGGGACCCCAAATCAGCCTTTCTCTGCGCCTCCATCAGACTCCGGGTCTTTCTTCCGCTCCACTCCTTTTTCTCCCCTCCCGTAAGAACCTGGCCCCCTCGCAGCTCCATCAGACCCGGGTCTCTGCCCCCGCCCGCCCGCAGAGCCAGGCCGCTGACCGGTCTTGGAGCTGGAGATCCGGTCTCTCCCGAGGCTCCTCGTAGAAGCTGATGCCCGGGTGCGTAGCAAGGGCCCGCCACAGAAACTCCTGCGTGTAGGGCTCCAGAGGCAGCGGGAAGGGCGGCACTCGCGTCTCCAGACGGCTCCAAAGCGCGGGAAGACACAAGCCATCAAGCCCCTCCAGGGCCACCTCGTCCAACAACGACTCCAGCGCGTCCATTGCTACTTCAGTTGGCAGCACCCGGGGCGCCTGCGCACCACGCCGCCAAGGGCCCTGCTCCAGAGCGCCTGCGCACAACGACCGGCAGCCAGGGAGGCGGGGCGGATCCGGGGACCGGAGGAGGAGTTCCAGAGCATGGTCGTGCTGTCACTCCCTTTGGGGGAGGGTTCATTCCGTGGAACTCCATTGCCATTGGTCCGGAACCCCGCAGTAACCAGGGGAACTGCAAACAGTGTAGAGGCCGCTTCCGGTTCGAGCACCCGGAACCGCCGCCTCTAGGGATGGACGGTGAGTGTCCATGGGGCCCCCCCGGGAGGTCGGGCAGTTACTCTCCCATCCCTCATGAGGGCCCCCCCGCCCCGGGCAGAGCCCTAGGCCACAGACCCCTGGACCACCACTGCCTGACCCAAGGTGGTCTCCGTCTGAGGGAAAGGGAGCCTTAGTGGTCCGGGATGGGAAGAGGAGGCTGGGGGGAGTGGTCAGTGATTTGGTCACTATGTTGCCTGTGGTTGTGTTGGAACCCCGTACTGGCCAGGGCATCAGAGAAAAGGTTGTCGACTGAAAAATTATTCACAACCTAAAAGTTGAGAGTTATGTTTCATTTGGTGGGAGTTTTTTAGAACTTCAGCCCCGCTAGGCAGCATCTCAAGTAATCCTGAGAGAACTGCTCAGAGGAGGCAAGTGGGGGGAGCCCGGATATATAGGAGTTTTGCAACAAAGGGCAGGTAGTCTGAACGTCAAAAGATTATTGTTAATTAAAGAAAACCAGATATCCCAAGTTAAGGAATTTAGCGCTTTTCTATGTAAGGGAAGATACAAGAGTCTGGGCTCACTGAAATCATTCCTTTGATATGCACCTCAGCTATTTGGGTTCAGTATGTAGGGAGTGGCTGCAGTCTGATGGCTGCTAAATGGCAGGTATTCTTTTTCTTCATGAGTTCCCTCAGGGCTCACTGGCTCCTGTTCAAGGGCTGCAATTGCTGATGACTGTGACATCCTTTGTTTACTGATATGGCAGGCAATATTCCATTTATCAGGGTTTAGGGTGAGAAAGACAAATAGAGGTGGGGGGGGGGCGTTCTTGTGTGTCCTGGGGCGTGGAACTGTGGAATACAGGAGTTGGTTTGGAAGTAAGCATCATCGTGGGGAATGCAGTCATCAGCTACTGGGAAATGGGACTTGGTAAGGGGGATGAGGGGGAGACTCTCTTTCTGTGCTTTGATGTTAATGATACTGTTCAGTGCCAGGAACTCTAAATGCTGTCAAGCAACTCGGTAAGCTTCATAACAGTCTTTTGAGGTCAGTGTTATCCCATTTTACAAATGAGAACACTGAGGCTCAGAGAAGTGAAGTATCTTGCCCCAAATCAAAGTCATCAAGTGGCAGAGTGAGTAAGGAACCCGGACACTGTCTCTGGAGCTGAATTAGGGAGTCTGAGATTTGAAAGGGATTTTAGAAGCCCTTCATTCCAGAAGTTGCAAATGCAGATATTTGCAGGGGCAAGTCTGGTGGGCTGGATTGGGCTGTGATTAAAAGTCAATTTCTTTTCTGATTAAAAGTCAATTTCTTTTCTGAAAGGGAAGCTTCTCACTCAGCTCCAACCAATTAGTTTCCTGGGGTGCTTCTCAAAATGCCACAATGGCCAATCAGTCTGAAGGCCAGATGCAGCCTGTGGGCCATCATTTAGGGATCCCCAACAAGAATCATAGAATTCTATGATTCTAAAAATAGGCTACCCTGATATCTCATTTTATAAATGGGAAGAATCGGCCAGAATCCACATAATTTTTCTCATTATACCACTGCCCCTAACTTCTGGGAAATGTTGTTCCTTTGTGATATCTGCTTAACACAGTGTGGAAAAGAATTTTAATTGAACAATCTGTTATGTGCGTAAAAGACATCTTTGCCCTTTGTACTTCAGAGGTAGTATAAAATGTCATTCACCAGTTTGCCCAGTGGAAAGGTCAGTGTAATGTTGCTATAGAACAACAGTACTCAAATCTTTCTGGTCTCAGGATGCCTTTATGCTCTTACCTCAAGAGAGCTTTGTGTGTATTATATCTATGATATTTACCATATCAGAAATCAAAGCCAAGAAAATCTTAAGACATTTGTCATTTATCAACTCATTTAAAAGCAATAATAAATGCATTACTTCTGAACATAAATAATACTTTTTATTGAAAAGTGGCTATATTTCCCACCAGAAAGGTTAGTAGGAAGCATGATATTGTTTTAGAGTTTCTTAAATCTCTTCTTTTTTTAAAAAATTTTTTAAAATTTTTTAATTTTTTATTTTTTAACATCTTTATTGGAGTATAATTGCTTTACAATGATTAAATCTCTTTAATATCTGGTTTAATAGGAAATAGCTAGACTCGTTTCTGCTTCAGCAACCAAACTGTTGTGTTGTTATTTTGGCTGATATATTTGAAGAAAATGGGGCCTCACACAGACATTTTTTTTTGAACAGGGAGTATTTTAATTGTCTTTTCAGATAGCTGTAAACATTCTTCTTTGATAGTATTCCGAAACTTAGCAAGTGGTAATTTCTCAAAGGTTAGTCACAGTGTGGCATCTGAAACCATACTGGTGAACTTTTGTTTGTACTCTGTTAAAGCCCATTGGTCTATCTTGCCCTTTGATTGCATATTTTACCCATGTATGATTCCGTAACATTAGGCATTGGTCATTTGGAAGGTTCACTGAGTTATGCAGATCTTCTAAATGTTGACATTGGAAATACAATATTAAATGGCATGTCATTACACAATATCAAAAAATCACATTCTTTAGTATCCCTTTTTTTAAAAAAAGAGTTTAAGTGTTGGGAAGCTATTAAACTCAAAGTACTGGAAACAAGTTTCCTACTTGTTTTCACTTGAAAGCTTGAATTTTATCATTGGCAATAAATACCATCACTTGTTTCCTTGAAGTGACATGCTCACTTTTGTATTTAAGAAAATGTCTGCCAGATACTCAAGTCTGAATAACTATAATTTGTCTACTAGTTGTTCATTCAAGTAAACATGACATTTGATACAATATGTGGCTACTTCAGCTGGCAACTTAAACACACAAGTGTTTTCTAGGATCAACTGTTGTACTTTGGCTTATAGCAGAAGTGCTTTATGTGTACTTTGCATTTTTTCACACAGAATATTTAAAAGATGTGTTCTCATGGGTTCAGGTTTAATAAAATTAATTTTTACTGTTTCATCAGGACATTCTTAAGTGAAAATGTTTTTTTGTTTGTTTTATCGTCAGCACATGGCACTAAAGAGTATAATGACTACTGATACAGTTTGGTGCCACTGCCCTGTAGCCACTCAAGCTATCAGCAGTTTTACCTACTGTTGCTTTTGCATCATCAGTGCAAATACCAACACAGTGAAAAAGTCTTAGAATTATGATGAAGATAACACTTGTCTTTGGGAACCCCTCTTCCTCCCAGGATCTGTGGAACACACTTTGAGAAACATTGCTATAGACCATTTTCAAGAAGTCTATTCAGTCAGTTCTGTTATCATCTCAGTGCTCCTGAGCATTATTATGGCCCAGTGGAGGAACTTGTCCATTTTCAGATTGGTTACAAAAAGGAAAAATTTGTTCTAAGAAAGTGTTTGCCCTAAGATTAGATTTAGCATTCAAAGGATCCCTTTTTCCTTTGCAATTTTTAGAACTTTGATCTCTGCACAATTTTCCAGGCATATATCTATTGGGTAACGTGAGGCATACCGTGATGAATTTTGATTCTAGCCAACTAGATAGATAAGCCAAGTCCAGCCTTGTTAGAAAGATGTTTACTTCCTAAACCCACAAAAGCTTAAATGTCTGCTAAGTATCCCCAAACTGGATTGTAGTTTGGTTTATTCTTCCTGTCCTAGTCAGCATAGCTTTTCACAGCATTTTTTCTGTCCCATTGGGTTTGACTTTCGGCAGGTTCTATCTGGCTCTGCGATGCAGCGTGGTGTAATACTCATAGGTTTTACAGACCAAATAGCCCTGGAATTGAATCCCAGCGGTGTACTCTGACCTCTCTGAGCCTCAGTTTTCCTGTCAATAAAGTGGAGATGATGATGAAGCTTACCTCGTTTTGTGTGCCCGTCCGTTGGTGAATCTATTATTGTGAATTCAATGAGACTATGCATGAACGCACTTAACACCAAGTCTGGCGTATAAAAAGCACACCTGTGTGGTAGCTGATGCTGTCATTACCTGCCAATGTGCAGACTTCTTCCGCATTGCTGACAGAAGAGGAAGGAGGGAATATGGTGAAGCTCTCTAACAGATAATAATCTTTGTAATTAGCTCACTCTTTGTTTAAAAGAAAACCCAGTGTTTGACATGGTTTATTTACATGAAAGTAAATTGGCAATGTGTGAGTCTCCTGCCTAGGTAAAAGTTCACCTTTATGTCAAAGTCGAATTTCCCCCATTGCTTTTAAAATATGAGATGGCCGAGAAAAAAAAAATTCTACTCAGCTTTCCAGGAACATAATAATTAGACAAAAGTTCAGCACATGGAGATAATTAGAAAGGATTGTAAAGCTAGGCATTTGCTTTGGTTCCCCACAGAGCAAGTATTCGACGTCTCCCCTGTTTATACTGTTCATTTGCCTAGCAGACTTTCTCAAAGAATTAATAATGCCAAGATGAAATTTAGCCTAGCTTGTCTAAATAATCCCAAACTGCAAAATGGGTGACGGTTGAATTACTTAGGTTTTGCTGAAAGTCCAGTCACCGTGTCTGATCTTTTCTGTTCTTGTGTGGTGTTTACCTGGGCTCCTGGTGATTTGTCTGTTTCTCTTCCTACTTAAAATAAACCAAGCAAAAAAAATAACAATAAAATAAAACATAGAAAGCATTCAGCAGGCAAAATAAACATGTGGTCCATGTAGTCTCTGTGTTGGTTCTTCCTCCTTTGCTTCCATCCTTTTATCTGATTGATTTCTTTTCCCTTGCTGTTCCTCAGCATTCATTCCATCCTGTCGTTTTAGCTAGCAGGAACTTGGCACACTCTGTTTTGCTTATTTTTCTTGGGGGCATTCCTTCAGTTACCACATTCAGCTCCTTCTGTGCGCTGGGATCCAGAGATATCAAGATGAATTTGACTGAATCCAGGTGAAGAGTAGATGGGAGTTTACTGTAGTCTTCTCCAAATTTTCTTTAAAGTTGATTTTTCAAAAGCATGTAAGTTATTTTTTTAACCCTAAAAAATAGAAATGTAGCAAATTTAAAAATGAAGTCTTTATATCAGAGGTTGCACACTGAGAGTCTTGGGCTGAGTCAGCCCACAGGCATATTTATTTGGCCCATAATGTTTTTTAATTTTTTGAATTAGTTGTCAACATTGAAAAATTGGGAGATTTCTCATAAATCTCTGATTATGGTGTTTTCTTTAAAATATCAGTAAAGTTGATTTATCAATCTCAATAAAAAGCAATAAAGTTAACACTGAATTGAAATTCTGCATGGCAAGAGTTCCCTCAGCTGGAGCTAAGTGGAGACTGCCCCCTAGAAAGGAGGTGCCCTTTCCAATCCATCACAGCCTCTACCTGGCTGGCTTCCCTTATTGCCTCTGGTACCTGCCTGGCTTCCCTCATTGCCTCTGGTACCTGCCTGGGACCCTGTAGGCTTTTTTTTTTTTTAATATTTATTTATTTATCTATCTATCTATGTGGCTGTGCCGGGTTTAGTTGCGGCATGCGGGATCTTCATTGTTGCGTGAGGGGATCTTCAGTTGTGGCATGCGAACTCTTAGTTGTGGCCTGTAGGATCTAGTGCCCTGACCAGGAATTGAACCCAGGCCCTCTGTGTTGGGAGCGTGGAGTCTTAGCCACTGGACCACCAGGGAAGTCCCCTCTGTAGGCATTTGAAGTTACAGTCCTGCTCTAGTATTAACTGGGACAATTTTGAAAACCTCTACGTACTTCATTGTGTGCCATACTGTGCTTTACTTGTTCTTTTAGTTGTTTTTTTAGAAGTGTAGTTTATTTATTTATTTATTTATTTATGGCTGTGTTGGGTCTTCGTTTCTGTGCAAGGGCTTTCTCTAGTTGCGGCAAGTGGGGGCCACTCTTCATCGCGGTGCGCGGGCCTCTCACTATCGCGGCCTCTCTTGTCGCAGAGCACAGGCTCCAGACGCGCAGGCTCAGCAATTGTGGCTCACGGGCCTAGTCGCTCCGCGGCATGTGGGATCTTCCCAGACCAGGGCTTGAACCCGTGTCCCCTGCATTGGCAGGCAGATTCTCAACCACTGTGCCACCAGGGAAGCCCCTCTTTTAGTTTTAATCTGGAAAAAAAAAAGTGGGGGAGGATATATTCTCTTCACTGAAGAACTTCATAGTCGAGTGAGAAAGCCAGACATAAACAGATAACTATAGTCCAACATGTGGGTCCCCGGAAGATAACATTTGTAAAGGTCTTCCCCACACCCAAAGCACTCTGGTCCACTGCTGGCTTTTGTAAATAAAGTTTTATTGGAACACAACCACACCTATTTGCATACAAATGCACACCAACAGTCTATGGCTGTTTTCATGTTTCAGTGGCAGAGCTGACTCACTGTGACAGGGAACAGATGGCCCCCAAAGCCAAAAATATTTACTGTCTGGCCCTTCACAGGAGAATTTTGCCAACTTCTGCTGTAGAAGACCCAGTTTGGTCCTTCAGACAGCTCAATACGATGCTGTAATTGTGCTCCTTTTATACCACACAGCTAGTTGGTGGCAGAACCAGGACTCAGCTGAATAAAGTCTACACTCTAGTGTGTCATCAAAGACCCAGCCCAGCCCTATCCCTGCCAGTGTGTGGCTAGGTTCTCACACCTGGGGAGTGAGTCTGCGGGTGAGGCTTGCCCGTTAGGCTGGTTTAAAAGACACTGTCCTCGACTACTTTCTTGGCTCCCTCCTGGATCTGACCCTGTGGCTGCTCCTCTGTGTCCACATAGGAGGGGCTTACGAGGAGCAACATGGTTGGTTGGAAGGAGGAGCTTGGAGCTGTTCACAGAGCACTTTATGTAGGAATAAGAAAGAAAGCATCCGTTAATACCACTGGACTGACTACTGGTGCTCCATGGGTTTTGTTTTGTTTTTTTAAGATTTTTTTCATGTGGACTATTTTTAAAGTCTTTATTGAATTTGTTACAATATTGCTTCTCTTTCATGTTTTGGTTTTTTGGCCGCTAGGCATGTGGGATCTTAGCTCCCCAAACAGGGATGGAACCTCACCCCCTGCATTGGGAGGCAAAGTCTTAACCACTGGACCACCAGGGAAGTCCACCCCATGGGGTTTTGAACAGCCTGACCCTTGTAACCTTAACAGTTGCCCTGTGGACATAGCACCTTTAATCGGAGAATTTCCCTGGGGAAGCAGTCCCCCCCTCCTTTCCCCTATCCCTCGGTTGGTCTCCCTCTTCATCTTTAGACACTCACCCAGCCACTCATGCCCAGAGGTTTTATACTGGGCTGAACTGGGTCCATAGATGTGTTTTCCCACATTTAAAAATAATAATTTCCCATAAAAACCTGGACATTTCAGTCTCTTGATAAAAGGGAGCTTTAGCCCTGGGGCTGTGTAGACCTGCCTTCCTACACAGCCCCAGTGGCCACCCCCTTGACCTTGGGCATGTGATAACAGTTTGACTCAGTCTTCTGGCTGGTGGTGCCAGTCATCAAGTGTTTACTTCTTGCATTGAGAATATTGGCCTGACCCTACAGGCATCTGTGATTTCAGCCCCTAGCCAAGCCACCTCAGAAAGCTGGCCGTCTCTTGAGCACCCCGTATCCTTTCCCACCTCCCTGCCTTGCTTTGCTGTGCTCCCTGCCCACTGTGCCCTTCTTTCATGTCACTTTCACACTGTAGATTACAGTGAGTAACGTCACCTGCAGTCTTAATTCCTCCCACGTGGTGGAATCCTGTGGCCTCTCAGGCATGGTGCTGTAGCACAGGTACTGGGCTCCATGCCTTTCTCCTTCTCTGTGGGTAGAGACCCATTCTTGTTCCTTTGCATGCCCAACACTTGGCCCAAGGACTGGCACAGGCAGATGCCCATGAGTGTTTGCTGGGTTGACATTGTAACCAGGAAAGAGATGAATCCATTTGTTCCTTAGTGAATTGTTGGCTGGTCTCCATTAAGCAGAGAAAAAGCCCTTGTAGACAAGCCTCCAGGCCAAGTTCCAGAGACCTCAGCTGGTTTCTCTTTCTCTGGTGGACAAGTATGGTTCCTCCAGACTCTATCCTTTGCAGCAATTCAATGCAGTCCTAATAATATACTCTAGCCTAGCTACCTTTACTATACCCCAGAGCCTCTAGTTTTATTTTGTTCTTCCTCAACTTTTCAGTTGGCATTCTTTTTTAAATTTATTTTATTTATTTTTATTTGTGGCTGCGTTGTGTCTTCGTTGCAGTGCACGGGCTTTCTCTAGTTGCGGCAAGCGGGGGCTACTCTTTGTTGTGGTGCGCGGGCTTCTCATTGTGATGCCTTCTCTTGTTGCGGAGCATGGGCTCTAGGCACATGGGCTTCAGTAGTTGTGGCGCGTGGGCTCAGTAGTTGCAGTGCACAGGCTCAGTAGTTGTGGCTCGCAGGCTCCAGAGCGCAGGCTCAGTAGTTGTGGCGCACGGGCTTAGTTGCTCCACGGCATGTGGGACCGTCCCGGACCAGGGCTCGAACCCGTGTCCCCTGCATTGGCAGGCGGATTCTTAACCACTGCACCACCAGGGAAGTCCTCAGTTGGCATTCTTATGCTCCCCCATTCCCTATCCCAGTAAAGTCACTGTCACTCCTACCTCCCGACTCATTTTGGAGTCCGATGCTATTATACCTTGACCACCCTTAGCTGATGGATTCTCCAGACACAGCTGCTGACTTATGTCCTTAGGGGATAGGAAAGTTACAGGTGAATGCAGCACCTGGCAGGAAGTTGGAATATCACAGATGTCTAGTCACCAACCACAGGTCCCTTGCAGGGACTACAACACTTTTCTAAACTCTAAGTGAACTTGCAATGCATTGTGTGTGTGTGTTTCCACTACAAAGGGTCCCAAACTAATTAGATACATTGTATGAACCAACATAAAATCACAGAAGGTTAGAGCTGGAAGACACTTGACAGATCTAGTCCAGGATCCCATCTGGGGAATGCTGATATGTCTCAGAACACTGAGGATCCTGTAGAGAGGTCATGAGTTTAGAAGTCTGCAGGGACCAGGCAGGTAATATAATGGCGGCAGTGGCCAGGGTTTATTTCCTTATGCTGATTTGCGTCGGGTTTTTTCAACACCTAAATACACTTTGCATATCTGGGAATTTCCTAAAGAAATCTGTTGTCTGCTAATTTTTTTTAATTAATTAATTTATTTATTTTTGGCTGTGTTGGATCTTCATTGTTGGGTGCGGGCTTTCTCTAGTTGCAGCGAGCGGGGGCTACTCTTCATTGCGTTGTGCGGGCTTCTCATTGTGGTGGCTTCTCTTGTTGCAGAGCACCGGCTCTAGGGCGCATGGGCTTCAGTAGTTGTAGCATGCAGGCTCAGTAGTGGTGGTGCACGGGCTTAGTTGCTCCGTGGCATGTGGGGTCTTCCCGGACCAGGGATCAAACCCCTGTCCCCTGCATTGGCAGGCAGATTCTTAACCACTGTGCCACCAGGGAAGTCCCTCTACTAATATCTTGAAGCGCGTGTCTTCCTCCATCTCTCTGTCATCTATACAATAGAGATAATAAATGTATTCACCTCCTAGGGTTGTTGTGAGAATTAAATACATTAGTAGCTGCCAAGCCCTTAGATCAGGGGTTGGCACTTGAGAAGTACACGTTTTAAGTACTTTTGATAATGATGATGATTCACTCTTGCTGTAGACGTGGACACATGAACCTTCACTTGCATCTTTACTCTAGGGAAAAACCTCTCAGACCTGCTGATAAACGGCAACTTGGACTTGACCTCTGTGGTTGGGAGACAACTGGGGAACGGGGAGGGATGGGAGGGCACCATGCCATCTGGTGGGCATTGCCCTCAGCTCCCGACAATGGCTGCTAGACAGGAACGCAGGTCCTGTGTTGACAGATTTTTCAGTTTTTCAAAAGAATCCAGAACTCAGGATTTTTAAATGTGACATCTCCCAAGCTTTAAATGTTGGCTGGAAAAAAAAAAAATTTTTTTTCAACAGTTTGGAGACCAGACAAATGTATATGGGCTGGGTTCGGCCAGCAAGTGACTTGGGACGTAGTCTGATCACTGTCACGTATCAGACGTGAAGGCTGAGGCACGGGGTGTAGTTAAGAGCCCCCGATGGGCAGCCCAAGAGTAGGTGAACAAGGCTCAGATCGCTTTCAGTCCGGCGCCCCTACCCACACCGCAAAGCCTTTCTCGTAATGAGCCTGCGCGGCAGAAGTTCTGCCTCCTGCCTCCACTGGGACGGAGATTTCATTTTAAGCCTGCAGAGTGGAACTGTGAAAACCAGGGCCAAGAATTTAGACTCTCCTCTCCCTCTCTTCCTGTTGATGCTCACCTGAGGTGTTAGTTACTTCATCTCAGTACCTGGACTCTTAAATTGTAAAACGGAGATTAATAGAATGTAACAGGGAAGAGCTAAATCGGACTCCATGTTGGATCTGTTTCTTTGACTTTAACCTTTGCTTTTCATTGCTTTTGTTATTATAATCGTACATAATGGCCTGACTCAGGGAACCCTGCCCTTCTGCCTGAATGTTGAACTGAAGTGCCTTTGTTCAGCTCACAGGGAGACAATCTGACCCTGCCCACCTGTAAATGGCTGAAATTAACACGTCCCCTCACCAAGGCTGGCCATTCCAGGAGATGTTTTGCAAAACTGATGGCCCTTTTTTTTTTTAATTTTTTAAAAATTTATTTATTTATTTATTTATTTATTTATTTATGGCTGTGTTGGGTCTTCGTTTCTGTGCGAGGGCTTTCTCTAGTTGCGGCAAGCGGGGGCCACTCTTCATCGCGGTGCGCAGGCCTCTCACTGTCGCGGCCTCTCTTGTTGCGGAGCACAGGCTCCAGACGCGCAGGCTCAGTAGTTGTGGCTCACGGGCCTAGTTGCTCCGCGGCATGTGGGATCTTCCCAGATCAGGGCTCGAACCCGTGTCCCCTGCATTGGCAGGCAGATTCTCAACCACTGCGCCACCAGGGAAGCCCCCTGATGGCCCTTTTTACTTTACTTCCTCACCACCTCTCCCTCTCTATTATGCCTTTTTACTTTACTTCCCTCTCTGATTCTATAAAAGGAACTGGCATCCAGACCCCATAAGATGGTTATTTTGAGACATTAGTCTGCCATTTTCTTGGTCTGCTGGCTTTCCTTATAAAGTCATACCCCTTTTGCCTCAACACCTCGTCTCCAACTTATTGGCCTGTCATGCGGCGAGCAGAGCGAGCTTGGACTCAGTAACAATAGGACCTTCTCATAGGGCTGCTCTGAGAACCAAGTGGATTCATCTATCTAAAGCCCTTAGAATGGGGCCCAGCACTTAATAGGCTCTCGGTAACAGTTAGCTATCAGAGGAACAAATGCATGTTTTTCCTTAGGATTCTGGGGATCTCATGAACCAGCCTCATGTTTTCCAAGATTGTTTGGCTGATCATTTTTTGTGGGGGGGGAATGAAAATACTCAAAAGATACTTGAATTTGGATATCCACACACATACACATATTTTCACAAATGTAGTCAGTGTCCTCACTTGTATTCTATGGGGAGCTGGGATGGGAGGAGGGGGCTGGGTGGGGTTTGGAATGGGAGTGCGTTTGGGAGCTTGTATGATGGATACAGAGGTAGACCAAAGTCCATTTTAGCCTGGGAAGCGTGTCATCACGTAGACCACTGATTAGATTACAGATGTGTGGCATTTACTTATCTTCACTATTTCAAATGAAAAAAATCAATATTTTCCAATTATCTCCAATGGTGTATTTTTTTTTTAATTTAATTTCTTTTTGGCTACGTTGGGTCTTCGTTGCTGTGCGCTCCAATGGTGTATTAAACTTACTTTGTCATATTTCATTTCACCATCCCAGAAAGAGCAGGGGGAAAGGGTCAGGAAAGCACATTGCAAGAGAAGATGAAGTCTTTACAGCAGTTCATAATCATGCCTCCTGCCCTTCCAGCATTGTCCATTCAGAAATTTAGTCATTCACTCATTCATTGATTTCAGAAATGCCTACCGACGCCTACTCCATTTCAGGCACTGTTCCAGGTGTGGGAAATTCAGTGATAAAAAACCAGACAGGAAACCTCTGATTTCACAAAGCTGATATCTAGTGAGGCAGGCAGACCACATCAGCAAATAAAGATCAGATAAGTGCTATGCAGAAGATTAAAGTAGGGAGGATTGGGGGCTAGTCCACTCTGAGCAAGTGGGTCCCTTTAAGCTGAGATCTGATTGATGAGAAGGAGCCAGCATGAGAAGACCTAGGGGGATGAGGACAAAGGCTCTGAGGCAGGAATGGATCCTGAGTCCAAGGAGCAGGAGAAAGACTGGGGGCTGCAGAGGTGTGAATGTGAGGGAGGGAAGAGGGAAATGTACGAAGTGAAATACACCAGAGGACGGTCAGGCAGGCAAGTGTTATCACTTGGACTTATGGCCTTATTTTTAGATGGCTGCAGTGGGAAAAGCCAGCAATAGTGGAGGGTGGAGACCTACCAGGTGGCTATTGGAGAGATGACAGGGCACACAAAGGGATGATTGAGAGGAAGGAGCAGATTCAGGATATGTTTGGGCAGCAGAGTTCAACGGGACTCCCTCAGATCCACAAACAGCTGTTTCTGCGGAAGGAAACTGCTAACTGCTAAGTACCTACTATGTGCAGGGCAGTGTTCTAAGTGTTTCACATGTACCATCTTAACCCTAAAAATGGAATTGGAACTCTTAGGGTTCCCAAACAGGTAATGAGTGGCTGAGCGAGGCAGGCTGACCCAGAGCCTAGCCTCTCGGCCACCGCACAGCATTGTCCCCAGGTTCTCATGTGATTATGAAGCTGGCTGAAGAATGCACGGCTAAGCATTTCTAAACCAAGCAAATGCGCGGAACGGTGTGCAGGTTATAAATAACCATTTCTAGCTGCCAGCTGCTGTTTAGGTTTGGACAGGAAAAGAGAATCTTAGCATGACTTGCTTATCTCAGGTAATTTGGCAGTAAACTGGGCCCTGGGAATTTGAGTTATACAGAAAATGCAAAGGAAGAGTGACAGGGATATTGTTTCGGGCTTTCAGAAGACAGAATGTAACTTAAAGGCCCAGAACCAGCCTGGAGGTGCACATGGAGTATTTGAAGAGCAAAATGTGTCTCAGAGCCAATGTTTGTTTACTTGGCTCCCAAACAGTCATGCTCTTTGTCTAATAGATTTCTGTTCTAATGATATTTCCTTAAAGAGGTCTCCCTTCCCCCTCCCCAAAAAGGGTCCGTGGCATTGAGATAAGGAAATAACGGGAGGAGTGGGAGATTTTCCCATCTTCTGCCTAGTTGTCTACTAGGTTGGAAACTAGAGGCCTCTTTTGTTGGGCCTGTCCAGAGCTCTAAAAAAATTTTAATTACTTGTCAACATTTAAAGATTAGAAGCTTTCTCATACAACTGGACTTCTCTGGAAAAATCTCACCCAACAAAACTGAGCCCACGTTCCTGCCTGGAAACCTGCAGCCGGAGACAAATAGTGATTCCTCTTTAGGCTGAGCAGGTGCTTGCCAGACTGCCCTGTCCCCACCCTGCCACACGTGTCTCTGCAGAGGCTGTAGGTTCAGGAGGCTGGGATGGGGCTGAAGGTGGGTGTGGGGTGGCGTAGAAAGGCCAGTGGGGCTGGAGCTCTGGCATTCCTGGAGGTGAAGAGGGCGTGCAGGCAGGCAGGCTGCAGGGTGTAGTGAACACGGGATTAGCAGCCAGCTGATGGGTTCTTAACCCCAGTTCTTTCTCTTCGTTGCTCTGTGACCTTGGGCAAGTTACTCTGCTCCTCTGAGCCTCACGGCTTTGTTGTTGCATGTGCTAGTGAGGGAATCCCAAGAACTATCACCTGGGGAGGAACCTGACCATGCCCAGTAAGCACTAGGAAACCACGAGTGTTCCAGACAAGCCATCTGGACAGGTCTCAATCTTCCTTTCCTTTTTTCTTTTTCTCTTTTTCCTTTCTCATCTTGTCTAGCCGTTTCATAAAGAAAAAAACTTAGCCCTCAAGTAAACGAGCAGGTCACCACCAGCCTACTGGCTTAGCTCAGAAACTGTTGTTCCAATGTCCAGAAACCATATTTTGTCATCATTTCATTCTTAACTCTCACACATTACAGACTGATCTCTTAAAAGAAGGCAGCTTTTCCTCCGAAAATACTGTGTCCTTTCGAGCAAGCTTCGGGGTCCTGAGGTCCATGGAGGCTACTCTTGTCTCCCTCCGGCAGACCACACCCTTGGACCTTAGGTGGGAGTGTCCACAGCGTTTCTCACTATATTTTTTAAAAATCTGAACCAGCCCTTTTGGACATTTAATGTTTTAAGTTTATTTTAGTTTCTTGAGTAGGAAATAGTTCCAACTAAATCATTCAAAAATAAAAACAATATAAAAAGTTTACATTGAGAAGTTGCTCTTGTGCATGTGCCTTCCAGGTGTACAAACAGAACCAATATGAGCATATATTCTTTTTTTTTTTTATAAGTTCATTTGTACCATTTTTTTTTAGAGAAATCTGTTTTTATAGGTGTTTTTTGTTTTTTTTAAAATTTATTTTATTTATTTATTTTTGATTGCATCTGGTCTTTGTTGCTGCACGCAGGCTTTCTCTAAGTTGCGGCGAGCAGGGGCTACTCTTTGTTGTGGTGCGCGGGCTTCTCATTGCGGTGGCTTCTCTTGTTGCGGAGCATGGGCTCTAGGTGCACGGGCTCAGTAGTTGTGGCTCACAGACTCTAGAGCGCAGGCTCAGTAGTTGTGGCGCATGGGCTTAGTTGCTGTGTGGCATGTGGGATCTTCCCGGACCAGGGATCGAACCCATGACCCCTGCATTGGCAGGCGGATTCTTAACCACTGTGCCACCAGGGAAGTCCCAGGAGCATATATTCTTATTTTCCCTCTTTCATAGAGGAAAAAATTGCATACTACGTCAACTTTCTCCCCCTTGAGTTCATTTAACATATGGTCATATTATCAGCTTGCCATTCTTTCACCCAGTATTCCATTCCATTGTGTGGATCCACCATATTTATTCAGCCAGTCCCCACTGTGATAGACTTATAGGTCACTTCTAATATTTTCCATTGCAAATTATGATGCAGTGAATACCTTGTGCATGCATTTGTTTCCTGTTTGTGGAGGTATTTCTTCCTGGTAGATTCCTAGAAGTGATATTGCTAGCTTAAAGGGATACTGCCAAAAGCCTTTTTGAAGATATTGCCAAAATCCCCTCCACAGAGCCTGTATCATTTTATATTTCTCCCAGCAGTGCTCGAAAATGCCTGCTTCCCAGATCTTGCCAACAGTATATTGTCAAACCTCTGGATTTTTGCCAATCCAATGGGTAAGATTAAGTGGCATCTCTGGGATATTTGCCATTTGAATTAAATTACATAGATATATAAAATGAGAACAGGGTGAGCCCTTATATTTGGACCGCAGAAGAAATAAGTTCGTTTTAGTAACGTAGTAGAAGCACCATCACCCCAGTTGGGAGAAACAAGTTCTTCATTTAAAACTCCTTTTTGATGGGGAGGTCCCTGCATGGTCTTGGATTTCCATTGAGTCGCCTTTATTCTCCAAAGCCCAACCCTGCTTGCCAAGGCTGAGCATTGTACCTGAGTGGATGGGAGTGAGTGTCTAATGCCAACCCGCCTTTCCACATTTGGCATTTAATGGCAGTTTTCTGGCTAATGGGGAACTCCATCTTCCTTGACCCTTGGGGAATCATTTTGTTCTAATCCCCTTATTAATTACTCTAGGAGTCCAAAGTACATTAAATAGCTGCATCACAGAAAGAAATCCTTAAGTCAGACTCCCTCCCTAACACATGCTGGCCTTCTCAGACTTGTCTTCAACCTGACCGAGGGGCAGTGTAGTCTAGTGGTTAGGAGTGCAGGCTCTGGAGCCAAACTACCCAGATTCAAATCCAGGCTCCTATACTCACTAGCTGTGTGATATTAGGCAAGTTTCCTAACCTCTTTGGGTCTCCATGCCCACCTTGGACAAGTGGGATAATAATAGTACCTATTTCATAAAGTAGCTATAAAGAGTACATGAGTTGATTCATGTACGTAGCCTGGAGTTCAGGGCCTGGCACATAAGAAACCCTGATAAGGTGAGCTCATGTGGTAATGATGATGATGATAATGATGGTGGTGATAGTGATGCTGGTGCTGGTGCTGGTGCTGGTGATGATGGCCATTGGGAGCACACTGAGCCTGACCACCTTCAAGCTACCCTTCTCTGGCCTTGAGCAAGCGGCTCAATCACTCACCCTCAGTTTGTTTCTCATTTCTTCATTGGTTTGTTCCAATGGGAATAGCTCTGTCCACCTAAAACAAGAGTCAGCAAACTACAGCCTGGGCGCCATATCTGGCTTGCTGCCTGTTTTTGTGAATAAAGTTTTATTGGAACACAGCCACACCCATTTGTTTACATATTGTCTATGGCTGTTTTCATGCTCTAATGGCAGAGTTGAGTAGTTGCACCAGAGACCTTATAACCTCATGACTTTATGGTCTATAAACTAAAAAAATATTTACTCTCTGGGCTTTTACAGAAAAAGTTTATTGACCCCTGATCTAAAGGAGTATCTGTGAGGATGCAGGAGATGAAGCCCGTGCATAGAACCTGGACCATAGCAGGTGTCCGGTACAGTGGAGCTATATCAACTAAGCATTTAAGCTTCAGGAACTCAGTGCCTGGTTCTTGCCACCATCCCCCCCCGCCCCCCACCGCTGCCCTCTCCTCCTACCCCAAGATAAAAAACAGAGGGAATAATTACAATATCGATAGCTTAATTAGAAATACGATAAAATTATATTTTGCATATGTATTTTACCATGTACCATGCATTTCCAAATGCACCAAATATTACACATGCACATTAGTCAACAACAGTGGATATAAAATCTGTGTCCTGGAGGCTGTACTTTACAGGAGGTTTAAGGCTCTTTTTCAAGGGGAATTTTGACACTGAGTTTCCCGTGCCTGAGGACTTCAGAAGCTAACATCCAAGGAAGACACAACTTCCCTCTAAATGGTAGTGATGAATATTATTATCTGCAGCCAGAGCAAAGTAAAACTAAAGTGTCAGAATCTTCTAACCACTGAAAATTAATCCTAAGTGCAGATAAAATCTCTCCGAAATCCTAAGTGGGAGACTGGTATTATATTTACAACAATTCAATGCAGTCACTTTTTCTTTTCCCTAGGCACACATCTGTTTTCTAAAGTGAGGTGTACACGTGGTATTTACATTTGACCTTATTTATTGTTTCCTGGCTGAAGCTGGCAGGTCACCTTGCAAAATGCAGAGGAACACCCCCTTAATTTTGCAAGCAGCATATATTGATATTAATGTCACCTTCTTACCCCTCCCTAAGTCGTTGTGAGGATAAAATGAGATCTAGGTAGGAAGCTAGCTACTCAGAGAAGCTAAGTGCAGTAGACAGGCACAGTGTAACCTGTTCCTTCTGTCCTTGGGGAGGAGTCATCGTCGTCTCCACATCGAGCTACCTGGAGGAGAGAGGGGCTCAGTGGGGTGAGGACAGAGGCATTCAATAACAAATGTGCATAATTAGAGTGAATTATCTTCATTAGAAAATAAGCAAATTATTTTCCAATTTAATGAATAAAGGAGCTTCTAATTAACTCCAGTAGAGAGATTTGCTTGCAAATTTCAGTGGTTAAGCTCTCTGTTCTTTGTATTAATATTTTCTTTTTATGGCTCACCTGAATCTTTTTTTTTTTACTGTTCTTTATTGGTATAAAAGAACTTTCGAGATGGAAAGCAAACCCAGAGGTGATTCAGTCTAATCCTCATTTTAAAAAAATAGGAAGAAAATATGGCCCATAGAGAACCTGTTGGATCTTGTGAGTTATCTAAGATCTCATAACTGGTCAGCGATCCACTGGACTGGATCCCCAGGCATGTGTCTGACCAGAACAGGAAGGGCCTCAGCCAGACTCTGGGGTCTGCCATGTTCACCCCCGAACTAGCACTGTTTCCCTCCTGCTCCCTACCCTTGCTCTGGGCTTTTCTTGGCTCTGCTGACGTCTTACTTGCCTCAACACTAGTTCTGCTGCTAGAACACCCTGGCCTGTCAGCACAGCATTCCTGCCCTCCAGTCTGCTCTGTGCCCTTCCAGCTCCAGACCCACCTCCCAGCTCCTGGCTCTGCATTGCGTGGCCTACTACCTGGTGTGTCATCCTCTCTGGTCGACCTTAGGGCCTACCCTGAGGCCTTGACTGACAGCCAGAGCAGGTGTGGATAAGGGTTTGGGGGAGCTGTCCACCCAAGCTCCTGCCCTAGAGCATCAGGGATCAGGAGGTCAGGATAAAATTGACATAACAACCCGGATCACCTGATCCCTAAATCCCGGGCTTTTTTTTTTTTTTTTTTTTTTAGTTAATAAACTTTATTTTATGGAGCAGATTTAGATTCATAGCGAAATTGAGTGGAAAGTACAGAGAGTTCTCGTATACCCCCTGTCCACATATGTAAATCCTCCCCCACTATCGACATCCCCCATCACAGTGGTATCTTTTCCTGGGCTCTTTTTCATCTTTAAACCCTAGCTTCTTTGTCTTAAGGCAAAAAAAAAAAAAAAAAAAAAAAAAAAGGCAACAAACACAAACACACAGAGAACCTAATCTAAGTGGGTGTCTGTGGAACACCAAGGCAAGCATGCAGTTGGTTTCAGATCTGTTCATTCTGTCTTGGCATTCTGTGTTAGTCTGTCCCCAAGGCCAGTGGCTGGCGGCTGCTCACACATGGAGGGAGCCCTGCTCCGGCCCTCCTGTCCTCTCTCTCTCTCAGAATCAATTTCAGTGTTAGAGGCTGGGATTCTGATTGGCTGCAACTGCGTCAAGGGCCCATACCCAGTGCAGCATATGAAATTCAGGGTATGGGGTCATGTACAGTCGTGGCTGCCACAGGACCCCACCGTGGGGCTGGGGAGGAAGAAAAGAGAGAAGGGAGCAGTCTAGGGTGTCATTATGAGCTGAGCAGATACCCTCAAAGATGTCTACCATACCATGATACTGTACAACCCGGGGTCTCCTATAAATAGCTGCCTCTTTTCTACATCCTCTTATGTATTGGCCCAGAGTTTGGCCAGTGCCAGAAGTTCATCTTTGGACCTTTGCTCTTTCCCTTATTCTCACTTTTTTGGAAAGAGCATCATCCCTTGACCTGAGCTTTATCACTGGCTGTGAGCCCCTCTGCATCCCCCTCACGTGTGGACCCACTGCAAGTGACCACATCCAAAGGCAAACGTCTTTCCTCTCAAATTCGGTCCCCATCTCTCGCCTCTCAATAAGTCATCACTAAGCCTTTTTGTTCCTGCCTTCAGAGTGCTCCTGGCTAATGGGACATATGGTTGTGGCACTCTAAAAAATAGCCACCCGAGAGTGAAGCTGGACGATTTGGGAGACACACTGACAACGTGCAGTGAGACTCGCATCTTATGTTTTAAAACCAAGGCGATCCATTAATTTCCCATCAAGGATTCCTTTTATAATGGACACTTCCATCGAAGTTGTAAAAACTGCACTTGGAACAGCGTATTTAAACATTCTGATGTCGATCTGTGAAATGTATGCATAACTTCAATGTTAGTTTTCTAGTTTTCCGAGAAAAGCAACAATTCTCTCTGAAATTGCCCCATTATGTGAAATGCAGGTGATTACTGCTAATTCACATCTGCACCAGCACCTATGTGGCGAGTTTGGGGGTTTGGTGCAGCGTATTGGCACACACTCATCAAAGGTTATGTGTATGTGCACAGTGGAAGGCATTTTATATAACTCCAATTTAATAAAAATGTAATTTGACTGGGAAAAACTAGTCTGTCAGCCCTTGCAGAGTGCAGATAATGTTCCAGATTAAAGAGTGGAGGCTTTGTTCATTATAGTCAAATAATATGAGTGTGTGAATTACCATTTCATTGCCGTTGGTCTATTTCAAGAGTATGCCATTTTCCCATTATCATAATAGGCTACATTTTCTTAAAATCACTTGATTGTGATTGGTCCCATCTATTCGGTTTGCAAATAAAAAGCTTTTGTGGTGATAAACTAGCTGTTTTAAAACAGCCTTAATCTCTGTTTCTGCTTTTGAACTGCTACAGGTCAGACTCTGCAGAAGGCTGAGAGAAGCCGGTCCTGCTCTCGGGAGAAAAAGGAGGTAAATGAGTCACTGGGGAGGGCAGGTGGGAGGCAACTCTATTTAAAGAGACCTGAGGGAGTGGGCTGGTGATTAAGTATCCCTGGATCTCTTATTCTTTTCTCTCATTCTCAACTGGAGTTATCAACCCAGTGTCACTTATAGTAATAATCTCTTACTGAATGTATCAGTTAGCTTTGGCTGTGTAACAAGTCACCCAGATTTTAGTGACTCAAAACAACCACAGATTTAGTTCATGATTCCAAGGGTCAGCCATCTGGGCTTAGCTTCCCCAGACAGTTCTGCTGATGGGCCAGGCTCTGCTGACTTCAGCTGGGCTCACTTACGCATCTGCAGTTAACAGGGGTGTTGCCCTGGGGCTGCCTGAACATCAGTTAGGGTGCTTTAGTTCTCCTCCAATGTTCTCCCATCCTCTAGCAAGCCAGCCAGGTTTGTTCACATGGGGGCTCAGGGGTTCAAGAGCATGAGATTGGAAGACGCAGGAACTCCTGAACTCTAGGCTCAGCACTGGCATGGTGTCACTTCTGCCACTTTCTGTTCTTTAAAGCAAATCACAAGGTCAATAATTCAGGTTCAAGGGGTGGGGGAATAGGCCTCACCTCTTAATGGGAAGAGCTACAAAATATTGAAATTTACCACATTCTTGAAATTTACCACTCTTGAAATTTTTGAAATTTACCACACTGAGCCCACCTGCGCCGTGCTGGGCCCCAGGGCTGGGACTAAGGGATGGATGAGAGACAGTCCTTGACTCAGGGTGTGCGCAGCGTAGTTGGAAGGGATGTGCGATGAGATCATTACAATACAGTGTGAAAGTGCCAGTACAGGGAGAGAAGGCCAAGAGTGGGATTTCAATACGGAAAAAGGGTCACCTGCCTCTGCCAGTGGTATCAAGAAAGGCTTTGCAGAAAAGCGGATGTAAAGACCAACTCTTGAGGGTGAGTAGTTTTCCAGGCCAAGTAAATAGCATGGTCAAACGCAGAGAGGTGGGACTTCCCTGGTTGCACAGTGGTTAAGAATCCGCCTGCCAATGCAGGGGACACGGGTTTGAGCCCTGGTCCGGGAAGATCCCACATGCCGTGGAGCAACTAAGCCTGTGTGCCACAACTACTGAGCCTGCGCTCTAGAGCCTGCGTGCCACGACTACTGAAGCCCATGTGCCTAGAGCCCGTGCTCCGCAACAAGAGAAGCCATCCCAATGAGAAGCCCATGCACAACAACGAAGAGTAGCCCCCGCTCGCCACAACTAGAGGAAGACCGCCCGCAGCAACAAAGACCCAACGTAGCCAAAAATAAATAAAAATTTTTTAAAACTTAAATTTATTAAAAAAAAGTAACCAAGAGTGGGGACCAGTCCCCCTAGGCCAGGAATGAATTGTTTAAACCTGAGGCCTTTGGTTGCAGAATGACAGCATCCGATTTATCCACATTAAGAAATTCTCTGGAAAAATGATGGAGCAGGGCAGCCGGTAACTAGCAGAGATACTTTTTCCCTCCCCTCATCTCTCTCCTTGGCAACAGGACTCCCCTAATTGCCGCTTTCCCAGCTACTCCCATCATGCCAGTCGCCCGAGAGCATTTCAGATCACTCTTCTGAAAAATGCTTGAATGAGGGAAAAGGGAGAGTGGGGTTGTTTATCACAACATCCGAGTTTAACCCTGAAAGATATTTAAAATGGTTTCAGGCCCTCTGAAAAAGAGTGCTTTCTTAACAAGGCTTTTGCTTGGTTAGAAAAACAAGAGAAAGAAACTAATAGCAAGCTGCCAGGATGCTCATCCTGATATATTATAATATGCCTTTCCACCCACCTCCTCTTTCCACATCCTTCCCCCCGTCGTCTGTGAAATCTGCACTTCCTGATACTCTGTGCTTACACAGGATGCCAGGTATAGAGGAAGCTTTGTCCTTATGAAAGGCAAGGAAAAGACAAGCTGGTTAGAACAAACAGACAAGGACACTCATCATGTTCCTTCGGAGGTAGGGTAACGGGCCAGCTCACACCTTGGCGGGTGGATGTGCAGTTTCCATCCTGGGTGGAGATTGGGTACCATCCTGCATGGTCGTGGGCCAGCACAGCAAAGGGAGGATGGGAAGCTGTTCTCAGTGAGCTTGCCAGGCCACATTCAGCCCAAAGATGTGTTTTATTTGGCCCATACCCTACTACAGTTGTTAAAAATTAGGCAGCTGCATTCAAAAATTAGGAGATTTCACATAAAAATGCAGACTTCTTGCTTCTCTGAAAAAATGGAGAATGACAACACTGAGTCCTTCCTTATTCCTATAAGGCAACAGTGGGCAATGGCTTTTGATGAGGACATGTCCCCCTTTTGATGGGACCCTCCCTGTCCCCCCCGACCCCCCACCCGCTCAACAGCAAGCAGGTATTAGCACCCACATGATGCCAGGCCCTGTGCTGGGTGCTTGATGTCAGCGGTTCACAAATGTTGCAGCACGTTAGAATCACCTGGGAGCTGTTAAATACCCCCATGTCCAGGCCTCTTTCCAAACCAGTTAAATCAGAATGTCTGGGGGTGTGACCCAGGCATCAGAATTTTTTAATCCTCCCAAGTGGTTCCGATGTGCAGCCATGGATGAGAACCAGCGTTTTACGGGTTATTAAGTAACCCCTGGTTCTCAGTGCTTCCCCACGCACTGCATGCCTGCCCTGCACCAAGGATGCTTCGGTTCTCAAGCCCTGTCACAGACACAGACAGGCAC
The DNA here is from genome assembly GCF_009873245.2 of Balaenoptera musculus. Classification (NCBI taxonomy): domain Eukaryota; kingdom Metazoa; phylum Chordata; class Mammalia; order Artiodactyla; family Balaenopteridae; genus Balaenoptera; species Balaenoptera musculus. The sequence goes on from NC_045799.1 coordinate 70,683,634, forward strand.
AGATCATAGCAGAGAATGACAGCCAGCACAGAGGAGACCCAGTTAAAGCCCCAGCAGGTGCTGGAGGAGAGAGAGAAGACTTCCTGGAAGAGGCGGCTTTAACCGAGGCTTTGGAAGGGTTAGTCATTTCTGAAAAAATGTATCTTTGATGGTTGGCTTGAAGTCAGTAGATACTTTTGAGGTAGCTGGTAAAAGTATTCTCCACTTCTTCTCTAGCAAGAATTCACTGCCTGTGGAGATTATATAGTGTTTATGGCCCTTGATCATGAATTATTAATGGTTTTGAAATCATGGTCATTGTAGTTTACTCAAAAATCATTAGAAAGTAAATTTATCATACAGTGTTAAAAAAAACAAAAACCAGGAAACCACAGTGGAGGAAGAAATCTTTATTCATCACCCCCCGCTCACTAGGGTCCACACTGATGGCCATGGCACCTTGGGGCTCACAGACATGGCGCTGGGGACATGTTCTCCTACTGCACAGAGGCACGCAGGCCCCAGGCAACTCTCTGAATTAGTGCCCACAATGGACTTCTGTCTCAAATCCTTGTCAGGTGACCTTGGACGAGTCTCTTGACCCCTCACACCTGATTTGGTAATTCCCACCTTGGAGACTCAGTATACAGGGTCAAGGCAGTAATAAATTGCCTAGCATAGCACATAGTAAACATTCCGTAAATGTTAGTTGCTACATAATTGTAATCATTCCTTAGAGTGTCTAGAATTTAGCAGAGAGACAGTCACGGCCTTGGACGGAAAAGGCAGCACAATTTCACTTAGTACTGAAGGGGTCTCCCTTGCTCCAGCTGCACTTTAGGCTGATTCCAGCCGTCCAGGCTTCTGGCTGTGCGCCCCCAGGCAAGTGAGCCCCAGGCAGGCTAGCTCTGGGGCCTCCACTGTATACCACTTTGAAGGCCTTCTGTGATCATGGACTGCCTCCTTGTGCAGCTGATAGGAGATTCTGCAAAATGCTCCTGATGGCACACTCCTCTGTTGAGCTCACTTTTTAAAGGACTGCAAAAGTCATTTAACTCAACCACCTAGAAGATGTTAAGCCTTCCCTTTGCACGCACGCATAAGCGTGCACACGTGCACGTGCACACATGCGAACACTTCCTGCTATTAAGCAGAGCCTTGTGGTGCAAGGACTAGAGAGGCCTTTCATCTTGCCAAGCAAAGGAGGAGACTGGGTTCTCAGGGGAACACAGCAAAGGAGGGAAGCCAGGATCCAGGGTGCCTCCAGGGATGGGGCTATCCCAACAACCTCTCCGTGTGCTGCCACGGACACGCCTCTGCTCCCCTCTGGTCCCTCCCTGTACCTCGTTGTCGTCTTTATGCTCCTCTCTCCCAGCTGTTCGTTCCTTCTTTCAGCTCAGAGGCCAGAGAGAGCGTCTGATCAACCTGGCTAATCGATGCTAAAGGGCATTGAGGGGGTACAGTACTCTTGACATTAGCCCCCCGGTTGCCCGCCCAAGAGACAACCATTGAAATCAATTTCTTGTGTCCTTCCAGAAATATTCTATCTATCCCCTCTGCCCTTACCTCTACCCCCTGCCTTTTAACACAATGATAGCATGCAATACACATTGTTCTGGATTTTTCTTTTCACTTAACAACATGTCTTAGAGAACATTCTATAGTACAAATCTCATCCATTCTTTTTTTTTTTTTTTTTTTTTTAATTTATTTGGCTGCGCCGGGTCTTAGTTGTGGCAGGCAGGATCTAGTTCCCCAACCAGGGATTGAACCCGGGCCCCCTGCATTGGGAGTATGGAATCTTAACTGCTGGACCACTAGGGAAGTCCCTCATCCATTCTTTTTTATGGCTACCTAGTACTCCACTGTGAATCCACAGAAACACAATCCTTTATATGAAATCTTTGGGGCCAAATGTGTTTCATTTTTTTAGAATTTAGAAAGTAATACCATCCCAGTATGGCCTGGGTCAGCACTCTATAATCAAATATGTTAATATATCTGTAGGAAAATAAGAATATTCATACTATGTGGGGTAAATCAAGACTTTAAATTTCATGTCAGTTCAAATCTGGTTTTGCTTCTAAAAAAATGACATATAAAGGATCGTGGACCTGTCCATAAATACATGAGTAGTTCCCGGTTAATGACTAATCTAGGCTATCAATAGTCTTCTGCTACTATAAGAGTACTGGAAAGAATATTCTAGAGCAGGCATCTCGGTGCACTTGGGCAGGAATAGCCAAAGGTTAATTCTTGCAAATAGAATTAAGGGATCACAGGGGATATGCTTTTTTAGATGAGCGTTTCTGATTTGTTTTGTAGTAGTGCACGAGAGGGGCAGAGTTTTTTGTTCCAAGACACCTGGTAGCATTCTGGCCAGATTCAAGTGTGGCTACCGTTGGCTGGGGCACCCACACTCAGTGGCCTCTGCTGTAGTTCCCCAGCCCGCTTTCCTCAGCAGGGAGTGGGAGCAGGGCATTGTCCTGAGAAGGACTTGGGGACATGTCCAGCACCTCGATTTCTGAATGCCATCTCTCATGGGCCCTCAACTCCAAGCACCTGTCTTGGCCAATTGCAGGAGGCCAATGGGACTGGTGACTCTTCTTGTAAGCTTCGGACCCCACTAGCCTGGAGACCCTCCCCTTTCCTCATTTCAGTTCTCAGTGTTCTTGCAGCTTCAGTCTCCTGGGAGAATCAGGAGCTGCCCCTTGCATATTTACAGATCTCCACTGCTTTGTTTAAAATGCTAAAAAAAAAAAAAATTTTAAAAAAGGAAGGGAGAGAAAAAAAGACAATGTAAGCTGATGGTGCTGCATTACAAGAGCCTGTCTGATGTGACAGCCGACATTCCAAATCTGCACTTTTCCTGGAAAAAGTTCACATTTCTGGGCAGAGAAGAACTAAATCCATTTTACGTCCAACTGCCAAATGTGTTCCCAGTTGTGAAGTTACTGTTGTCAGTTTTTTTGCTTCTTTTGCTCTTGGTCTCCATTGCTTTGAGAACTTGGACAAGTGGGGGCCCTGGTGACATGAACAGCTTCTGATTTCTGCAGGGCAGGGCAGTCACATGGCAGGGTTTGAAGCAGCGTAGCCAAGTGAGCCCTGGAACCAAACAGTCTGGATTCCTAGGCTCGTGCCATCACTCGGGCAAGATACCTAACCTGTCTGTGACTTGACTTCCTCTTCTAAAGAGTAGGGATAATATAGGGAATCCCTGGTGGCGCAGTGGTTAAAAATCCACCTGCCAATGCAGGGGACACGGGTTCGAGCCCTGGTCCAGGAAGATCCCACATGCCGCGGAGTAACTAAGCCCATGGGCCACAACTACTGAAGCCCACACGCCGAGAGCCCAGGCTCTGCAGCAAGAGGAGCCACCGCAATGAAAAGTCCGTGCACTGCAGTGAAGAGTAGCCCCCGGTCGCCACAACTGGAGAAAGCCCGCACGCAGCAACGAAGACCCAACACAGCCAAAAATAAATAAATAAATAATAAAAGAAAAATTAAGAAAAAAAAGAGTAGGGGTAATATAGAAGCTGCAGCCTAGGGGTGAGGTAAGGATTCAATGAGCTGATGCGTGTAAAGTACCTTGAACAGTGCCTGGCACTTACTAGGAACTTGATGAGTGTTGAGTATTATAATTTAGGACTGATATTATAATTAGTATTATATTGAGGGCAAAATGGCTTGTTAATCCCTTCCGAGTCGGAAGGGGATGAGAACTCTTTCTAAGAAAAAGCAGGACACGGATTGGGCCATTGTTCCTCACCCCTTCGGTGTAATGGAACAGCACATAATCCCTCCTGTGAGAATTACCTTGCCCTTGAATCACCACCTACTCCCAGACCCCTGCAATCAGGCTGGGAGCTGCAGGAAACGTGTATACAGATGCCGTGCCCGTAACCCAAGTTGAACAACAGCAAGGCCAAGACTTGAGCTTCGAAAAGCAAAGAGAATCAATTTCTGATAAAATGCCAGGGAGGAGACTGACATGTCTGAAACCTTCCTGGTATCAGCTGAGCTTCCGGCAGAAGATTAAACTCGGGGGAAAAAAACCCATCAGAGAGCTGCAATTTGTGACCAGAAGGAGATAATGTTGACAGCCTCTTCCTCCTGAGTCGGTTTTGGATAAGCATTGTGCCCTTCACCAGAGCATCATCAAAGTTTCCTGTATCCTCAGATCTTAGGCATGAAATTGCCCTGAGTCTCCCTTCACCTCTCCACCGCCCCCCCAGATCACTTTATAGAATACAGAATATGATTAGAAAAAAGAATGATACTATCTAAAGGAAGAAGGTTCCTGCAAATTACTGATGAAAGGTATGTGTCCTGGGTGAAAATGCGCCCGTAGAATTGTTCCTCAGTCTGGGGACACCTCTGGAGGAGCAGAACGAGGGCTGTAAGAGTGTCAGGGCACCTGGGCTCCAGTCCTGAGTCACCGTGGCTGACAGTAGGCACACTCACTCTCCCCGCTCTGGGCCTCCATTTCCTCTGTGACTACTCTGGGTCTGATAAGAGCCGATGGTCCTGTGAACTTCAACTTCATTAGGGTTCACAAGCTGTGTCTCTTAGGCTCTGTTCAAGTGATAGAAGCCTTCCTCAAACCAGCGTCAGCAAAAAAGGGAATCCGTTGCCTCACCTAGCTGTAAAGTTCAGGGGTGGACCACGTCAGGAATGGCTGGATCCAGGTGCTCTGGCTCAGTCCTTCTGACCCTGCCTTCTTCTAAGACGTGGCCATTCTCCAGCTTCTGGTCCTGCTCAGTGTAAACTGGCCACTGGAAGCACCAGGCCGACTGCATAGATGCTGGATAGCTCACGGGTGCAGGGGTGCGGTGGGGGGAACCACACAGGCACTGGAGCCAGATAGCCTGGGGTCAAATCCTGACTCATCACTGACCCAAGTGCTTATCTGCCTCTGAGCCTTGGTTTCTTCATATGTAGAATGGAGATGAGAGCAACACCTACCTCTGCCGGTTGTCAGGGATACTCTGAACGGTGCCTGACATGTAGTAAGTGAGTGAGTGACAGAGGCTTCTTCCTCTTCTCTTACTTTTTTCCTGTCATTATTACAATTCTCTCAGCAATTTCAGCAAAAGAGAGTCCGCACGTTAAGCACATGGTAAGGAAGGGGTGTTTTCCCAAAGTACCATCAAGATCCAGTTACCAGAAGAAATGGGAAAGGCTGGTGGGCAGGCAAAGCCAAGCCGCTGTCCATCACCTGGCCACTGTGTAGTGGGTGTGGTAAAGCGGACAAATAGCGCAGTTGTTAAGAATTGCTTTCGGGCTTCCCTAGTGGCGCAGTGGTTAAGAATCCGCCTGCCAGTGCAGGGGACACGGGTTCAAGCCCTGGTCTGGGAAGATCCCACATGCCGCGGAGCAGCTCAGCCCTTGCGCCACAACTGCTGAGCCCGCGCTCTAGAGTCCGTGAGCCACAACTACTGAACCTGTGTGCCACAACTACTGAAGCCCGTGCACCTAGAGCCTGTGCTCCACAACAAGGGAAGCCACTGCAATGAGAAGTCCATGCACCGCAGCGAAGAGTAGCCCCTGCTCCCCGCAACTAGAGAAAGCCCGCGCACAGCAACAAAGACCCATTGCAGCCAAAAATAAATAAATAAAATACATTTATTAAAAGAAAAAGGAATTGCTTTCACGTCCATGATCACAGTACTCGGTGAGGTAAGCGATAGTATCCTCATCTCGCACGTGAGGAATGTCGGCTCAGAGCAAGGAGGCCACCTGCCCCAGTTACCACAGCAAGCACTGGGCCCAGATGATCCTGCACGTTCTGTGCACGTGGCAAAGTGGAGGCAGCTGGGGGAGCTTAGGCACGTTTCTTCACCCTTCCCAGACTCAGTTTCTTTAGCTGTAAAATGGGCGTTATCAGTCCTTCCTCCTCAGGTGTCTGAGGCTCAGTGAGGTTGAGGGAGATAAACACGGGACGCCCAGCCCCTCTCAGGACGCCCCTGCCTCTCCCCTCTCCTCCCCAAGGGCCCTGCTGCCGGTTCAGAGCTAGACTGGAGGACCCCAGGCTCCTGGGACCATAGAGCTGGACGGGTGAATGGGAGGCTGGGGCAGTGACTGCCAGATAAATGGAAGCCTCGGTTTCCTCACCTGATGAGCTGAGATAGTCTGACACTGACTTCCAGCTAAACGCTGTTAATGATGGCTAGATTCCCATTAGAGGCCAGTGAAGAGATTATGTGCCCCTCCCCGCCCCCCACTACGTATTTCAAAACAAAAACTGTGAAATAAGTGTAGGAAAGTTCAACAAAGTTCTCCATTTCTTTTCCCAGGATGACTACTTTGATGCCCTTTTATTGTTTTTTGGTTTTGGTTTTGGTGTTTTTTTGGCTGCGTTGGGTCTTCGTTGCTGCGTGCGGGCTTTCTCTAGCTGCGGTGAGGGGGGGCTACTCTTCGTTGAGGTGCGCGAGCTTCTCATTGCAGTGGCTTCTCTTGTTGCGGAGCACGGGCTCTAGGCGCGCGGGCTCAGTAGTTGTGGTGCACAGGCTTAGTTGCTCGCAGTATGTGGAATCTTCCCGGACCAGGCCTTGAACCAGTGTCTCCTGCCATGGCAGGCGGATTCTTAATCACTGAGCCACCAGGGAAGTCCTGCCTTTATGTTTTTAATATAGAAGCCTAAACTCTTTCAAAAAATTTTCTTTGGGCTGCTCATGCTCTGTTGATGCCCTGGGAGATGGCTTGGCACGTGAGGGACAGAATGGCAAGACTGGTCAAGGGCAGGGAAGGGGTCCAGGTCGGACTGCTTGGGTTTGCATCCTGGTTCTATCTCTTAATTCACTGTGTGGTCTTTGACACTTTACATAACCTCTCTGTGCTTCAGTTTCTGTCTGCAGAATGGAACTGAAAGCATAGTGCCACCTCATGGGGTTGTTGAGAGAATTAAATAATACACATGAAGTATTTAGGACCATACCTGTAAGTGCTGTTTAAATGTATGCTATTGTTATTCAAGTCCCACCACTGGGTCCCCTTCATAGAATGTTCCATCAGCTGGGGTAGCTGGGGCAGGCAGGGTCAGTATAGTTCACATTTGTAGGCATTTACCTCAGTGGGGCCAGCATTAGACATTTTAAATCTCTTTCTGATTCAAGAACTGATGCATGCTGATTGTATAGATAGAAGCAGAAAGCTACAAAAATTAGTCCTTATCCTACCACCTATATAATTACTCTTACTTTTTTTTTTTTTTCCCTTCTAGCTTTTCCCTATGCAACTATATATATTTCAGGATTAGGATCATAGTAAGAGACAATTAGAAATGCCTACCTTCTATTATTCTTTATCAGTTTTTTTTTTTATTTATTGAGGTATAACATATACAATAAAGGGGATAATCTTTGGCATACAGTTTTGTGAATTTTCATGTATGAATACTCCTGTGTTAGCACTACCCACATCAAAATATGGAACATTCCTAGCAACGCAGGAGACATCTTCATGCCACCTCCCAGTTACTACACCTCTCCAAGAGTAACCACTATCTTGGCTCTAATAGCATAGATTAGTTTTGCCTGTATTTGAACTTCATATAAATGGATTCACAGAGTAAGCACTTTTTTTGTCTTTTTGTTTTTTGTTTTTGTTAAACATATCTGTGAGATTCATCCATGTTTTTAAATGTATCAGTAATTCACTCTTTACCACTGTGTTATTAAACCTTCAGTTATTCTTTCATTAGAAAAATTAAATTGCAAATTTTTAAAATAATTTAGTTGTCATTATTTTTAAAATTTCAAGTTTGCTCATTAAATAAACTTTGCTCTCAAACATACCCCAACTTAATTCCCCTTTCTAGAAACAACCTATTATCAGTAGGATGTTCATCTTTCTGGGCTTTTTTCTATTTATACAATTCTAGTCATTGTTTCAGTTGGGAGTGCATTTGGCTGCAAAGAACAGGAAACCCAACTAACAATGGCCTAAACCAGGGATCAGCAAATTTTTTATGTAAAAGGCCACACTGTCTCTGTCACAGCTACTCAACTCTGTCATTGTAGTATGAAAACAGCCATAGTCAATATGTCAATTAATGAGTGTGTCTGTGTTCCAGTAAAACTTTATTGACAAAAATAGGCAGTGGGACAGATTTTCCCTGTGGGGTATAATTTGCTGACCCTTGGCTTAACAACAGGGATTTGTTTGGCTCATGTGGCAAGAAATCTAGAAATAGTCTCATAAGAAAAATCTAATAATTTATACTCCTGCTAAAAATATTTGAGAATGCTGGACTCTCTAAGACCTTGCTAATAGTGGATATTAACAGCCTATGCTGTTTTTGCCAGTACTCTTTGTGTTATTCCTGTGTTTTGGGGGGAAATACCTCTGTCTGATCTTCCAGCTCAGTAATTTTCTCTATAACTGTATCTATTCTGTTCTTCATTGTCTTTTGATTTTTTTTTTATTTTGATGATTAAATATTTTATTCATAATTTCTAATTCTTTTTTTTTTTTTAATTTTTATTTATTTATTTATTTTTTATTTTTGGCTGTGCTGGGTCTTCGGTTCGTGCGAGGGCTTTCTCTAGTTGCGGCAAGTGGGGGCCACTCTTCATCGCGGTGCGGGGACCACTCTTCATCGCGGTGCGTGGGCCTTTCACTATCGCGGCCCCTCCCATTGCGGGGCACAGGCTCCAGACGCGCAGGCTCAGTAGTTGTGGCTCACGGGCCCAGCCGCTCCGTGGCATGTGGGATCTTCCCAGACCAGGGCTCGAGCCTGTGTCCCCTGCATTAGCAGGCAGATTCTCAACCACTGCGCCACGAGGGAAGCCAATAATTTCTAATTCTTTTGCATAGTAGGTTGCTCTTGTTTGATGGAGTCAATGTCCTCTCTTATCTCTCTAAGAATATTAAATGTATTTTTAATATCTCTGCTTGCATCGTTATCTCTGTTTCTTTGGTTGTTAGTTCCGTTTGTTGAGTTGGCTCTTCTCTTTCATGGTGTGAGTTTTCCTGGAATGTTTGGTGATTTGTGAATATGTGCTCTTCTATGTAATCTGATCCCCTGTTTTCTTCTCTGTGGATGCTATTTCTTTTTACTCGAATTTGCCGCCAGTGATTGTGGACAGAGGGGTGGAAATTGCCACAAGAAGTGTGATGCTAATAGTTTGTCTTCTGAGCACAGAATCTTCCTTTTCCTTCTGGACACGTCCTGCCTTTCTGTCGCAGAGACCCACAGTCACAGCTCCTACAAGCTGGGTGGATTGAAGGGCCACTTCCTAGCATCCGCACAGGCATTCTTAATCAGTCTGTTTGACCTTTGACCTTAGGCCCCCTCCTCTCCCTGGAGAATGTGTTGCCTCTAGGTTTGGAGCAGCCTAAGACCACCTTCCCCTATCCCAGCAGTCCTTTCTAGCTTCGGATTTGGCCTGTGCTTCTTTTCATTAATCCAGTTCTGTCTGCCATCCATTTCTCAGGAGTTTCTCAACATTTTAAAGCTGCCAGTAGCACCCCTCCATATCTTCCTGTGCTCTTATGAATTTTAAATGGTGTCATTTCTGTGGACTTGGGTGGGAGAGGCTGATGTGTGTATTTGCTCTTGGTCTTCCCAACTTGATTCAGTCTCAAGGTGACTTCTCATTAGAGTTTTCATCTTCCTGGTCACCTTCATCTGGACAAGTTCATCTTTCTCTAAAAATACACTGTGTCAGAACCAAACTGAATATTCCAACTATGAACAGATCAGTGTAGACTGTGGAGATGGAGTGTACTTTCTAATAAGGACTGGGTTCCAATACTAACTCTGGTCTCTACTATCAATACATTGGTCAAGTCCCTTCACTTCTCTAAGCCTCAGTTTCCTCACCTGTCACATGGGAATAATGATTATAACACCCCCTCATAGGTTAATGAAAGTATCAATTGCAATAGTGTGTCAAGTGTTTAAGGTGGGGCCTGGTACACAGTAGGTGCTGAAACGTGTTAGTTCCCTTCTTCTCTCTGATCCTGACAAAATTTCTAACACACTCGTCATGCTTGCTGTGGTGGTGGCAGTTTTTGGCAGCCACATCACCCCGTTAGCTCATACTGAACACATTAGCTAAAAGCCCTGCCTTTGTCTCGTGAACTTTTCTCAAGCAGACTTTTCCAGTGCCTCTCCTTGTATAGGACCTTTACCTTGGCCATGACGCATTTTATCAACCTTTTCTTGATCCATCTCTAGCCCGTAGAAATTGATCTGAACCCAGATTCCGTCATCCAGTTTACTCTGTGTGCTGCCCATCTGAATATCATCTGCAGACTTAATAAACAGCCTTCAACAGCCAGATCTGGCCATTGATAAAATTACGGCCTGGGATACGACCAAGGACAGAACCCCATGGCATGCCACCCCTCAGGGGAAGAGTAATTTAGATGACTGGGCAAGATGATTAATTTGTCCAGTTCCTGTAATACTCTGTCCTTGTGGCTTGATTATAATAATAATATTAGCAACCATGTATTGGGTGTTATTTACAGGCCAGGCACTGAGGTAAGCATTTTTCATATATTATCTTTATTTCTTATAACAAGTCTATAAGGTAAGTATTTGTATTACTTAGGACTTAGTCCCTGTTCTGCTAAAGATAGAGTTTATTTTTTTAAACTATGTTACTTCATTACAAAGCTCTAAAGGGCAGGTGCTTCCCAGAAGCCAAGGGCAGGGATGCATCTGGGTGGCACGATGGCAAAAACGGTGTCAAAAATGGTGAACCAATGCCTGGGGCCCCTAAGGTCCTAGAAAATCCTCTCTCTATGGCTCTTATCTTTACATCTGTCAGTATCTGTGTCCTTCTTCTCACTTGGTACAAACCAGCTTTCTCTGTTTCTCAGCTTCACCTGGCAGAAAATAATCCCGCCAGCAACTCTGAGTTCGTGTTCCCCCTTTTGAGAACACAGCCAGATCTTCCCTGAGCCTGTTAGTCCCAATTCCCCAGGATTACTGGCTCTGCTTGGGTCAGGTGCCTGCTCCTGGGCAGTGGTGGGATCACACTGCCTGCACATCACCTCCAGGAGTCTCAGTGCTATGACCTGGTGGCCATGGGGCAGGCGACACTTAGAGTCCTGCCCCATGACATTTGTACATTTTACAAATGAAAGGGAGGCCCAGAGTCACATGGCAAGTAACTAGAGGAATCAAGACTTAATCCTGGTTTATCTGATGCTGAAGCTTGTATTGTTGATGCTCTGTTCCTTACACCGGGCACGTGGCCCCAGGGCAGCTCCTGTGGTGGTGCTGTTGAAGGCTGGCCTGTGTCTCTAGCGGGACAGCTCAGGCACCCACCTAATGCCTCACCATGTCCCAGATCAGGGCTCTGAGACCCTTGGTTGGTTGGTTGGTTTGCTTGTTTCTTTGGTGACTCGGCAGATGCCTCAGTGCTGGCCGTCACAGGACTCACACACAACTTTGATGAGGGACCTGATACTTAAGAGGATAAGCACAGACTTTGGAGCCCAGTAAAGCTAGGTTCAGATTCCAGCTCTGCCACTTTTTCACTGGTGACTCTCTGTGCCTCAGTTTCCATAACTGTAAAATGGAGGTAATACTACCTACTTTGTTAGTTGTTGTGGTGGTGATTTAGTGAGGTAATACGTGTAAACCACATATGGCCAGCATAGAGCAATCAGTTCATGCGTCCACTTAGCAAATATTTGTCAAGTACCTGCTGTGTGCCAGGCACTGCCCTGGGGCTTGTAGATTTCTCGGTGAACAAAACAGACACAAATCCACACCCTTGTGTTCCAGTGGTTAGAGGCAGACACCAAGCAAATAAATGAGTGAAATATAAAGGGTAGCAGGGAAACAAATAAAGCAGGGAAGCGGGATGGGGGCTGCTAGGCGGCTTGTTTTGTTACATAGGTCCTCAGGCAGAGACCAAAGGAGGTGAGAGGGGAGAGCTTTGGGCAGAGAAGACAGCAAAGACGAGAGGCCTGAGGGTGGAGGCCGAATTGGGGGAATGAGGGGCAGGGTGGTGGGAGGCGAGGAGAGGGGCAAAGGCCAGGTCGTGGAGGGCCTTGTGGCCGTTAGTAAGGACTTGGGCTTTCGTCTGAGTGAGAGGGGAGTCATGGGAACATTTTCAGTGAAAGAGGGCCAGGACCCGATTTTAGCAGGATATGCTCCCTGGCTGTATGTGGAGAACAGACAGTGGGGAAGGGCAGATGGGGAGACCTGTCGGGGCTGTTGCAGAAACTCTGTGGAGGTGACGGTGGCTCAGACTTGCAGGGGCAGCAGTGGAGGAGCAGAGAAGGCGCCAGGTCCCAAGCATCGTGAAGATGGAGTCGCTTGGATCTGTGGTTGGACAGGATATGGGTGGGGAAGAGAGAGAGGAGTCAAGAAGGACTTTAAGTTTTGGTCTGAAAACCAGAGAGATTGGTCATCTCCTAAGATGGGCACGAGAGTGGAGGCGGGTTTTAGGGGGAAGATCAGGAATTCAGCTTAAACCCTGACAAGACCTCGATTGAACCCGCAGCTGGGTATGGGAATCTGGAATTCTGGGGAAAAGTCATGTCAGGCTGCATCTGTCTGGAATGTGGAACCATTGATTTTTTTTTTTTTTTTCTTACTTTTTGGAGAAGGGAAGTGGGTGGATGGAGGTCATTAGTTAGGCAAGTAATACAAGAAAACAGCTTCCTTAAGAAAATATTTTTCACCCTCTAGATAAGCCTTGAGTCCCTTCTGCCAATTCCCAACCCTCCCTAATCCCAGCCTTCCCCTCCTGGACTAATTGTTGTCACAAGCTTGGCATGCATCCTTCCAGACCTTTCTCTGCACATCCACATAGTCGAGTGTATCCATAAAATATATGTGGTATTTGGGGAGTGTATGTATTTTAACAAAACGGTGTCATAATGAACGTGTCATTTGTGCTTTTGTAACTTGTCATTTGCCTCTCTTCTCTGAACTATGTCTCCAAGATCCATCCTCGGTGTTACAAACAAACCCAGATTTTTCTAAACTTGTTACGGTATGTTATGGACAGACTGTGGGTTATTTAGTCATTTTCCAGATGGAGGGCATTAGCATTTTGTACATTCCTCCTCCGGCACCTGTGTGAGTCTTTCTGGTAGATTCCAAGGAGTGAAATGTCTGGGTCTGAGTAGACCGAAGCTATTCAGGGTTTTGTTTTGTCTTGTTTAGCGGAGACTGCCATTGCCCCCTGAAGTGCCTCTGTCACCTTACTCGCCAGCTGTGGCAGGTTTTTCATGAGGGAGGCCACAGGGATCTGTACTGTCGTGCAAAGCACAGTGGCAGGCTGTGGGTTGGAAGGAGCGAGCAGGAAGCTGAGAAGGGAATTTGTGGGCTGCTGTTCTGCTCTTTAAGAACCCACATTCAGGGAGGATACAGGCTACTTTAGGGGCTGGGAGAGATGCTCCCAATCCCTTCCTTTCCTCCTGAAAATAGATTAGCACAAATGAAATACCATCTCTCCCGCAGCCTGCACGCCTGGCTTCTTCCCTGTCAGCCAGTTTCTATTCCTAGCCCTCCTCACCAGCTTGAAGTCATCCCCTTTTGACAAACACACCAATCAAGACATTATAAAAATGCTATTTTTATTAGAGCAGACCAACTCCTCCATCAGTGGGCCCCTTGTCCTGACCCCAGCCTGAGAGCATCCTTTGCCTGCCACCCTCGACGGCACATTCAAGGGTTGGTGCATGACCAAGGTTGTGTTTGTCACCAGCTTGGCGCCTGTTCCGAGGGTGTGATTGCAGTCCCACTCCTGAGGCAGACCGAATCCTACACCCAGCTGCTCTCCCCTTCCTACACGGGAAAAGGAAAGTTGCAGCCTTTGAGAAGTTACGTCATCTTTTCTTTGCATGAATTTCAGGCGGGTGTTAACTTTGTGGTATAAAATGCCTTTAGGGTTAGCTCAGGGAACTGGGTCTAGGGTCAACTCCAAGTTCAGATTTTGTGCCATCGTAATTAGAAACTTCGAATTATTTCTCATCAGCATCATCTTCATTGCTAACGTTTATCGAGCATGTATTACACACCAGGCAATATTCTAAATATTTTGTGTTTATAAGGTGGAGGCTTTTAATCGTCATCCCACTTTTTTTTTTGCCTTTTTTTATTGAGATACAATTTATGTAACACAAAATTCACCGTTTTAAAGTGTACAATTCCGGGACTTCCCTGGCGGTCCAGTGGTTAAGACGCCGCACCTCCACTGCAGGTGGCACAGGTTCAATCCCTGATCGAGGAATTAAGATCCGCATGCCTTACGGCGCAGCAAATAAAAAAAAAAGTGTACAATTCAGTGATATTCGCAAAGCTATGCAACCATCACTGCTATTTAGTTCCAAAACATTTAGATCACCCCATATAGAAACCCTGTACCTGTTAGCAGTCACTCCCAATTCCTCTTTCCCCCATTCCCTGGCAACCACTGATCTACTGATACTTTGTGTCTCTGTGGATTTGCCTATTTTGGACCTTTCATGTATATGGAATCATACAAAATGTAGCCTTTTATGTCTGGCTTCTTGCACTTAGCATAATGTTCTCAGGGTCATCCATGTGGTCACATGTGCCTGTGCTTCATTCCTTTCTGTGACCAGATGATATTCCATTGTATGGATATGCCACAGCCTGTTTATCCATTCATCCACTGATGGACAGTTGGGTTGCTTCCACTTTTGGGGCTATTATGAACAACACCGCTAGGACGGCATCCCAGTTTGACAGCTGAGGAAACTTAGGAACAAGTATCTTTTCCCACTCAAAAGAGCCTGATGGGATTCTTACCCAGGTGCCTGGTTTCACAGCCGAGTCCTGACCACCCAACTTGGCTGTTGAGCTGTTGAACTAAGACCTGGAAATTGAGGACCTATATCACACACCTTCATGGCAACCATGTTTCAGAATTAAATATTGGGCCCCGTGGTCCGAGGAATTCATTTTTGGGGGACTTGGGTCTGTCCTGTTTGAATTCAGGACCGTTGTGGGAAGTCCTGGCTGAGTCGGGACTGTCCATTCAATTCAGTTTGCGTTTACCAATGGCCTTTGATGTAACAAGATTCAGCCCTGCCCTGGGACTTCATGGTCAAGTAACTGCCGTAGGTCCCCAGGAAGCAGACTGTGGGATGGAGATGTGCATGCAGGAGGCTGATTGGGGAGGGATCTCAGGAACAATACCCGTGAGGATGAGGGAAGCAGGATTGGACAGAGGGAGGAGCTGAACTGTGATGCCGGCCTTGCTGATCCCACAGGGAGCTGTGGGGATGGGTGGCCCTTCAGAGATGTTCCCAGTTGAGGCAAGGAGCCTGGGTCTTTGTACCCTTGTCATTAATCAGTATCAGAGATCAGACATAACCTGGGGCAAGACAGGCTTCTCTCTGGGAAGGGACACAGCTCCCAGCAGCTGGGGTGTGAGTGGGTGATCTGGGCCCGTAGCACAGCGTCCACTATGCACACCTAGGCCCATGTCCATGGTGGCTTTCATCAGTGTCCCGACAGAGAACAGTCTGTGAAGATGCTTCAGGAGCACAGCTGAGGGAGGGTGTAACCCAGCCTGGGATGGGGGTGAGCAGGGAGGAAGGGGCATCTTAACTGTGCCATGAAACCTTGAACCCCAAACCTATACATTCCAACCGCCAGTCCACGAACTGCGCCTCTTGGGTGCCTCAGAGTATCCACACGACTGCTCCAGACCACACTCAGCCCCGCCCCTCCTCCAGCCTTGACCTCTCCGAGAATGGCACCACTGTCCCTCCAGTTACCCGGGCCAGAAGCTGCACAATCATCCTCAGTACTTCGTTCTTCCTCGCCTCCTTTTTCCAGCCCATCACCAGGTCCTGTGCCCTCACCTTGGAAACATGTTCTCCCTGCTTCCTCCATGTGGCTGACACCTCTTGTCCGAACACCCACAGCTCCCACTCCCAGCTGCCTCTCACTCCAGCTTCCACCCTCTACCCCAGTAACCCCACGTGGCTTCCCATTGGTCTGGGCTTAAGGGAAAAACTCCCTGCTGTGGCCCACATGGTGGTCTTGCCCGCTGAGTCCCGAGTCAACCCCTGCTCCCCTGCCCCTCGGCTCCAGCCCCTCTGTCATTCCTTGTCCCTCTTGATAGCGACCAGGGTTCTTGGCCTTCCCCAAGCAATAGAAATTGACTAGAGGCCAGACAAGAAATTCAGGCAAGGCTTTACTGAGGCCCCTGCAGCCGCCGAAGGAGCAAGAACAAGTAACAGGTCCCCTTACTTGCTCCCCGAGGTGGGGTGGGGAGCCGGCACCCTATATGGGGTGAGGGTGGGGGTGTGTCCAGGGGTGGGGTCGGAGGCGTGGCTTAGGGGGTCTGCCCGCCCCTTAGGTGGTGGTGTGTGCAGGGGGCATGCGCAGTACCCTGCTTTTGCTCCCGGCCCTTCAGAAGTGGCAGTTGGGTTTTTTTTTGGTCTTTCTGTATCTTTTTGTCTATAATTTGCCCCAACTGCACATGCACGCAGTTATTTTTAGTCCCTTATAGTTTCTTTGTAATTTGTAGCTTGAGGAGACGTTTGTCCAGGTGCAAGCACTGCAGCACTGCAGCAAAGGGTCCCACATCCCAGCTTGTCTCACTCTTACTCTCTGCTCCCTCTCACCACGTGGCCTTCACACGTGCGTTCATTTTGCTGAGAGCACACCCCCCTCTGCGCCCCTAAGTTAACTTGTTCGTCCTTCACATCGCGGTTGTTGTCACCCTTCCACAGAGCGTCACCTCACCTCCCTGCCACAGTCGTGTTTCCCATTGAAAACCTCTCAAGGCACCACGCACCTACCTCCAGAAATGGCTGACGATGTACTTTGGTGGTGGGGTTGTTTGCTTAAAGTTGGCCTCCCTCCCTAGACGGTCCATTCCCTAAGGCAAGGGAACTTGTCCCCGTGTGGAATAGGAGGTGCTCAGTCAACCTAAACGGGGGAAAGGGGAGACGGAGGGAAGGAGGAAAGGATCACAGCCCCACGTGATCAGGGAGGAGATGGGGGCGAGCCGTCTCCTTTACATTCCTGGATCTCCAGGATCTCACACGGCAGAAATCTTGACTAGTGTGTGAGACAGCATCAAAATGGGGACCCTGAGCCCCACTGCACCGCCCTAGACTTGAGCAGAACGTTTCAGTCCCTTCCTGGCTTTCCCCACCACTCAGCACCTGTCATTGGCACAAACAGGCTTTGCCCCTCGTCGGGCTTTAAGCTGGCTGGAATGTTGGAAGCCAGGGCTCTCCCCTGCGATCAACCAACATGCTCTGACCACTCTCCATCCCAGCCCCGAGATGAGCTCCCAGGGTCTCCTGGCACTGGGCCTTTGCACACACTGTTCCTGCCCGGATGCCCTTCCCGTCCCTCCTCTGCCCGCCCCATCCACCTCTGAGCTCCTCACAGTCGGCACTCGTCCTCTCCTCTGTAGAGCCTGCCCAGCCCCGGAGCAATGCCAAGGACCCGTCCTCTCCACCCACCGCCCCCGGCACAGCACCTACTCCATGGCCTCAGAGCAGTGTCTTTGCTGCTCCTCTAATTTCCTTGAGGACAGGGACCTTGTCTTCCTGCCTCCCTCTCTTTCTTTTCCTCCTCATCCCTTCCTTTCCACAGATACGCTGGCCCTGCCCTCATGGGTCTGGCATCCCAGCAGGGGAACCAAAAACAAAAAACAGAGATACTTCCAAAGAGGGACGTACTGCCACGTCGAGGAGGCTGAGAAGGCCGGGGACAGTCAGAAGAGGCCCCAAGAAGGGCCACACATGCCCGTGAACAACAGGAAGCCATCCAGGCAGGGGGAAGAGCAAGTGCCTCGGCCCTGAGGAGGAAGGGGCCTCTCTGAGAAACAGCCTGAAGAGCCACTGGGCTGAGGGGGGTGCGGGAGGTGGGAGTGAGGTCAGGAGGGTCGTGGAGCCAGATTACATCCATCTCTGTCTCGGGCCCTTAGCACAGCACCCAACCCATAGGAGAAGCTTAAGGAGTCTTTGTTGAATCAATGGGGAGGGGGCCTGAGTGCTCCCCTTTCAGGGGGCGGGGGGGGCAGCCCTGGGAGGAAAGCGTCCGCTCAAGCAGCCCAGCTTGCTGGGCAGGAGGTGATAGGTAAGGTCCTGGTGATGGATGCGCTCTGTGAGAGGTTCACTCCATTAGAAGGAAAAATTCTCGGTTGCAAATCAGATGGTGGAGGCGGAGACTGGAGGGAAAGTTCCACCCAGGCCGCCTCTCTCCTCATCAGGCCAAGTGACGGGTGCTGTGGGATTAGAGGCTCTGACAGGTAACAGCCGCCCTAAATCAGTTTAGCACCAGTCTGCGAGTTCAGGAGCAGGCGTGCCTTGTTCCCTCCTTAGCAGTCAGAGGCTGTTTACGCTACCGGGCTTCCAGTGGGCCCTGCAGGCCTGCGTCCCCTCTCGAGTGCTCCTCAGGGTGGACGGTGGGGACAGCCTCAGCCCATGGCAGGTCTGCTCAAAACCCTCCACTAGCCTCCTGGTCACCTCACAGTAAGACCAGAGTCCTCACCATGGCCTCTGCCCCCATCTCGGGGCCTTTGCACTTGCTGTTCCTGCCACCTGGAAACCCCCTTTGTCCAGATTCCCACAGAGGTTCCTCTCCTCCACTTCCTTCAGTCTCTGCTCAAATGTCATTTCACCAGAGGCCTTCTCTGACCCCCTGGCTAAAATAACACCTCTCTCCCCACTCCCTGTTTTTCTCTACCTCCTATTTTCTGTAGCACCAAGCATCATTTGACATACTATATATTTACTTTTTTTTTTCTTTTAATCACTTGTCTCCTCTCGCTAGAATGTGAACTCCGTGATAGTGGAGACTTTGATGTGCCCACTGTGTGTCCAGAAGGGGTGTTCAATAAATATTGAGTGAACAGATGAATTGGGGAAGTGAGGTCAGCGCCTCCCGCCTCTCGAGGTTGTGTGGATGTGGAATTTCGGGCACCGAGCTTCCCAGTATGTGGTTTGCACACTTGCACAACACTGCAGGTGGCATGTAAACGTGCTATTTCAGTAGGGCTGTATTTCTGTTTGCCTTCTGTTTATGGCAAGCGATAATGATTTTCCATTTATGGCGTTAATATAAAGTTTCCTTTTTGAAGCAAGCTCATTCAAGATTAAAAAAAGAAAAATCTATATTTGCCAGCCTAAAAGATAGTTTATAATACACATTGCCATCTTACAAGGAAACTTTTCTGAGAATACAAAGAAACGTTAATTATTTTCTAGTGGCAATGTATTGAAAATGATTTTTTAGATAGCTGTGGAAGAAAAACATTTTCATAAAGATACAGCGTACCGTGTCCTGGAGACCAGGAGGAAGCCCTAGATTCTGGATCTGCGTCAATATTCTACAAACCTGAAACTAAGAATAAAATCTCAAGGTGTACATTGGTTGCAGTAAATAATGGTGCATAGGTATTTGAGAAATAACCCAAAGTCTTCTTTGGATTATCCACCTGGTATGCAAATAGCATGTGATTTTATTGGCACATCTACCCAGGGCATGCGACACTCCAACCTTTGCTTCAGTGTTTGGGTTGTTTTGATCCACCTCTAGGAGGCAGTCTCAGCCATTGCTTTAGGTCTCGCAATGTAAGCATACTGAATGCGGAGTATTTTTTTTTTTTTAATATTTATTTACTTTATTTTTATTTATTTTATTTTTATATTTGGCTGCGTCAGGTCTTAGTTGAGGCACTTGGGATCTTTCATTGTAGCGCGGGCTTCTCTCTAGTTGTGGCGTGTGGGTTTTTTTTCTCTCTAGTTGAGGCACGTGGGCTCAGTAGTTGTGGCATGCAGGCTTATTTGCCCCGCGGCATGTGGGATCTTAGTTCCCCAACCAGGAATCGAACCCACGTCCCCTGCATCGGAAGGCGGATTCTTTACCACCGGACCACCAGGCAAGTCCCGAATGCGGAGTATTTATTGTTCTTGTTTTGAGTATGGGAGTACATCTGATATGTCAGCAAAAGCTGCAAAAAACAAACTCAGAACTATACCTTTTCATTCAACTAATATGCATTAAGGACTTACTATACAGCACTGGGACACAAAGAACAGAATCACTGGGAGATCACTAGGGTGGGTTTTGAAGGAAGAGTAGGAGTTTTGTACTGTGAGATACATTTGGATCGTCGCTTTCTGTGGGCTTAGGGCCATCGTTGAGAATATTCATTAAGGAATTATTTTAATCCTCTACTAAATGCTCCTCTGGCCGTAGGACATGGCAGAGACTTCAGATTCAGACACCTCTGAGTATTAGTTCTTCCACTGTACCACCGAGAACTCACTCAAGTGCGAGTCACACACACACACACAGACACACAATTCAAAGTGGCTTGAGTAAAGAAAGGAATGTATTAGCTCTTGTGACTTAAAAGCCCAAGATAGTGCTGGCTCCACGTGGGGCTGGTTATGGGGGTTGAACACGGTTAAGAAGTTCTACTTTCTATCTGGTCTGTCTCTCTGTGTCCTCAATTCTGCTCCCTCTATGTTGGTGTCACTCTTGGACAGATCTCTTCATGGAACATAGAAGGACATTCATAATAGTGAACCTAATCAGTTGATAAAAAATAACTTCTTCCTTTTGGTGGCCCTTGTAGCTCTCGGCTCACATCAGCTAATAATTCCAGGGGAAGAGGAAGAGGGACTTTTCCAGCAGATTCAGCCAATCCCTGGGTTGAGTCTGTTGGCCTGGCTTTGGGCACATGCCTAGTCCTAATCCAGTCACATGGCCAGGGAAACGGACTAGCCAGACTAACCTGGCCTTGAGTGGCCAGGCCTCTGTCATGTGCTCGCCCTTGAAGTGCCAGCAGTGTTATTTCCACCCATACCACATGGATTGAGAGTGGAGGAGAGGTGGTTTCCCAAAGGAAAACCAAGACGATGTAACTAGAAGAAAATGAATCGATGCTAAACCGACAGAAACAACAAATGTCCACTATCTCCACTTGGACATGGCCTTTGGGCAATTCGCTTCAGCTTTCAAAGCCTCAGTTTCCTCCTCTGCAAAATGGGTATAATGACCCCAGGGCATAGCATTATTGCAGACACCCACAATAAGCGCCGCAGAGAGCATCATAAATGGTCATTAAAGCGGCCCGAAGACTGGGCTCCAGTAACCTCGCTTGTCGCTCATAAATCATCCCTCAGTTAAGATGTGGCATTTGGGGGAGGGAGAGGGGCAGGGCAGGTGGAGTACAGGTGTGCGGAAGTGCTCCGAGAACTCTGTGGTGCCCCCGGCACAGTGTGTTCACAGCTCATTATTAAACCATTCCAAGTTATTGTTCTTCTCTGCTGGGACTTGACACCTACAAAGTCAGGTCCTCAATGTCTTCCAACCCTGGAAACCAACCCTACGCTCTAAGCTGCTCGTTAATGCGGCTCAGGCTCTGGCACTCACTAAATCAACCCTGTTTAGGAGAATTCCAATATTCTGGCCTCAGAGGAATACGTGATCCCTGAAATATAGACTCTGTCGAGTTCCTTTAAGCATAACTGATTCTTGGCGTTTCTCTCCAATTCCATTTCTTTTTCCCCAGAGAGAATTAATAATATGGCCATTGATAAAATTCTACACCATCTCTGGGGCCAGCATTAGGGATAAAGATGATAAGGATAACAGTAATGGCAGTGGGACTTTGCTTTCGCATCACGTCCAAATTCCTTAAACCTTTTCCCGTACTTAACTCATGCCTCCCCGGCACCCATCACTCTAGTTAAACCCAACTTCTGGCCAATCCATGAACGTTTCAGGCTTTTTCAGGCCCCCAAACCTTTGCCTGTGTTGCTCCTGCTGCCTGGAATGCCTTTCTCTTATTGCCCAGCAAACCTTTCAACTTTCAAATCTCAGCTCAAATGTCTCCTTATTTATTCATTTAGGGCCCATTGTGTGCCAGACAATGTCCTAGGGGCTTGGCATATGCAAGTGATCAAAACAGACACAGTCCCTGCCTTCATGAAATTTCCATTCTAGTGCAGGGGATGGCCCAATAAATAAAAGGCTTGATGAGTAAGATAAAGTAGAGATTATTAGTGAGCAGTTGGGAGTGTGTGTGTGTGTATGTGTGTGTGTGTGTGTGTGTGTGCGTGCGTGCCTGTGCACAGGTGCACGCACAGCTTGCAATTTTAAATAAGATGGCTGGGGGGGACCTCCCCGAGAAGGTAAGATCTAAGACAAGCCTTGAGGAGGTGAGGAATCTGGGTATTAACCTGGGGGAAGGAATGGTGGGTCTGAGGCCCTGAGGTGGGCACATGCTGGGTGTTGTGGGTACTGGAGTGATGAGGAGGAGGGTGGAGCAGTGGGAGGTGGTCAGAGACGTGGATGGAGGCCCAGTGGGCAGGGCCTGGTGGCCGCTGGGACCCGTGCAGAGTCCAGAGCAGAGAAGTGACATGATTCGACTTCCCTTTCATCAGGACCCGCGGCTGTAGAAAGGAGAACGGACTGCAGGGGTGAGGGCGGGAGCAGGAGGCCAGTGAAGGGTCCTGAACCAGTGTGGTAGCGGGGAAGTAGGGAGAAGTGGTCAGATTTTGGATACATGGTATTTTTCACATGGAGCTGATGGATTGGACGTGGAGTGGGAGAGTGAGTTAGTGAGTTACGCTTCGAAGATGATTCCCAAGGATTTGGGCCTGGCCGTGCCCTCAGGAGCCTTCCCTGTTCCCTCCTTCAGATCCTTGGCATCACATTTTATACATTTTGCTATAATCACTTGTCTCTCTTTTTTTTTTTTAATTATTAGCACCTTTAATTATTATTTATTTATTTATTTATTTATTTTGGCTGTGTTGGGTCTTCGTTTCTGTGCGAGGGCTTCCTCTAGTTGTGGCAAGTGGGGGCCACTCTTCATCGCAGTGCGCAGGCCTCTCACTATCGTGGCCTCTCTTGTTGCGGAGCACAGGCTCCAGACGCGCAGGCTCAGTAGTTGTGGCTCACGGGCCTAGTTGCTCCGCGGCATGTGGGATCTTCCCAGACCAGGGCTCGAACCCGTGTCCCCTGCATTGGCAGGCAGATTCTCAACCACTGCGCCACCAGGGAAGCCCCCACTTGTCTCTTTTTTTTGGCCTCAGACGCCCTTGGTAATCTGATGAAAGTTATGGACTCTCTTCCCAGAATAGTACCCTTGTGCATTCAATTGAATCGGTGTCCCCAGAGCCCCCTGTGGGCCATCCCCCATATTAGGGACTCCTGGCCAGTGTGTGTTGCTTGACTGGGTACATGAAAGCAGGGAGTGCCATTCACACCGCACACAACAGGAATGGGGGCAGAGTTGTGCAGATCGGCCCCTGGCCCGTGGTTGGGTACTGTCTACAAGCACGTTGGAATCTGAATGCACGCTGGGTCAGTTTTTTGTTAAACCCTCATTGCACAGGTAAACAGCCACACAGTAAACACTTGATCAGTGTTTGCTGAAACACAGTGATGATAAACCTGGCGCTTTCTAAGCTTCTCCCACCTTTGTGGGATGCCTTAAATATTAATTAATGCCTCCGCTTTATAGCCTGAGAAATAAAGCCTCAGCAAAGTGAAATATGCCGTGCTGGGGAGAGGTCGTGTCTGATGTCTGACCAGGGTGAGGGTTGACCAGGTGGGTACTTGGTCAGCCTTAGCAGTTATCACGGAGCTGGATGTTGTTGAAGCTGAGACCCGGGCCCAGGACTCCAGGCTTCCCACATGATGGTCCCCTCCTTCCCCAGTTCTGTGCTCCAGGAATTTATAATCCAGCTGGGGAATCAATAAGAAGAAGAAAGAAACGGATCCTAAATTACTTCTACTTTTCTCCTAGTTAATCCTTAGAGCAGCCCTGCGAGGTAGACCTTATTACTATTCCCTTTTTACAGATGAGGAAACTGAGGCTCAGAGAAGGTAAGTAGCAGAGTTCAGGACTCACCTCCAGGTCTCCAAATCCCTAGATAATGAGTGAGCAATAGATATAGTTAAAGGCTTACAATGTAGCACTTAATTATATATGATTTCACCCTGTATTGTATATAATTTAATACTAATTGCAGGGTTTCAGAATGAGCTGAAGTGAGCGGGGATGAGAATGGTAGGGCAAGGCTTCGTGGAGAATTGGGGAGCCGAGCTGGGCCTCGGAGAGGATTTGGGTGGAGGTTGGAGGGAAAGGGAATCGAATGATTAAGGCATCAGGATAGCAATGAGCTGGCTGGGAGTGGGGAGGGGCCAGGATAGTACTAGTTAAATAATAGAACTCCATAAATGCAAATGTAACTAACGTTCATTGAGAACTACCCAAGTGCCAGGTACTGTGCTGTGGCTTTTTTATTGTTATTGCATCCAACCCACCTTTGACCCTGTGAGGGAAAGACAAATCCAACCAGACAGGTACTATTATTACCTCCATTTGATAGATAAGGCAACAAATAGCACTGTTGTGACTTGGAGCCAGGCCTGGACTCCAAAGCTCACATTCTTCGCAGCTCAAGTTCAGTGCTGATCTGATTAGAGGTGGGCGTATTGTGAATAGTGGGGAATAAGCTGGGCTGGTCTAGGGCCTTGCTGACTAAGTGTGGCCCACGGGCATTGCCTGGGAGCTTGTTAGACGTGTCGGTTTGGGACCCTTCCCAGTCCTACTGAACCAGAACCTGCATTTCAGCACAATCCCCAGGTGATTTGTGTTCACATCAGCATTTGAGAAGCACGGGGCTGGTGAGAAGTTTGGCTGGATCTATGCCTGAGCTCTTCAAATCTTTCCTATGACATCTCCCTCCTGGCAGAGGCGAATAAATGTATTCCCGGAGGGTTTGAGGTAAAAGCCCAGGACAGCCCACCCCAAGCTGAGATTTCTCTGAAGTCTCATATTTCATCTAAAAATGTCATTGACTCTTTCATTCCATACCATAATATATCAGTGGTCATTTTAATATCTCAAAATGGTTATGTAAATTGCCATGGAGTAGGATCCGTATTCCGGGAAGATGCATGGGATGGGTTTCCTTGTATCTTAAATGGGGTAATAATAACCACTTCAAGGGCTGCTGCAAAGATCAAAGGAGAATCATGTATATGGAATTGCTGCGTCAGCTGTCCGCGTCGTACACATTTTGTTATGGAAGGAACTGAGAATCCTCTCCAGACCCAGTGTCCCGCAACCAACCAGCTGTCCAGAGGGCGGAGGTCGCAGTGCTTTTCTCACAGCCAAGGTGAGGCAGGGCTCAGTCCCGAGGAGGACAAGGGAGCATCTCTGGGCATCTCAGGAAGCCAGGGAAATAGGAATAGGAACACCTATTGCTAGTTTGTTTAAATTTCTTATGATTTCATAATATCACCCTTTCTTATTATTCCCCACTTCCTGATTGGCCAGATTAGCTAAGCTGGAAAACCCCAGGAAAATCCAGAGGCTTCAGAGACATCAGGGTGAGAGAAGATGGGAGTACAGCATCCTGTCCCCAGGTGGCCCAGAGAGAGGGGAGCCCGGGAGGAAAAGTGGGGGTGACAGGGAAAGAGGGAAGCAGACGGCCACAAGCTGGAGTCCTATAGGAAAAGGGGAGAGCAGGGGACTGGGCTGTCAGCCCTGGGCTAGCAGTGACTCTCTGGCTCCCCCATCCAGGGGACCCATTTCCTTGTATCGGAAGAAGAGAAGCCAGAGGGAGAGAGACCCAGAGGGGTGAGATGGAGAGACAGTGACCATCACGTCCAAGGCCAAGGAGGAAGGGCAGCCAGAGAAGGCGCAGGAGGGAAGGGAGGCTCATCCAGAACCGCAGAAGCTACAGGAGGGGAATTTGGGGACGGGTGGGTGGGAGCAGCTCCCCATGGCCCGGAGCAGTCGAAAAGGATGAAGTTGGGAAGAGCTATTATATTTGCTTAAGGAGGTTATGAGTCACCCTTGGGGAGAGTTCTGGTAGATAATTGGGGTTAAGGCCAGATTTTGAGGCGCTAAGAAGAGAATGATGGAGATTCTTTTTTTTTCTTCTTCCCATGATAATCGTTAGGATTTTCACACAAACTGTGTTTCTCTTACAAATGTCTTACTTGCCATTTAACACTTAATCCCTGTGACTTGTGACTAGAATGAAGCTGATATTGTCCCTTTAATCCATTCCTTGGCAAAAAGTTAGTTAAGAAACATAGAAAATTACAAAGCATTGTTTACAGTATAATCCTACTTTTGTTTAAAAGAATGTGTGTGTTTGTGTATTTATAAATATGAATATATGTATATTGTAAACAAAGAAAAACATCTAGAGAAATATGTATCAGATTGTAATGGGGGTTTTACTGGTATATACATGTTGCTTTTAATATGTATAGTTTATTATACATTTATTATCCCTCCATAAAGCTGTAACAAATTCTAATAGGGGTTATCTCTAATGTTCAGGTTACGGTATATGACTTATAATTCTTTTGGCTACAAAGGGCAGAAGCTCAGCTGAAACTTTAAAGAAATAACTAAGTTGTTCCAGTACTTCTTCAGGCATGGGTGGATCCAGGGGCTCAAATTATGTCGTTGGGAATCTCTCTCTCTCCATCTCTGGGATCTGCTGTCTTCTTTCTTGACTTCATTCTCAGGCAATTCCAGGCCTGCATCTCATCACTTTAGCACGCCAGTGGAAAGAGAACAGCTTTTTCCCCAGGAGTATTAGCAAAGTCCCAGGGCTGACTTTCAAGGGCTGTGCTCAGGCCATGGCTCATCCCTAGACTAGTGAATCGTTGTGGCTGAGGGAAGTACTATATTGATGATTGAGACCAAGGCCAAGGTCATGTGACCCAAGAGGAGACCAAAGGAACTTTCATGGGTGTCTAAGGAAGCCAGTGAACTGAAAAAAGGGGGCTGAATGGTTCCCCCAAAGAAATTCAGAGTTCTGTGGCCGGAAGAGGAAGCAGGAAACCACAAATGTCTGCTTTAAAGGAGCCTTCACTCTAGGGGTCATATATATATATATATATATTTTTTTTTTTTTTTTTAATTTTTATTTATTTTTGGCTGTGTTGGGTCTTCGTTTCTGTGTGAGGGCTTTCTCTAGTTGCAGCAAGCGGGGGCCACTTCTTCATCGCGGTGCGCGGGCCTCTCACTGTCGCGGCCTCTCTTGTTGCGGAGCACAGGCTCCAGACGCACAGGCTCAGTAGTTGTGGCTCACGGGCCTAGTTGCTCCGCGGCATGTGGGATCTTCCCAGACCAGGGCTCGAACCCGTGTCCCCTGCATTGGCAGACAGATTCTCAACCGCTGCGCCACCAGGGAAGCCCTGGGGGTCATATATTTTTGTAATGACTGAGTTGTTTATAATAAGCATGCGTTTTTCTTACAGTGGCAAGAGAAAGATGAGCTTCCCCTCTTAAACAACTGATCTGGGTTCCATCTGGTTGGGACAACTGAGATCACAAAATCATGAGCGTGGAGAAAACAGTAAAGCCCAAGTCTTCCCAGAGTCCTTGATTTTATAGGACATGGGAGGAAAGAACAGTGGCAAGGCTGGGGAATCGACCTTCTCCTTTTCGTAGATTGTTAGTTGTGTATGTTCAAGACCCAGTGGGCCATCAGAAGGTCTCTGGGGCTCTGGGTCACCAGGGTGATGCGCCCAGGGAGCTGGGCCTTCGTCAAGGTCAGCCTCTCTGCCTCTCGGCCTCCTGTGTGGTGTGTGCTGTACCCAGGCTTCAGTAAAGCTTCCCTGCATTTCGATATCACACCGCTCTGTTTCTTCATTTCAGGGTTACACTAAGGACATGGTGACAGACTTTGATGAGAAACACGATGAGTATTTAATATTGCTCCAGCAGAGGAACCGGTAAGATGAAGCCGCTCAACGGCTGCCCTTAATATTAACCAAATCAAAATCCTATTTAGATTTATTAACAGCATGCAGGCTCCTTCACACAGGAATGGGGTGCAGTCACCCTCCACTCAGAAGCTTGGAATAATATCTGCCATCCCAGTTCCTATTTCTCCATTCACTGATTTAATTGCATCTTTTGATTGAGCTGTAGCAAACTGTTTGACGTGTCAGAGCCGCCTCTCGCTTCCCTGCTTCGGTTCTGGGAGAAGCTGGGTTTGTTATGAAAAGCTAGAATTTGGCAGGGCCTGTGCATTAGTCACCTGAATAGGCCAGCCTGTGATCTCACAGGCTTTGAAGGTCCCTGGAAATCTGAGCCTGTAATCATGCCTTGTTGTGTAAAGGAGGAGTCCTTTTACACTTGTGTTTGAAGTTGGTTGATGTCATTTAAAGTTAAGTCAGTCCTGATTTTGACTCTGGAGTGCTGGTTCTTACAAAAGCCTGCAGCCATGCCATGTGTAGTGACTGGGGTCAAGGCTTGTGGTCTGGTTTGAAAGAGAGTGGATATCGTGTCCTCTGTGCCTTTGCAGGGCTGCGCAAGTTCATTTGCAGTTCACTGTGGTTTGTCTTCAGGCCTGGAACCTTACAGAAAGCTGGGTTTGCAAACTCCGATGCTAGGAGGGGCCAGGCAGGGAGTGAAGCTGGCTCAGTGGGGACAGTGGGCACCTGGAACTCTCACGGGCCAAGGGGTGCATATCCTCCAAGGTGGCCAGAGAAGCTGGAAATCTGGATTTGTGTGGTGAAATCTCCTGAGTTTTAAAATGTTGGTAATGAATTCAAATCAAAGCACAAAACAAACAGAGGAATACCGCAGGCCCCCCAAACAGATCTGCAGGTGGGGGAAGGACGGGGGTACTAATGTGGGGCTTTGTGTTGTGGTCTGGGCTTGGGGTCTTGTAGGTTAAGAGAGTCTGCGGGTTGTTATTCTGAATGTGAATTCAGCCCTTGTCTGATGGGCTGGATTCCCGGTGCTTGTCAACTGGGGCTCCGGTGGCATGTCGCATGGGGCAAGTTTTTATGGTGCGGGATTGTCCCATGTGTTGTAGGAGTTTAGCATCCCTGCCTACTCACCCCTTTACTTAATTCCACTAAGACCCCCAGTATCTATGACAACAATACCTGGCCGCATTCCAGATGCCTCCTTGCAAGGCGGTCCCGCCCCCAGTAGAGAACTTCTGAATAGATCAACTCTCCAGGACCAGCCAGAACTGCCAGGCAACATCCCATGTGCCCAGCTGCTCTGCACTCATCTCTCTCTGTCCCAGGGGCAGCCTCAAACCCAGGCTTGTGCTGATTAGACCTATGTGGGTTTTTATCATCATTAATGCCAGGAACAGAATGTTTTTATTCAGTTTCCGGCAGGCTGGATGGTGCCACTGAACACCTGAGCGATCACTGAATCATATGCATGTGACTTGTCTGGGAGGAGAGTGTCATAGTTCCTTATGAGCAAATTGCTTCTCATTAATCGAGAGATCAATATGTGCGTGATCAAAGGGCACCGACCAGTAACATAGCTGAACAGATCCAGAGACGAGGTTGCAACACAAAGGCCATTAAAAAATATGTCACCATGGAGCTGCCATAAAATTTGGGGGATGTGTTGTCACCAAGAGGGAGCTGGCTTGATGACAGGAAATTAGAAAGTAGAGCTAGAACACCTCCAAATGGAGACCTGCAAAGTAGGAGTGCCCCTGAGCTGTCATCAGATGAAGCCTGAAAAGGCACCTTTGCTGGAGTGCCAGCTGTGTGGCACACACCTCAACCCCATCATTTCGTTTTATCCACACACGACCTGATGAAGCCGGTACAGTTATTGCACCCATTTTACAGATAAGGAAGCGGAGACCAGGACAGCAAGCAATTTGCCTACGGTCATGCAGCCAGGAAGTGGTGGAGCTGGGCCGTGCTTTCTTATTTATGTTTTGTTTGACATTGTCATCAATAATCAAAAGGAGAGAAACCTGCCAGGGTTGCCAATGGCTCTAAGTTCACTACGGAGGAGTTTTATGGGAATAAACTGAAATTGACTTGGAAATGTAGTTACAAGACTGGGTAGAAAACCAGCCTCTGAAGTTTATATTGGGCATAGAGGAAGGTGAAAACCCGGGCTGCTTATCTGCGTTGCCTTGTGACCCAAGAAGGGGGTGTGCAATCACTGGGCTGAGTTCTTAGACATCTGCCCAGAACACAGCTGCCCACAAGATGCTGGTGACATTATTCTTCTATTCATTCAGCAGGATTCCACTGAGTACCTTCTCAGTGCCTAGCATTACCACTGGTATGAAGGAGAACATTGCAATGAGGGAGACACAGACTGTATTATTTAGTGCTCCTTTGCTTGAAGGGACAGGAACCCAAGGTAAATGACTTTAAACAACGAAACGTATTGACTTGTGAAATTAACAAATCCAGGATGATACACTGGCTTCAGGCATAGTTGGATCCAGGCACTCAAACTGGGTCACTGAAATCAGTCACTCTCCATCTCTCAGTTCTGTTTTCTCATGTTGGAATCATCTCAGGCAGGTACTTCCCTCACGGAAGTCAAGGCAGCCACTGGAAACCCCACACTTACATCCCACCTCGAGGGGAAGAGAATACATCTTTCCTAATAGTTCCAGCAAAAGTGCTGTGGAGGGCCCCCGTTGGTCTGGCTGGGGCCCCATTCCCATCCCTGAGCCAGTCGCCGCCCTGTGCCTGGTGGGGGTGGCAGGGTCTGCCTGGCCACTCCTGGGCGATGGTGTGAGTCTCACCCAAACCACGTGGAGTAAGAGGAGGAGTGGAGCAGTTCCCAAGGGGAACCTGAGGGGCTGTGTTTGGAAGATGGGGGAGAGTTGCTGGACAGGCAAAAAGAACAGGTGCCCACCACACAGCCCTGGCCCTCAAGGAACTCCCCAGGCAGCAGCTCACTTGCTTGCACAGGGCCACCTGTGACTATGCCAGAAGCACAGAAAGTGATCACATGCTCCAGGAGAGGACCGGGGAGAGTGGGGAAGGTGTGGCAGCCCTGGTTCACCCCCGTACAACCCTCGCCCAGAGGATGCTTAGTGATTCTAGTCGCTCAGCTTCAGGAAAGATGTAATCATGGCCAACAGGACTCATGAAAACGCAACCAGAATCATCAAAGGGCTGAGATATGAGGAACAGTTAAGAGCTAATGGCCAAGAGGGGCAGTAATATACGCGCTAGATGGTGGCAGATCTAAGATCTAAGAATCCAGCAATGGTATTTGCTTTTTGAAAAAGGTTGTTTGAGGGAAACTTACAGGAAAACGTACCCATATGAGAGGTGAACCCACTGCCCCAAGAGGAGATTCAGGCAGAAAGAAGAAAGGGGAGAACCAGCACCCAGGGCGAGCCTTGCACAGGCCGGTGTCTGAGCTGGAGATTCATCTGGTATCACCTTCCATCCTCATGAGCCATAGGCATTCCTGGTCTCATTTTACAGAAGAGGAAACAGGCCCCGGGAGGTGTAGGGACTTGCCCAAGGTCACGAAAGCTGGGAAATGGCAGAGCCTCCAGTACAGAGCTCTGTCCTCCACCCACATGGATGGGGGGGTGGTGACATCCTAGAAGACAAATTACAGAGCCTGTGGGCCACCAGGTTCTGGGAGGAATGGCAGGCTCTTTGCACCACTGCCTTCCTCCTCTCCATCCTTCAAGGCTGCACTCAAATGCCACCACCTCCAAGAAGCCCCCACCTGGGAGCCACTGCTTCTCCTCTGAACTCTCCTTTCTTGGAGCCCCTGCGGCATGATGCCTGGTGAGGAGACAAGCAATGGCACAATGATGTGGCTGGGAGACGGGCTCTGGAGCCTCATGGACTGGAATTTAAATCCTGGCTGCTTCCTCGGCTCTCTGACCTTGGGCAAATTCATCTATAAAACAGATCAATGGTAGGAACTTAATCCCTGGGCCAGTGAAGGATTAAGCAGGACAAGGTGCTTGGCGGTCCACAGTAAGCCCACCCATCCAAGTATACTTTCTCCATCATCATCATCATCGTCATCATCGTCATCATCATCATCATTTTAATGATAAACATGCCTTCTCAAATGATGTCCAGATAATCCTTGAATGCCTGACCCTTAGAGAACCCCTCAGTTGACCCTGGGGGTAAATGAGGTCCAGAGGAGGCACGTGGCCAGCCCACAGTCACACAGTAACTGTGGCACTTAGAGACCGAGATGGTTCAGTCAATAAACCCGGTCACAATTAGGCCCATGAACAACACGCCACCTGCCCTTTGAGCTCAGCTAAGTCCTCTCACCACCTGGACCCCTGCTTGTGCCCTGACTGCCCAGCCGTCAAGCGTCTCATGTCCCCGGTCACAGTCCCTCACGTGACACCCTGTGCTCTAACTCACAGCGCCTCCACTTCCTCTTCTGAACAAAAGAGCTCTCTGTACAAGTGACCCCAAAGGTCATTACGAGATAAGCGGAAATGATGCCGTGACGTGGTTAGATACACGGTAGCTGTATTAGGGTGCGCGTGCATGCCTTCTCTCTCCTGCTGGACCCTGAGTTCCAGAAATATTGAGAGTATTCCTCACCGTTCCTCACACTCGTCACGGACCCCACACCCAGGGGGCAGGAAGGGAGAATAAACAGGCACACAGATACTGTTCCATAGCATGAGGCAGGGAGACACGTGCTCTGAAACCAACAGAATCCGTAAGGGAATAGAGAGTGACAGGGCAGCAGGTGGCTGGGGGCTCCATCTCCGAAAGGGCAGGGACTTAATCTGATTTTTCTGAATCCCCGACACTAAGGGCAGCTTTTTATGCAAAATAAGCTATCTGTTAAAAAACACCCACTTTTCTTTGATGCCACGTGTGTACTGCTGATGTGCTCAGCTGCAGCAGGGGAGTTCCTTTAGTGATTCCTTTCACAGTCTGAATAATTATCTCCCCATTTATCAGTTTCATAAATCCACATTTTCATAAATCACTCTGCTTAAAGAGAGACCTCTGTGGAGTGCCAGCCACAGAGCCTGGGTAACGGGATGCCACCGTGACCATTAAGGTAGCATCAGGAGACAGGGCGGTCTCCGGAAGGAAGTTGAGGCAGGCACTCCCTGGCTAGGTGGTCAGATTTTCTGCGTGCCGCGCCTCCCTGGGCTCCCTGTTCTCCCTCCCCGGGGACTGCTGGTACCCACTGCACCCTTTGATTGTCTGCTCCAGAGAATGCAGCTACTGCCGTGTTTGGAAATTGTCTCTTAGTTACTTGTGTTTTCCTTCTGTTTTATGCTGTTGCCCAACTATCAGGCATCTCCCAGGCTTCCGAGGCTGGCAAGAGATAAGCAGTCTGTAATAAATGTTCCTGCCATGATTGGCAAGATGGATGTATCAACCGTTAAAGAAACATTTAAAAAGCAAACAAAGAAATCACCAGTACTACCACCACCCTCCCTCAACAGCTGATTTAATTTTCACATTTATCACCCTCCACTCTGGGTCCACAAACACACTTTTTTCCAACTTTGCACTTATCACATATATACCATTTTTATCCTGCCTTTTTCACTCCCCACTGAACAGATCACAAATAAGCCCCTATGTTTCCATAGACTCTTCATAATTTTAACAGCTGCATGAGATCCCGGCTTCCACTTCCCTAGTGCTGGACATTCGAGTTGCTTTCATGGTTTTGTTATGACTGAATGCTGACCATTGTTCCTGATCGGAAACAATTTGCTCACTGGGCGAAGACCAAGCAAATGGCATTTTCTGTATTTTCATATTACTTCTGAGAAGGTCCTCTGAGTTTCCAGCAATGTCTAAGTTTGCCAGTTTCAGCTTGCTAGCTTTATAAGTCGCCTTTGTTGTGGTGAAGACTCTGGAGCCACATTGCTTCAATTTGCATCCTAACCCTGATGCCATACTAGCTGTGTGACCTTAGGCAAGTTACTTAACCTCTCTGTGCTCCAGTTTCTTTATCTATTCAATGAGGTTAAGAAAAGTAATTACCCACAGGGTTGTTGTAAAGATTAAAGTCTTAATACAGTCAGTCCTTATTATTCACAGATTCCATATTTGCAAATTTACCCACTCACTAAAATTTATTTGTAACCTCCAAATCAATACTTGCAGTGCTTTTGTGGTCACTCAAAGACACATGCAGATGGCAAAAGAATTGTAGTTGCCCAGCACACACGTTCCCAGCTAAGGTGGAACAAGGGAACACTCTGCCTTCTTGTTTCAGATCTTACACTGTAAAGTGTCCTTTTCACATTTTACTTAGTGCTGTTGTAACCGAAAGTGGGGTCCAGCTGCTCACCACTCAAAAGCCAATAAAGATGCCAGGTTGGTGGAAAGGAAAGTTTGCTTTATTTCAGATGCCGGCAACCAGAGGGGAGGGTGGACTTCTGACCAAAGGCCAACTCCCCCCACACTGACAATCAGTGGGCAAGAGCTTTTATAGACAAAGGAAGGGGGCTACATACAGAAACAGCACAGTCAACTCTTGACAGCCATCTTGAAATTGGTCCTGCGGTGGTCTGACCAGCATCATTTGATTGTTTTAAGTACAGTTAATCTTCAGTTCCAGGGTCGATTTGTTCCCATTTCCTTGAGGCCAGTTCTTGGAATTGTGGGAGCTTATGTCATGGCTACAGTCTGGTCATCAGGTAGTTAACTTCTTCCACCTAGTGGGGCTTTCAGTATCTACAAGACAGCTCATGGGATATGGCTCAGAATATTACCTATAGCCCTTGAGAAGGAACTAAAGGTCTTGTTGGACTGTTTTCCTTTGTTTCTGCATTTTCTCACTTCTCTGATGAAATTTATTCTTTGGCTAAAGTTTTTCCACAGACAAAAGGCAGGCTGAGGACCTGGGGTGCAAAGACCATAGGGTCCTGCTCCATTTCACCGTGTTTTTTATATTTTTGTGCTTTTCATTGATGACTTTGCTGTTTAAACTGGCCCCCTGGCATAGGGGTGAAGTGGTGTCTCGCATTTATTTCTAAGCCCAAGAAGGCTATGATGTCCCTTACGGAGAAAATACACGTGTTAGATAAGCTTCCTTCACTCATGAGTTGAAGTGCTGCTGGCATGAGTTCAGTGTTATTGTATTAAGTATATATTAAATAAGGCGCCTTCAAACAGGAAACACACATAAAGCAAGGTTTTGTATTGATCGGCTGATGAAAATGTTGTGACCAGAGGCTCACAGGAACCAAATCCTGTATTTTCCCCTAGGAAGAGTGGTTCAGTATTCACTAATTCAGTGTTTGAGGCAACTTTATAGAACATAACTATTGTGAATAATGAGAACTGACTGTATGCAAAGCATCTAGAACCGGGTTTGGCCTTCTACCCTTTATGTGATTACCATTACTATTATTTTTTAAAATTTACATTTTGCTAATTTGGTGGGAACTTACTTAATCACTGAAAAGGATGCACATTTATTGCCACGATGGTTGGTTGGTTGTATTTCTTCTTGTGCGGAAATAACTCTGGTTTGTGCGGGGTGCCTAAAAGTGTCTGTAAAGGCGCTGAAGGGTTTGGCGTCACACGGGAGCAATTCCGAAGAGTACACTGCACACCGTTTATGGCAGTGAACATCAGGTCTGGGGAAAAAAGGACCAAGCCAAGGTGCGAGGTTGGGCTTTAGAGAAAGCTGAACAACGGACCCGGCCGTGCTCACGCCAAGACCCTTTTAGCCAAAGGGTGTGATCATCACATCATTAATCTTGAGCAAAGCCTGCACTGGTGTATTTTTAAACTGCATCAGAACATAAAATAATGACATTTGGGATATCAGGGGGTGAGTGTTTGAGAACACATTTATTTCCTGAAGCCAAAAATCAGTCCACCTGGCCTGATGACAGCCGTTTCCTGATGTGTGTATGTGTTCCGTGCAATCTCTCTCACAAAGGCTTAGACCGCGTTTTGTTACACGTGGAACAAAGTGTTGCTATCCACGCAAAGTAGAGATGCGTGAAATTGGGATCATCCCTGGAGATCCGGGCTGTGTGTAGCAGCGTGCACACGCGCCTGTTTTGTCTCAGCCACCTTGGGGCGAGGCTGGGTGTCCAAGGTTTTGCTAACGTATGTCTGAGCCTCAGAATGACAAGCAGAAACACCCCTGCAGGGTCCGGAACAGCCTCCCCGTCGCTGCTCCTGCATGTGTGTAATGGGCCTCTCAGGGCTGTTTATGGATGAACAGCTGGGCACCCGCCACCCGGCCTCTGATTAGAGACGCTTGGCTGTCAGAGCAGCAGGTCCCTCCCCGCGTGGGGGTGGGCGGTGGCCCAGGCTCCTAGAATGAGAAGCCAGCAATCGTTTCTCTTCCAGGATGTTAAAGCATTTGAGAGCCAAGGACCCCATGCAATTGAGGCTGGAGCACCTGGAACACGGGTTCTCTGTCTACGTCAACGGGGCCAATTCTGAACTGAAGACATCCCCTCGGAAAGCCGTCCACTCCAGCTTCTCCAGAAGTGTCTCCCACGCCGAGGGGACTCACGGTGAGCACAGGCCAGCAACAGCTCTGCGGACAAATTAGGGACAATGGAGCCACACCCCATGCACAGAAATTGGTTAACCTATACAAGTTAACTCTACCCACTTGGCCAGAAAGAAAGAACATGAAAGTGTGTGTGTGTGAGAGAGAGAGAGAGAGAGAGAGAGAGAAATCCTTTTCCACTTCTTTTTAAACTAGTCTCGGCCTCCACTCCCCCAGGGCAAAGGTGGCCAGAGCAGTCAATTCCTGGCTTTTACATTTCCTAGGTCTCATGTGCCAGTCGTTTAAGGAAATGTCAAGGATAATTTTGATTATACTTGATTTTCACTCACTATGTCTTAACTTCAGTACCTAACCCCTGTGATAATTGATTCCACTGTTCATGTCTGAATTTAGTTAAAACATACTCTGCAGACTTTAAGTGGATTTCAGGTGTCCTATAATAAAGGACACATGAAATAAAATCTGGGAAGTGGCCTAGAAGGCACCCGACCCAGTGGCTGGCCCCATATAGGCACCGAAAATGATTTGGTGGTGGCTGAATGAATGAAATGGCAGTGCATA
The DNA here is from genome assembly GCF_009873245.2 of Balaenoptera musculus. Classification (NCBI taxonomy): domain Eukaryota; kingdom Metazoa; phylum Chordata; class Mammalia; order Artiodactyla; family Balaenopteridae; genus Balaenoptera; species Balaenoptera musculus. The sequence continues at coordinate 70,720,389 of NC_045799.1, forward strand.
GGAGTCAGATACCAGTTTGGCTGTGTTGCTTTGGGGAAGCCATTTTTGTCTCTCTGCGACTTTGTTTTCTCATCTTTAAAATGGGGCTAATGAGTGCCAGAGTGCCCTTCAAGGCGGGTCACTTTGTCTAAGAGGACAGTGTGCTACTGGGTTACAAGAAGAGGACTTGGAACAAGGCAGGGTTGGGTTCGAACCCTGTTCTGCCACTTTCTAGCTTTGAGACCTCTGGCAGTTGGGTCCTCTCTGACCCTCAGTTTCCTCTTCTGTAAAATGGGAATAATTATGCCCACCTCTCAGGCTTCCCAGGAAGATTAAACAACATAAGAAGTGTAAAGTGTCCAGCACACAATAATCTTGACTTGTGTTCTAATTCATTGCCTCACAGGTATGGTAAGATCCCAAGCTATTAATAGACAGTAAAAGTCAATACAACAACAAGGGGATAAAAGGAGAAAGTAGTGTCTTCAAATCTTCCCCTAGGAGAGCCACTGCATTTCTGCTTAGAGTTTAGCATGAGTTTCCTAGCCCCCAGGGCAAAGAGGGAAATGGGATGGACTCTCCTAGCTTTCATGGGGGAGGAGTCTGGCTGACCTGCTAGTTAGGAGAAGCCGGCCTTTCCTGGTCCAGGTTTCAGGGAGGTGCAGATAACAAGAGTCTCTGTACTTGGGCCCCCAGCAGTATATTTACTCATTCAACATATCTCTCTCCCCTCACCCCTCTTTTATACTAATGCTGGTCTGTTGTGCGCCCTGTCCTATGTACCCTGCTTCTGTATCTTAGAGATTGCTCCTTTTGTACGTAGACCTGCCCAATTCAGGAACATACCTACTGTTCCATAGCACAGAGGTGCTGTGACTGATACCCCATCCCTTTTTGTTGGGCATTTAGCTTGGTTTCTGATGCCTTTTGGCTACAAACAGTGCTACAAAAGTGTATTGCTTCACACACAAGACTCTGGGCACCCTGACGGGCATTGTAGATGTAAGTTACAAAAGCACCATCAGTGTGGGCTCGTCATCGGGGCCTCACCAAGTCTCTTTCCCTCATCTCTGGTGCAGATTGCGGACGAAAAACCCTGTTTCGAGAAGCTGAAGAAACTTTAAGACGCAATTCACGGACAGCCCCCAGCAAAGTCCAGCGCCGAGGATGGCACCAGGTGTGGAAACCCTGGGCAGAGACAAGGCGGTGGCCCCAGCTCACACTTTAGAATAAGCAGCAGGGTTATTGTGAGAACAGAAACATAATCAGAGCATTTGGAATCCCCACGGGCAGGGGGTGGGTCTGGCTGGGCACTGCCATGGTGCCCTCTCCGCCTGTGGCACTGGCCTCTGGAGAGCAGAGGAGCCCTGGGGACCCTCCAGCCCACGCTGTGGCATGATCCTCCCTTCTGGCTGGGGCCACCCCAGTCCCACTCAGGAGCATCACAGGTCAAACTCACAGCCCTGTCATGATGGTGTATTCGTACAGCTGTTTTTTATTGAGCACCTGTGATGTGCCAGGCGTGGTCCTAGATGCCATGGATGCAGTGGGTGGATAAGACAAAACCCCTGCCCCACAGACCTAGGATGCCTCTTCGGATTGCTTCCGATGCTGCTGATCTGGCAGTTTGCTTTTTTGAGCACCTGCCAGTACCAGGCGTGAGCTAAGCTCCCACGTGACTCCTCTCCTTTACCCTCACAGCAGACCTATAGGATAAATTCCAAAGTCCTTCCTCTTTTAAGGATGCTGAGGACACGAGAGCTCAGAAAAGTTAAGTGAGGTTTCCAAGGTCAACCACTAGGAAGTGGCAGAATCAAGATTCAAATCTAGATCTGTGGCTCCAAGCTCGGCGTTCTTGCTCATATAGTCCTGACACCTTCCCTTGCAGTTACTCAGCCTTACTTGGGACCAGTGGGACCCCCACTGCACATTCGAATCACCTGGGATTCTCAGGCCCCACCCTCAGAGGTTCTGGCTCACTTGGTCTGAGATGAGGCTTAAGCAACATATACATACATATAAGTATATGTATATATATATATGTATATATGTGTGTGTGTATGTGTACATATATATATGTATATATATGTTAATCCTTTGTTCACCAAGATTGGGAAGTACTGCTTTATAACATTTCACACTGCACACATACGTATGGGTCTAGGGTAAATACTTTCCTACTCTTTATCCGCCATCTTTGCAATAACCCTGGAGGTACATAAGTATCCTCATTGTGCCACTGAAGAAATTGAGGCCCAGAGAACAGAGAGGTAATAAGGTGACTTGCTCCCATAGATACTAAGGGAGGACGTAGGCTGAGGTTTGCACCCTGGACCTGTGACTCCAAACCCAGTGGTCCTCACTTCTCTGCAGGGATGTTTGTGGGTCTCTGATGAAACGGGGAGGGGTGTTCCTGCCAGCTAACTCCCAGGCCTCATCTCGATGCTGATGAGCAAGGCCTTCAGGGCACACAGCCTGGAGGCTTCCTTTTGTCCCCAGCAATGAATGTTAATTTCCCACTAATGAGGCCTTTCTCCACTTCTCACTTCAGAGAGTTCTCCTAGCTGTTTTGAGTGCCTTCTATTATCAGGAGCCATATTTGCATCTTAGACTGTGACTTAATGGCTGACCCCAGAGTCTGTGCAATTTAAAGACTTGGCCTAAGATTAATTAGCATCCCTCCCCAGTCTCTCCCTGTGGTCCCACACTTCACAGGGCCTAATCGTGGCTAATTTCCTGGCTTCCTGATGCCACGAAGGCTGTAATTGGCCTTCTGTACCGAATCCGTCAGGGGTCAGTCAGTGCCTAACAACAGAGACCTCTCAGGCTATCTGAAGCATAAATGAATGGAAGGCAGGGAACTGGGTGCTTACATCCGGCGAGAGGATGGGCTCCGAGCCAGGCCTCCAGGAATGGTACCCAGCATCGTAACGCGGACCTGCCAGGAAAGCTGCTGCCTAGGACACAGGAGGGAAGGTGGGGATCAGCCTCAGGAATGTGTCACCTGAGCTGTGATCCAGGAATCAGGAAGCCAGTGCCACAACCACTGGCCTCAGAGTGATGCTGTGTCTGCTAGAGCGACACTGTGAAGAAAGGCCTGGCTCACAGCTCATCCGGCCAGGGTGGGACATGGATGAAAGCACTCATGGCCTCTGCCACATGCTTAGCACAGGAACAGCCAGCGTGTGTCCCCTCCTTTCCACCTCGCTTCTGCTGTCCCTGCCTTCCATGAGGCCATCTGATCTGCTGCACCCACGTCACATCCAGACCCCAGCTGGGAGGGAGGCTGCGAAACGCAGTGTCTGGCTTTCCAGCCTCTTCTGAGCAGAGAGGCACCCTTGGAGGAGAGCGGAATGGGTGCTGGGGAGCCGCCCCCCCAGCTTCGCGTCGACTCTGTTCCACCCCCGCACAGTCCTTTGGGGACCACCCCTCAGAGATGGAGACAAACCCGGGAACCTTCGGAAGTGGTGAGTGGGCTGGGAGCCATGTCATGAGAGAAGTCGTCCTTTAAGTTAACGAACATGTATTACCACGGGCCAGGCACTCTGCAAGGCTCTGGGGTTAAAAAACAAAACTCAGGCTCAGTTCCTGCCCTGGAAGATCCGACTGTGAAGACATGGGCACTGCTTATCCTGGGAGGAAGGTGCCACAGCTGCTCTCCAACATACGGAGGGCTAGCCCGGTAGACTCTGAAAGTCAACAGCTTGAAGCCTGTGGGCTGAACTGGCCCCCCAGATAATGGTTTTTGGACTCACACAGTTTAAAAAAGACTTTATCACTTGCTAACATTTAAATTCAAAAGATTTTACACATTTTTTTAAAAGTTCGATTCCTCCTTGCCTAGGGAAACGGGAAGATCTGGCCCCCATGCTGGGCGGCCGCCCATAAGGCAGCCATCAGTGGCAGCTGAGTGGGGGTTCCCAGTTTAGACAGCGAACAGCCCTCCTGTTTGCCGTGGTCCCCAGCACTCCCTTTAGAGCCCTAGCGCCGAGGCCGAGCGGTAGTTGCAGTTTGTCATCATGCTCTGGCTGCTGTTTCTCTTATACCCAGCAGCTTCCCCCTTTGCCGTTCCCCACCTGGCTCACTGGGGCGTTTGAACCTGGGCCCCTGGGGAGTAGAAGGGAATGGTCTTTGGAGTCAGACAAACAGCTTACTAGCTGTGTGCCCTGGAGCCAGCCTTGTGACCTCTCTGAGCTTTGGGCTCACCATCCATAAAGCCTCCCAGGGCTGCTGGGAAGGAATGTGTGTATAGTATATGTCACGGGCGGTCCATCAGCAGGGGCGGTCGGCTTCCTCAGGTAGGAGCACCTGGCGGCAGGTGACAGACAAGTCCAGATGGTTAAGAGCGCAGACTCAGGAACCCAGCGGCCTGGGTTCAAAGCCTCAGCTCTACCAGTTGCTGGCTGTACGGCCCTGGGTAAGTGGCTTGTCTTCTCATCTGTAAGTGGGGCTGGTGATGGTACCCTCCTCAGCGGCTAGTTGCTGAGGACTGAGTGAGCGAACCAGTGTTTGTAGAACGCGCCAACCAGTGCCTGGCACAGAGGAAGCCGACAGTAAACGGTAGTGACCGTTGTAATCAGCTGAGAGGCAGGCAGATGCCGAGGGCGGCTCTTCACTCCAGAGGGTTCCTTCACTCGTTCAGTCCTTCATTCATTCGGGACCATCTACTGGACACTTGCAGGTGCTGGGGTCAGAGCAGTAAGTGAGGCAGGCTAGGCCAGCTCTGGTGTGCGGGTCGGGACTCATAGGCCAGAGGGTCTAGAAGACCCCAGAAAGGAGCTTGCATTTCATCTTACATGTGAGGACTCCCCCGGAGGGTTTTCAGCAGGAGAGTTGTGTGTTGGGCTTCTGTTTTGGAAACATCCGCAGCGGTTGCACAGAAGGACCAGCTGGGGGGCTTTGAAGCAGGGCTTCCCGTAAGCCTAACGGGCCTTTTCTCTCTCCCAGGCTTCCCCAGCCCCACCCTTGCACCTGCTTCCTTCCCCCAGCTTCCCCTTCTCACTTCAGCTTTCTCCAGGTCACAGTTTTTCTCTCCCTCAGTATTCGTTTGGTGAAATTTTCCAAGAGAGAGACCTTCTGAGTCTCTCAGCTCGTCTTTGTTACTCGAGTCACGGCCTGGCCTGCCGGTCAGCCTGACGAGGCGCCCACTCAGGCCTCAGTTGGCCGAGACTGGAGGTGGGGACCAGGTCAGACGATTCAAAGCCTGCCTGCCCTAGAGCTGTTCCCTGAGCAGGGACTGGGTCCCCACCTTCTCGTTGAGGAGGCTGTAGGCAGGACAGTAAATAGACTCGATTTGCCAGCTGCACTGTTATTGTCAAGAGGAAGAGGGAATGGATTGGCTTCCTTTGGCCCCAAGAAGTGGAGTAAAGTAGAAAATGTCTCCATGGTGGAAAGTACATGGAGACAGATTTGGGGGTGCGAAGGATAGAGAGGAAGGTGGTCTCTCTATCTCCATCCTTTCGGATGGGTACCATTGCCCTTGGAGGCGGCCAAGGTCAGGCAGAGTGGTCAAGGCAGCAGAATCTCCAATGGCCACTGGTGGCCAGTTCTCAAAAGCCACCCCATCAGGAGAGGGACCACAGCCCTGCCCCAGTCCTCTTGTGTGCTGTGCCCAGCAGGAGGGACAGGTGGGGCCACACAGTCACTGGGTGTATTCACACGGGCCGTGTCCGGGTCAGCAGGGGACACAGCGGTCACAGCCAGCCCCCAGCCAGCACCACTTCCTCCCTGTCGCATCCCCGCCCCCTCCGACTTGTCACCTTGCCGGTTTCTCTGAGCGGCCCCCTAAACTCTCTTGAGTCCCACGTAACCTTTCCACTGACCAAGCCCAATGCCTCTTCCAGTAGAATGGAGTTGCCAGCTTAGGGTCTTGCCCACCAACTAGGAAGCACTTTTGGGTGGAGCTGCCCTGATGGAAGGGGCTGCCGCAGGTGCACGGGCCCAAGGATACCTGGGCCAGAAGGTCAGAGAGTCATCCAAATGCTGGCCGAGATGCTGACCGCTCCACCCGTAAAACCCTTCCCTGACTCTCCAGTGCTGGGGGAGCCAGGGAGGAGGTTGGCGGCACTGGGCTGGGCTTCCGTGCGGCCGCCCACACTGTGGATCGGGCTGGTGGTGATAAATGGCTCTTGTTGGTGCTGTCCTTTTCCCCCGCTGCTTCTCGGCCTTAGATCTTTCTGCTGCTATCAGTGGGTTAAGATTTATGGTTTCCTCAGCCTTGTAATACTTGGGTGGACAGAGGCCTAATCAACAGAGCCGTCGTTTACCAAAATGCTGTCAGCTTTGATGAACGTTGTCGGCTCTCAGCGTTAAATTGGTAGTGAAGGGATTGGCCTTCCAGCAATTTACTGTGGGGTGGGCTTTCCTTAAAGGCCTGGAAAGCAAGTTCATTGCAGTCATTAAAGCAAAGGCTTTGTCCTCGCTCTGCCGCCATATCCGCTTTCCTGTTGGGGGCCAGGCAGCTTAAACACCTCCAGGAAAGCTCATAAGTGAAAACGTGAAGCGTGTGGGGCCCTTCCCTTTGTTTTCTTTTTTCTTTTTTTTCTTTTTTCCTGAGTTTTGAAAACCCCTGCAGTGAGGACAATAAATGAAACAACCCACAAAGCATCAGCCTTTACAGTGACCTTGCTTGACACAGACTCTCAGAACGCGAATGCTGTTATTTGTAAGAGATCAGACAGATCCGGGAAGAACATATCAAATAAGGTCTATTTATTCCCCACCCCAACCCAAAGCTGGCTCTGTCAGTATCTTCAGAGCTCTCCCACCTCTAGAGGGAGCCATTTACATACTGCACAACCTGTGCAACCATCCGGGGCAGCCCCCAGCCTTGCTCTTTTTTTCTAACTGATAATAAGCGTTAATGCACACCTCTTGGAATACTTTGCTAAGAAGGGAGGCAATACACACAAAAAACTCTGAGCACGACACTGGGCTGAGTGCGGCTGAGTACAGAACAAGCTGGCCTTGGGCTGGCAAACTGGAACATGGGTGTTTAGGCATGAGGGCTTTTAAACCCTGTTCCAGTATATGGTCGATACTGCAAGGGAGTACCAGGTCTGGGCGCTTGCAAGTAGGCAGGAAAGAGCAGCCGCTTAGAAACACCCACTCCGGGTAAAGCGGTGCGCCGAGCGGGGAGCCGGCCAGAAGCTTGGGCATCATCTTCGCAAGGGCGTGAAGGTGGGAGACAGGGAGCGGGCGGGCGAGCCCGGGGACTGGGTTGGAACCTGCCACCTCGCGCTCCTCAGCAGCAGGTGGGTGTCCTCGTATGGGCGGGGCTGCTTGCCATCTCCTCCCGGTGGGGGTAGAGGCAGCTCCCTGGGGCTGGGGCGGGAGAGCCGGCCAGATGGAGAGACTATTTATTTCCCTCTCCAGCACCCACTCAGTGTTTAGACACTCCTTCTGGACCACATTAATTTTGTCACATGTTGCTTCATAAACACATTTTCCGTTATGTGTGCTGGGTGGGTTCCTTGAGGCCCGACATTGGTTTTAAATTTTCTTTATATCTTGACATGTTTCCAGAGCCTAGTATGCAGTTAGCACTCGGTAAGGACTTGCTGATTGTTCCTTAATGCCTATTGCAAACCTGTCTCCTGATATCTTGGTGAGGTGAGCAGTTGTGCTAAGCTCCTTGGAGGGAGGATGGAAAAGCTGCAGAACAGAGAGACACACATGGACTCTTCTCCTTCAACGCTGGAGTGCCTTCTCATATTTATAATTAAGATCAGACCAGTAGAGCTGCATTAAACACAACTCTCTTACTTGCCAGTGGGAATTCCCACTTCAGGTATGGCTGGATCCAGGTGCTCAGACAATGTAGCAGGGCTCATTCACCGTCACTCAACTCTGCTTTTTTCCATGTTGCCCTGGGTGAACCAAGATGGCCACCAGCAGCTCCCAACTTACATTCTTTCACCTGCTGTTACATCTCTTTGGCTTCCCTAAACCAATCACCCAGACACCGTGGGCCAGCAGGATCTAATGCTCAGAGTGACCAGGCCTTGGTCATGTGCTCTACCCACCCCTGGATGCAGTTCCACATGAATGCTTGGGTTGGGAGTGGGGAAAGGGAGGATTTCCCAAAAGAAAACCAAGGTACTTTTACCAGAAGACAGGGGAATGCATGCTGGACAGACAGAAGCAACAGTGCCCACCACAAAACCTCACAGACCTCCTGATCTCACACCTCGCCAACTTTAATGTGCATATAAATCACCCGGGTTCTTGGCAAAATGCACCTTCTGATTCCTGCATCTGAGGTGGGTCTTGAAACCTTGCATTTCTCACAAATTCCTAGGAGAAGCCAATGCTGCTGGTCCCTGGATCCTCGTCCCAGCCCTCCCTTTCCAGAGAAAGGAACAGAAACCCACGGAGGAGCCAGGCTGCGCCCCAGGCCTGGGCCCCGTGCCCAGTGGTCCTCGCTCTGTTGCCCCTCCTCCTTCCCTCCTCCGCTCTTGGACTGTTTCTTCCCAACATTTGAACGTTACTGAGTGGTTCCCGGGAGGAGGGAGGAGCACACTGTGGAACACCCATCCTAGCCATGACCTTCAAAGCCTTCACAGCTTCATCCTGGTCCAAGGCGGGAAAGCCCCCAGGAGCCTCCTGGCCTGGAAAGGCCCAGGTCTGTGGATTCCGTGGTGCCCGCCCTCCTCGTGGTGCCCACTGCTGGCGCCAACAAACGCTCTGAGAGCGAATTGACAAAGCCTGGGAGGCAGTGACACCACACGGGAGGCCAGAGCCCTAGGGCAGCGAGGCCAACGGCCAAAAGGAAGACGGGTGGAAGGTGCAGTTCCAGAAAGAGCAAGGCACACTTGGAGTCTGGCAAACCGCCACAAGACGGATCGCCCGTGGAAGGAAAAGTGTCCCAGGGTCCCTTCCTCGTGCACCTCTGCCTCCCGGTTCTCCGATGGGGGGCTCCCTACCTGCCTTTTTCTGCCTCTTACACTCTCTCTCCAAGGCCTTTTCCTGGAATGATCTAGAGCCCATCCCCTGCCCCTTTAGTGTTAAATAGTGTCAGGAAATTCTTGAATCCCTCCTTGTTCTCCCCAAAGGCCACTGTAGCCCAGGCTGGATACATTTCTTCTTCACTTGCCTGTTGGGGGCAATACAGCATCGAGGTGCAGGACTGGGGTCAGTCAGCAAACTACAGCCCCGGGGCCAAATTCGGCCACAGCCTGTTTCTGTAAATCAAGTGTTCTGGGGACACAGCCATGCCCATTTATGTAGGCATCGTCAAGGGCTGCTCTGAGCTACAGTGGAACAGTTGACTATTGTAGCAGAGACCACAGGGCTGGCAAAGCCTTAAAATATTTATTCTTTACAGGAAACTGGCCCATCCCTGTTTTCGAGTAAGGCCTCTGGAGCCACGCTGCTGGGGTTCAGATCCAGGTCTGTGGCTTCCTAGCTGTGTGACCTTGGCCACGTGGCTTACACCCTTGTGCCCCGGTCTCCCCCTGGGATGGCTGTGAGGACTAAATGAGCAAATGCCCCTGAAGCTCTTGGAGTGGCACCCGCTCTGCATTAAGTGACTTGGTGCCCCAGGTGATGGCAGGGGGTGGGGTGGGAGCGCGGGCGGCGTGGACGCGATGAGAAAGAACTTCCGTCCTAACCAGCGAGAGTCCCGCAGGTCAACAAGGCTCACCATCCTCATCCTCTAGATATAATAATAGCTCGTTTCACTAAGCTTGTGGGGAAGCTGAATCTCACCCCAGGGGTGGAGGGTTCTTACGCTGGGGCATCAGGGGAAATGCAAGCTCTAAATCACCCTTGACTGTCCCTCGGCTGGGAAGTAGGTCCAGTCCACATGGCTTGGTGGACCTCTTCTGACTCTCAGAGTGACGCTGAAGGAGGCCCTGGCTCTCGGATTTGTGCATGTGCGTGGCCTCACCCCTAGGGAACACCTCCTTAGGTGTTGCTCCCTGGGCACCTGGCTCGCCTCACACTGGCCCCAGCCTTGCTCACCAAGTCTAGCACAGCCAATGCTGGACCGTTGGCAGTTTCTTTGCTTGACTGCCCAGGCAGTTTGGTCCTGGGCCCATGGTGGATGAAACATACCCTTGGGGGGAGGTCTGGCCCCCTGTGTAGACTTGATGCCACCTAAGGTGAATGGTGCAGCCCCACCGCACTGCTCATCACAGCCCCTCGCCAAGGGCTCAGCCCATCACCACGAGTCATCCTCATGGCGGTTCTGCGAGGAAGATGGCATTAGTGCCACTCTGACAGACGTGGAAACCGGTGCTCAGCGAGGGTCCATGACTTGCCCAGGGCTGCACAGGGAATAATCATCAGAGTGCCAGGGATCGAACCCGTCTGCCTGAATTTAGAACCCAGGCCCTAAACCACATGTGAGCAACTCCAAAACAGCCACAGAGAGTGACAAGCGCCCAAAGGAGGGTTATCCACTAGGGTGGGTTCAGCGCAGCTGCACGTAATGGACGCTGAACCACTGGGGCTTAAAGACTCTTGTTGTTCCTCCTCTGACACGAACAAGGCATTTGGCGGCAGCCAGGCTGCTAGGACGGGTGGATGATGCCCCAGGGACCCAGGCTCCTTCGGTTTTGCCATCCTTAGCATGTGGCTTGCTTTCTTATTCTCACAAGGTGGCTACCCTGCTCCCAAATGTTCCATCCACATTCCATCAGGAAGAAGGGTAGAAGGATAAAGGGCAAAAATCCTGTGTCCCTGAGTGAGTCTTTTTTTTTTTTTTGTGGCTGTGTTGGGTCTTCGTCGCTGTGCACAGGCTTTCTCTAGTTGCAGCGAGCGGGGGCTACTCTTCGTTGCGGTGCGCGGGCTTCTCATTGCGGTGGCTTCTCTTGTTGCGGAGGACGGGTTCTAGGCACACGGGCTTCAGTAGTTATGATACATGGGCTCAGTAGTTGTGGCTCGTGGGTTCTGGAGCGCAGGCTCAGTAGTTGTGGCACACGGGCCTAGCTGCTCTGAGGCATGTGGGATCTTCCCAGACCAGGGTTTGAACCCATGTTCCCTGCATTGGTAGGCGGATTCTTTTTTTTTTTTTTTTTTTTTTAAATGTTGAGTTTCTTTAGGAGTTTTTGTTTTTAAATTCCTCTACTTTTTTTTTAAAATTTATTTATTATTTATGGGTGTGTTGGGTCTTCGTTTCTGTGCGAGGGCTTTCTCTAGTTGCGGCAAGCGGGGGCCACTCTTCATCGCGGTGCGCAGGCCTCTCATTATCGCGGCCTCTCTTGTTGCAGAGCACAGGCTCCAGAATGCGCAGGCTCAGTAATTGTGGCTCATGGGCCTAGTTGCTCCGTGGCATATGGGATCTTCCCAGACCCGGGCTTGAACCCGTGTCCCCTGCACTGGCAGGCAGATTCTCAACCACTGCGCCACCAGGGAAGCACGGTAGGCGGATTCTTAACCACTGCGCCACCAGGGAAGCCCCCCTGAGTGAGTCTTGATTAGCAGGGAAACAGTGGCTTCCTCGGCGGCTCCTCCAGCCACTCACATCAGCCTCACATGCCTTCCCAGCTGCAAGGGCCTCCAGCAACATGACCATCTTAAAGGGGCACAATGCCAACTCGATAGAATCAGAGTTCCATTAAGTCAGGATGGAGAGGGCCATGGATAGCTATTGGGCGGTCAGGGAGTGTCTCCAAAGTTTAGATACGACTTGGATACTTGGAGAAGATTTGAAAGAATGGCCTTAAGATCGGGAGAACAGCATGAGCAAAGGCACAGAGGTGGGAGATTTTGGGGCCCAGGCGAGAGTCAGGACTCTGTCACAAACAACATAAATCCTATTCGCGTTGGCTTAAGCAAAAGAGAGGAAGCTTCAGCGATGTCTTCCTTCAGGCATGGCTGGATCCAGGGGTTCTGAACAAATCCACCAGGACTCTGCTTCACTCTCAGCTCTCTTTATCTCTGTGGAAGGGGCACGATGGTCCCCAGCAGCTCCTGGGGTGCCTCCCTGTAGCTTAGCACCCCTGTAGGAAGAGAGCACCTCCTCCCACAGCTGTAGCAGGAGTCCTGGGGCTACTGTCATTGGCTGCCGTAGGTCCATTCCCGTCCCTGAACCACTGGCCAGGCGTATTGTGAGGGATGGAGTGGCTGATTGGCCAGACCTGAGTCACATTCCCACCCTCCCTTGGGCCACATGTGGACTGAGTCGGGGAGGGAAATGGGGCCTGGAGGAAAATGAGGGAGACCTTTCCTGCAGGCTGGGGAATGGATGCTGGGCTGACAAAGCTGCAGATACTCGGGGTACAGGAAGCAATTTTGCTTGGCCCAGGTGTCAGGTGTGTGAATGTATGTGTGGGAACCAATGCGGGAAAGATCGGTTGGGGCCGTGTTGTAGAGACCTTCACATGCCAGGTATACACCATTTAGGGTACAGGTCTGGCTCCTAAAGCAAGGAGATCCAAATACTGGCTTAAACAACATGAAAGTTGATGTCTCTGACACAGGTTAGCGGTGGGCAGTCACCTTGCTCCGAGAGTTCACGGGGGAACCCCAGTACAACCTCTTTTGTCACTTCAGCATCCTCCAGCTGTCGCCCCCTCCCCGCAGTCCTCAGCAGCTTGCTGCCACCTCCTCATTCCAGTCGGCAGGAAGAGGGGCAGGGCAAGGGGGGGCTCTCCCCTTTCCTTTCCAGGCACAACCTCAAAGGTGTACATGCCCCTCTCACCCACCCACACATCACGGGCCAGAACGTGTTCACCTGCTCCCTCCCAGCCGCAGGGGATGCTGGGAGCACCACTTGCACATCCGGAGACGCAGTACAAGAGAGAAAGGGGAGACGGACATTCCAGGGACAGCCTGTGGGCTGCCACGCCAGGCCAAAGGATGGGTTTCCTAAAGAATGATCCAGGGAGTGCTAGGAGGAAGAGGCCCCACCGCTCAGTTTCCATGGCCCCAAAAGTTTGGGGTATGTTCCATCTGTATTCTGTTTTAGGATATCCACAGTGTGTGTGGAGGAGGGGGTGAGGGGGCCATTAAAGGCCCTGAGAAGTCCTGGCCCAAAACCCGGGCTTTCCTAAACTTATTTAGATCACAAAGCCCATTTGGGGAAGTTCTACCAATAAGTTATTTCAAACCAAAAAAATTACTGAAAAATTCTACTGAACACTCTTTGGGCAGTAAGAACCAGTAAAGACTTGAGTGGAAGTGGCGTGACCCATCCAGCTGGCCTTCCTGGGATGGCGCCGGGCCAGGTGCACCCCGACCTGACTGCTGTCATGTGCAGCGAACCCCTGGAGTGCTTGCCCCTCGGAGGAAACAAGAGGTTCGTTTCACCGTATCTGAAACGGTCTGACTTTTTGTGTATAGAAATCTGTGCAGATCAGAACGGAAGCTGGCCCGCGGCTCCACATCGAGCCTCCTCTGGACTATTCTGAAGATTGTGAGCCACGTGGGGGTGTGACTGTCAAGGCAGAGGCTGCTTCTGGGGATCGTCCACAGGTAGGACTGGCCTCAGCTCGGGGCTATAGCGGCTCTCAGGGGCGCTTTCTAACAGTTACTTATTCCTTCCTTTGCGAGCCCTTGCCTTCCTTCACTCTTGCATTTATTTCCCGCACTTTAACAAGCAGACAAATCTTGTGCTAGACGCTCTGCTAGGGACCCGGTGTCCAAAGGTCAGCAAGGCTGGTGTCTGACCCAAAAGAGGCAAAAGCATATAATCTTTTTACCGCAAGAGGGAGCTGAGAGGTGGGGCAGGGCATAGCAGGACCGGGAGGGAGAGTATCTAGGAAGGCTTCCTGGAGGGAGTGACATTTACCTGGTTCCTAAAAGCTGGGTAAGAGTGTGGGGGCCAGGGAGGTAAGGGTAGGTAAGCCGAGCTGATACTCAGCCTGTCCACACCTGTATGCCTAAACCTGTTGTTAAATATTTTGAATATCCGCGCCCCCTCCCCCTCCTGCCACGGCACCAGAAACCACACATGGAAACACCCAGAGGCCCTGTGTAGCTGTAGCTCAGAGTCCCTGGCCGTGTAGCAACTCACAGGGTTGACCATGGGGTGTTTCACTCCCCTTCCTCAAATTGTCATTTCATTTCTGAAATCCTTGGAATTGCAACAGTAAACCCCAGCCTCCCATTCAACAAGCATTTGTTGGGTACCGACTTTTGAGCATCGGGCTCTGTCCTAGGCACCAGAGATGCAGAAATGAACAAAACTGACAAGGGGCCTATTCTTAAGCAACTCACGTTCCCGAGGGAGAGACAGACAATAAAGAATAAAACAAAGAAATAAATAATGCGATTTCAGGTATTGATATGTTCTAGGGAAAAAAAGACAGAAAGGGGAGATGGGACAGCCAGGAGATCAGACAGCATGGGAGAGAGGGAACATTAGACGGTAGAGAGGGAAGGAGCGTCTCTCTCAGGTATGATGTTTCAGCTGAAACTTGATGGATAAGAAGGAGCCGGCTTTGGAGCCAGCAATGGGAAAAGCATTCCAGGCGGAGGGAACAGCAAGCACGGATGACCTGAGGCTGGGCTTGTTCAAGGGCACATGATGTAGACATGATGTGAGCCAAGGGGAGTTAGAAGGTGATGAGGTTGGTGGGGCAGAGGGGCACACCAGGCAGGGGTGGGGATGGAGAGTTGAATTTTATTTCAAGGGCATCGCTTTTATGATTAGAATGAGTGTGTAAATTATCTCCATGGTTATATACGAGCTAAATTTTAGAGAGGAGGCAGAGTCAAGTTGCTAAGCCAGTCCTGCCCCGTTTGCCAGAATGAGATTGTTCAGCCGTGGACCCGGGCTGCAGATTCCAGAGCCTCACCAGGAGGACAGACTTCCTTCCGCATGCGCCTTCTGTACCAAAAACCTGCTTTTCTGAAATGAAAATGACTCAAAAAGGAGATGGGAATGTCACCCAGGAAACATTCCTCTGATCACCATTGCATGTTGGTGTTTCCTTCTTTGCTTGTAAAGGAAGGACAATTTAAGGAGCAGGGGATCACTCACTTAGTAACTGTTTCACATTCTGGCTGCAAAAAATCTGAAAGTTAATTGCAAATTTTTGTCTTCCTGGAAAAAAAAGTCCTTTTCTATGGAAGGACCCAAAGACCTTGTTTCCTTAAAAACAGTCCATAGGAATGGGATTTTTACAGTGGGCAAAATCGTGGACTTTATTGCCCTCAACACCCACCTCCCACACAACCCAGACACACAGACAGACACACACACACAGACACACACATGCTTTTGAATCAGCCAAAAGGTTCTCTGCTCAGGATCAGTCTGTGCAAACAGCCCTCAGCTTCCCTTAGGGAGGCTGGTTTGAAGCCAAGTTCAGTCTGTTGCAACGCTAGCCCCGTCCCCTGTCTCAGAACGCATGCATGCCCTTCAAGCAAGAGGCATGCTCGTCCTCTCCTCCTTTGGCCATTTGGTACCCCCTGTTAATTGAACATATACAGTATTCCTTCTTTTGCAAGCTTCCAAGCTCCCTGCAACACCACGCAGCCTGTCCCTCACAAGCTATTAAGCTCCATTAGCATTCCTGTGTGAGCGTGCTCTGAATCAGCATCTCCCTGCTCACCCACACTTAATTTTCTCCACCGTGAGTGCCTGATTGTATGTCTTCCTTCCCTTTTTCTCCCCATCTTGAGGGGGCACTCCGTAAGCCTTCACAGTCAATTTCCCCTTGGAGTTATTTTCCTGCTAAGTGAAAGAGTGAAATGGCCATGCCAGTTTTCGTCAAAGGCAGAAGCCTTAAGAGATGCAATCTGACAGAGAAGGAAAAATAATGCCTGGCTAAATATACTCAGCCCCCCTCACACTGTTTGCAAGTGCAGTCTGAAATGGAGCAAAAGGAATTGCTGTCTGCATGTGTACTTTTAATCTGACCTTCACTGTTGAAACACACCAGCCTTTTTGCCTTCCATCAGATCCTTAGTGAACTTCAATTTCTTGGCACTCTGAGTTCACAGACCAGCATATGCAGGCATGTTCTGTTGGCCTTCACCCCCGTTGACTGTGCCTTTTTAAAAGATGTGAATTACTAGCTGACATTTAAGAATCAGGAGAGTTCATGTCAAAATCTGAATTGGGGGTTTCTTTTGAAAAGTCGAAAGATTTAGGAATTACATTCTTAAATGACAGCCGCGAGTGGAGCTGAGGGGTAGCTGTCTCCTTAGACAAGTGTGTGCTGCATGTACCACAGTCCCCACCATGTCCCAGGCACCATCTAGACGCTGAAGCTAAAACAGACAAGTACATAATATGCCAGCAGGTGATCGGGCTTGTAAGAGAACTAGGGCAGAGTAAGGGGCTAGAGAATGTGGGCAGAGGCTGCCGTGTGATATGGGAGGACGGGGCTTACCCTTGATGAGGTGCTGTGTGAGCAGGGCCCTCAAGGAAGCCAGGGAGTGAGTAGGTAGAGAAGAGCTTCCACACACAAGGAGCAGCAGGTGTAGAGGCCCCGAGGAGGGAGGACAGCAGGGAGGCCGGTGTGGCTGGAGGTGAGTGAGCAAGGGGACGAGGAAGAGGGGGTGAGGCCAGAGACATAGCCAAGGCTTAGATGGCATCGGGCTTTGAGGGCTGCGCTAGAGGTGAGGGATTCTACTTTGAGTCAGAGGAGAAGCCATCGTAGGGTTTTGTAAGCCACTGTAGCTTAACAACTCCAGGGAAAGGAGGACACCTCTTTCTTTCCAGAGAGTTCTGCCTAAGTGCCAGGTCTTGGTTATGTTGGCTTGCCTTAGTGTATGTGTTGCAATGGATAATAAGGCTCCATTTAAATGCTTTCAGCTCCATTTAAGGACCAGGAATGAAAGTACACATTTTTTTCTATTATTAAGGTATCCTTTTTTTCCTGACAATGCATGATCAATGTTAAAAATTCAAATGATAACAAAGAAAATAAAAGCCCTCTCATAATCCCACTGCCCCAGAGATTAGTGCTGTGAATAGGTAAGTATATAACCATCCAGACTGAAAATTGCATATATTCATTATATTCCTTGAAAGTATATATTAATTATATCCAGGATGAGATAGTTGATCTGGAATGTTCCAGTCCTGGCCTGTTCCCAATGAGTGGTATTTTCTGCGTTTAGTTATCTTTTCAGTCCCTGAGAGCATGACAGGTGATGGGAAGAAGATTGGCCCACTCCGGCATCTTCTGGAATACCTTCTCTGAGTTTTTCTTTCCATTGTGTAGATCCTGGAGTGGCGTGAATTGGATATTTGGCCACAATTACAATTCAGTGTTTTGAAGTCATTGTTACTTGCTGACACATATAACAACTAAAGACCTGTCTTAACCCGTGTGCCACCAGCAGGGCTGCCACATGTGGACTCTGCTGTGGTCCATGACGGCTCACCCACCTGTCGGTACTGTTTGGAGAAATTAATGAAATTTGAAAGTCATATTATATTAGAAAATAATACTGTATTGATGTTAAATTTCCTGAATTCGGTAATTATACTGTGGTTATATAAGAAAAGGTCCCTGTTCTCATGTTTCTGAGAATTGGTGAAGAATTGGTGAATATAGGTGATGGGTATTTGGGCATTCATTATACCCTTCTATTATACTATGCTGATAAATTTTCTATGGGTTTTACATTTTTTCAAACCAAGTTTTTAAGAAGCTAGTACATTAAGGAGGAGATAAGCTGCTTCAGTAGAGCTAAGCATCAGCAAAGGAAGAAATAGAAAAAAGTAAAAAAAAAAAAGAGACCTAGTTTAAAAAGCTTAGTAGGATTGTATTGATGTCAGTTTCTGGACTGTGCTATTGTGCTGTTGTTATACGGGATGTTACCATGGGGGAGACTGGATGAAGGGTACATGGGATGGCTCTGTATTGTCTACAGTTAGCTCAAAACAAAAAGTAAAAAGCTAACTAAATAAAAGAAACACAAATGTCCAGGTCATATCATCCAGAGGTTTTGATTCTGATTCTGGATTCAGACTCAGACATGGTTCCTCTGTTTCAGTGCCCCATGTGACTGTAATTTGCAGCAATGTTTGAGAACCACCGTTATAAGGAAAAGATAGAGCCATGGATCTTAAAATTTGATATACACAAGAATCACTAAGGTCCATCGACAGATGAATGGATAAAGAAGATGTGGCACATATATATATACAGTGGAATATTACTCAGCCATAAAAAGAAATGAAATTGAGTTATTTGTAGTGAGGTGGATGGACCTAGAGTCTGTCATACAGAGTGAAGTAAGTCAGAAAGAGAGAAACAAATACCGTATGCTAACACATATATATGGAATCTAAAAAAAAAAAAAAAAAAGGTTCTGAAGAACCTAGGGGCAGGACAGAGATAAAGATGCAGACGTAGAGAATGGACCTGAGGACATGGGGAGGGGGAAGGGTAAGCTGGGACAAAGTGAGAGAGTGGCATGGACATATATACACTACCAAACGTAAAATAGATAGCTAGTGGGAAGCAACCACATAGCACAGGGAGATCAGCTCGGTGCTTTGTGACCACCTAGAGGGGTGGGATAGGGAGGGTAGGAGGGAGACGTAAGAGGGAGGAGATACGGGGATATATGTATACGTATAGCTGATTCACTTTGTTATAAAGCAGAAACTAACATACCATTGTAAAGAAATTATACTCCAATAAAGATGTTTAAAAAAAAATAAAAGGGAAAAGTAAATAACAACAACAACAACAAAAAGAATCACTAAGGAGATATATATATATATATATATTTTTTTTTTTTTTTTTTTTTTTTTGCCCGTGCTGGGTCTTAATTGTGGTACGCGAGATCTTTGTTGTGGCATGTGGGATCTTTAGTTGTATCTTGCGGGCTCTAGTTCCCTGACCAGGGATTGAACCCCGAGTCCCCTGCATTGGGAGCGTGGAGTCTTAACCAGTGGACCACCAGGGAAGTCCCACGATATTTTTTAAATGCATATTTTAGGTCTAATTTTCATGCTAAGAGAGTTGTTTACAGGAGGCAGCACAGTTTTAAACAGATGAACTCCTGGGGATTCTGAATCAGAAGGTCTGAAGATTAGAGTCTCTCTCAAATGGAAGGAAAGTTTTCGAGATCATTTGGACTTTGTGGCTTTGATTTGGGGACTATAAAAGAAAGAAATGTTAAAATTGGAAGTCAAAATCTCATATGTCAGATAAAATTAAGGTAACTGTAAAGTAAAAAGCAAAATAAAATAACAACAAAAATCCAGAGGTTCACAAAAGCCAGAAAGGGATGAGAGGGGGCTCTTCCCTTGTCTTCAAGCCATATCCTGTACTTCTGGAAACTCGGGTAGGAGAGGATGTCACTTAATAAATGAAAGATACAAAAGCATAATAGCTCCTGGCAATATCTCCTGTATTATAGATCAATTTCTATCCAGAATATTGATTATTCGTATTAAGAAAAGACTAAATTATGTTTAATATACATACTCTTTTAAGAAGACAAGGAAGTCTTATCTATTTTAGAAATACTTTCATTTTAAATTATTTTATTTAGGTTTTTGACTAAAGGGGTGAATTTTAGATAAATAGAAAATTCGTTTTATATTATTAAGGCATTATTGTATTAAGAAAATGAATATGCACCCTTCATACTTGGCTTTCTCACTTCGGTCACATTCAAAATATGTCGCACATTCAAAATAGGTCTCAAACTTGAGGGAAAAAAATTCAGAAAAAATAGGGGCAGGTAAGAGAGGATTTATTATTAGTTACGACTTGAAAAAGTTATGCTTAAATTCAAGATAAGGGTAGAAATATAGTGATAAATGGAAGAGGATATATGCAAAGGGGAGGGTTTGGACCCGTGACCTCAAGGGCCAGCTTCAGCTCATGGGCGTGTTTCATTGGCTGGTCTGGTGTTGTGCTATAATCATTATTGTTGCTGTTTTAGGGGGTTGGCCAAACTGGAAAAAATCCGAACGAACTTTTTGGCCAAACCAATATTTTGACTTAGAAAACTTTTATTCTGAGCACGCACCCTTCACTCTGCCTTAGTCCTCACCTCTCCGTGTTGTCTGACACTGTGTCTCCCATTGCTGTTTCACACGACATTACATTTTCTGAAGATGTAGGGAGCTTGTGGCTCCTGTTTTAGGGAGGAAAAAGAACCAGTGACTGTGACTCGGCAAGTCTGGAGAGGGTAGTTTGAGCTTTTCTATAAACTCTGTGGGGACTTGGCTAAGTCACACTCTTTTGGAGCCCCATTTCCTCCCCTACAACAAAAAGGGATGGATTAGATATGTCCTGTGCCTGTCAGCTCTGAAATCACACATCCTAGGGGGAGTTTATAGGTGTTCCCATATCGTAAAATCCACAGGAACAGAGGACACGTGGTAGTTCATGGAGCCCTCCACTCATCAAGGACCATTTCTGGAGGCTGTTTGCAAGTTACATATTTAGGGCTTGAAACACCCTTCCCCCCCATCCCAGATCTAAGCTTCATGATGGCATAGACGTGTGCCATCTCTTGCCTGCCGTGTCTCTGGTCCCTAGAAAAGTGCCTGGCGTAGAGTTAGTTTGCAAATCTTTGTTAAGCAAGTGAATTGGGTAGTTGATTGATTGAATCAATGAGCTAGTGTGGCAGAGATGTTGATTAGGCACCCTGGCCAGCCCACACATAGCTGAGTTCAGTTATCACATCGCTAAGTTATAATTATGATGACAGTATTTTCCAAACTATGAATCAGGACACATAATCCGACAAAGAATTTCTGTGCTACTTGGGGTAGAAGTGTCAGTTTGGGAGATGTAGCTTGGATTCTGAAATATTGGGATTTCTGGCAGAGGGTGCTAATTAAAATGAATATTTTAAGTGACATTAGTGAGGGGGGTGGGGGGAGGTACCAAGGATGGCACTTGGCCTGGGTGTCAGGGCATGGTAGAAAGTAGAGGGGATGTAGGGAACAGTCTCTACACAGCTCAGCTGACTGTCATAGGGGCCCGGTGGCGCCAGGCTTTCTAATTTCAAGAGAAGCCAAGTATCTGGGCTTGTCTGTGTTCGATTTCTCCCATTTTTTTTATATTGGTAACTAATTCACGATTTTCTATGAACCAAACAAAATGTGCCTGCTGGCCAGATTTGGTCTTCAGACCACCAGCTTGCAACTTTTGATTTAGACAATGAAAGCTTTGTTGCTCCTGACAAGAGAAGAGGAAGAGGTTTTTTCCTTTCCAGTGACACTTGAGTTAGCCCCTCTGGTACCCAGAGCCATCAGGGGCATGGCGTCCTGAATGTACCCAGAGATGCCCAGCTGGATAGCTCAGACCGAAGGACCACCTGGCTAATGACATTAGGAAAGCCCTTGAGCAGGTAGGTCAGACAGCACAAAGCCAGCTGAGCAGGAATAATTCAGTGATGAGCTTGAATGATTTGTGTGGAATGATGCTGAACAAGCACTAAATACCCATAAAATACAGGTCCAGAACTGAGAGATGTAGTAATCCTTTCACCTAATAGAGCATTCCTGTAAGTGAAGATACTGGATGGTATTTGACTTCCTAAAGCATCCTTTTCAATCTTAATGAAAATTTTAAATGATCTCTGAATCAATACCGGAATAAATAATCTTTTTTATTTCTTGCATTTATAGTCTACTTAGAATTTCTTAGGTATTTTCACATTATTTTGTCGTTTTATATAACATCTAATACATGAGTGATTTCTCATTAGAAAAGATTCAAACAATTAAGAAGTAAACTGAGTAAAATAGGAAAAGCTCTCTCTACCACCCAGACAAACCAGGCCCAGCTTTCAGTTCTATTGAGCATGCATACTTTATTTATTTTGTCATTCATTCACTCATTCATTTACTGTTTTCTATTTCAGTTCATTTCTGCTTTTATCTTGATTCCTTCCGTAAACTTTTTGGTTTAATTTATTGCTTTGATTCTCCCCCCACCACCATCCCATAACCTGGCTTCTTACTTTAAACGCTTAATTACCTTATTTTCAGTCTTGTTTTCTAATACAGCAATTTTAAGCCTATAAATTTTCCTCTGAATACTGCTCTGTCCTTATCTCACAAATTTTGCATGTATGTAATGTTTTCATTGTCATTTACTTCTTTTGGTTTGTGATTTTAGGGATTTTTTTCTCTTTATTTAGAAGAGTTTTACAAATGTTCTAAGTAGAGAGTTTTTGTCTAGCTTTCTGTGTTAATTTCTAATTTTACTACATTATGGTTAGAGATTGGTCTGTTTGATTTCTGTTGTTTTGGAAGTTTTTGAGACTTTGTGGTCTACCAGATAATTTTTATGAATGCTCTATGGTATTTCAAAAGAATAATCATTCTCTTTTTGGTATAAAGTTCTCAGTATATCTATTAAAGCAAGCTATTAATTATGTTATTTAACCAGGCAATTATGTATGTCCCAGTATAGTCCCAGACCACCTATATCAGAATCACTTTGGCTTCTTATTAAAAACGTAAATTCTCATACCCCGTTCAAAGATATAGAGCTGGGTTTACAGGGGGCATGGAGTGCTCAGAATCTGCATTTTTAATAGGACTCCCAGAAAATTCTTATGCTCATTAGCAAACCACTGCAATAGAGCCCTAATTAATTTTTGTCTGTTTAATCTGGGTGATTTCTGTGAACTTATCAATATTCCCTTATATTTCTCTGTTTTTGCTTTATACATTTCAAATCTGTCATTGTATACATATAGAGTCAAGATGTTTTCTGACAGGTTGTTTAATCCATATGAATATATCAGTATCATTCTCTTTGTCCCATTTAAAGTGCTAGGTGGGCCTTTTCAGTCTAAAGGCTTATGTCTTTCTTTAGCATTGGAAAATGTTCATTTATTATTGTTGTTATTATTTTCCATTGTTTCTGTTCTATCCTCTGGATCTTCTTTTGGACAAATGTTGGCCCAGATCTTCAAGTCTCTTAATTTTTCTTTCATATTTTTCTTTTTGTCTTTTTTTTTTTTTTTTTAAAGAAATCTCCATTTTAATTTTTATTTATTTTTTTATGGCTGTGTTGGGTCTTCGTTTCTGTGTGAGGGTTTTCTCTAGCTGTAGCAAGTGGGGGCCACTCTTCATCGTGGTGCGCGGGCCTCTCACTATCGCGGCCTCTCTTGTTGCGGAGCACAGGCTCCAGATGCGCAGGCTCAGTAGTTGTGGCTCACGGGCCCAGCCGCTCCGCGGCATGTGGGATCTTCCCAGACCAGGGCTCGAACCCGTGTCCCCTGCATTGGCAGGCGGATTCTCAACCACTGCGCCACCAGGGAAACCCCTTTTTGTCTTTTTATACTGTGTCGAATGTGAAATTGTTTGGCTTGAATTTCTAGCACATTTAACTTGTCACCTTCTAGCTCTTTCTGTACTTAGTTTATCTTTTTCAAAATGTTAATGATAAAATTAAAACTTGAGATCTCTAGCTGTTTCTTTTTCATGGCTGAAATGTCCTCTTAAATCTCTCCAGGGATATTAATTTTCAGGATTCTAAAGTCTTCCTCTGCTTATTCTATTAACTCTCTTTCATTGGGTGTTTGTTCTTTTGTTAATTAAATTTTGTGCCAATCTTCAGAGTTTTGGTTTTCCCAAATGTTTGGTCATTCTCAGTTGTCTGCTCATCTTTGTATTTGAGAATCCTACTTCTTCTGCCTGTTCTATTTAATATAACCTGACCTTGATGTTGGTTGGGGCACAGCATGCTCCTGGAGGCTGTGTGCCTTAGCTCCTCTTCCAGGTATGGGAACTCCTAGTCTACTTCGGGGAAAACGACCTCCTGGAGCATTGCCCACATCCAAGCATCAGCCTGTGTGCACTTAATACAGCTGGGGAGGGGCCAGCAGCCCTAAAAGCAGCCCCCAGTGAATGCCCCAGGGCTTCCTCTCACTCCACCTTGACTCTGGACTCAGCTACACACACACACACACACACACACACACACACACACAGAATTCCTTGTATGGAAAATTTTACTGCCCTTGTTTTGGTCCATAGTTTCCTCTGCTTTTACTGCTTCATAGATGTGATCTCTGCTTTCTTGCCTTTCAGGAATTCCTCAAAATTTCTAGTGATCCAGCAGCATTCTGTGTTGTTTGGTCTCTATCCTGCCATCCCTATCCGATTTCCTTCTCTTGATCTTTCAGCCACCCTCCCACCCCTGCTCTGGACAGGCTCAGGTGAGGCAGCCACAGCACACTGATGCCACAGGGTTTGCCCAGGGCCTCATAGCCAGGAAATGGTACCTTTCTGCTTCCTGAGTCTGTGCTCTTTCTCTTATATCACTCCACTCCTTAAGACAAGGATGGCTTTTTTCTTCATGATAATGGACATTTGAGACTGAACTCTAGGGGGCTTCATAAATAAATTTGGCTTTGAATGAAAATCAGTGAAAGAAAATCCAAGGTTGAAAGGGGGCAGTAAGAAAGTAGCAGAAAACCAAAAACATCGCACAGGTACTTGAAGCTCAGATAAAACTCATACTTTCCTAGCCACAGTTCCATCAGAATTGATGTAGGGAAATGTGATTTAAAAATACACAGCGTGGACCCTATAGTTAGAGTTCAAGTCACTTTATTCTGGGAAGTTTGTGATCTAGATGCCACCAGGCTTGAGGTGTGGACTGGTAAGCCTCAGATGTGGGTTCTTGACACTCGTTATATTTGTAATTTCTTATGGAATGGCTGTCTTTGTTGCCAGATTATAAATTCCATGAGAACAGGGACTCTGTCTTACTCATCACTCTATCCCTAGCACTTAGCAATCAGACCTGCTTATGGGGACACATATATTCAACAATAAATGAATGAATGAAAAGAAGGACAGATTAGTTAATTAACCCCTCATTGCAGGGTAAAAATCATTTCTAGGTCAGGCAGTTTAATACATGTAAAATGGCTCATATAAGGCAATAGGAGTTGGTGGGAATTATTGCAACTAACAGTGCATGCAAATCCCACTTTTATAAAATTGCCAATCAAATGAGGACATCATTGGGGGTTCGCTGCCTGTCCATGACCTCTACCGCAGAGACTGCTGTTTCCTCTTGAGGACTCAAAGTATCCAGTGTGGCTTCATGGGCTAAACATCTGATACTCTTGTAGGCAGTGTCAATAGGGTCTGAGAGATAGAAAAGAATATGCTGTCATCTCAATGTTAAATTTTCTGTAAAAACTAGACCTCTGTTAGAGCAATTACGAAACACTAATTCATAGCTATTATCTCATTGCATCCCTTCCACAAACTTGTCAGGTTGTCAGGGAACATTTTCCCACATGAGAGGGGGGCGCTTGAGGCTCAGAGACTTGCCTGGGGACACAGGACGGCTGGAGTCGGGCCTGGAACCCACACCCAGAACTTAGACCAAGCTGTTCCCTTTTCTAAGTGGAGTTAGAGGTTTAATGCTTCATCCACTAACACCGAACACATGCTTTAACACATTTAGTGGCCTCATGGCAGCTTTGTGTCGAAAGCTCTTACGGGCAGGTGTCATCAATTTCGTGTAAGCCAATGGGTGATCACAGAGCACCTGACTTTCATCTCACTCTAGAGACCAATGGCTTCCAATGCATTGATGCCAGGCAGGGAATAAACGTGGGCATGGAATGATAAACCTGGACTTTGGAGTCAGACAGTCCTTCATCCAAACCCTGGCTCTGCCCTTGCTAGCCACATGAGTTGGGGCTGCCATTTAAGTGCCCTGAACCTATAAGATAAGGATACCTACACACAGGGGTGGTGGGAGGCTGCAGGGAGATGAGGTGTGTAGAGGGGATAGCCTGGTGCCTCATATGTAACAAAAGCTTTGTAATCGGCAGCTGCTGCCATTGTTGATATTACAGTTGTGGTTGCTATTGTTGCAGACATTTCATGTGCTATGGTGACCCGGTTTTGCTCTTTTCCTAGCCCAGCAGAAAAGAGGAAGATCAGGCATGTACGGCACTAATCCACTGACCATGACACCTCAGCTGCGTTTTAGTCACTGGTCCAGCATCCTTCCTTCCCTTGCCTCCTCCCTGGCTCTCTAGCAAGAAGGCCAATTTGTATACAGTCCCATCATCTGCTCCCCACCTGTGGTATTTGCAGCCTGGCCTTCATGAAGAAGGCTTTCTGTTGAAAGGGCTTGAACTGAACATTTTAAGGGCTGAGCATTGAAATTGCATATAACAGGGTTTTAAAGCGAAGCTATAAAGTAAGTTTTCACAGAGCTTTTTCTGGATGACAGCTTCAAAGCAACTGGTAGATGCCCTAGCAGGGTATCCCTTTGAAGTATCGGCAGGTTGGCTTTCAAAGCGACCAACCCAAGGTCCTCATCTTTCCAGGTGGAAAGGATTTGAACAGCTTTCTCGAGGGAATGTGGCTACTTAGTTCATCTCCCCTTTGCCCCTGGAACAGATGGTTTTAGATCACGTGGGCATTATAAGGGCCTAGGTTCTTAAAGTGTGCTCACCCAGTGTAAGCAAATGTATTATTTTCCTCTGTGAACAAGATAGCAGTAATGCAGAATCTAGGCTTCTTTTATATATATATTTATAGTAAATACAATTATGGCATTTAAATTTGCATTAATTTGCCAGAAGCAAAACCAAATTGAAACAGAATTATTGAAATTCAGATTTCTTTATCACAAGAGAGATTTCTTAAAACATCCCGTCCGTTTAATAAATTATGAACAAAATATTAAGAGGTCGGAGTTGCCATTTTTTAAAACCCTGTTGTTTCCATTTAAGATGGCTATGAATTGACTAATCTGCTATGGAAAATGAGGCCAGGGTGCACCCACACTGCCTGCCCTCTTCTGGCTTTTGTGAGCTTAGCTAAGAGCTTAGGTTTAGAACATTACATTTTGGTCCATAACCCAGATACGCACAATTGTCTAATACAGTTGACCCTTAAATAACACGGGTTTGAACTGCATGGGTCCACTTGTACGCGGGGTTTTTGTCAGTAAATATAGTTCATGTATTTTCATTTTACAGATCTTTAAGTATGGGGGAAAGTTTGTGTTCGGTTAGAGATCACAATATGCGAAATCAAAAGAACTAGGGTGTGAGTCCTCTTCTCTCCAGACTGCTTCAGCTTCCTGCCCTTGCGTGAGCCATTTATCAGTTCCTTTGCTTTTGAGGCAGAGACAGGAGTACATGGATCTTCGACTGCATGGGGGGCAGGGCCCCAGTCCCCGTGTTGTTCGAGGGTCTCTTGTATTTCTTTAGTCGCTAAGCGTCTTCGGTGTTCACCATTAGACCTTTTATCATAGGGTCTCCTGGTCTGTGTTCTTTTTTTTGATTTTACTTTTCATTGTTTGGATTTTGTCCTCTGGAGGTTTTTTCTGAGAAGGACTTATGGACTTCTTCTTCTGAGAAGTCCTTCTGAGAAGGACTTATTTATATTACCGGAATGTCTCCCTGTTGAGATTGGTGGCTTGTTACTTTTAAATCTGGACCCCTTGAGTAGATACAGTAAGTTAGACGCGGCTCCATCATCTCCCTCTTTTGGTTCCAGGGCTAGAGATCAGTGACCATCAGACAACTGGCCGTTCAGGGTCCTCCACACCACTGTTGCTACCACTCCTATATGGAATTTATTTATTTTCAGGAGTAAGGATTTAAACATAAATGTAAATACCTGATTTTTTTCTATTTATAAAATTGAAAACATGCTTATAATAAAAAATTAAGTAAAACAAAGCAGAAAACAAAGTCCCCATCATGCCACCCCAGAGAGAATATTGTTAAGAGTTCGATGTTTCCAGACTTTTTGTATGCCTATATGTATACATACTAATATAATAATTTAAAAAAAAATCAGATTTATACTATATGTACATTTTCCAACATGCGTCTCTTTACTTAAGCATATATCTTGTTGTCTTTCTGAATAAGTGCATGAGACCTACCTCATTCTCTGTAAGGGTTGCCTGGGGCTCCGTCAACGCCTGCTCTATTAGTAATTTAACCCATCTCTTACTAATGAACATGCAGGTCATTCTCTTTTATAAATGATGCCTCAACGATCTTTGCATACTTAAGAATGAAGGGTAAATTCCTAGAAGGGCTGGGGTGAAGGGTATGCACATTATTAATTTCTAGTCAGCCATTTCTGTCATCTTGGCCTCCAAAATACATCTCAAAATGCATCTCTTGTCCCCACCTCTGCTTCCACCTTCCTCTTTACCTGCTACCGCAGGTGCAGCTGTCTGCTGTCTGTCCTGTTTCCATCCTGGCCCCGCCTCTCAAAATCCACTTGGTATCCAAGAGCCATAGTGATCTTTATTTTATTTTATTTTTTTAAAATATTGATTGATTGATTGATTGCTGTGTTGGGTCTTTGTTTCTGTGCAAGGGCTTTCTCTATTTGCGGCAAGCGGGGGCCACTCTTCATTGCGGTGCGTGGGCCTCTCACCATCGCGGCCTCTCTTGTTGCGGAGCACAGGCTCCAGACGCGCAGGCTCAGTAATTGTGGCTTACGGGCCTAGTTGCTCCGCGGCATGTGGGATCTTCCCAGACCAGGGCTCGAACCCGTGTCCCCTGCATTGGCAGGCAGATTCTCAACCACTGCGCCACCAGGGAGGCCCCATAGTGATCTTTAAAAACAGAAATCAGATAATGTTGTATTTCTGCTTAGCACCCTTCGTGACCTCTCATGGTACATCAAAGAAAATCCAGACTCTGCTCTGAGGCCTACAAGGCACTGCCCCTGTGACCCCCTTCCTGCTCCCCGCCCTCCCCTCCCAGTGTGTTTGGTACCCGCTGCCCTCCAGCCATTGCTGCCTCCAGGCTTTTGCCTCTGCTGTTCCTCCTGACACACCTTGTGCCCCAGACATTCACTGGGCGTTTCTTTACCACCCAGCATTCCCTGACCAGCTTTCAACAGGGCTGCCCTCAGCCCACTCACTCTTGGTTCCGTCATCCAGGCAGGCTCTTTCCTTCCCAGTCCTGGCCACATCTGAAATGCCCCTGATTCTTTTTCTTTATGCACTGATTGCCCGAGGCTTCGCCATCTTACTCCCCACCATGACCTCAGCCCTCAACGAAGCGCCTGTAGCACACCTGCGTGTGTGAATAAATGAATGAAAATAGTTGCCGCATCTTCTTCCCCATTGGTTGGACCACAAAAATGAGTCTGTTTTACACTTGGAGAGTCTAGAAGGAGCAGGGAGCTGTGGCTGAGGGCACACGTCACGACTCTGCCACTTAATCATTGTGACGGGTCGGACCAGCTTAAAGGCTCTAGGCCTCAGTCCTCCGACTTGTGGGGACTCCAGAAATTCAGTCACTTAAAATATGGGGCTACCACAAGGTGAAGGTAATGAAGAGGCTGGAAGGAACCTGCTCAGCTGACCGTGGGTTCTAGAATCCTAATGCCCCATCCAGCTATTTCCTGGAACTGGCAGTGGGTGGTAGCTCCACTCGGCCTTAGACATCAGTGGGGAGGATTCTGGGCCCTGGGACTGACCAAGATTTCCTGGACAGTCACAGCAGTCTTCCATCTGGGAATCTCCCAGTTTAGCTGGCATCCATTTAATCATTTTTTTCCACCGTGACTGGGTGAGAATACCGGGTTTGCCCACTGTTTTCTCACCTAGCCTTGCTTCCACCCCTGCAGAACAGAGAACTGAAGATGACCCCATCTGAGATGGGTGGGGTGGACCAAGAACCGGAACCAACTGCTTATCCTGCTGTAACAGGAGTTCACGTTATCATCAAAGCAAGTTTCACTCCACCCATCTATCTTGCAGGGTTATTGTGAGGATCAAATGAGGGAGGGAGTTGAAAATGTTTTGTAAAGTACAGAACATTATTCCGCTGTAAAGGATTACTAGCTTTACCGTCACTGCAGTTGCTGTTAAACAGCAGGCCACCCAGGAACTCATGTTTCCCCACGGAGGAGCAGTAAATCTGTTCGCCCTCCAACTGCTGACCACAGTCAGACTGTGAAGACATGAGCCATGACTTCAGTCTGGCTTCCGTGAAGGTTGCGTGGATCATGTCAATACACTCAACTAGAAGACCTTGCTATGATCTTTTGAAATGCCATTGGTGAATATGTGCTCACTTTAATGTAGGGTTTTTCACTCACACCACTATTGACATTTGCCCAGATAATTCTTTGTTGTGGGAACTGTCCTGTACATTCTAGGATGTTTAGCAGCATGCCTGGCCTCCACCTACCAGATGCTGCTAGCACTCCTTTCCCCCAGTTCTGACCAAATACATCTCCAAATAATTGCCAAATGTCCAAAATCATCCCCAGTTCACACCACTACTTTAATAAAACAATTCGGTGAGGTTGGGATTTGTTAACCCATTTTTATGGATGGCAAAATGCAGATCAGAGAAGTTAAGTAACTTTCTAAGAGTCACATCACTAATGCCACCGCCAAGGCAGGTGGGTGCTCTCCACCCCTGCTTACAGCTTCTACCCAGTCACTGACATAAATTCGTCACTCAGCACATATTTGTCAAACATCTACTATGTGCCAGGCAGTGTTCTATTTGCTCAATAAATATCACTGATACTTGATATTGGGCAGGGTGGGAGGGAGAGAGCTATAAAAGATAGATAGCTATATTAGTTTCCTGGGGAATTCCCTGGTGGTCCAATGGTTAAGCCTCAGTGCTTGCACTGCCAGGGGCCTGGGTTCAATCCCTGGTCAGGGAACTAAGATCCCACAAGCTGTGAAGCATGTCTAAAAACAAAAAAAAGTTTCTTATTGCTGCCATGACAACTTACCACAAACTTAGTGGTTTATCTTACAGTTCTAGAGCTCAGAAATCCAAATTCAGTTTCATTGGTCTAAAATCAAGATGTCAGCAGACCTGTGTTCCTTCTAGAGGCTCTAGAGGAGAATCCGTTTCCTTGCCTTTTCCAACTTCTAGAGGCCACCTACATTCCTTGGCTTGTGCCCTTTCCTCCTTCAAGGCCAGCAGGGTAGCATCTTCTCTCCTCCCTAACCTCTGCTTCCACCCTTATATCTTGTCTTTCTGATGCTGATCTTCCTGCCTCCCTCTTAGAAGGACCCTTGTGATTACATAGGCCCCTCTAGATATCCAAGATAATATCCCCCATCTCAAGATCATTAATCACATAGGCCCCTCTAGGTATCCAAGATAATATCCCCCATCTCAAGATCATTAATCACATCTGCAAGGTCCCTTTGCCATTTAATATTCACCATCCAAGGTGATTAGAACATGGACATCTTTGGGGCCCACAGCAGTCTGCTCTCGGGCCCCCAAAGATTCATGTCCTCCTCACATGCAAAATACTTCCATCCCATCCCAAGTTTCCCAAAAGTCTCAACCCCTTACAGTAGCAACTTAAGTGCAAAATATCATTTAAGTCTCATCTGCTCAAAACTCCCGAAGCTCATTATCTATATCTAAATTAGGTAGGGGTGAGTCTATGGGTATTACTCATCTTAGGGCAAAATTTCTCTCCCTCTGTGAACTTTTAAAACTAGAAAACAAGTTATCTGCTCCCAAATACAGTGGTGGGTCAGGCACAGGATAACAGTTATAGACATTCCCATTACAATAGACAGAAAATTAAAGGGAAAAAGGAGTCACCAAACCCAAGCAAGTTTGAAATCCAACTGGGCAAACTCCATTAGGTTTCAAGGCACAGGAATAATTCTCTGTGACTCAGGGTTCCACCCTCTGGGCCCATGGCTCCACCCTGGGAGTCATTCTTCCTCTTTCATGAAGGGTAGCATGTGTTTGCACCTACGTAGTTTTATTAACCTGTTTCCTGCCTGTAGAATTTTGGGAGCCTGTCAGCTTTCTTTAATTTTGTCCTTTCTCTCTCCCACGGAGTCCAAGCTGGCAGTGTTTCTGCTGGTATAACAGTCTCAAAAACCATGTGAGTCTCCTCTGTATGTCTCTAGGATTCACTCCATTAGACAAGAGGCTCCTCCACAAATCTCTCCTGGATAATCCCATCTCTATTCCTGGCTTCTGCTGAGATGTCTAAGGGGATTCATGAGTCACATGTCTAATCTCTTCAAAGAGCCCTCAGTGTGATTGAATACTCTAAACCAGCGGTCCCCAACCTTTTTGGCACCAGGGACCGGTTTCGTGGAAGACAATTTTTCCACGGACAGGGTTGGGGTGATGGTTCACGCAGTCATGTGAGCGATGGGGAGTGGCAGATGAAGCTTCACTCGCCGGCCTGCTGCTCACCTCCGCTGCTCACCTCACCTAACAGGCCGCGGACCGGTACTGGTCCATGGACCAGGGGTTGGGGACCGCTGCTCTAAACTGTAGATCCTTCTGAGGTTTTGGCAAAAGGTTGTCCAGCCACACCCTTCGTTTTTTTCTCCAGAGCACACTTTCCTGGCTTTTTCATGCTTTTTTTTTTTTTTTTTAGCATCTTTTGCAGTAGGCTGAGAGCTTCCCAAATCATCAACTCCCAGTTCTTTGTACTTAACGGTTCTCTCAGTCTGTCCCTTTCCTCTAGCATTTTACTCTAAGCAGCAAGAAGGAACCAGACTGTATCTTTAATACTTTGCTTGGAACTCTCTTGAGCTAAATATCCAAGTTCATCATTTACAAGTTCCTCTTACCGTATAACTGTAGGACACAGTTTGGCTAAGATTCTGCTGCCACATAACAGGATTTTCTGTCCTCTAGTTCCCAATAACATGTTCCTTATTTCCTGAGCCCTCACCAGCAGCACCTTTGATGTCCATATTTCTATCACTGGGCTTTTTAGGATGATTTCTCTAAGATGATCAAAGTTTTCTATGTGGTGCGTCTCACTTGTACATGAGCCCTCACTAATTCAGTGGATCCAGGAATAAGGACTTGGACATCTTTGGGGAATCATTACTCAGCCTACCACACAACTATTAAGTTTATGGTCAACCGTAAACTTGATTGCTTCTCATGCTCTCACAACTATGTTAGTTACTACAAGGGCTACAGGGATAGCATAGCTAGGCTAACCAAACATACTGGTTTCCCCAGAAAGTCCAGTGTACACTTTCGTCCCAGTGTAAATGTAGTAGTGCCTTTATTCCCCTTCCAAAGTATCCTGGGGACTTCCCTGGTGGTGCAGTGGTTAAGAATCCACCTGCCAACGCAGGGGACACGAGTTTGAGCCCTGGTCCGGGAAGATCCCACATGCCGTGGAGCAGCTAAGCCCGTGCGCCACAACTACTGAGCCTGTGCTCTAGAGCCCGCGAGTCACAACTGCTGAGCCCGTGAGCCACAACTACTGGAGCCCGCGTGCCTAGAGCCTGTGCTCCGCAACAAGAGAAGCCACCGCAATGAGAAGCCCACACACCACAACAAAGAGTAGCCGCCTCTCTCCACTTTCCATGACTAGAGAAAAGCCCGCGCGCAGAAACAAAGACCCAATGCAGCCAAAAATAAATAAATAAATAAATAAATAAATTCAAAATATCCTGGCTTCAGTGATAAATTTTCTGATCACTGTAAGAATAGCTTAATGCTTGGTCTTAAGATTGTAAATCTACAGTCTCTTAGAGACAGAAGACGTATGAAAAAATTTGCAAGCAGCTACAGGAAACCACAATTAATACTATAAAACTAAACTCTGCTCCATCCAGAGGAGAGTTTCTCACTTGTCCCTGCCCCTTTGTTTTCTCATCCTCAAAGCGAGGATAACACATGGGTTGAGATGGTTTTGGTAAATGTTAGTTTCATGGGAATAGTTCTTTGATTCTAATGATCTATTTTCAAAAGAGTTTTTCCTCAAAGGAACATATTTCAGTTTTCACTTCTCTTCTTGACTTTTGGCAGGAGCTAAGAAAAAGCCTGGAACTTAGTGTCAATCTACAAAGGAAAGAAGAGGATGGTTCCAGTGATGAGTATGACTCTATCGAAGAAGATGTACTCTCTGAGCCGGAGTCTGAGGACCAGGTGCTGCTGGGCCGTCCTAGAGATGACTCCCTTCTTCCCAGTGGGGACTCAGTGCAGAAGGATGTTTCCGAGGACCAGGGGACAGAAGGACGCCCTCCCCAGGGCCCAGACACCCTCGTAGTGCTGGAATTTAACCCAGCTTCCAAAAGTAAGCTCTGTCTTATGCGGCATTTCTTTGCCTTTGATGTCTCTGGATCTAATAATAGGACTTAAATTTCCAGTGGTACTTTGAATTCAGCTTTGGGTAGACCATCTCACAGGCCGGGGTATATATCAGTCAGGTCTCTGCTGATTGCAAGAGGTGAAGGCTCCCAAAAGCTTACAGATGACCCTGAAATTCCAGATGGTAAATGTCTGGCAGATAGTTGTAGGGGGCTGTCCTGTGCATTGTAGGAAGTTTACCAGCATCTATGCGGCAACTGGCTAGTGAAACTGACTTGAGCAAAAGGGACTATTTATTGACTTGGATAACTAAGGAGTCCAGGGCTGCAATAGGACTCATTTCTGTTCCCCTCCCCTCCCCTTCCCTTCTTCCTTTTCTCCCTCTTCTCTCTTCCTTCTTTTGTCTTGGCACCATTCTCACGTGGGCTTTCCACATATAGACACAGAATTGAGACACTGGCTTTGTAACTCCATCAGAAAGTGGATTTCTCTTCCTAAAAGCTCCAGCAAAAGTCCCAGACTTGGCTCTCGAACCCACGTGGGGTCACATCTCTGAACTAGTCACTGTGGCTCTGATTGGCCAGGTCTGACCAACAGGACTGGGGGTGTGGTTATCGCCACCCAAACCACATGGACGGAGATAGTAGTTTCCAAAGGAAAATTAAGGTGAATCTGAAGGAGAAGGAAAGCAGCTAGGCACCAACAGCAATTGTCCACTGGAGAGGGTTTTTCAGAAATCACCCTAGAAGGTAGAGTCAACAGAACAATTGGTGGGTGGCAGGGAGGGTTACGGTTAGGGCATTCTCCCCAAAGCTGGAGGTGCCGTATTTCCTGAACCAAATACCAAGACCAACCAATGGGGAAGCACGAGTGAACCTAAGGAAAGAGAAATGAGGGAATGTTTGAAATCAGGCAGTGAGTATATTCGTCTGCCCAGGCTGCCGTAACAAAGTACACAGACCAGGGGTGGCATCAACAGCCACAGAAATGTAATTTTTTTCACAGTTCTGGAGGCTAGAAGTCCAAGATCAGGGCTTTGGCAAGCTTGGTGTCTTCTGAGGCCTCTCTCCTTGGCTTGCAGACGGCTACCTTCTCCCTGTGTCCTCACATGGTCTTCCCTCTGTGTGTCCCTGTGTCCTAATCTCCTCTTCTTATAAGGACACCAGTCATGTTGGCTTAACGCCCACTCTAAAGGCCTCATTTTACCTTAACTACCTCTCTAGTGACCCTATCTCCAAATACAGCCACATTCTGAGGTACTGGGGGTTAGGACTTGAACCTATGAGTCTTGGGGGGACATAATAATAGGCAGCTCTGGAAAATCTACACCCCACAGTTGACGTCTCCAGCGAAGAGAACATTTGTCCCTCCGACATGCTCTCACCTCCTTGCTGGGCTGTTCCCTCCACCTAGATCACCACATTTCCTTTCCTCTCCACTCTGACCCATGAAACCTGGCTCCCTGCTTCTTCCTCGAGACTCAGCTCAGAGGCTGCTTCCTCCAGGAAGCCTTCTTGGCACTCCCAGCCTGGCCAGCTAGGTCGGTGCCTGCTTTGCTCCTGTAGCGTCATCATGGCACTAGCCTCAATGCCCGCAGTTGCCTTTCTCTCCCTCCGGCCTGTGAGCTCTGCCAGGGCACAGGCCAGCTCTTCCCCTCTGTTGCATCCCCAGCTTGCAGCCTTCACCTGGCACATTCAAGCCATTCGGGAAACCTTTAAAATAAATGAAGGACTATGCCCACCTGCTAAAGCGTCTGGTGGTCACGGCAATGAACATACCCTTCTGACTGAGACCCACTGGGGCTGCATCACTGCTGTGGATTGTGTTTCCTCCAAGGGGAAGGGAAGTGCTGTGAGGGGGTTGACTGGGCCCCTGCCCTGGAAACGGGGGTGTGGCGGGGACGGAGGTGGGAGTGGGTATGACAGTCTCTTCCGGGTGTGGAGGACCAGGCCACAGAAGGGGAGCAATTGAACCCCAGGCAGTTTAAGAGTGATACTGGGCATAAAGCTGAAGGAGAGAACTTCACTTTCTTGCCATTTTACATTTTTTAACAATTAGATTGCTCGGCAGGCCCCGAGTTGACCCTGGTGATGTCTGCTGCAGGCGGCGGGTGCCCAGTCTGCAGTACATGAGGGCGGCACGAACGCCCCCTACCGCCGCTCTCAGCTGCCCCTTTCATCTGCAGCCCCTGGCTGGCTTCTCAGCCCCAGCAGGAGACAGGCTCCCACCAAGGGGAGCAAGAAGGAGGCTGAGGGGCCTGTTACAAGGTCTCCCCAGACCCCAGCATGGGATTGGAGTTCTGAGATAATCCTGAGTGTTTACTCAAGAACAGTCAGCAGTAACCTGAAAAGATGTGCTTGGTTCTGGGCAGTTCATTCATGCACTGGGCACGCATCATGCCCCAGGCCCTGTGCTGGGACAAGATGGGCCCGCTCATTCTACGTCATTTAATCCTAGCAGGGAAAACAGACAATAAGCACATAACTACATAAATAATAATTGCCAACACTTACTGAGTTGTTATTAATATGAGCCAAGAGCTATTCCAAGGGCTTTACATATAGTCCCGCATTAAATCCTCACCCGCACATTAAATCTCAACCCCGAGGAAAGTCCTGTCGTTGTACTTGTTTTACAGAGGGGAAACTGAAGCACAGAGAGGTCAAATAACTTGCCCAAGGTCACACAGCTAGGAAGGGGCAGAATGGAATTGAATCTGCAGCAGTCTGAGCCCAGAGCCTGCGCTCTTAATCTTTAGGCTAAATAAATAAACCAGATGAAGTTACAAAGTGATAATTGGGCTTTGAGGAGCCAGTAAGTAACCCCACCCCGCTCTGCTTTCCCTTCTAATTTGTGAAACAAATGAGAAATGATCATGGATGGAAGGTGAGCAAATGATTACCTCTCCAACTGAAAGTACTGCCCCTCTGCAGTACACTGACCCCTGACCGCAGATGTTGGCAGAGCTGGACCGCTGATGGCATCAGCATGGTGGAAGGGGCCCATGTGACCTGACGGCACCCCCCCCCCCCCCCCCCAGCCCACAGAAGAGGGAAGAAGGAGGGCCTGGGCTGAGCCCCGATGGCTCCCTGCCCCCACCCTCTCCCATCCCGTTTGTCCTCCTTGTGAGCAAGGGGCAGTGAATGCGCGGCACAGAGAAAGGCAGAAGGTATTTTTCTATTAATTGGAAAGGGGAGGGCTGGGTCATGGGTTAGGAATTCAGGGAGGAGGAGAGAATGGTACCCTGATGGTCTTGAAAGTTGTGAAGATTGTAAAACAGGACACTGGTTGGGCGATGGGGGTCAGCGAAGGATGCTGGTAGCTGGGATGGTCAGAAAAGCCTTCTCAGAGGAGGTGATGTTTAAGCTGGGATGGGAATGAGGAAGAGAAAGCAGCCATGGCAACAGCATTCCAGGTCCAGGGATCAGCAAGCACAAAGGGCTTGGAGAGGGAAAGAGCTTGGTGTACCCAAGTACAGAGAAAGGGCCAGTATGGCTGCAGCCGAGTGAGTCGGGGCCAAGGGTGGGGGGAGGGTGGTACAAAATGAGTGAACCCAGGCCACTTTCCATGAAGACCTGATGGTTTTAGGATCGCACCAAGCGTCTGGGTCCTTTGGTGCCCTAAGAAATATCCTTGTATAGACTTTTTTTTTTTTTTTAAGTGTTTCTGTGTTTCTGTTTTAATTAATTAATTAATTAATTTATTTTTGCTGAGTTGGGTCTTCGTTTCTACGTGAGGGCTTTCTCCAGTTGCGGCGAGCAGGGGCCACTCTTCATCGCGGTGCGCGGGCCTCTCACTGTGGCGGCCTCTCTTGTTGCGGAGCACAGGCTCCAGACGCGCAGGCTCAGTAGTTGTGGCTCACGGGCCTAGTTGCTCCGCGGCATGTGGGATCTTCCCAGACCAGGGCTCGAACCCGTGTCCCCTGCATTGGCAGGCAGTCTCTCAACCACTGCGCCACCAGGGAAGCCCCCTTGTATAGACTTTTGATGGCCGAGGCAGACCTCCACCAGAGTTGCTGGAGGGCAGTCTTAAGGAGAGGACGGAGCCAGGAGACAGGGAGTAAAGGGGTGAAGGGCAGGGCTCTGAGCCAGGCAGGCCGGGTCAAATCCTGACTCCCTCACTTCCTAGCTCCGTGATGTTGGACAAACGACTTGAACCTCAGAGCCTTACCCTGCAATAGTACGTATTAGTTTTCTACTGCTGCTATAACAAATTAGCCCAAACTTGGTGGCTTAAAACAATACCAACTTATTATCTTATAGTTCTGTGGGTCAGAAGTTTGACGTTGAGTCTCACTGAGCTAAAATCACAGTGTCAGCAAGGCTGTGTTCCTTATGGAAGCTCTAGGGGAAAATGTGTTTCCTTGTCTTTTCCAGCTTCTAGAGGCTGTCACACACCTTGGCTCCTGGCCGCCTTCCAAGCTGGCAACATTGCATCTCTCTGTGCTTTTCTTCTATAGTGACATCTCCCTTTGATCTTGCTCTTCTGCAGCACTTTTCCACCTGTGTGCGGCACATGCACATGTGTTTTATTGTGGCAAAATATACATAACATAGAATTTACGGTCTTCACCATTTTTAAGAGCACAATTTGGTGTCACGAAGTACACTCACATTGTCGTGTAACCATCACCACTATCTATCACCAGAAGTTTTTCATCATCCCATACTGAAACTCTGTCCCTCTTCCACTTTTAAGAACCCTTGTGATTACATTGGGTCCAGCGGAATAATCCAAAATAACCTCCCTAGTTTAAGGTCAGCTGATGAGCACAGTTAATTCCCCTTTGCCTTGTAGCCTAACACATGCACAGCTTCTGGGAATTACGATGTGGCCATTTTTTTTTTTTTTTTTTTTTAAGTTTAGGGCTGCTCTGTTTTTATTTATTTATTTATTTATTTATGGCTGTGTTGGGTCTTCGTTTCTGTGCGAGGGCTTTCTCTAGTTGTGGCAAGCGGGGGCCACTCTTCATCGCGGTGCGTGGGCCTCTCACCATCGCAGCCTCTCTTGTTGCAGAGCACAGGCTCCAGACGCGCAGGCTCAGTAATTGTGGCTCACGGGCCCAGCTGCTCTGTGGCATGTGGGATCTTCCCAGACCAGGGCTCGAACCCGTGTCCCCTGCATTAGCAGGCAGACTCCCAACCGCTGCGCCACCAGGGAAGCCCAGGTTGTGGCCATTTTTGAGGTCCATTATTCTACCTACCCTCCACCCACTAGGATGGCTGGGGAAACACATGAGACAGTGTGTGCCAAGGACTTGCCCCAGTGCCTGGGCACTCAGGAGGCTGAACTGAATACATGCTGGCTGTCGTTCTTACCATCATCAGCATATTTTCAGCGCTTAGACGGCCAATCTCCGTTTGGGCATTGGCCCCTCTCCATTCTTTGTCTTGTCCCATTGGACATGGTGGCTTCTCGCTCACACACAGGTCTGCCCTTGGGCCCTGGATGTCAGGCCAACCAGGGAGCAGCCACTTGAGAAAGTGTAGAGAAACACGTGTCCTTTGCAAAGTCAAGGGGGGATGGCAGAGAGGTTAGTGCAAGTCGGACAGACGCCACACTCATCCCCAACATCTACCCTGAGCTCCCAAGAATCCCATAGCGCCCTTGATTCTGGGACTTCCCTCCTTTGGGCCACCACAGGCCCCAGGATTTCCTCTGAATTTGAGCAGATACTTCCGAGGTTTTCTGCCTTCCCAGGCTGGAGGTTCCCAAGTCCAGGGACCTAACTCTTCTCCCTGCTTTTTCTCTTTATTCCATTTAGCCACCTGTCTCGCTGCCCCCTGGGCTGCTTTCCTGCCTGGAGCCACTTTACCCAGACTTGTGCCATTTGCAAACCTTCTTCACAATTTTTTTTTTTTTTGCCAAATTCACAGACCGCTCATACTATTTTTTAGCTGTTATTTAAACCAGTCACCTTTCTTCTTTCCTCCTTTCCTTTTCTCTCCACCCCCTCACCCCGTCCTTCCTCACTCCTTCTTTCTTTTCTTTCATAATTCTAGGATTGTTCCACACAATAATATACACGAAATCAAGGTTTGATACCCTGGTTGCTTATTTTTTTCCCATACACATTAAGATAGATAATTGCTTTCTTTTTTTAAATTTTATTTATTTTTGGCAGCGTTGGGTCTTCATTGCTGCATGCGGGCTTTCTCTAGTTGCAGCGAGTGGGGGCTACTCTTCGTTGCAGTGTGCGGGCTTCTCATTGCAGTGGCTTCTCTTGTTGCAGAGCACGGGCTCTAGGCATGTGGCCTTCAGTAGTTGTGGCACATGGGCTCAGTAGTTGTGGCGTGCAGGCTCAGTAGTTGTGGCGCACGGGCTTAGTTGCTCCGCGGCATGTGGGATCTTCCCGGAGCAGGGATCAAACCCATGTGCCCTGCTTTGGCAGGTGGATGCTTATCCACTGCGCCACGAGGGAAGTCCCAGTCATCACCCCCAACGCCCAACCAGTGGTCCAGGCACCCCACTTTGGGAAACACTGACTATAAATCATGGCCCGTGGGCCCTTCACTGTCTGGCTCCTCTCGCCAGCCCAGACCCTAGCCACTCACCTGCCAAATGCATGTCAGCTCTCAAGCCTTCACACACACTGTTCCCTGTGTCTGAATGCCCCCCAGTTCTGTGCCCTGGAGACACCCTGGTCATCTGTAAGGGTTCTCTTCACTGTCGACTACACACCTGCCAGCCCCATCCTCTGTGACCCTGGTACTGGATCCTTTCTTCTGTGCCAGCCCTGCTCTCTTATCCATTCAGCCATCCTTTTCCTTGGCGCGAATGTGCCTCGAGGGCAGCAAACATGTTCTACTATACTTTTCCTGCTCTTGCATATCCTTGGTTACATCATTATTTTCTGTATCTTGCTGCCAATTAAACCCAGTACCCCATTGTTTATAAGACTTGTCCCTAATCAGAAATGTTAAAACCTGAAAACCTGTGTGTGTCCTAGAAGAATTCACTTATTTATCAAAATGTGGTACTTGGCACATAACGGCTGTCGGCAAACTTGTTTTGTTGTCTGCAACAAATCTGAAACTAGCATGGTGCCTGGCCCAGAACAGGGATTCCATCAATATTTGTTGAATGAATAAGTGAACGCACAAATAAACGATGCTGGAGCAGAATTTCCCAACTCTGCCTGTACTCAGTGTTTGACATATAAACTATTGTGTTTTTACAGGTAATAAAAAGGAAAGGAATTTGTCTGCTAAGCGGAAGGACAACGCTGAGGTCTTCATTCCCAGCAAACCTGAACCAAACCTGAGTCCCCAGTCCCTGACCGTGTTCCCAGACCAGGAGAGGGCATGCTCAAGTAAGAGTTCCGTGCCCACCCCCGAGCAGTTGGGACTGGGCTTTGGGTCAGTGGGGTGCCGTGATGGAGGAGTCCTTGCTTCTTCACCCTCCTCCCCGAGGCCTGAGCTGACCTTCAGCAAATGTATTATTGGTCAAGGTCTTCAGAGAAACAGAGCCAATAGGATGTGTGTGTATATACATATGCCTATATATATACATACATATATATATAGAGAGAGAGAGGTGGAGAAATTTATTTTTTTTAATTTTTTTTTATTGAAGTATAGTTGATTTACAATGTTGTGTTAATTTCTGCTGCACAGCAAAATGACTCAGTTATACACATACATACATTCTTTTATATATTCTTTTCCAGTATGGTTTATCCCAGGGTATTGAATATAGTTCCCTGTGCTATCCAGTAGGACCTTGTTGTCCATCCATTCTGTATGTCATGGTTTTCATCTGCTAACCCCAAACTCCCAGTCCATCCCTCCCCCAGAGAGAAATTTGTTGTAAGGAATTGGCTCATGCAATTATGGAGGCTGACAAGTCCAATCTATACGATGGGTCAGCAGGCTGGAGACCCGGGAAAAGTCAGTGTTCCAGTTCGAAGGCCATCAGGCAGGAAGGGCCAGTGTTGCAGATGAAATCCGGAGGCAGTCTGCTGGAGGATTCTCTCTTATTTGTGGGAGGATCAGCTTTTTTGTTTTATTCAGGCCTTCCACTGATTGGATGAGGCCCACCCACACTATGGAGGGCAGCCTGTTTTCTTCTATCAATTAACATGTTAATCTCACCCCCAAACACCCTCTCAGAAACATCCAGAATAATGTTTGACCAAATAGCTGGGCTCCCCATGGCCTAGTTGAGTGGACACCTAAAATTAACCGTCACAGTTACTTTCTGGGTCTACAACCAAGATGTGGTTATAACTGAAAATTTGTTTTATTTTTGTTTTTACTTTTAAATGAATTTGCTTACTTTATATGGGTAACAATACATGCAGATGATACTACATTCTAAAGGTAC
The DNA here is from genome assembly GCF_009873245.2 of Balaenoptera musculus. Classification (NCBI taxonomy): domain Eukaryota; kingdom Metazoa; phylum Chordata; class Mammalia; order Artiodactyla; family Balaenopteridae; genus Balaenoptera; species Balaenoptera musculus. Next base: position 70,762,614 of record NC_045799.1, read on the forward strand.
AAAGAAGTTTATGGTGAAAGGTCCGTGTGCCGCCCTTCTAATGAAATGAGGGGGTCCATTGATTGAGTACTTACCATGAGCCAGCCACCACTGTAAGCTTTTATTTATTACAATTTACTATGTGTTTACTTATCATTTACTTATATACATTATATAGTTTACTTATATATATATATAAATTCTATATGAAATTTACTCATCTATATGCAGTAAGTCCCCTACATATGAACCTTCAAGTTGCAAACTTTCAAAGATGTGAACATGCATTCCATCAATGTCAGGCTTCAGTGAAATTACAGCTTGCCCTCCATCTCCTATTGCTGACGATCCTTCAGCTCTACCGTCTCCCACCTCCTCTCCCTCCTCCAGTCAGTAATTCTTCTTGCCTGCTCACTCAATGCCAGCCCCTGTATGCCAGCTGTTGTACTGTACTGCTGTACTTTTCAAGGTACTGTACTGTAAGATTTAAAATGTTTGGTTGTTTTGTTTGTTTGTTTGGGTTTTTTTGGCCACACTGTGCACGGCATGTGGGATCTTAATTCCCCAACCAGGGATTGAACCCACAACCCCTTCATTGGGAGCACAGAGTCTTAACCACTGGACTGCCAGGGAAGTCCCCTAAAAATGTTTTCTTTATTTTTTGTGGGTTTTTAATGTATTATTTGTGTGAAAAGTATTATAAACCTATTACAGTACAACACTATATAGCTGATTGTGTTAGTTGGGTATCTAGGCTAACTCTGTTGGACTTATAAATGAATTGGACTTACGAACCCACTCTCGGAACAGAACTCATTCGTATGTAAGGGACTTACTGTATAAGTAAATTATATATGTAATTTATATGTGTAGGTAAATTATAATCCTTATCACCAGGCTCTGAGGTGGGTTCTCCGATTGTGCCCATTTCTCAGATGAGTAACTGAGGCACAGAGCAGGTGATTCACACAGCTAGAAAGCAGCAGATGTAGGCCTCAAACCCTGGTGGAGTGACTCCACTGCTGTGTCCTTACCCAGCAGACTGCACACACTGAGGCTGCAGATGAAACATCTCAGTCTGATGCTGTGGATCCAAACTAGTGGCTGGAGTGACTCTGTGAGGGCAACTTGCTTCTGAGTTCTGTGATCCAGAGAACCTCAAGGAGCTCAAGGCATCCTGGTGTCCTAAGAATTTGGAACTGTGGGGTGCCTAGGGCAAAATCCAGCCCCAGCCAGCCAGCCTTGTTAGACAAGTGACCTCTGTGGCCATGACATTCCATCCACGTTTACTAAGGAGCTGGAGGGACTGTTTCCTGCAGGGACGGGCCAGGGGACCTGGCGGCAGGAAGCAACCCCTACTCCAAACAGTCACCGTTCCCAGATCTGGACCAGTGCACTCCATGCATGAGGCCTGAGGCTTGAAGCTCTTTTCCCAGCAGCTCAGGGCAGATGGAAGGAGGCGGAGGAAGTGATAACAGTCCTTCCACTTACTGAGCGTTTGCTCCCTGCTGTGTAAATATTGTCTTGGTTTGGATTCCCCAGAACCAGACTCTGAGATGAGGATTCCAGAACAAGTAATCTAGTTGGGAGGTGGTCCCTGGAAGGGGACAGGAAAGGGGAGGAGCCAAAACTGGCTTCATCACCAAGCAAGTTCACTGGGCAGGTGGAGCTCCACCTGGCTGGGGAGCTCAGGGGGCGGTGCCGAGCAGAAGCCTGCTCCCACCCAGGGGTGGATGAGGGGCCCTCCCTTCGGTCCTGGGTTTCGGGCTGTGCCTGGTGGTGTTGACCCTCCAGTGCTCTGGCTGAGGAGGCTCTGGGTGCCGGTGGAGCCCTGAGGCAGAGCTGCAGGTGGAGGTCTGGCTAAGGGGGCACCCAGGCATTCCCTGATTAACCCTTATCAAGCCCCAAACTGATGGGGGGGAAAGACTGTACTAATACAAGGCAAAGCATTTTAGATAGCAAGTGATAAAAAGAGTGGATTGAAGGAAAAGCATCTACATCAACCTGTGTAAATGAACTTTCAAAGGTGGTGTGATCTTTGGGCACAGCCAGACCCCAGTAATTAAAGTATGTCAGCAGTCTGCCTCTCCACACCTCTTGGCTCAGCTTCTCCTTTATGCCTTGCATTCTCAGAAAGGCTCTTAGGGTGGTGAGACAGCCCACCAGCAGCTCTGGGCTGACAGCCCACCAGCCTAGCAACCCTGGCAGAAAATAGGCCTGGCAGACTCTGCAGCCTGACCACCTGGTACAAATCCTGCCCGTCCACCTACCAGCTCTGTGACCTTGGGCAGGTTACTTAACCTCTCTGGGACTCACTCTCCCATCTGCCAAACAGGGATAAGAGTAAGACTCTCCTCTGAGGGTCAGTATAAGGATTAAAGGACTGGATGGATAGACTGCTTAGAGGAGCGCCTGGCTCAGAGCAAGTGCTTGCTCAGGGTCAGCTGGTGGAGAGTGTGGAGGGCAAGCCCTGAGCCATTGTTTCTTCTACGCCTGGACTGGCTCCACTGACCACTGCTCGAGTTGACAGGACTCCAGTCTGTACTGCTGATGTTCACTCTATGTGAAAAATTTAAAAATGGCTTTTTAGAAAATTCCTCCAAGACAAGTTGTTAAAAGAAATGAAACCAAGGGTAGAGTGCCACTGTGCAGGAACCTTCCAGAGCCCCTGGTAGAGTGGGAGCAGCACAGTGGCGGTCAAGCACCCTTCCCAGCCATCCTACTGGGCTCACTGGGATCTCCCTCCTTCATGTGCAGGCCATGATCACTAAATATTTTCGTTTCTGGGTAATAAAATGAAGAACCAGCACTTACAAAGCACTGAACCAGCTCCCAGGTGGTGTTTTGTAGCACACGTGTTAATCTTGCATTTAATCACCCAGACAACCCCGTGTAGTAGGTACTGCTATTATCAACACTATTATACAGAGGAAACCAAGGCACAGAGAGGTTGAGGACTCTGTCCAAGGTCACACAGCCAGTAAGTGGTAAAGCCAGTGTTTAAAACCTGGCTGCAGAGTATCTGTTCTTAATCACTCCACTGCATGGCCCCTCGTGTGTCAACTAAACTGCTATTTGCTTGCGACATACCCACATCAGTCTAGTTCTAAGCAATGACGTGCCTAAAATCCACAGGTTGGAGTCACTTATTCTGTTTTTTCTAATGTTCATTAATATAAATATATAACTGTTAACATTTTTAAAGTTAAACCATGTATCAACTAAAATCATTTCAAATACTGTATTCATTTCCCAGGGCTGCTGTAACAAAGTACCACAATCTGATTGGCTTAAACAATAGAAAGTTATTGTGTCACATTTCTGGAGGCTGGGAAGTCCAAGATCAAGGTGTCAGCAGGGCCATGTTCCTTCTGAAGGCACTAGGGGTGAATCTGCACCAGGCTTCTCTCCTAGCTTCTGGTATTTCCTTGCCTTGTGGCAACATAACTCCAACCTTCACCTGGTGCTTTCCTGTATGCACATCTGTCTCTGGATCCAAGTTTCCCCTTTTTATAAGGGTACCAGTCATATTGGATTGAGGCCCACCCTAATGACCTTATCTTAACTCGATCATCAGCAAAGACCCTATTTCCAAATAAGGTCACATTCACAGGTGCTAGGAGGTTAAGACTTCAACAAGTCAACTGTAACACACACCTTCATGTACAGCATTTTGAGAAGTCAAGCTTCATTAATTATTTATAATCTGCCTTTCTCCAAGAAGTTCTGACATGTTCTAACAAATTTTGTAGTGCAAGAAGACTTTAACAAATACGTAAGGAAATGAAGGTAAAGGGAAAACAAGAGTAGGAACAATAAGTTGACGCCAAGGGGTGAACAGATGAATGCCTCAGGGGGTCACACTCATGACTCTGAGTTTCTGGACCACCATGGCAAGGAAGCAATGCATTCACATAAACAGCACATGTCACTGGGTCCATCTGGTAAAAATCAGATTACCAGCTGTCCCTGGCACTTGGTTCTTAGTTTGTCCCATTGATTCCCTTAAAGAGGGCACTGTTTGAGGTGGTGGAATCCTCATTTTGAACAGGTTTGGAGGTCAGCCTTTATCTATTAAGTATACATGGCTCCTACATAGGCCAAATTTGAAAAAAAGGAAAGTTGAAAACCATGGCATTGTCACCACTCTCATACTGAAATGGGATGACATTGGAGCCACATGTCCCACGGGGATGAGGTTCTAAAGGTCAAAAAAAAGTGCAAGTGGTTAAAGCTACCCTTGAAAATCCCTCAGACTGATGATCAAGTGCAGCGTATGTGGCTCCATCTAGAAAACCCCATACAGCCGTATCACCTCTCCTTAAGCCCAAGAGTCATTGCTCCTTCAGGGTGGGGACAATCACAGCTTCTTGGTCAAGCTCCAGATGAAGCAGTTGGCCTTGTTTAGGGTCTGGTTGTAGGGAAAACGTGATTTTAAGCACTGGCATTATGCTGAGGTCACTGAGATATTCGTACCTCCAGAGGCACAGGACCCTGAGACTTGCTGAAAGGACAGAAGACTCAAACCAGCTCTCACTTGTCCAGGCAAAATCTGGACTGCTTAGATGCTTTACTTTCTGTCTGTGGGGGGGACGTCTTTCTGGGGGGCATACAAAATCAGCCTTTTTATATCTTCCTGGTGAACTGAACCTTTTATCACCATGTGTTGTCTCTTTCACTCTAATAATGCTTTTGTCTTAAAGTTGACCAGCTTTCTTTTGGTTAGTGTTTATGTAGCGTATCCTTTTTCATCCTTTCATTTCAAACAGTCTGCATCCTTACATTGGGGTTTGTCTCTTGTAAACCCCATGTAATTGGTTTTTATTTTTATCCTCTAACAATCTATGTGTTTTAATGGGCACATTTAGTCCATTTACGTTTAATGTAATTGCAGATATATTTGAGTTTAAATCTACCATTTTATTGTTTGCTTTTTATTTGTTCCGCCTGTTTTATGTTCCTTTTTCTCTCCTTTCTTGCCCTATTCTGAACTGATTACATTATCCCTCTTTTTTCTTCTCTATTAGCTTGTTAGTTATACATTCTTTTACTAGTCTTTAGTCATTACCAGAGATTGCAACATGTATTCTTGACTTATTAGAGTCTACTTTAAATTAGCAAGTTTACCGCTTCTCATTCAGTGGAGACCTTACAACTCTGTAACTCCATTTACTCCCATCCAAAATTAAATGCTATTATTGTCATGCATTTTAATTCTCTGTAGATATTAAACCTCACCAGACATCATCATTATTATTATTATTATTATTAAAATAGTCAATAGTAATTTAGATTTGCCTACATTGTTAACCTTTCTGTGCCCTTCACGCCTGGCTCTTTCTAGGTCACCCTGACTCTCAGACTGTAGCCCTGAGTCTGTCACCAGCTCTCTTCAGTTTCTCAGCCTTGCAACAGCTCTTAGAATCAGCAGCACCTTGAGGGGAAACACTTCCCAGGCGCTGGGGTCACCTCTCTAGGTTTCTATTCTCCTGCCTGTAACCCTTCACAGCCCTGTTCACTCTCCATGCCTTCAAACAGATTTCTTTTTATAAACAGATTTTTATACTACTATTTGGTCCGGGTTTTCTAGTTGTGCTCCAGGGATAGGTTGCTCTGGATTAGATAGCCTGCCATTACCATAAGTGTAACCTATTGCCTGCCCTCTTAAAAGAGTTATTTCTCTCCTTGCTCCTTTATCCTTGGCCAAGGTCATAAAATTGAATTTATGTCAATTAAATGTACATATGATGCAACTCCACAAGAGCTTAATTCCTCTCTATCACTATAATTGTCCCTTGTTCTAATGAAAGGGCCTCATGCCCTGGGTTACTTTGGTCTCTATCAATAAGCCTTCCAGGAAACTTCCAGAGACCTGTTGTCTTGTTGAAGGTGAAAGAACGTCAGTCTTTAATGCAGAAAGTTTACTGTCCAAGTTGTCAGAGTGCTCTAGGGAAGTTATATATCTGAACCACTTTTCCCAGACAAGCTGCCAACCACAGAAATAAAGTAACACCCCTCAGCATGAGTGAATTAGAAGACCCTAACAGCCCTGCAGTTAGCGCAGTTAGCATTTCTGTCAAGAAAACCTGCAGCAGGAAGACCATTCTGCCAAAGTCCAGAGTCTCATAACATATGTCAGTGTTCATTATTAATAGCAAGTGTCAGAAATCCAAACTGGCTGAAGCAACACAGGAAGATGTATTGCTCAGAGACCTGAAAAGTCCAGGACTATAGATTTGCCCTCAGGCATGGTGGGATCCAGGTACTCAGATGATGCTATCACCAGGAACTGTTTCTTCATCACTTGGCTCTACTTTTTGAGTCCAGTGGGTCTCAAACTTGAACATGCATCAGAATTATTGGCCAAGCAAATTAAAACCAGATTGTTGGATCCTGCCCAGTTTTTAATTCAGTGCGTCTAGGGTGGAGCCTAAGTGTTTTAATTCCTAACAAGTTCCTAGGTGATACTGATGTTGCTGCTCCAGGGACCACACTTTGAGAACCACATCTGTAGCCTCAGGCATGGTCCGGAGATGGTCCCTGGTGGCTCCAGGCTCGCATTTACTGACTTAGCAACCCCAGGGGAAAGGGACTGCTCCTCTCCAAATAGTTCCAGCAGAGTCCAAGAACCAGCTCTACCCTGAACCGATCTCCAGTCTCTGTAGTCAGGGAGAGCACCTGTTCTCTCAAGGGCCCAGGCAGGGCCAGGAGTGGGGGCAGATCCAGATCCATCCAAAGCATGTAGACTGAGAAGATGGAGACGAGGTGGTTCCCTGAAGGAAAACATGGATGCCGTGAAGGTCACTGCTGCTGGGAGGATGAAAGCAACTGCTGCTCATTTCTTACAAAGATTAACCACACAGGACACTTTGCTACAAATTCTTCAGGGGCCGGGTGCAGAGCAAAGGACTGTAATATGCGAGGAAAGAGTAAAGTCATTTAGTCAGGGGTGGGGAGATGGGGGCTGACTGCCTTCCTTGAAAAATCATTAAAAATCACGTGCATTCCTGGGCTCACGAAGAGACAGCAGCGGAAGAATGAGTATTAAGGGTTACAGACAGCATCTGCCTGTGGAGAGGCCCCCAAATAAGCTTCAGAGATGAGAAGAGCACAGGCCTGGACAAGCCAGGTGTATCAACTATCTCTTGCTGCCTAACAATCCCTTCCACACTGCAGTGGCTGCAAGCAACAATGCTTTTATTATCTGCGGGGGGGGGGGGCTGGCCAGTTCCATAGTGGGTGCCTGGCTGGCTGGTCTCGCACGGCCACCCTCACAGCATCTGGCGGTCCCGCTGGCCCAAGGGCCTCAGCTGGGACACCTCGTCTCTGCTCCACGTGGTCTCATTATCCAGCGCCTGGTGGTCTCCAGGCAGCCCGAGAGGACACACCCCAGCAGTGCTTTCGTAAGTTAGGCTCCGCTTGGTCGTGACTGCTAAGGACCTGTTGGCCAAAGGAAGTCACCAGGCCATGCCCAGCTAGAGAAACAGATTCAACCCACCTCTTGATGGGAGATGCTGCAGCGTCACAGGGCGATGTGGCACATTGCAGGTGGGAGGCATTTGTGGCCATTTGTCGCAGTCTCCTACGCTGTGGGAAGCGTGTAGCCTGCTGAGGCTGAGCCAACTTAAAATGCACAGAGGCTCTGGAATACTCAGATGTAAGCTCTTGTCCCAGCGGGCAGCCCCCTTCCCCCTCCTGGTTGGATTTTAGAGGGAGTGTGTGCAGCTCAGGACAAAACACGGCTAAGCCAGCTGTTACCCTGGACCTTTCACCACACAAATCGTGCACAGTTTCCGGGCTGACAGGCACGTGACCACCACTGATGCCCCGTCTATAGCAGGCGCTGCTCCCCAGCTCACAATTGCCACGTTGGATCATAGGACTTTTCAAGAGACACCAGGAATCCCGATTTTCAGGTGGATTTCCTCTTCTTTTTTTTTTTTTTTAACTTAGCATGTGTTTCCAATTTTTAAAAAAAGTCACACAACGCAATCTGCAGGCTGGCTTCAGCCTTTGGGCTGCCGGCCTATGAGCTCTACATTAGACCCTTGTGATTCTCAGATGTAATGTTTGCCTTTTCAGTGGATTCCCAGGTGATCTCAAAGGGCCCTTGCATGTGGGAAGGGGTCATTTTGCTGAGACTCTGACTTTGAGCTTTTCGAGTCATAGCTGGCGAGTGGGAAGAAGCCGCCTGGCTGGTGAGCTGACCGGACAGCCCCCTTGTCCTCACGTCTTCTTTGTGACATGTGCTGCATTCCTGGTAAATCTCCTGAATTGATACGCTCTTTTGTTTCCCTGCAAGAGAGATGAAAGCCAAGTTCTAGTGAAGCAAAGAGAAAGTGAAGTTAACAGTAGAGGAGTGGTTTTCAACCAGAAAAGAGCAGCTTGGGATAAATTAAAATGTGCCATTTGGCTTTTGCTGGTGGCACCGATTTATTGTGTGAATAAATCCACCGTTCTCCAGATCTGTGATGAGAATAAATCCACCCTCACGTGGTGCTCAGGCCAGTGCAGAAACAGCTCCCCCAAGCGAGCAAGGAGAACTTCCAATGGAATCAAAAGGCAGTGACCTCGTGTGCAATGAGGAAACACACAGTCTACACAGCCGGGCAGCGAGGATGTGATTCAGGAGGACACGGGCACTGTGTACACGCGTTTCTGGGAAGCCGTGGGTGGGGAGAGCTCTGGTGCTGGAGCTGTGGCATTGACCTTCACTCAGAGAAAGGCTGATATAATTTTTAAAAGCATCTTCTTAGCCTAATAGGACTCAAAGGGCACAGGCAGGACCCAGCGATCGTGTTGTTGCAGGAGCATTCCCTCCCAGATGAAAGGCGCTCAGGGCAGACGGGTTTGTGCAGACAAAGCTGAACCCCGCTGGAAGAAAATGCCTTCCTGATTATCCTTTTCCCAGAAGAGGTGATCGTAGGGTTGTAGTGGCCAAGAACAGATGGTTATGTTGGGCGCGATGCTCCGCCATAGCCCCAGACCACTGAGGCACAAGCGGACGGGGCTCTCGCCCACATAGGGGCAATAAATAGGCAAGGGTCACCACGCAGGGGCTCTCTTTCAACTGACTTTATAAGTGCTCTAGGCAGGAAATGCAGAAGGAGCTTACGAATCTCAGGTTCTGCTTATCCTGGCGTTGCCCGAGCCTCGCACTGATGCTGGGGTTCGCACCCCCAGTGTCAGAGTGCTGGCGCGTTTGTTTAGCTGTACACAAGATCCTTGGCCCTTATTTATAGGGTCTTCTGTAGGTTCTGAAGGGGCCTTGAATTTCTCAGCTCTGCTTTACTGCAGATGGAGGAGGAGATGATATGTTTTAATGATATTCGCAAATACTGAGATTGACAAGGTTCGGAATTGAAATCATTTTCCATCCATTCATTTGACAACGATCATAATGCCGGGAGCCAGGACATAGCAGCAAACAAGGTGGGCGTGGCCTCCTGGAGTAGCAGGAGGCCTCTGGGGCTTACTTGGCCTCAGAGTCCCATGAGACCTGTCTACCCCCCCCCCCGCTGCCCCCCAGTCTTCCCCTCGCTCCCCGAGGCCAGCCCCCCTGTGCCAAGCTCCGCCCACCACAGGGCCTTGACACCTGCTGCTCCCTTGGCCTGGAACAGCCTCCGCATATGGGTATTCACAAGGCTCACCGCCTTCAGGTCTCTGCTCAGGTGTCACCTTCCCTGACTGAGTGTCTGAAATAGTGTCCTTCCCCCTCCTGTCATCTCTAGCTTTTATCCCACTTGACTTTTCTCCCCAGCACTCATCACCTGCTGCTGGCGTGTCCTGTGTGCCTGATCCGTGTCTGTCTCTGCCCCATGACTGTGAGGTCTGTGAGGACAGGGACATGCCTTTCCCACCCACGTCTGTACCCTGGCACCCAGAGCAGCATCTTATCCCACAGTGTAGTGACAGTCGAGGCCCTGTGTCATTAATGCCTGTGCCTTGCAGGGAACCCAGTTCTGCTTCAGCTCCCCTTGGGGTGAGGATGTGTTGGTGCTTCAGGATTCCTCAGTTCCAGCTCCAGAGGGGCTCAAGGCCCCTTCTTTTCTTTCACTCTCTTTTCCTGTCCTCCCAGCTGCTTCAGGGACCTGCGTGAGGAAGATCCCAGTGGCCTCACCACACCCCTTGGACCCACAGTGTTTCCATAGCAATGAGAATCCCCACCTCCATCAGCTCCTTCCAGCTCTCACCTTCTCATCCCTCGAGTTGCAGAGCAGGCCGAGTAGCTGATAAGAAAGGAAAACAGAGTTAAAGCAGCCTTGACTGGGGAGAACAGAATCCCCAGGTCACATTGCCAGCAGTGCCTTACTCTGTGTCCCCAGGAGCAGTGCTGGAGCCACAGCAAGAGTCCATCAAAGTCAGAGAATGACCCACTGCCGTTATCGCCCAGGCCAGCCAGCCATCCGAAGGCATGCAAGGCTTCCTTTGGGTGCCCTTGACTTTCCTGGAGGAGCAGCTTGGACTTGCCGTGGCCTGTATTAGACCAGCCCTTGGGTTCTGTTGGCTTTCATGTTTCCTAAAAACTGAAATACTTTATGAACAAATAAATTCAGGGGGATTTCACATAAACTTCAGATTCTAACTTTTCTTGGAGGAAAACCTGGCAACACTAGAAGCACAGCTCTGCCTGGCAGGCATTGGCTGGAGCTGGGCAGTGGCTCAGCTGCCTCCCATCTCCCCGACCCCCACCCCGAGTTCAGTCTCACTCACTCAGAGTGCCTGCCCGGTCCCTGGTTATTCACATCCAAAGCCCCTCTCCTGGATGCCTGGAAGAAATTGGTGTCCCCTCATTTTAGCTTAGCTTTTCCATCAACCCAGTACCTGGCTATACTCCCTCTCCTGCCAAAGCCATTCTTGGTGTTGCTACTTGAAGTCTCATTCAGATGCAAATTCTAACAACACAGCAGGAGGATAAAGGGCTCCAACTAAATCTCTAATAATCAACGGTGCCTGTTAACTGAGGTCATGAGGATGGAAGGTTGCTGGGGTTTTTTTGTTTGTTTGTTTTCAAATTTTATTTATGTATTTATTTATTGGCTGCATTGGATCTTCGTTGCTGCGCACAGGCTTTCTCTAGTTGTGGCGAGCGGGGGCTGCTCTTCGTTGCGGTGCGTGGGCTTCTCATTGCGGTGGCTTCTCTTGTTGCAGAGCACGGGCTCTAGGCGCATGGGCTCAGTAGTTGTGGCTCACGGGCACTAGAGCGCAGACTCGGTAGTTGTGGCTCACGGGCTTAGTTACTCCGTGGCACGTGGGATCTTCCCGGGCCAGGGCTCGAACCCGTGTCCCCTGCATTGGCAGGTGGACTCTCAACCACTGTGCTACCAGGTAAGCCCAGGTTGCTGGTTTTTAACAAGCCTTTGTACCAGGCTATCTATATCTATATATCTATATCTATATCTATATCTCCCCAGAGAAGTCAGAGCTATCAATTCCCAGTTAGTTAGTTATAGGCCAGCGTTAATGTCAGTCTTTGATACTATTGTTAAATGATGCAACCCAGTTGCCTATGTTGAATTCACATCTCCAGCCCAGACCACCCTCCCAAACTCCACACTCGTGTGTGTGTACAGCCCAACTCGACAGCTCCACCCTGATGCCAAAATCGCATCTCTGGGCTCCAAGCTGCCCCCGCTCTTCGCTTCCAAACCTGCTCTGCTGACAGCCCTCCCCAGCTCAACTGAAAGCAGCCTCATCCTCTGTTTCCTCAGGCCAGAACCTTGGCATCACTCTTGACTCCTCTCTTTCTGCACCAGCCACATCTACTCTGTCAGGAAATCCTGTTGACTCTGTCTGCAACATACACGCAGAAACTGACCACACTCTGCGTCCCCCCTCCACTGGACAGCTGCAGGAGCCCTAACTGGCCTCTCTGCTTTCCCCCTCACCTCCCTTCATTCTGTTCTCCACTCAGCACCTAAGTCAAATCAGGTCCCCTGCTCTCAAGCCTTCAGTGGCTCCCCATTTCTCTCGGAGTAATGGCCTTACAGTGTCCTCCAAGGCCCTGCCTTGGCCCTCCCCACCCCTTCTCAGGCCTCTCACTTCGCACTGGTTCCTGGACCACACTTCCCCAACGCTCCGTGAGGCCAACCCTGCCACCCTGCTCGCCCCATCTCTGTTACCCTGCTCTGCTTTTCTTGTTTTTCCATATCATTTTCTGACATGGAACACCCTAGAGTATTTATTGTTTCTCTACCTATTGCCTCTCTCTACAAGGGCGAGGGTCTTGATCTGTGTGGTCGCTGCTGTGTCCCCAGTGCTAAGAACAGAGCCTGGCAGAGTGGCACTCAATAAATATTTGCCGAGGGGATGAAATTCAGTAGGTTAAAGCCTCTTTAAACATCCCAATGGAAACATTTTGAGCAGTTCTATTTTTAAATGGAGATTTTTTTTTTTTTTAACAGAGAAAGAATCCAAACATAAGTAATTGAGAGGATGTTATCATAACCCCCCATGTTCATTACCCGACCTTGGCAATGGTCAATTGATGGCCAATTTCATCTGCACCCACACCCACACCCCAGGTGATTATGAAGCAAATTCAGATCACCATATTTATCTATAGATATTTTAGAATGCCTTTCTTTTTACAGATGTGTAGTATTCCATTGGGTAAACGTACTATAATGTATTTTTTTCCAACCAGTCTTGTTGGGTACTTTTTCATATATTGCAAATATTTTTGCATATTATAAAATCAGTGTTCCACTCATTAGAACTTCCAGAATCGACTACAGCTTTGCAATACTTTTTTTCTTCAGTTGAGGAGTAATTTCTTTGTAACTCTTATTACCCATGCAAATATGAAACAAAGCAAAAATATTCCCAAATACCCATCCTTCTTCACAATGTCAGGTATTAATCCTTATAGGCACTTTGTTAGAGGGCTAACTTTTTAACTTTTTATTTCAATTTTAGATGTAAAGGCAAGTTGCAAGGATCGTACAAATGACACTCCCATTCCCCCAGGTTCACCAGTTGTTAACATTTTGCTGCAGTTGCTTTATATTTGCTCTGCGTGTGTGTATTTTTAAATCATTTGAGATTAAATTGTAGACAGCATCCCACTTTACCCTGAACACTGCAGTATGTATCTCCTAAGAACAAGGGCATTCATTTTACATTGCCACAGTGCACTTACGTATGAAATTCAGGATATTTAGCATTAATACAATACTATTATCCAAGTCACAGACTCTACTCGGATTTCTCCACTTGCTACAATAATGTTCTTTACAGGGATATTTGCCAACCAGGATCCAGCCTCGGGATCACCGTTGCATTCAGCTGCCATGTCTGCCCCATCTGCTTTCATCTAGAGCAGCTCTCCAGGCTATCTTTGTCTTTTTTGACCTTGACATTTTTGGAGAGTATGGGCCAGTTGTTTTTATAGAATGTTCCTCAATTTGAGTCTAATCGATTTGGAGCTGCCCTCCAAGAATGCAGTCTAAAGGCTCACCCCCTGTTTTCTGCCCCCAGGACCTGGAAGCCGCCGAGAGAGACCCCTATCAGCAACCCGAAAACTCGTGCGCAAGGCGGAGGACCGAGAGGAGGACGCCTCAGCCGTGCTCAGAGCCATCCAGGTGGAGAACGAGGCCCTGCAGAGGGCGATCCTCAGCAGAAAGGCTGAGCCCCCCGCCAGCCCACCACAGGTGCGTTCCCAGGCAGAGGGAAAGGATGGAGAAGGACTTGGGCTACTCAGGGACCAGGCAGTGTCTGAGCGGTGCTTGCAAAGGGCACATGGTGAGGAGAGAGAGCAGTGGAGGCATCCCTGACCTTAGACCAATCAGCACATCCACTGTCTGATGCACAGCTGCTTACTGACCTGTCGAAGTCCCCATTTCCTCCACCTCCTTTCCATCTTTTGTTTCCTAAGCCTAAGTTGGACGCTAATATGCCTCCAGTTCTTGCTGATTTCCTTACAAACACTGAATACCTTCAACTAGAGTTGCACATTGTTGGGTCCGAGACAGAATGGCGCAAATAACCAGCTCTGGCTTCTCTGGAAAGACCCCCTTCCCCAGAGCATGAGCCCTTCTGGCCTCCGCAGTCCTCACCACTCCTTAATGTCCTGCTCCTGGCCTGCTTCACCTTCTCAGGAAACCCCTCTGGCCCTACAGGTGTTTGAGTTGGTGCCCGCAGCCTTCGGCTTTGAGCAGCAAACAGGAGGATGGATGGTGGGGTGGAGCGGGGGTCTCTGGGGAGCTGGAGGCCTTGGACATCCCTCAATGTCTACATCCTTTCTCAGAAGCATGTTCCCTGACTCACCTGTTGAAATCCTTTACCTTAACTTGATGTTCACAGTAGCCCTGAAACAGGCAGGGCTGGTTTCATCACACTGTTTTATAGATACGGCTGATGGCACCCAGGGAATCAGGGTGGCTCTCTCATGGTATGTCTGTGGAAGTGGCTGAGGTCTGCCTGCCTGAAAGCCTAGGGCCCCGTCCACACCGCTAGTTGCCCCCCAGGCCCTGTTGGCAAGCTGCTCTTTGGGGCGATCATCAAGCAGCATCTGTAGTCTGTTTTCCTGGTGCTCGGCCCTTTGCCCCTGACATTTGTGTCTATGACCTCAAGACGGTCTGTACCTCTATCAGTGAAGAGTGTGAAGTGTATGGCTTTATTCTGACCTCAGATCATGTGATTCCATCCTTCCAGGGCACAGAGAGACCACCAGCAGAGTCATGGACCTGTCTGCTGAAGGAGGAGACCCCTGAGGTCAGTGAAGGCCAGAGAGGGACAGCAGAGCCCCATTCCCACAGCAGCCAACGGTCTCCAGAGGGCCTTCCCCACACGGTCCCAGCAGGGCCTCACCGTGCTCCCTGAGCACGCCAGCATTCTGCCCATCTCCCAGATGGGGAGACGCGTGCTGAAGCGTGTTGCCCAAGGTTACGAGTGGAAGCCAGAACTCACCCAGGCCTGCTGATTCCAGTCCCTTGTTACGTTTCCATTTCCTGACAAGATAACACAGAAAAGGGTCTCAGTATCCTAAATAAATCAATTTATATCTACATCTACCTAGGTCAGTTAGGCCAATCTCAGCAAAGATGGCCCCAGGATGTATGGTCGTGAATTAATAAAACACCTGGGAACGTCTTTGTTAGATTGTGCACAAGTCTATGCTGTGTCCTCAGAATACAGAGGTGGCCGAGTCAGACCAGAGTAGCCCCTGGCCTCAGGGAGCTTTCAGACAAGATTCGAGTATATACGAGTAAAACCGTATATAACCAAGGTGACTTCAGAGAGAGGTGGCAATACAAGGTGCTAATGGGTGAGAGAGTGACAGGGTATAGGATGGTGGCTACCTCCCACAGGGGGACCCAAGGAGGCCCCTTGGAAGGTGTCCCATTTAGGCTGAGCCCTGTCTAGTAAGAAGGAGCCAAAAAAAAAAAAGGAGCCAGCCAACAAAGGAACAGCATTCCAAGTCGAAGGAACAGGGGAAAAGCTTTGAAGTGGGAATGAGCCTGGCCTGTCCCAGGAGTGGGAGAGTCGTGGAGGAGAAGAGGACAGGGGAAGATAAGGGGTAGACAGTAGGGAATTGGAGAGAAGGCTCATGAGACAGAGTGCCGGGCAGGGCAGCACCCCAGAGCAACGCAGTGGTTTTCTTTTGGCATCGCTCCTGCTTTTTCTATTACTTCCCAGTCATCTTAAACCGTTGCCGGCCAGTATTTCTGACAGGTTTGCCACTCTGCCCACCCTGCGGTCCAGGATTTCTGGATGACCTGACCTCTGATTCACGGAGCTTCCAATGACTACAATTATTTGCAGATAAAGAGCAGAGCACATTTCTAGTTTAGATGATAAATGGAAAAGAAGGGGAAAAGGCTTGGAGGATTAAGAATCAAAGGGTCTAATGTTACTGGAATTCTCCACGGAGTCCCATTACTTTGTAGCAAACAGAACAGAGGTTCACTGGAGGTGGGGAAAGGTTTTGATGAGAGAAATTTTTCAATGGCTCATTGAAGCAGACCATTTCCTGGGACCTCCCAGATCATAAGAAACTGAGATCCCACCTTTTTTGCAAAGACCGTGTGAGGGGATTCTAGATCTAATCAGCCCCAGGTAGTCGCTTTCACCCTCATTCCTGTTCCCAGTTTCCTGCAACGAGACTGATGGCCTGCGAAGTGTGTCCCTTTGACCGTGGCTGTGCTGTGTCTTGGGCCAGGAGGGTCGCCTCGGACATCTGTGTCATAAGCTTTTCCATCCTCCCTCAGCTGCCCTCCATCACCGCGGCAACCAGCACAGCGACCAGCGCACAGGAGCAGTCCAGGGCAGCAGGGGGAGCCAGAGCCGTCAGTGAAGCCATCAACAGAATCAGCCTTCTGGGGAGCAGGTACTTATGGGGCAGCTTCAAAACAAACACAGCAACCCGTAGCCATCCAGCCACGAGGATCTTATTAACTGAGGTTTTTCTTTGCATTATGATTCCAGACCATTTAAAACGGCTCCCTTAGACTGCATCCCCCCTCACCCTCCCTCCAACCCAAAAGCCTGAAATTGACTTGATTTCTTTCAGCCACATGTCTCTTGGCTTGTTCAGTTCTGTTCAGCCCGTGTAAAACTTCAGTCTCCTCAAAGGTTTCCACGGAAGCAGCCCACGCGGCAGACAGTGACCCAAGGCAGTGTCCTTTGAACCTTCTTTTCTCTATTCAGAGTTTGTTCAAATGCGGCATTCTCTTCCGTTCACACATTGCATCAGTGATTGGCACTGTCAAGTTTTACTGTCAAAATAAAGGCTTTCCTGTAGTCATCAGGCAACACTGATCTTCAGAAAGATGCACCATGCCAAGCCAATAGCTTCAAGCATGCATTTGAACCCCACCATGCTCCCCGGGCCGCTGTGTGGAGCTGGGCGCGTGGTAGTCTGTGCAGTGCCCATGCCTGGCTGAGCGGTGAGAGCAGCTGAAGTCCAGCCTGCACAGTGGTCGCTAAGCTGAGGCTCTGGCCTGAGGCTGCATCAGCCCCGAAAGGCGTGGGGGCTTTTTCTCTGCACAAAGGAGGAATTTCCTGGCCAATCTATGTACTCTCCAGATCTGTGTCCATCCAGAGGGTGTTTGCCTTTGATAATTTGTAGAAAAACTCTGAATAGGCTAAAGGCAGTGCTAGCCACTCCTCCAGGAGTCTGCAGACCCCAGATTGGAAACCATGCTGTGGACCATTGTGGCCATAGATAAGAACTTGAAGTTTCCTCCGAGAGTGAAAGGGCTGGGCCTTGAGGATATGTTACATCAGATACAGATACAGGATACATTACAAGCAGCACACACATCACCAAATGCTTCTTTCTTCATCATCAAGATCCTTTGTGCTTCAGGGTCTTGGGAGTTCTCAGCCTTAAACAGCACAAGTAGGGTGTGTTTGCAGACAACTCTCTGCTAGGTTTGGAATGCTGTGTCCTCAGAAACTAGAGATGCAAGGCAGGTCACTAGATCAGGAGCTGGCAAACTTTTTCAGTAAAGGGCCAGATAGCAAATACTTCAGACTTTTCACTTTTTGTTTGTTTGTTTTAACAACCCTTTAACAACGTAAAAACCATTCTTAGCTTGCAGGCCACACAGAAACAGGCTTCGGGCTGCATTTGACCTGCAGCCTGTATGTACTGTGTAGACACCGGCTCTAGACTCTTACAGCCTAGCAGTCAGCTTAAGGAGATCAACTGGCCATCTGGCCCCAAGCAGTTTCTCTTACTTGGCCCTTCTTTCATCGCTAATTGTACAATTATTTATAAAGGGAGAAAACCAGCTGGTGTGCGCCTTTGATCTGTCTGCGGGGTGTGAGTATTTTCGTCTCAAATTGTTACTTCTCTCTGAAATAGAAAAGTAAGCCCGGTACCCTTGATGGGAACATTCTCTATTGTGTATCATTACTATCAATACCTGTTTGCTAAAACAAAATCAATTTCAGACAACAGCAGAAGGTTCTGAAAGTCCTCCAGGCCATCGAAAGTGACTCCGCCCAACTCAGCCAGGTTGTTTCACCCACTGAGGAGCAAGTTCTGGACCCAGAGGTGAGAACCTTGACCTGTGAGGGTTTCGGAGGGCATCCATGTCTTGCCTGAAGGCTGAGGGAGGAAGGGCCCCTCGGTACAATCATTTCTGTTCGGTGGGAGCTGCTCTGACAGTGGTAAACTTAGCATCTTTCTGCCCCAGTCTCCATCCCCCCTCCTCCCCAGCACATAGACATCCATGTAATGGAGCATGAAGTTTCAGCAGACAGAAGCCTGTCCACACAAGAGGAAATATAAATAGCCTGTAAGCCCATAGAAAAATATCCAGCATCACTTGTAATCAAGAAATACAAATTAGAGCAACCTTAACATCCCATTTGATGTTAACAAATCTCAGTTAACAAATTATTTTTTATGATAACCTCTGGCACTGGCAAGGTTACAGTAAAACTGGCAGTCTTACCCTGCCGGCAGCAATAGAAATGGGTGGAAAGCTTTTGAAAAGCTGAAAGGCTCTTAGGAAGAGCCTTAGAAATACTTATGTCTTCCAGCCCGACGATCCCACTTCCTTACCCTGAAGAAATCACTCAACAGGAATAAAAAACTATAGGTGCAAAAATGTCTATTGCACAATTATTGGAAGTAGGGAAAGGTGAGAGAAAAAAACACAGAAATAACATAAATGTCTCACGATAGTAGAGTTAATCAGGAAGGTATGATACATCGGCACAATGCAGTCGTGTAAAAGGATGGAAATTTTCATTATGGAGATTATACGGATAGAAAATGTTAAGGATATAAAGTTAGCTGCTAAAAGTGATGTTCATCTTCATCGAGTCCAAAATGATTTCAGCGACTGGGCAAGGATATGGCTGTGAGCGGGTCGATGGAGCTGAGACATGAACGGTGAAAGGACAAGGTAGCATCAGGGTGGAGGGATAACAGGTGATGCTTTTCTCTTTTGGGTCAAAAGGTGTGTGTCCAGCACATCCTCTCACGTCTTCCTCTACCCAAGCCTTTCTTATAACTATTTGGTTCCGTGGTCACCCATCTTGTGATTGGCCAATGGGGACTTAACAGGAAGCCCTCCCAAAGTCACACGTAAAGCTCACATGACAGCAGAAAGAGCCCTGCTCCAGGCCAGACTGGAGTTCTGGCTTGGAGTCTGGCACCATCATTTAGAGGTCATGTGACCTTAGATAAGCCTCTTAAGCTGTCTGGTCCTGGGGGTGTGTGACTGTCAAACTAGGTAAATAATCCACAGCCCACGGGGGCCACTGTGCGGCTGGAAGAGGAAAGGTCTGTGAGGGCAGACGGCTCGGTGCCTGGCACAAGGCAAGGAGGAATCAGGAAATATGCCGTCTAGAAAAATCTAGGGAAAGCAAAGCTTTGTTTCCCCCTGTATGGCATAGTTGCTTTCTTAGCTATGAGGATCCTAAGTGTGGTGAAACCTCAGCCACATTAAAAAGAGCCTGGATGGATCAAGTCTCCTTATATTATAGGAGACAGAAAACCCAGGGCAAACTGACTTATAAAACAAAGAGAAGAAGAATGACACATTTCTTTGTAATGAATGCCGTAGTCGGGATCAAGTAGGACTTGATCCAGAAGCTCACACTATGTCTGTACCGTGTCAGCTGCATCTTGAGCCTCAGCCCCACCTCAGTGCCCAGTCCCAGCTCTGCTGTCTCCCTGTGATCCCTCAATAGCTAGAGTGATTCCCACCTCTTGCCCTTATACCCTCAGACCCCACAGTCAGGAGAAAAGAGCAGTTTCTCCACACACAGATCTGAAATTGGGTCACGTGCCCATCACTGAGCCATTCCCTCCAGGTGGCCCGGGTGACAGGACACACTGATCAATTGGACCAGTTCATCTCCTCCTTGGGGTAGGAAAGTGTCCATCCCCCATACCTCATGGCTGAGAAAAGAGAAGGGACAGCTTCACCAAAGGAAAAGCAGGTGGTCTTGTTGAGAGCGGGGCAGTGAATGCCAGGGACCAGAAGCTTGCCAGCCAGTGTTTGCCTCAGACCCCTCGATCCTAAATCGAGCAGGGGTGGCCGTCAGGTTGCAACTCTTACAAGTTGTGACACTTCCTTAGTTAATAGACCCTTCAGCTTCTTCATTTAGAAACCCCGCTGCAGGAATTTGCACATCTTAGATTGCACTGTGCGTGAGATCCAGCAGCCCCTCCTCGAGGCAGCTCGCCTCCCATCTGGCCTCCTCCCAACGGCCAACAACCACGGTGACCAGCGCCGCATCCTCACGCCTCCCACGGGGCGCACCTGGCAGCGGAACGCGCCTCCCAAGCACAAGTTCATTAACCTCCCGATCCCCGAGCCTTGAGCCGGGCCAGTTGAGTTTTATCACCATCCTGCCCGCCTGGGACTCAGGCCCAGGGTAGCAGAGGGCTTGGCCTGGGCCCACAAGGCCCCGCGGCAGAGAAGGAGGAAGCCATGGGGTCTGCTAATAAACACAGCCCCTGCCTTCCTTCCGGGGGCTGACAGCTGACTTCCCTCCCTCCGTGTCCCCATCCCATCGCCTGACAATCAAGGCTCATCCAAACACATGCTGAGAGCGCTAGCACGTCTCACTGGCTATTAATTAAAAAAATAAGTAGGGAACAGTTGCTGTTCATTTGCTCAGCTTCCTGCTCACAGAACCATCTCAGATTACGGTGTTAATTAAGAGAGGGCATGTGCAAGCGGGGAAGGTACCATTTTCTGAGCGGCTGATCCGTGGCGACCAGCACTGCAATCAGAGCCCGAAGGGGCCTCGGGAAGTCATTCCGCGGTATGGCCATTGATTGATGGCATTCACGACCTCTCAGACCAGACAACCTACCCGCGAAGGAGGCAGGCATTAAAATCCATGGAGGAGAGAAATGGGCAGAAATGGCCACTTACAGAGCGCACGCAGGCCAGGACTGCTGACCGGGTCTTCTCCGGGTGCGTATCCCGCTTAATCTCCGGGACAGGATTGTCAGATCTATGGTGTCATCTCCTGGTCCCCAACCAGGCAGGGGGATGTCAACTGACTTGTCCAGGGCCCTGTGTTATCTACTGTGTTAGACAGGCCATCTGCTAGGCTACCACTACCAAGTACCACAGACTGGGTGGCTTAAACAACAGAGACTTCTTTTCTCACAGTTCTGGAAGCGAATGCAAGATCCAGGTGTTGGCAGGCTGGGTTTCTCCACCTTCTCACTGAGTCCCCACATGGCCTTTGCTTCGTGCCTGCCCATCCCTGGTGTCTCTCTGGTCCTGGGGGTGTGTGACTGTCAAACTGGGTAAATAATCCACAGCCCACGGAGGTGGTGGTGGTGTCCAAATGTCCTCTACTTGTAAGGACATCAGTCAGAATGGATTAGGCCCACCCTAACAGCCTCATTTTAACTTAATTACCTCTTTAAAGGCCCTGTCTCCAAACAGAGTCATCTTCTGAGGTACTAGGGTTTGGGCTTCAGTATCTGAATTTGTGTGTGGCGGACACAATTTAGCCCATAACACCAGCCCAATTCAGCATAAGTTGTGACATGCCTATAGGACATGAACCCTTGGTAGTGGATGAGAAAAGTACGTGTTCAGGCAGAATCTGATGCCTTTTAAACATTCTTTGTTATTTACAGACTCTTACAGAAAATACTAAGTGCCAGGGTTCATAGTAACTTTTTTTTTTGGCCGTACTGCATGGCTTGCGGGATCTTAGTTCCCCGACCAGGGATGGAACCTGGGCCCCGGCAGCGAAAGTGGAGTCCTAACCACTGGACCGCCAGGAAATTCCTCTAGTAACTATGTTTGAAATGCCTTACAAACATGAGCTCATTTAATCTCCATGATAACCATCTGTAATGGGTGCTCTTCTTATCCTCATGGTACAGAGGGGGAAACCCGGGCACTGAACAATTAAATACCTTGTCATTTAGTGGTAGAGCTGGATTCCACCTGTTGTGTTTCCATCCTTTGGCATTACTTTTCTCCTCGCTAAGGACAAATCGGGACCGAAAGCAGAAGAGATCAAAGATGCCATCTACGTGACCATGGAAATCCTGTCCAACTGGGGCAGCGCGTCGTGGGTGGGTCTCACAGAAGTGGAGTTCTTCGACCGGAACAACACAAAGCTTTATGTGTCACCTTGTGATGTGGCTGTCCGGAACTCGGACACGCCCGGGGAGCTGGGCCACCTGGTCAGCAAGAACTTGGCTGTAAGTGGAGGCGCCCTTGTGTGAGTCTTGGCCGAATGTTTTGATGCATTTTTTCTGCCCACGATAAGCCCACGATAAGGGTGTGGGTGCAGCAAGGGGAAGGATGATGTAATCGTCCACAGCCATTCATTTGGGCAGGGTGGGGAGGAGACGGAGGGAGAGGCCTCCAACCGCACCCCCGGGCCTGAGCTCTTGCCCAGATCCCTGCTCTGTAGAGGGTTCTTATGGGGGTTGAGGGGACAAAGCGGAGCCGGTTCACCCCCTTTATCTACATTGCAGTTTCCCACAGTAACCACCAAACACGGGACCTCAGGGGTCATTGAAGACAACACCCACATTTTGTAGATGAAGAAGCTAAGGCTTGGACAAGGGCATTGACCTGGCCAAGGTCACACAGCTGGAAGGTCAGGGAGGGGGGAGGGGGGCGGTGCAAATGCACCCCCTGCAGCCTGGCCCAGGGCCCATGCACCGTCTCAGGGTCCTGCTTCCCTGGGGCATGGAGTACGCACCCAGCAAACGTGGAACATCACTTTCTTTTAAATATCTGAAAGTTAAAAAAAGAAAAGCACTGGCATTTTCTCTTCCTGCCACTTGCAAGCTGGACACAGGAGACTAGACAGACCGCCCAGCACTGACATCTTTACGGTGCTATGTTGCTTCAGCATCAGTCACCGTGACCTCTGGGAGGGGCCCGAGATATGGGGAATAGAGGTTGCCTCTGGGCCACGGAACTGGCTGAGCAAGGGACAGGGGCAATAGGAAGACTTTCCCTTGGATGCTTTTTTGCACTTTTTAAATTTCCTGCGACGTACATGTATTTGCTATTCCAAAGAACAAATTATTAATTTTTTTAAAGGTATTGAAAATGAAGACAATTGCCACATGTTCAGTTCTTGCTTTGTGCCCGGCACCACGCTAAGTGTGTTGTGTGTATAATCTTATTTAAACGAAACAGTGTACAGGCTGGAGAAGCAGAAAGGCCTGGGTTCAAAGCTTAATCACTTACAGCTTCATGATCGTGGGCAACTCACCTAACATCTACTTTGATTTCCTCATCTGTAAAATGGGGATAATAATAGTACTTACCTTGATACCATGTTTTAAGGATCACATGTAAATATGATCCTCACTCTTCGAAAGGGCTCCAAAACATCAGCTATTCCTGTTTCCGTTGTTACTCGTCGTCGTCGTAGTAATACCACTATGAAGTAAATATTATTACCATTTAAAGAAAAAGAAGCAAGAAAGGAGGGCTTTGAAATCCCCAGCTCTAGAGACCCAAGTTCTGGTCTTGACTCTCTAGCCTTGGGCATCTTACCCGCCTTCTCTGAGAGTCATTTTTTTCTGCCCCCTGTAGAATGGGAGTGGAGGGCCTGGATAATTCGTATGATTCTTATTTTGCCAGCAAAAGAAACTGAGTCTGGCTCTCTTTAGCCAATTTTTGAAAAGAAATTTGTTGCAAGTCTTTTGAGTAGCTGGCGTATTCACTGTCACCCAGGCCAAAAGAGGACAGGCCCCGTGAGCAACTTGGGGTTCTGGGTAGCATCCTGGGACGCATGAATACCGAGAGTTTGGTCTTCTTTTTGGGGGTGGGGGAGGGTGCAGTGTTTGTTGGTTGATTGGTTAGTTAGTTGGTTTGTCATCTTGTCATTCTGCTGGAGATATCCAGTCCAGGAAAGGAAGGCTGATGGACCAACCTGGCTAGGAGGGCCGGGCACCTTGGTGCCAGTTCCACTAAGATGCCCCAGTGGGGCAGGGAGGGAATTTTCGCTGAAGAAATCTGTGGTTGTTACTGAAAGAAAGGCAGGGTAGATGTGAGATAGCCAGGAAACGCAGCCTGTCCATAGGGTTGGACTGGGTGTTTTCTGAGCCCACTTAAAGATCAGCAGCTCTGGGACCTTGAAGGAAACAGGTCATGGCCGCTTGCACACTCTGGCCTTGCATTCCCTGCTCTGCTCCCTGCTTCAAGTCTGTAGGCTCCCGTGCGTGCTGCTGAGGCTTGGACCAGCCCTTGCTAAACCTCTCCCGTCCCCCTTGTGCACAAAGCAGTGGCATTTTTGGAAGCCTACTGTACAGAACAGAGCATACCAGGGGCGATAAAAAGCATCACTGGATTTAATGGGGACAAATTCTGTTGATCGCTCTCCCCTTTTCTCTGTTTAGCAGAGGCTGATGA
Organism: Balaenoptera musculus; assembly: GCF_009873245.2. Classification (NCBI taxonomy): domain Eukaryota; kingdom Metazoa; phylum Chordata; class Mammalia; order Artiodactyla; family Balaenopteridae; genus Balaenoptera; species Balaenoptera musculus. Next base: position 70,786,916 of record NC_045799.1, read on the forward strand.
GCATTGCCATGTGATAGCAGTGAGGACTTTGGCCCGGGGTTTTTGTGGGTTTCGTGTTTTTGGGGTTTTTTTGTTTTTTTTAAATTTTGGGCCCTGAGGCAGCTGTCTCACCCTGGGCTGCTAGATCTCTGGGCCCAGCTGTGGGTGGGCTGGATTCCCCCTGCTGCCCTGGCCTGGGGTCTCTCTGATAGCCGCCCTGTGAACCGCGCCTGGGGCCACCAGGACACACTGCCTCTCAGAACCATTCAGTTTCACTGGGGTCTCGGGCATCCCTCACTGAATCCTCACATGAACCTCGGGATGACTTTCCCCATCTGATAAACGAGAAAACCAAGTCTCAGGGAAGATGAGTGACTCGTCCAGGCCACACTGCTGTGGAGTGATGGGGCTCGGCTGAAAGCTGAGGAGAAGATACCTGAAAGCAGAGTCTGGGTTTGAAAGAGAAGTTGCTTCAATGGAGGTGAATGGGGGGCGTATGGGGGGCTGTATGAGTGCCCCGTGTTCAGTGCAAACCCTCCTTCCTGCCCTGCCCACCCCATCTCTCTCATCGCCATCCCCCAGGCCCATGGCTTCAAGTTGACTACAAGTTTATATGCCCAGCCCTGCCTGCTTCCGAGTTCCTGACTTGAATGTCAGCCTCCGCTCAACATCTCAGGCTTCAGAGACCTGAAACCTGAGTGTTGATTCCCTGGCCCACGCCCACATCTCTTCCTCCTCCAGCTCAGTAAATGGCATCCCCGTCCGCCCAGCTGCCAAGCCCACCACTTAAGAGTCTTCCTTGGTGGCGCCACGCCCCTTCCCCTTCCAACACATCAGGAAGTCCTATTGATTCCACCTCCAACATGGAGCCTGGATCTGGCCCCTTCTCTGCATTTCCACTGGTTCTTCCCAAGTCTGATCAGCTGCTCCCTCTCACTGGAACTATTAAGTGGTCTCCTCTCTCATCCCTTTCTTCCATTCTTGACCCCATCCACTCCATTTTCCACTCTGTATTCGAAGGGATCTTTAACAAATGTCAGCTTGCAGCCCTCCCCTGCTTAAAACCCCTGCCGTGACTTTCTGGGGAAAATTGTATGCCTCTCTGTGGCCCCGGAGGCTGTCTGTGAACCGACCTCCAGCTCCCTCTCTGCCTGCCTCACATACCAGGGCTCCCTGCTGCTCCTCTGAGCTGCCAAGCTCGTTCTCACCTGTGGGTTCGGCACTTGCCGCCCCCTCTGCCCAGAGCATCCCTCCTCCATATGTTCATGTGGCTCCTTCCTTTCTCGTCACTCAGATTTCAGCCCAGGTATCACTTTCTCAGCAAGACCTTCCCGGACTCTCCAAGCTGGAGGAGTCCTGTTCCCTCCCTACGCCAGTCTCTATCACATCAGCTTTTTTCATTTTCTTCAGACCACTTCCCACTATCAAAAGTGATTTTGTTCACTTGTTTCTGATCTGTCTCCTCCCATCAACCTGTAAGTTCTTGTCTGTGCTATTCACACTATATCCGTAGCACATAGAGCAATACATTTTTGAACTTTTAAAAATAAATAATTATAGACTCACAGGAAATTGTTTTTTAAAAAAACAGTGCAGAAAAGAGAAGAACAATAGAGAAAAATCAACAAAGCCAAAAGTTGTTTTTTGGGAAGAATCAACAAAATGAACAAACCTTTAGCTAGACTGAGCAAGAAAAAAAAAGGGGGAAATATTCAAATTACTAAAATCAGGAATGAAAAAGGGGCCATCACTACCAAACTAATAGAAATAAAAAGGATTACAAGGGAATATCATGAACAATTTTATGCCAACAAATTAGATATCCTAGATGAAATGGACAAATTCCTAGAAAGACACAAATTACCAAAACTGAATCAAGAAGAAATAGAAAATCTGAATAGACCTATAGCAAGAAAAGAGATTGAATTAGTAATCAATAAAAAACTTCCCACAAAGAAAAGCCCGGGACCAGATGGCTTCACTGGTGAATCTTACCAAATATTTAAAGAATTAGCACCAAGCCTTCACAAACTGTTCTAAAATATAGAAGAAGAGAGAACACTTCCCAACTCATTCTCTGAGGCCAGTATTACCCTGATACCAAAACCAGAAAAAGCCATCACAAGAAAACTACAGACCAGTATCCCTTATGAATATAGATGTAAAAATCCTCAACAAAACATTAACAAACCAAATCTAGCAGTTTATAAAAAGATTTATATATCAAGACCTAGTGGAGTTTATTCCAGGAATGCAAAGTTGTCCAACATATGGAAATTAATCAACAGGATACAACATATTAATAGAATAAAGGAGGAAATAACCATATGACGTCTTAATAGACACAGAAAAGGCATTTGATAAAATTCAACATTCTTTCATGATAATACATCAACAAACCAAGAATAGAAGGAAACATCCTCAGTCTGATAAAGGACATCTATGAAAACCCACAGCTAACATCATACTGAATGGTGGAAGACTGAAAGCTTTCCCTCTAAGACCAGGAATGGGACAAGGACGCCTGCTTTCATCACTTCTATTCAATGTTGTGCTGGAGATTCTACCCAAGGAAGTTAAGCTAGAAAATGAAATAAGAGGTTGGAAAGGAAGAAATAAACTATATTTGTAGGTGATACGATCTTATATACAGAAAATCTTAAAGAATTCACAGAAGTTACTGGTAAAGCTAACATCGAGTTCAGCAAGCTTAGAGAATAAAAGATTAACATACAGAAATCAGTAGTATTCCTATACACTAGCAATGAACCATCTGAAAAGGAAATTAAGAAAATTTCCATTTATAATAGTTTGATGCTATTTAAGAATAAAATACTTAAGAATAGACTTCACCAAATAAGTGAAAGACTTGTACACTGAAAAGTACAAAATATTGTTGACAGAAATTAAAGAAGACCTAAATAATGAAAGATGAAAAGATATCTGTGTTCATGGATTGGAAGACTTAATACCATTGATATGGCAGTGCTCCCAAATTATCTACAGATTCAATGTAATCCTACTGCCTTTTTTGTGGAAATTGACAAGCTGGTTCTAAAGTGTATAATGGAAGTTCAGAGAACCCAGAAGAGCCAAAACAATGTTGGAAAACAACAAAGTTGGAGGACTCACACTTTGAGTGAGTCCAGTTTCAAAACTTACTACCAAGCCACAGTAATTAAGACTGTGTGGTTCTGGCGTAAGGATAGACATATAGATCAATGGAATGGAATTGAGAGTCCAGAAATAGATTCTTACATCTATAGTCAATTGATTTTTAACAAGGATGCCAATACCATTTGATGAGGAAAGAATAGTTTCTTTTCAACAAATGGTATTGGAACAACTGGATTTCCACATGCAAAAGAATGAAATTGGAGTCTTACACACCATTTACAAAAACTAACTCAATGGATCAAATACCTTGAAACTTTTATAGTGTTAAGGCTATAAAACTCTTAGAAGAAAACATAGGTGTAAATCTTCATAGCCTGGAATTTTTCAGTGGAGTTTTAGATATGACATCCAAAGCATAAACAACAAAAGAAAAAAACAGGTAAATCAGACCTCATCAAAATTTTTAAACAAACAAAAATTTTTAAACATTTTTGCTTCAAAGAACATTATCAAGAAAGTAAAAAGATAACCTACAAAAAAGGAGAAAATATTTGCAAATCATGTATCTGATAAGGGTCTTGTATCCAGAATATATGAAGAAAAGGACTCAGACTCAACAACAAAAAGACAAACAACCCAGTGAAAATATGGCCAAAGTAGCTCCACGCCACCAGGGAACCTGGGAGCCAGTGTGGAACACACCTCAGGGTGACTCCACTTCCGGGACAAGGGAGCTGGGGTATCCACACCCCAGTTCCCATCAGTGTAGGTTCAGGGCTGCTCCTGGGGGCTCAGTTCCCCGCCAGTTTGGGCCTGCTGCAGGGGAGGCAAAGTGGGCCCTGGAGGCCAGAAAACAGATCCTCCGTCGGAGAAATGTGTGTGCTGGCAGTGGGAAGAACAGCCAGCAGGGACCAAAGTGGGAAGGGCAGGGGACTGGGGGAGGCGCCAACGGCATCTGCTACCCACTTGCTCAACAAATACCGAGTGCGGGGGGAGCCTGGCCCAGCAGATCCCAGCTCTGTGCCAGGAGGGGAGGCAAACAAGTAGCATTGCCAAGAAAAAAAAAAAATCAAGCGGGGCTGGGGGTGGGGGAATAAATTCAATGAAGAAAATATGAGAGAATTATTAATGGCCAATGGAAGGACTAATTTAGAATGGATGGTCAGAGAAGAAGGCCCCTCTCAGGAGGTAACTTTCTAACTCCTAACATAACTGCCTAGCCTGGTAACACACTCTTTATGGAATACCTCTCCCCCTCTCACTTCCCCACCCTCCAACTGGTGTTTCCTTCACTGTCTAAATCAACTCTTTACACTTGCCTTGCCTCAGGGTCTGCTCCTGGGGGAATCCAAACCAACACAGAATGAATGAATGAATGAATGAATGAATGAATGAATGAATGAATTAAAAACCTAGGTTTAAATCCTCACTCCATCACTTGGGCAAACCACACCTTTGCTGGACTCTGGTCTTCCTTCGGTGACACGGGTGTTACTGCAGTACTCACCTTCCAGGGCTCGGAGAGAACCCAGTGAGATAACGGCGGTGCCCAGGTGCCCTGATTCTTGTTCTGCCATCTTGATTACCACCTGCGATGGGCAGGTGCAGCAGACGCTCTCCTGCTGGCCAGGCATCTGGAGGTTTGCCCAGCGTGCCTTGGGTCAGCCCTCGGCAGCTCCCCGGCAGCCTTCCTCTCGGGGACTCTGTCTGTGGAAAGGAAACATCAGAAGGCCCAGTTGCTAATGAGGCCGACTTACCCGCAGGTTAATGTTCTCTGACTTTGAACACCACGACTCCCACTTAGCCCTCCCGTTATCCCTCCCGCTGACGGAAATATGATGGGAAATCAATCACAGTCCCCTCGCTTGTGTCTAAGGTCAGCCTTCAGTCTCTGCCTTTGTCAAGCAGCCTCAGCGACCCATTTTAGGCTCCAATGAAGAGAAGGAATGAGACTCCCCTGCTGGATTTGAGATGTGCTATCTTTGACCCCTCGCAGCTGCCCAGAGCACTAAAAGTTCTCGCAGAGCTTGAGAAACTTGCCAGAATAAGTCAGAACCCCTTGAGCTCGTCTCTCCCCCTTAACAAAGCAGCCTCCTCCCTCCTGAAAGGCACCGTTGTCACTGGGACAAGCCACCTCTGTCCTCCGCGCAGCTGGAGCCTGAGCCTCACGTCTCCTGGGGGCCAGCAGACCCCAGAGGCAGGCACGGTCCTGGGGCTGGGAGCCCATGCAGACGCTCTCAAATACGGGGCGATGCTCCTTTTAGATAAAAGGAACAACTTCAGCCAGTGTCAGAGGTACAGGTTGCTTATTGGCAGATGGGACTTGTGACTGTTCAGCCCCTAAGCAGGGACCCTAAACTCAGGCCTGCAGGGGCCGGGCGGAAGCATAACCAGGGAGGTGAGGTGGGTGTAGAACAGTAGGGAATGGTGAAGACTGGGGCACCGGAGAGCACCCGCCCTGGCCGCCAGAACAGTGTACTCAGCTCCAGCCAACGGCTGTCAGGGACCCCGTGTTGCCGCGTCTCCTAAGTCTGTAGACAAGCCAGACATCTAGCTCTGAGGGGGAGGGGATATCTTCCATCGTTAAGTCTTGGCAACGAATTTGCCTTTAAAAAAAAAAACACTTCATGAGCTAGACAAAATAGCTCTGCCGGCCAGATCAGTTTAGTCTCTTCTTTAAAGTTTCAGTGAGAGGACAGATATTAGGAAGGTACATTTCACTTATCTGTTCATTTCTTCATTTCTTCATTGAACGATTGTTCAAAAAATTCAATTCCAAGATTTTTTTGTCATTTACCAGGTGCCAAGGAACTGTGCTGAACGCTAAGGGTTCTGGATTGAATTAGAAGAGCTCGCAGCTGAGTGTGCGTGTATGTGTATGTGTGTGTGCGCGCGCATGCGTGTGTTGGCGAGGGGGGTGACATAGACGTGAAGACAGGTACTTGTGGGACACTGAGTAAATTATAACCTCAGGTGTTGCAAGGAGCCGTGGGCACCTGGAGAAGGGAGTGATTGTGTCAAGGGAAGGGGTGACAATGGGGGAGACAGCACATCTGAGCTGAAGTTCCCAGGGAGAGAAGGGCAGGAGAGTACTGCACGCAGAGGCCCAGCCTGTGCAAAGGCACAGAGGCCGAGCCAGCATGGACATATTTGGGAACAACTGTGCGTTTTGTCCAGACAGAGAGCAGAAGAGGTACCCAAAGGGACAAGAGAGGAGGTGACCAGGGCTGAGAAAAGTCCCCTGATTTCACTTTTTCCCATCTGCATCCCAAGCACTCATGATACGAAATTTTGTTGGTGCAAATGAAAATGACAGCAAGGCTCCCCTGCTCCTCTGCCTCTTTGGCCTTGAGAATGGCCTTGGCAGCCTCGCTGGCAGGCGGAAACTGCACACAGGGGTCCCACGGCTTGGAAACCCTGAAAGGGAACAGAATAAATCCTAAGGCTCAGTGCCATGGCCCCGTCCCAACAAACGCCTGAGCCAGTTTCTTTCTTTTCTATTTTTAAATTTTTAAAATTCTACAGGGTTTTGCAAAAGAAAATCAAAGGCTCTGTTTGCCAGGTTAATCAAATAGCGCAAGTCATGGCTCTTTTCCCGTCCTTCTCCTCCAGTCTCTCTCCCCAACAAAGCCGATTAGGTTGATTAAAATAAAGCCCGCTGCATTTTAAATGTGGTCTGGATGGCAGGGGCAGAGGGGCGCGTGTGGCAGCTTTGTGCCGGGGACGAGGGTCAGTAGCCTGCTCCAAAATACGGTCCAGATGGGGTGAGATCTAAGACCCCACCCAGGATGAAGTAGAGAAGGTGGGTGGCTTCCCACCTTCATCCTCCCCGGGTTTCCATGGTCACTGCCCGCTTACTTTGGGGTAAGGCAGAATTGTGCTAACAATAACCACTTCCTTCTCTTGCTGGCGTTTCAGGGCAAGAAAGACCCTTCCTTGTGGACGTGCCCCTTCCACCCACCGCTCCAGCTCTTTTTTGTTATCCGCAACACGAGACAGCTGCGTGACTTTGATCTAACCAAGATCAAGGTTTGGAATTACTGCACGGCTGACGGCGTAAGTAACGGGCTCCGGTTCCTGGCTGGGCATTTGGCTGATGGAAGCACTTAGTGCTTTCCCATAGCCTGATTCCCGAAGTTGCAAAATGGGGACCAGGAGGCCCCGTTGCCCTTCCTCCTGGGTGTAGCAAGCGCCTGCTGGGGGCTTTCACTTCGCGTTGTCAGAGCCCCCAGGAACAGAGCCTCCGCTGAAGGTTTGGGAAGTAGAATCAGGTCACCTTTTGGGGGAACTGGAGAAATAAGAACCGAGGCGCAGTTTTAACAGATAAGGAAACAGACGCACAGAGAGGTTATGTAATGTGGCCCAAGTCACACAGCCAGTGAGCGTCAGAGTGAGAATTTGATTCCCTGCAGTCAGACTCCAGGCCCATTGGCTTAGCCAGCGCTTCTCAGACCGTATCCGCAGCAGCTTGCCTGGGATCCTGATGAAAAGCGGGTTCTAATCCAGCGGGTCTAGGGCGGGGCCCAAGATTCTGCACGTCTCACCAGCTCCCGCGTGTACCAGCGCTCCTGGTGTGTGCACCCCACTCTAAACAGCCAAGCTCTTAACCTCTGGGCTCGTCAGCCCCTCTGGTTTCAGAACCCCTCCCCTCCTTCCTACCCTCACACCACTACCCAGGCCCTCATCCTTGCTTTCTTCTCCGGGTTGTTTTTCACATATTCACTTGCACTTATTCCTCCATTCAACCTTGATTATTGAGCACATCCTAGGTACCATCAGGCTTCATGATCAATTCTGAGGACGCTGAGGTAAAGACACAGTCCATGCCTTGGAGGTACTCCTTGTCTAAAAGCTGGCAGACAAGTAAATGTGGAAGTATGAGGCAGTGTGATGAAGGCCTTGATAAAGCTGAACCTGGAGAGCCAAGGGTTTCAAACAGAAGCCCCAGGGACTCAGCAGGGAACGCAGTGAGCAAGGAGGGACAGGACTCCCTCAGCCTATCTTGGTTTCCCCTCTTATGATAGAAAAGGGAGCAAAACTTGTTCTACTTTCCTTTCTAATCTGCTATAAGGGAAGCAATAGTACAAGCGAGATGATAAATGGGAACCAATCCTCGGCCTCAATATTGTTAGAGAGAGACGCTAGGGCCTGGTGGGGAACGTGGCAGACTGGCAAGCACATGGCCCAGGTAAAGGGCAGGGCATTTTTCAGCTTTAACTAATGGCTGATATGGAGCAATGCCAGCCAGCACTGCTAGATCTTCTGAACTTTCCCAGAGAGCTGGGAATCTGGATTTTGAGATGAGCTTTTCTGTTTGCAAATGTCAGTAGCTAATTTCACTTCTTTTGAAGCCACCATACAGTTCAAACCAAACTCATCTTTGGGCTGGAGCTAGCCTTTCCCAGTCTGCGGCCCCTGGAGCCCGGAGGAGGGAGCACGCCTCAGGCTGGGAGAGGTCAGGGAAGGTAGTTGAAAGAGCGCATACCTGAGCTCTAGTGGAAGGAGAAGCACTGAGCCGGACAGAAAAGGGAAAGCCTCTCCAGGTGGAGGGAGCTTCGCGGGCAAAGGCCTGGGGTTGTAGAAGAGTACAGCTTCCTAATCGCTCTCTCTGACCCCAGGCCCAAGCCTCCAGTCTGTCTCCAGTAGCCACTGGGAGGTCTGATCACGACTCTACTGTTTCAAGCCCTCAAAGGCTCCCCTTGATCCAGAGAATCCAGGACAGAGGGCCCCTCCCTAATCCCTGTGCATCAAGCCTGCCTCCTTCTTGGCACCCGCCCCTTGACCACGCCACCCTCCAAAGTGCCAGCTGCTCGTGGCTCTCCACCGCCCTCCCTGGTAGGCGCACCTTTAGTCCCAGGCCCCTCCCATCTCGCTCAACTCAGAATGCTTGCCTCTGCCTCGTATTCCTGGGAAACCCAGACATCCCTTTCTCCAGGATGCTCGCCTGACCCCCTGACCCTTGTGCACTTCTGGACCTCATGAACTGGTTCTATCACCCCTGTACCAGGATGGACACTTGTCCCCCCATCACACTGTGGGCTTCTTGGGAGCAGGGCCTGAGTCGTCTCCACCACTGCTCTGTTCCAAGTAGAAATACAAGGTTGTCGATTGAATGAATGAGTTCATTCCCCGAAGAGCCCATAAGCAATTGTCTCATCCTTCTTGAGATCCAGATGAGAGACTGAGAGTAGGAGGGGTTAGGATGCTTGCCCAAGGTCATACCGCAGGTTAGAGGCCAACTGGGGCTCAACCAGGAGACTCCGTGCCTCCTCCCACCTTGCCGTCCTCCCCTCCTGTACCTCTTCTGGCTGGTTCTCCACCCACCCACTCACCCAGCCGTCCCTCCAGCTCCCGAATAGCCATCTGCTAGGCTCTGGGGATCTGGAGGCTAACATGGCAGACGCGTTCCCAGCCGGCTCTGTTCACACACGATGCTGCCCCAGAGAAGTAACAAAAAGCTTTCTCTGATTTCTGTGTTTTGATTTTTTTTTCAAACAAATGCCTAAAGTTTAAATTTGAGAAAAAGTCCAAACTATTGGAACAAATGAGAAAGTTCCTGTGGGCGTGTCAGCCTCCCCTGCCCAGGGTGTGCGGAGGGGCTGTCCTCTAGGCCCCGGATGCAGCCCAAGCCCCATGTAGCTGCAGCGCGTTCCCGGCATCTAGGGCTGGGTCCTCTCCTTCTCCAGTTCTCCCGGCACTTCCTGGCAGGCGGTCACCAGCATCTTCTGTAATGGTTAGTGAAACAGTGCTGGCTACCCAAGCCCGTGCCCTGTAGCTCGGCCCTGTCAACAACTATATCGCTCAGGCCAAGAAAAGCAGATTTTATGTGCTGGATTACAAAGCAGATAAGCTTCGTCCCTGTTGGCTGAGGCCTGCCTTTCTTCTTTAACCTGCGCTCGGCCTCCCCTGTGTGCTGAGAACAGAAAAGGAGCAGGACATCAGGGCGTCATTGCTGTTGCGGGCGTTTTGGGGAGCAGCCGGCTGCGGGGATTAGAGACTTGAGGTGCTTCTACACAGAGGAGCGTGTGGAGGGCCGCAGTCCCCGGCAGGGCCACCACTTACGTCACGCACACCTATCTGTTGACAGAATTTTCCGGGGACAGAAAGCGCAAACAAATGCAGCTGCAGGTTGGTTTCATTTAATATTCTCCAGAGAATGCTATTACTGTGTGTTTTAGAGGAGATAAAATGAGAGTTTATAGGAAATATAGCTCAGCCCAGTAGACACGGCTTGTTAAGACAGTGTTTTGTGTCTGGGAATTCAAGGAAGCAAAGTTCAATGTGAGGCGCTGATCCAACCAAGGCTTATTTAGAGCATAAGAAAAGAAGGTGCTAGAAGAATGGAAGTCTCTTATTGGAAAATCTGCTGCCCGTTTAATCCTCGGGCTAACTTGGATGGGTTCCTTCCCCCTCGTTAGGTGATGCGGTAAGCGTGAGCCGGCCCGGAGGAGAGGACTTGCGGGCAGGGTAGGGACACGGAGGCTAGCATCCGTCCACGCAGGCACACAGGGCGGCCCGCAGGTGTGGGTACTCATGACAGCCGCCGTTTACCCAGCGCTGCATGCATCCGGCAGGCGTGAAGCCCCCACTGAGCGCTCCGTAAACATCTGATGCCTGAACAAATAACTGAACAAATGAATCATCTCAATTAACCCCCCAACCATCCTGCAAGGTGGATGTTGTCGGGCCCCACGTTGTAGATAAAGAAGCTGGGGCTTAGGATAAAAAGATCCTACGGGACAGATAGCTGCGTCTCTTTTGCCAACTCTGCTTGGAAATGGCTGCCTGGAGTGCTGTCTTGAGAAGGATTTAGAACTTTCCTTCTGGTTCATCCAGGAAAGGGTGTGTGATTGATCAGCGATGCCTGTCTTGGGCTCAGGAGGTGGACGCGATAATATGTTTGTCACATTTTGTGATGTTTCCCCAGATTAGATGACTGGCCCAGCTAGTGAGGAGTAAGGGACCGAGGTGGGAAGGGAACATGGGGGCTGTGGGTTTTCCTGCGGTTTTTCTCGGCATTGCTTCCCCTGCAGAGCGACATCTGCTAGGAGAAAGGAATCAGTGATCTCCCTCCTCTAGGATGTAATAACCTATCCAAAAAGTGGGCTTTCAGCTGCTCGCCACGGCCCATCTGTTTTCGTTTATACTAAGCACATTCATCATCTCCGTGGCGCCATTCCATCACCATTTTCACCTGCAGCATCACCATGCGGACGCCACCTCCAGCCTGGTCACGACAGCAAGTGAGGCAGGACCCAGTGATATAGTTTATGCATGGACATGGTGCTCACTAAGTAGTTTCTGAATTAATTAATTAATTAATTAATGTTAGATTTCCCCAGTGGTGTATTTCTTTTCTTTTTTTTTAACTTTTTATTTTATATTGGAGTATAGTTGATTAACAACGTTGTGATAGTTTCAGGTATACAGCAAAGTGATTCAGTTATACATATACATATAACTATTCTTTTTCAAATTCTTTTCCCATTTAGGTTGTTACGTAATATCGAGCAGAGTTCCCTGTGCTCTACAGCAGGTCCTTGTTGGTTATCCATTTTAAAAATAGCAGTGTGTACATGTCAATCCCAAACTCCAGTGGTATATTTCTGTGACTTGTCATGGTGATCCAGGCCAGGACTGCCCAGTAGAATTTCTGATGATATTAACATGCTCTATCTGCCTTGTCTAGGGCAGCAGCCACTAGCCCCAGGTGGCCACTGAGAACTTGAATTGTGGCTCCTGTAACTGAGAGACTGCATTTTACAATTTATTTCATTTTAATATTAATGTAATTGTCCACATGTGGCTGGTGACTACATATTGGACCATAAGGGTCTTGGTGCTCAGGGAACCATGTTGAACAAATAGACAAGGTCCTGTTCATACAGCCCTGTCCCTTCTCATGAGGAAGGGACAAAAAAAAAAAGGGTACAACTGAATAGTGTCATTTCAGGTAATGCTAAGTGTTCTGAAGACGATAAAATCAGGCAACGGGAGAGAGGCAGGCGGAGAAAGAGGCAGGGCTGCTCTGGACAGGTGATCAAAGGCCTTCCCCGACCTGGATGTTGAGAAGGAGCAGCCGTGCTAACATCAGTGGGAAGAGAATTCCCAGCAGGGGGCACAGCAAGAGCAAAGGCAGGAACAACCAGTTTAGGCAGAGACTGAGCTGGTGAACAGAGGAGAGGGTAAGGGGAGGTCCCAAGGGTAAGTGGGAACCAGGTCATGTGGGCCTTACTGGTTTGGAGGCAGAATAGGGAGATGGTCAGAGCCAGCCCAGCTGGGGCAAACCCTGGCTCCTCCTCTTCCTAGCCATGTGACCTTGGGCGTGTTACTCTACGCCTCTATGCCTCAGTTTCCTCATCTGGAAAATGGGGTGATTATTGTTTGGTTAATACGTATGAAATGCTCAGAATGACTCCTGGCCTTTGTGAGCACTATACAAAGGTCAGCTCTTAGTATCATTATTGGAGGGTTTTGGGCAAAGGGTGATACAATCTGACTGAGGAATTTAAAAGATCACTCAGGCTGCTGTTTGGAGAAGGGATCAGAGGGAAGAGGGAGCCCCAAGAGGAGGCTCTTAGCGTAGTCTAGCTTGGTGGCTTGGATGAGGGTCACAGTGCTTCTGGAGTGCACCATGGGTAGACTCAATTCATCCCAGGGCAATATTTCTATTTTCAGAAAGGCCTCTTTTTTTGGCAGGGTTTGGGGGGTGGATTTTCAAATGAATGCAAGTGAAGAGATTAGTTCAATAATGACCTATGTACCTTTCACCAGCTTCATTAATTATCTACATTCTGCCATTTTTGTTCCATCTCTTCCCCTAACATTTAAAAATAATTGTAGCTATCATATCATTTCACTCATAAATTTTTTGTATGCATCTCTAACAGATAAGGAGTTTGTTTTTATATAATCCCAATACCACTATCATACCTGACAATAATTAATTATTATGCTCTAATACCCAGTCCATATTCAAATATCCTTGATTGCCCCCAAATTATTTTTTTTAATAGTTGATTTGTTTGGATCAAGATACAAACCGAGGCCAAACATGGCAATGGCTTTGAAGTCAAAGATGTGACCTTCATTTGGGCAGCTAAGTCAGTGTAGCCTGATGGCTCTGCCGTATGGTGGGGTCTGTGCACCCTTGGGCCTGGAGATCATGATGGCATCTTAACAGGGCAGCTGGTGGGAAAGGCACTAACCCAGGTGCACGAGAGCCTTCCTCAGGTGTTGACCTCAGGCTTGGTCTAGGCCGTTGCCTGTCACCAGAGGGTGCTCTCTTGTAGGTGGGCTGCAGGATCTGAAATCTATGTGCAGAGTCCATACTCGGGAAGATACAGGTGTGGTCATCTTGAGAGTCCCAGGAGGCTCAGGTCTGAAGCAGACCCCCAGCCAGCAGGGGAAGGAGAAGTGAGCAGAGAATTCTGCCTTGAGAGAGGGGGCCCAACGAGGTATTCAGGGTGCAACCAGAAGGTTGGAATTCAGATCCATACTGTACTCCCACCAGGGATGAGAGCACAGATGGAGAACCAGGGTAGAAGCTGAGGCCCATGTCCTGTTCTGTACAGACCAGGGGACAGGCTGCATCTGGGACCAGACAGATGTCAAAGTAGGGAGAACTGCTCACCCATGTGCAGGGGCCAGCCTAGGACAGCAAGATAAATCCCAGACCCCCTAGCGGGTAGGGCTCCCCATCTCCTGCCTGCCTTGGCCAGGACTGATTTAGTAGCTGAATCTGTTGATTAAAGTTCTCAGTCCCAGCGCTAGTGTTATCAGCCAGGATTCTCTTGGTAACAAAGGACAAGAAAACCCAATTAAATCCGGCTTAAGGACAAAAAAGTGTTCTTTGGCTCATGTTACAGGAGAGTATGAGTTTGCTGGCTTCAGGCATGGCAGGATCCAGGAGTTCACATGATGTCATCAGGAATCTGCCTCCCTCCATCACATATCTCTGCTTTCCTCTGTGTTGGCATCATCCTCAGGTTCCAGGTGGTGGTCCCTGATGACATCGCTCTTGATTTCAGCACTCCTTGCAGAAAGAGACTCTCCTCAAGAAAGTCCCAGACTGAGGGCCCAGTGGCCAGGCCTGGGTTGCAACCTGGGGTGAGGCCCACATTATCCACATGAAGTCAGGTCGAGGGAAGGGTGGATTCCCAATGGAAAATTGAGGTGCTGTCTCCAAAAGAAGGGACCATCACCAGGAAAAGTAGAAAACGATACCCAAACTAGGTCCTTTTTCTTTTCCTCTAAGAATGCAGAAATCACATGCTGTTGAATTTATTCGTTAAACCTTCCCCAAGGCTTAATTTCTGAACCAAGCTTCACTCCCAGCCACGAGATACTTTTCTTCGGCATTTCCCCCCCAGCCTTGCACCGAGACCCCAGCTTGGTATCCCCACACCCAGGCCCCTCTGCCCCGGTCCCGGCTCCGCTTCCTTTTACTGTCTGCAGCAGCGCCCGACTCCCACCTTTGAATCCTCCACTCCGCCCTTTGCCCCTCACTGCCAGTCATTTCTAAGTCCTACCATTTCCACTGCCCAAAACCTGTCTCCTTCCAAGTCCAGCTCCTCCTTCCCCTGCTGCCCGCTGCCCCCTCCACATCCCCGCTCCGCTCACTCATATGCTCAGTCCCTCCGTCTCATCAGCAGAGCCATATCGATCGCCCCACACTCAGGCGTTTTGCTGGGGCCGGGAATCAGACACGCTGTCTGCCCCTGCGAGCTCTCACCCAGGCAGGAGGGCCCAGGGGGATAACGGCAAACCACAGTTCAGTGGGGCTGGGACAGTGGCGGGAGATGAGCCGAGGGCCTCGCCACTGCAGAATGCCTCAGGGGAGAGGCCGCAGTCCCCGGCCAGCTCGTGCTGCCGGGGCATCCTGGGAAGAGGCTGTGCCCCGACTCACCAAAGGCAGCTCACAGATTGCAGCTGGCTCACAGCGTGTTTTCAAAGTTCTTTAATTAATTGCCAACATTTAAAAATTGGAAGGGATTCCGTGCAAAATAGGGATTTTTGACTTTTATTGAGAAACTAGACGATCCGGCGACACGAGGTCACATCCACTCCTGGAAGCTTTGGCGGAGCTGAGTCACGGCGCCGCAGTCCCCACCACTCCTACTTGTGTCCCCGACACAGTGACACAGTTGTCCTGACACCACACCACCTCTCCCATTTGCCATGCTTGCCCGGGCCCTGCGTGCGTGTGCACTGGTGACCTTCCCCATTCTCAGACCCCAAAACTGGCTCTCTGGCTCTTCCATCCTTATGCAACTTTCATCCCCTCTGGTCCCTAGGAAACTCCTCTCTTCTGTGCCTTTGCTCCTGCCCTTTCCAGCACCTGGAATGCCTAGCCGGTCTCATTACAAACCCTGCCTTTGGAAACATCAAGGTTCTGCTTCACCCACCAGCCTCCTGCACACCCTTAGCCTGCCCCAGGCCCCTTCTGGTGGTCTCAGCCACCCCTTCCGGGCACCAAGTCATGTACTTCCCTAGGGTATCCCTCAGTTTCCTGAGCCTTTGGTGTCCCAAACGGGTGCCCCCGGCCAAATCTATCCTGCAGGCGTATTCCGTTTGGCACTCACGATGTTGTACAGCTTGTGAAACATTTGACAACAATGGAAAGTTGGCTTTTGATGAGCCGGCTATATTCCCTCTGTGGCGTCCACCGGCTGGAGCCCAGTGGCCCCTGCAGCCTCTGGACTTGCAGGTGTGCGTTCCCCAGCTCACCAGCGTCCCCGTGCCGCTCACGTCTGTGGTGCTGCAAGCATTTGAGTCTGTGACACCTAATTATTCATACTTTTGTGAACTCCTTAAGGAGAGGAGCCTTGCTCTCATCTTTTGTGTCTCACACAGGCCAGGATCCTGAAAGGCCCCCACGTGGTATGTGTTGGGTTGAATAAAATTGCGAGAATTGCCTGCGGGTGCCTGAGCCCAGATCGAGGGGAATCTTTTTTTTTTTTTTTTTTTTTAATTAATTTTAATTTTTTTTTTTATAGCTACCTTATTTATTTATTTTTGGCTGTGTTGGGTCTTCGGTTCGTGCGAGGGCTTTCTCTAGTTGCGGCAAGCGGGGGCCACTCTTCATCGCGGTGCGCGGGCCTCTCACTATCGCGGCCCCTCCCGTTGCGGGGCACAGGCTCCAGACGCGCAGGCTCAGTAGTTGTGGCTCACGGGCCTAGTCGCTCCGCGGCACGTGGGATCTTCCCAGACCAGGGCGCGAACCCGTGTCCCCTGCATTAGCAGGCAGATTCTCAACCACTGCGCCACCAGGGAAGCCCTTTTTTTTTTTTTAATTTATTTTTTTATTGAAATATAGTTGATTTACAATATCGTGTTAGTTTCTGGTGTACAGCATAGTGATTCAGTTATATATATGTATGCATATATATGTTATGTGTGTACATATATACACACATATATATATATTCCTTTTCAGATTCTTTTCCCTTATAGGTTATTACAAAATACTGAGTCGAGTTCCCTGTGCTATACAGAAGGTCCTTGTTGGTTGTCTGTTTTGTATATAGTAGTGTGTATATGTCAATCCCAACGTGAGGGGAATCTTGACCTAAGTCAGCAGGAGTAATGCTAGGTCCCACTCTGGAGTGGATGGGGTTCTCCTGTGCCTGCTGCCAGCCTCTGCCAGGAACAGGGAACTGCTGCACCAGGACTTAGGGGAGCAGGGAGTCTCCAGCCACGCTAGCCCCGAGCAGCCAGCCTCAGTGGGTACTTCCATCCAGGCAGTAGATGGGGTACAAGACAATGATGGCGGCTTGCGTTTCTTGAGTGTGTATTATGTGCCAGTCAGCATTCAAAGCACTTTACACGTATGAGCTCGTTTATTCCGTACAGCAGTCCTATGAGATTGGTACTATGGTGATCAGCTCCATCCTACAGATGGGGAAGCTGAGGCACAGAAAAGCAAAAGAACTTGCTGGTAGTCACATGACTACCAGGCAATCTGGTGCCCACCACCTGGTCCTGCCTTTCAGTAGAGAGTAGTTGTGGTCACTGGCAAGCCGGGCCCTGCCTAGAGCAGCCATCACTCTGCCCTGGCGCCCTCCTGCCAGATGGCCTAAATTTTCAAGAGAGGCCAAAAATGCACATTGTCATGTGAAAGCTCTCAGTTTTTAGATATTATCAGCTGGTTCTGAAATTTTTAACTGCTCTATGGGCCAAACCAGCCCAGATTCAGCTGTAGGTCCTCCAGTTAGTGACCCCGTCTGTCAGGTCCCATCCCCATCCTTTGTCCTCTGAGTCTGTGACGCCGGGAGGTCAGAGTCATTGGCCCCCAGCCTGGCATGTAATAGGTTAAATGTAGCTTGTTAAATGTCACATGTCCCCACCATCTTCTTCAAGTGGCTACATCACAAAGAAGGGTTTTCATTGCTCTTCCTCCCAAGGTACATATGAAAGGTCATTGAGATCTCCTCTCCATAAAGCATTCAAGTTCAGGTGGAAAGAGCAGGTTTAGTTCCCAGAGCCAGGCCTCAAGATAGATGGCAATAGGCCTGTTCCCCATCCTTGAAGGTCTCCATCCGGCTGAAGACAGGTGAGCACATGGGGCCACGAGGTAGTAGGCGCAAGGGTCCAGTCGCAAGCCCAGCTGTGAGAGCCTAGAGGAGGACCCTCGACTCAACCTGAGGAGGCGGGGAGAGGCACATCGGGAGGGGCAGATCGGGAGGGCCAAGGGCTTCCCGGAGGGGTCGTCAGCTCCTGAGCCAGGTCCCGAAGCCTACATGGCAGCTCTCTGGGCAGCCGCAGCTCACTCCCCAAAGTCCCCCGTGCCTGATAAGCCTCCCAATCAGCCCACAACCCCTCGGCCCCTCCTGTTGTGGACCCAGCACTTCCCGGCAAAGAGAGCAGTAAGGGACGGCAGCCCATGTTCTCCCCGTGCAGTGGAGCCAGCGTGGGTGCCCAGCAGGTGACAGAACCCCTAGAGTGCGGGCCCCCTCGGGCTGTGCATGAATGAGGTCCAGCGACACACAGCTGCTTCGACTCCAGTTGTCACCCACACCGAGGAAGGGTTTGCTTTAATGGACCCTCCCTGGCATCCAGCACGTAGGCTTAGCCAATGCTTTGCTCCAGATCATTTCCTTCAGGCTTTTTCGCCTGTGCTGAGGGCGGTTGTTTGTCTCTAGGGAAAGTGTTTTGTGAGCACAAGAGCCCCCGCCTGTGCTTGGGTTGTTGTCATGATGGAGCCGGGCCGCCATCGATCTTTGCTGAGCAATTCATGTGCTCGTTGGAAGAGACATGTTATTTGACCCCAGGACCAGGGAGGAAAGTGGCCTTATCGAGTCAATTCAATTACTTAGATCAAAATAATATTAATGTTGTGTTAAAATGCATTACAGTCTCAACATGATTGGTTCTCGTCAACTGGAAAGAAGGATAAAGTCCTTCTTTGGACTAGAGAAGGTGCTCCCATTGACTACGTGGCACCCACAGAGTTTCAAAGTGTCCTTTTGAAAATCCACTGCAAAAGGGGTTTGAGACAGCATCAACAAAAGGCATAGCAATAACTCTAGTTAAACGAGGAAGAAAATATGAGCGCCAAGGAAGCAAGTACCCACACACACACACACACACACACAAATGGTTCTCAAGGGTAAGGTCGTCAGCAGATGGAGTTTCACCTGGACTTCTTGGAAGCTGAGGCAAAGGAGGAAACAGCCAGGACTAGAGCCCTCTTGTTGGAAAGGAGGAAGCAGGCTGGTTGTTTAGGAGTGAAAGGATTTTCCCTTGGATCTATTCCCAAAGGCACCCCTCATGCAGAGCTTTACAGAGGGATGCCAAGTAGTACAGATCTGCTAAATCTCAACCCCTTCTTCTCCACGGAGCACACACGTGTCTCACATAGCTTTGGACCACACTCTTGAGGTGTGATGGCAGTTGCATCAATATGTACGTAAATACATAGGAAAAGCCTGGAAGGACACAAGCATACATACACATGCTCCCCACCAGTGCCCATAGGGACTGCCTCTAGGGAGTGAGGAGAGAGCTAGGATGGGAGTACGAGATAGTTGGTCCATGGGGACTAATTAAGAAATAGAAGTGGGGACTCAGGGTTCCACCCAGAGCAGGTGGCCAGGCTAGCACGGCCAAGACGGAGGCCCTCTCCAGGTCTGGCTTGACCCAAAGGGAGGTGGCAGTAGGACCTCAGGGTGCCAGCCAGAGTGGCTCCCTGTGCACCAGCTGTGTGACCTCAGGGAAGGCTGAGGTTCAGTTTCTTCATCTGTCAGATGGGCCCTAATGCCCAAGACCTTGGGGAGTTGTTCCAAAGACAGCATGGGACAATGCATGCAGCCTTTTTTTTTTTTTTTTTAACACATGGAATCCCCAGAGAAGTGACTCCCTACTGTTCCCCACCAGGGATCCCACCCTGGTGATGCTTGGACCAAATCCACCCACAGATACGGTTTGTTTGGTCTGCAGAGTGTTGGAAACTTTAAACACCATCAGGTAGGGGGCATGAACCTCTCAGCTCCCCATGACCCCCGCCACTCCCTGTGGTTTCCACCCTAACCCTCTTCTCTCTCCTACCTGCCTGATCCTAGGGGCATTAGAGGTCACACCCCTCTAATAGCACCCCAGCCTGCTCCCCTCTCTCTGTCCCCACTCAGCCAGGCTTCTTGGAGAGAGCTGAGGTCAGACGGGGCTCTAGACCGTTCACGGACGGTCCAGAAGCCCATTGTGGAAACCAGGCATCTCCTTACGGAAGCCGGGATGCCCATCTGATGACTGTGCGGACTGAAAGGTCTCCTCCCCACCCACTGCCTCTCTCGGTGAGAGCGTGTCTGTCTCACCAGATGTTTCCACGGCGGTAATTTTGCGGAACTAGTCATTGAAAGCTGCCCAGGCTGTCCTTCACAAATAGCTATTTCCTGATTAATTCACATCACACACTTGCTCTGCGCCTCCTCTAAACAGAGAACACATCTGTATAAATGTGTAAAAGAGGGCTTTGAGAATCGACTTTTCTGACAGGCGGCAAATAGTAGCCTGCCATCCTGCAATTGGACTATTGAAGCTGGGTTCCTGTGGTGTAACACGGGCTTGACGTTGCTCATCCTAAATTGCTATGGAAACCTTCGTAGCAATAACTTAGTGAACTAGGAAGTTAGTTAGAGCTTCGTTGCCTGGCTTTCAGGAGGGCTAAGGCAGCGGGAAATAAGTATAGATGGACACCTCTGGGATCTCAGATCTTGTATCCCAAGAGCGGATCAGAAGCCAAAGCAAGATGGAAGATGGTCTGGGGTTGAAATCAACAGGCTACCATTTTTCTGATCAGGTTTGTTCTCTGAAGATTGTTAGAGAGCAGTGTTGCCCAGGGAGAAAAATACCTGTGTTTATTCACTTATAATTCCAAAGGGATTACTGAGCAGCAGCTATGTGCCAGGCACTTGCCGGGCCCTTGGACGAGATTAGTCGGGTCTCTGCTGTCTTGGAGCTTAACTTTGAGTGGGGGAGACAATAAATAAGTTAGAAAGCTGATAAACAAGACCATTTCAGAGACCAGAAGGAAAGGAAACAGGGCCATGGGCTAGAGAGGTGACAGGATGGGCCGGGGGCTGCTCTAGGGAGAACAGCCACGTCTCTCTGAAGACAAGGAGGTGCCAGCCTTGCAGGTTTCCGGAGCAGAACATTCCAGGCAGGTGCCCAGGTCCCAAGGTGGGCAGGAGCTCCCTGGGATCACAGAGCAGCAAGCAGAGCAGTGTGTTGGAAGCAGAAGGGGAAGGAAGAGAGAGGTCATCACAGGACCAGATCACGCAGGCCACATTGACCACTGAAAGGAGCTGGAATTTATTCCCACATAGTAGGAAGTCATTGGGTGGTTTTCAGCAGGGGGCTGCCGTGATCTGATTTAAGTTGTTTTGGTTTGGTTTGGTTTTTTCTGGCAGCACCGTGCGGCTTGTGGGATCCCAGTTCCCCTACCAGGGATTGAACCCGGGCCCTCTGCTGTGGAAGCGCAGAGTCCTAACCACTGGACCGCCAGGAAATTCCCTGATTTAAGTCGTTTTTTGAGAAAGACTGGCGGCTGGAAATGAAGTGTGTGTGCCGGGGTGGGGTGGGGGTGGGTGGGTGACGGTGCAGAGTGGAAATGCAGAGAGCGCTTAGGAGGATACGGTTGTTGTCTCCAGGAGAGATGACTGTGGCCCGGGCTAGGAGGCGGCCGCCATTCAGGGAGAAGAGGTCAGATTCTGGAGGGGTTTTGGAGGTAGAGCTGCAGGGCTTCTGATGGATTGGATGTGTGAGTGAGACAGCAAAAAGACTCAAGGACTCCTAGGTTTGGGGCAGCTGGTTGAACGGCGGAACCACTTTTGAGATGAAAGAAGACAAGGTTTGGGAAGAGTGGGTTGATCATTCTGTTTGGGGCCTGTTAAGGTTGAGATGCCTGGTAGATATCCAAGAAGAGAGGTCATGTGGTCACTGTGGGCTGGATGGAGAGGTCAGGATTGGAGATTAAAATAGTCAGGAATCCAGTGTTCATTGGCACTATTCACAATAGCCAAGACATGGAAGCAACCTAAATGTCCACTGGCAAACAAATGGATAAAGAAGATGTGGTACATATACACAATGGAATACTACTCAGCCATAAAAAAGGATGAAATAATGCCATTTGCAGCAACATGGATGGACCTACAGATTATCATACTAAGTGAAGTAAATCAGAGAAAGACAAATATCATCTATCACTTATATGTGGAATCTAAAAAATGATACAAATGAACTTATTCACAAAATAGAAACAGACTCACAGACATAGAAAACAAACTTATGGTTACCAAGGGGGAAAGGGGGTGGGGAAGAATAAATTAGGAGTTGGGGATTAGCAGATACAAACTACTATATATAAAATAGATAAACAACAAAGACCTACTATATAGCACAAAGAACTATATTCAATATCTTGCAGTAAAACATAATGGAAGGGACTTCCCTGGTGACGCAGTGGTTAAGAATCCGCCTGCCATTGCAGGGGACACGGGTTCGATCCCTGGTCCTGGAAGATCCCACATGCCACGGAGCAACTAAGCCCGTGCGCCCCAACTACTGAGCCTGCATTCTAGAGACCGTGAGCCACAACTACTGAAGCCCGTGCACCTAGAGCCCGTGCTCTGCAACAAAGAGAAGCCACCGCAATGAGAGGCCCGTGCACCACAACAAAGAGTAGCCCCCGCTCGCCACAACTAGAGAAAGCCCATGCACAGCAACAAAGACCCAATGCAGCCAGAAGTATAAATAAATAAATAAAATTTATTAAAAAAAAAAACCGTAATGGAAAAGAATGTGGAGGGCTTCCCTGGTGGCGCAGTGGTTGAGAATCTGCCTGTAATGCACGGAACACGGGTTCGAGCCCTGCTCTGGGAAGATCCCACATGCCGTGGAGCAACTGGGCCCGTGAGCCACGACTACTGAGCCTGCGCGTCTGGAGCCTGTGCTCCGCAACAAGAGAGGCCGCGATAGTGAGCGGCCCGCGCACCGCAATGAAGAGTGGCCCCCGCTCCCCACAACTAGAGAAAGCCCTCACACAGAAACGAAGACCCAACACAGATAAAAATAAATAAATAAATAAATAAATTTAGTAAAAAAAAAAAAAAAAAAAAAAAAAGAATGTGGAAAAGAATATATATATACACACATATATAAAACGGAATCACTTTGCTGTACATCTGAAACTGAAACAACATAGTAAATCACCTATACTTCAATAATAAAATAAATAGTCAGGAGTCACCAATGAGAGAATGATAGTTAGGGCCCTGGGCCTGAGTGGGACCCCCTAGTGAGAGGGTGCAGGAAAATCGGGAGGCCGGGGACCAGCCCAACCGGTCAAGGCTCAGCTGAAGAGGAGCAACAGCGGGGAGCCTGGGCTGTGGTGAGAGCAGGGGGGCAGGAGGACAGCCTACCTGAGGACGGAGAACTTCCCAGTGGGTCTGATCCCCTGCTGGACCCTAAAACTGATTGTCCAAACCAGGGCACCCTTGAGAGTGAAAAGAAGGCTCTATGAGTGATAGACTAGGGCAACAGGAATAAACAGAATCGTCCAGGCAAACAGGGAAGTTCTGTGACCCAGTTTCTGGCACCCTTGGCAGGGTGGGTTCGTGTAGAGGAGCAGGCAAAGGCTAGCGGGCAGGAGACACAGCTGTGACTGTGACTCTTAGAGTTTGCTGTAAAGGTGGACAAACAGATTGTGGGGCACCCCAGCAATAAGAAGGAATAAAACTACTCATTTACACAACATGGATGAATCTCAGAGTTATTATGCTGAGTGAAAGAAGCCAGGCCCCAAAGAGTTCATAGCGTGTGATGCCTTTTATAGAAAAATTCTAGAAAATGCAAAGTAATCTATAGTGACAGAAGGCTGATGGGTGGTTGGCTCGGGGTGGGGGAAGAAGATAGGGCGGCAGGGATTACATAGGTGTACAAGGAAACCTCGTGGGTGATAGGTGTGTTCATTACCTTGATCATGGGTGTACATGTGTTAGAACTTACCAAGCAGCATGCTTTATTGTTTTTTATTGAAGTATAGTTGATGTACAATGTTGTGTTAGTTTCAGGTGTATAGCACAGTGATTCAGTTATATATAGTTATATATATGTGTGTGTGTGTATATATATATCCTTTGCAGATTCTTTTCACTTAGAGGTTATCACAAAATATTGAATATAGTTCCCTGTGCTATAAGTAGATCCTTGTTGGTTATCTATTTTATACTTAGGAGTGTGTATCTGCTAATCCCAAGCTCCTAATTTATCCCTCCCTTTCCCCTTTGGTAACCATAAATTTATTTTCTATGAATGTGGGTCTATTTCTGTTTTGTAAATAAATTCATTTGTATCTTTTTTTTAGATTCCACATATAAGCAATATCACATGATATTTGTCTTTCTCTGTCTTACTTGACTTAGTATGATCATCTCTAGGTCCATCCATGTTGCTGCAAATGGCATTATTTCATGCCTTTTTTATGGCTGAGTAATATCCATTGTGTATATATATATATATATATATATATATATATATATATATATATATATACCACATCTTCTTTATCCATTAAGTTGTATGCTTTAAACATGTACAGTTTACTATATGAGGTATGTATTATATTCCTCGAGAAAGCTGTTTATTAAAAATGTTTTTGTGTAAAGAGGTATGGCCAAATAAGGCAGTAGCAGGAGGAGGTGTTATTTGATTTTTTTTTTCTTTTCTTTTTTTTCTTTTTTTTTTTGGCTGAGTTGGGTCTTCTTTGCTGTGCACGGGCTTTCTCTAGTTGCAGCGAGTGGGGGCTACTCTTCATTGTGGTGCAAGGCCTTCTCATTACAGTGGCTTCTCTTGTTGCAGAGCACAGGCTCTAGGCACACAGGCTTCAGTAGTTGTGGCATGCGGGCTCAGTAGTTGTGGTGCTCGGGCTTAGTTGCTCCGTGGCATGTGGGATCTTCCCAGACCAGGGCTCGAACCCGTGTCCCCTGCATTGGCAGGCAGATTCTCAACCACTGCGCCACCAGGGAAGCCCCCTAATTTTAAGCATGACCCAAGAAGCGTTGAACACCTGCCTGATATGGGGCACATGTGCTGGGAGAGGAGGAGACAGAAGGCTAGCAGGGACCCTTTTGTGAAGGTTACTGTACGTCATGCTGAGGGGTTCGGAATTCATCTCATGGGCCTGGTGTTCCCCACACAAGTGCAGCGCCCACACCGCATCCTCTGGGCTCCCCTCCACTTGTGGCCACAGCTGCGTTGGGACAGTCCCGGGAGTGCTGACTGGGCACCACTTCCAGCGCTTCCAGGCTCTAAGCCCTTCTGCTTGGGTCCTTTTGCCGAAGCCTCTAGAGGGCTTAGCCTGTGGTCATGGCGGGGAGTCAGTGTCCCCAGGGGCAGCCATCAACAGCAGGGAAGGGAGTCAGTGGATAAACACCCAGCCTCCCGCCTTTGGAGGGACACTTCTGGGATGCATTCTGCTGGTCCCTCACAGTGTCCCAGCTGGATGGAGCCCCAGTTCCCCACAGCAGTGACCAGCCCCAAACCTTTTTGGGTTTTCACCTGCCCTACCTGACTCTCCCTCTTAGGAGCACCTGCTGATAAGCTCCCTGCACTCAAATCCTTGTCTCAGGCTCTGCTCTCAGGGCCCCCAAAATATGGCACCCATGGAACCTAGGGCATCTGCATTTTATGTGCCTGCCAAGCTTTTCTGACGCAGGAGGCCCAGGAACCATACTTTAAAGAACCCTGCTATAGGCAGTGAAAAAAACATGAAGAATTTCACAAAGGGATGTGACTGGGCCAGATCTGCTCTTGTAGAAAACTAACGTGGGTGGCAATGTGAAGCTGAGGTCGGAGGAGCAAGAGACAGGAAGCAGGGAGACCAATTAGCAGGCTGTTACATGTGTCCCAGCAGGAGGTAATGATGACGAAGACGGCGATGGAGGCCGCCTCTTTGTGAAAGTCCTTTGATTTATAACATATGTAACCCTTTGCGCAGAAATGAAAAAGAGTCTGATTTAACAGCCCCAGTGCTGTAGTCTCAGAAAGCTCACGTTTCCAGCGTCCCACATTTGTCTTTTTCATCTGCTCCTTTCAAAATCTGATACATCAGTCCGATGCCACGCATCTTCATTTTGTGAAATTTTGTGTTTTCAGGATCTTGACATTGGGGCCAAAAACGTGAAGCTTTATGTCAACAAAAAACTCATCTTTGATGGCAACTTAGACAAAGGAGGTGACGAGGCCCCACAGAGCATCCTGGTGGGCCTGCAAACTGAGAGAATGGAAAACAGCGTTGCTGCCCCCTCGGAAGAAAGCAAAGGTGCCCGCGAGAGGAACAGCACCGATGGGGACGAGGAGCGCGGCGTCAGTTACTCGCAGCCAGCTGGAGCAGCAGCGGATGTGAAGGTTTCTTCACAAGGAAATTTATTTGGTGGAAGGATGAATTCTCCTGACTGCATGAAGGACAATTTGTCCAAGTTAGAGGAAGAGTGCAGCTTTTTAGCCGCACCATCCTCGCCGGGTGGCACGCCCAGTGTCCCTCCCCACTCCTCCCCCGCCGAATGCCCTCCTCCTCTTGACCAGGAGCTCTCGCTGATCCAACAGCTGGAAAACCTTATGGGCAGAAAAGTCTCTGAGCCTCCAGGGAAAACCCCATCCTGGTTACAACCTTCTCCCGCAGGGAAAGGCAGGAAGCAGGGAGGCCCTAAGTCAAAACCCCTCTGGCTGAGTCCGGAGAAGCCGCTGGACTGGAGAGGCAGGCTTCCATCAGAGGATATCATCCGTGCGGGGCCTGGAGAGACCGAGGCCGGAGATAAAGGCCCCAGACGTGAGCAAGGGCGGGCAAGCAGCTGGAATGTCATCGCCAGTGAGCGAGCTCAGAGGGCGACCCCCAGAGTCTGCGGTGATGACTTCAACATCTTTAACCAACCCTCCCACAGGGAGCACCCTGCTAGTGGGAGGAGGGGCCTGAGGAAGGACGCCCTCAGCAACAGTCATGGTGATGGCCAGCCAGACAGCAGAGGTAAGCTTGGGAGGCAGTCTGACTCGGGGCCATGTCACCTGAGCCAGGACCACTGATTGGCATGAAGCCATTTTGCTCCCTGGACCTCAGTTTCCTCATCTGCAAAGCAAGTGGGTTCTTCTCAACTAAGGGTCACAAATTCCCTGTCTCAGGGGCCACAGGGATGGCAGCAGTGAGTGAAATGGGCAAGGCACACTTTGCATGTTAAGCTCATAGATATATTTGTCATTACCTCCAAGATACGTTCCTTTGTCCATTTTTCTTGCACAACATGGCTTTTCCAATCTACACTGTTATCCCACCTCTGATGGAGACGTTGGTCTCTAAGAACTTCACTTTTTCTTAACCATACCATTAGAAAAATAATACAAGTGTGCTGAAAAATAGCAATCAATTCTTGCCTGGGGGTTGGAAGGACTATAGGGAATGGTGAGGACTATGGCATTCAGGAATACAAGACCACTATGCCAGATCTCCCTTTTCCTTTTATCAAGAGAAATCAAAATTGTAGAATATTCTTGTTTTTCAACATGGGCAACTGATGGAGATTATTTTTAAACCACTGTGTGGGTCAAAAAATATATATATACATCTGCTAGCAGGATTCACCTGCTTTGTGAACTTTGCAGTAGATTATCTCTAAGAGATCCGAAAGGAGGTGCCAACGGCTGGGTTACTGAATATTTGCCCTCAGATTTGGCTACTGGGATGGAGTGTAGCATAGCAACAAGGAGTCAAATCATATGAATTCAAGCTCTGCTACTTATAGGTCTGGGAGCTCTAGACTGGGTCCTATAGAGCTGGGCATTTCCACTTTCTGAGCCTCAGCATCTTCATCTGTGAAATGGGAATGAACCCCCACGCCCCACAGTGTTGTGAAAAATGAATGAGATGATAGCTTCAAAATATTGACCAGAGCCTGGCATGTGGAAAGTGCTGCAGAAGTGGTGGCCACTATTTCAACACTAGCTTCTACATCCTTTATTGTCCACAGAGCTCCTGGACCTACCAAGGCAGGGCTCATCTCTAGATCCTCTGAGTTTATCCCCACCCCCTACCCCACAGGAGCAGAAGCCCTGGAGTCAAACTGACTGGGCATGTATCCTGGTTCCCCACTGCCAACCCACACTGTGAGCAAGTTCTGAAATCCCCCTGAGCCTCAGTTTCCTCGTTTATATAAGGACACCAGTAATATCCAACTCACGAGGGGCTGGGAGGATCAAATGAGATCTACATGTGCAGCATTTGGCACTGTGCCTGGGACATAAGAGCACCCAATAGACGTTAGCTGCTGCTATTTATTATTATTATTGTCATCATCATCATCATCATCATCATCATCGTCATCCCCATTCTGTGACTCTGCCTCTTGGTGTATCTGTATGTGAAGCCAATGTATATATTTTTAGTGAATTACATTAGCATCTGCACTATTACTGTCTACTGGACAGACCCCAAAGGCCTGCATTTAGCCAGAGTCTACACATAGAAATGTGAAGAGTTTGTGGCCTCTTTCAGACCCTTGATGTTACTTAGGGCAGAGCAAGTCCCTCAGACTCTTGAGTGCCTTTCCATGGTGAGCGCCTGGCTCCCTTCTCCCAGGCAGAGCCTCCCCTTCTGGCTCCCCAGCCTTACAGATTCTGCTGCCCACCCCCACCAAGACAACCCTGAGACTGGGTATCAGGGAGGAGAGCAGAGTGGGAGAACAGAACCGAGAAGCTCTTTGGGGGCAGGGACTGCGTCTTATTTGTGTTGGGGTTCCCAGGACCCAGGTGCCTGACTCATGGTGGGTCTTCTGCAGTGTGAGAGGAATCATGGAAAGAAGGAACTGCAATGGTTAGATGCATGGCATGTTTGCACTAAGCCAGGCTGTCATTTGGGCATGTTACTCAAACGGGTTCATTTAATCCTCATACCAGTCCCATTTTACAGATAAAGAAAATGTGAGGTAAGAAAGCAGGGTGAGATGGGAGGTTCAGGATGGTGGCATAGGAAGATCCTGAACTCAGCTCCTCTCATGGACACAACAAAACTACAGCTACGTGTAGACTAATTCCCTCTGAAAAGGACCTGAAAACTGGATGAACAGAGTCTCCACAAGAAAGGGTAAAAGGGCAGCATCAAGGCAGATAAGAGAGGCAGAGAGATGATCTCATCAAGGAGAAAAACCACACCCCAGGTGTGACAGTCCACAGATTGGAGGGATTACACAGGTACAGTTACTGTCCCTGGGGATTGAAGGATTTGAGCTTCACATCAGGCACCCCAGTCCTTAGATCCTGCACAAGAGAGATGAGACCCCAAAACATCTGGCTTTGAAAACCAATGGGGAATACACTCAAAACTAAAGAACTGCAGAGAATGGAAAGCTAGCTTTTAAAGGGCACACTCACACTCACACTCACTCCACCTGAAAACCAGCACAAAAACACCAGACTGAAAAGTGCATGAGCCATAGGTGGATGGGACCCACCTGCTAATCTTGAAGCATCTGCTGGAGAGGCAGGAATGAGTTGGGATGCTCTCTGGGGACTGAGAAACTGGAGGGAGCCATTTTTCCAGTCTCAGGCTACCTTGCTGATTCCAATGCTGGTGGGTGCCATTTTGGAATTCTCCCTCTAGTCTGTTAGCACCAGTCGGCACACCCCACTTAGAGCCCCACCCACCCCTGCACCTCAGCCAGGCCTCACAGCTGACTATGTGATAACCCTGCCCACTAGAACCCATCAGCCATTGTGGCCAGCATTGCAGTCTTTCCAGGGGCCAGCCCTGCCCACCAATGCATGGCAGCAGCATCCATGACCCTGCCACAAGAGGGTGCACGCAACCCATAAGGGGACACTGTTGAGGACCTGGCTCTGGTGGCCAGGCATGATTGCATTTCTGAGCCCCACAGGACGTCTCTTACATAAGGCCACTCCTTCAAGACCAAGAGAGGTAGCCGATTTACTTAATATATAGAAACAAACACAGAAAAGTAGGCAAAATGAGGAAACAGAGGAATATATTCCTATCGAAAGAACAAGACAGAACCACAGAAAAAGAACTAAACAAAACAGAGATAATCAATCTACCTGATAAAAAGCTCAAAATAATGGTCAAATGATGCTCATAGAACTTGGGAGAAGAATGGACAAACATGGTGAGAACAACAAAGAGATAGAAAATATAAGAAAGTATCACACAAA
Source organism: Balaenoptera musculus (assembly GCF_009873245.2). Taxonomy (NCBI): domain Eukaryota; kingdom Metazoa; phylum Chordata; class Mammalia; order Artiodactyla; family Balaenopteridae; genus Balaenoptera; species Balaenoptera musculus. The sequence goes on from NC_045799.1 coordinate 70,816,721, forward strand.
TTATAACTGAACTGAGAAATACACTAGAGGGGTTCAACAGCAGATTGGATGAGGTAGGAAAACAAATCAGCAAGCTGGAAGACAAAGCAATGGAACTCACCCAGACAGAGCAGCATAATGAAAAAAGAATTTTAAAAAAATAAAGATATTTTAAGGGACCTTTGGGACATCAAGCAGAATAACATTCATATTATAGGCTCCCAGAAGGAGAAGAGAGGAAGGGCAAGAAAAATTATTTGAAGGAATAGTGGCTGAAATTTTCCCTGGGGAAGGAAACAGACATCCAGGAAGCCCAGAGAGTTCTGAATAAGATGAACCCAAAGAGACACCCACCAAGACACATTATAATTAAAATGGTAAAAGTTAAGGATAAAAAGAGAATCCTAAAAGCAGCAAGAGAAAAACAACTTGTGACATACAAGGAAATCCCTTTAAGGCTGTCAGCAGATTTTTTTCAGCATAAACTTTACAGGCCAGAAGGGAATGGCATGACATATTCCAAGTGCTGAAAGAAAAAAACTTCCAGTGAGAATTCTCTGCCCAGCGAGTTTATCATTCAGAATTGAAGGAGAGATTAAGAGTTTCCCAGGTAAGCAAAAGCTGAAGGAGTTTATCACCACTAAACTGGCCCTACAAGAAATGTTAAAGTGACTCCTTTAAACTGAAAATAAATGACACTAATTAATAATATGAAAACATACAAATGTAAAAGTCTTACTGGCAAAGGTAAATATATAATAAAAGTAGTGGATCAATCAGTTATAAAGCACGACTTCCCTGGTGGTGCAGTGGTTAAGAATCCGCCTGCCAATGCAGGGGACACGGGTTCAAGCCCTGATCCAGGAAGATCCCACATGCCGTGGAGCAACTAAGTCTGTGCACAACTACTGAGCCTGTGCTCTAGAGCCTGTGAGCCATAACTACTGAACCCACGTGCCACAACTACTGAAGCCTACGCGCTCTAGGGCCCGTGATCCACAACAAAGAGAAGTCACCACAATGGGAAGCCCATGCACCGCAACAAAGAGTAGCCCCCGCTCACCACAACTAGAGAAAGCCTGCGCGCAGCAACGAAGACCCAACACAGCCATAAATAAATAAATAAATAAATTTATTTATTTATTTTTAAAAAATCAATTATATAAAAAAAAAATCAATTATAAAGCAAGCTTGAAGGTTAAAGGGCAAAAATGTTAAAAATTAACTAAAATTACAATAGTTTGTTAAGGGATACATAAAATAAAAAGATGTAGTACTTGTCATCAAAGTATAAAATGTGTGGAGGGGGAGTAGAAAGACAAAGCTTTGGAATGTGTTCAAATTTAAGTTGCTACCAACTTAAAACAGACTGCAGCTTACCTAGGATGGCATATGTGATCCTCATGGTAACCACAAGGAAAAAACTCAACAGTAAATACACAAAAGAAAATGAGAAAGGAATCTAAATATAGCACTAAAGAAAGCCACCAAAACATAAGGGAAATGAGAAAAGAAAAAGAAAGGAACAGAGAAGAACTACAAAAACAGCCAGAAAACAATTCACAAAATGGCAGTAATTACATACTTACCAATAATTACTTTAAATGGGCTAAATTCGCCAATCAAAAGACAGAGAGTGGCTTAATGGATTAAAAGAAAAAAACACTCATCTATATGCTGCCTACAAGAAGCTCATTTCAGAAGTAAGGACACACACTGAAGGGATAGAAAAAGATATTCCATGCAAGTGAAATGAAAAGAAAGCTGGAGTAGCTATTCTTATATCAGACAAAATAGACTTTAAAACAAGACTATAATAAAAGACAAAGAAGGGCATTACATAATGATAAAGGAGTCGATGCAACAAGAAGTTATAACATTTATAAATGTATGTGCACCCAACATAGGAGCACCGAAATATATAAAGCAAATATTGATGGACTTAGAGAAATTGAAAGCAATACAGTAATAGTAGGGGACTTTAACACCCTACTTACCTCAATGGATAAATCATCCAGACAGAAAATTGATAAGGAAACATCAGACTTAAGCAACACATTATAACAGATGGGATTAACAGATATATACCAAATATTCCATTCAAAAGCAGCAGAACATACATTCTTCTCAAGTGCACATGGAACATTCTCCAGGATAGATGACATGTTAGGTCACAAAACAAGTCTCAATAAATTCAAGAAGATTTAAATCATATCAAGAATCTTCTCCAACTACAATGGTATGAAACTAGAAATCAATCACAAGAAAAAAATGGGAAAAACCACAAAAACATGAAGATTAAACAACATGCTACAAAACAACTGCGGGGGGGAGGCATTGAAGAAATCAAGGAGAAACAAAAAATACCTGGAGACAAATGAAAACAGAAATACAACATACCAAAATCTGTGGGATACAGCAAAAGTGGTTCTGAGAGGGAAGTTCATAGCAATACAGACCTACCTCAAGAAATAAGAAAAATTCCCAATAAACAATCTAACTTAACACCTAAAGGAACTAGAAAAAGAAGAACAAATGAAGCCCAGAATTAGTAGATGAAGGAAATAATAAAGATCAGAGCAGAAATAAATGAAGTAGAGACTAAAATAAAATAGAAAAAAATCAGTGAAACTAAGAGCTGATTCTTTGAAAAGATAAATGTAGTTGACAAACCTTTAGCTAGACTAACCAAGAGAAAAAGAGAGAGGGCTCAAATAAATAAAATCAGAAATGAAAGAGAAGTTACAACTAATACCACACAAATACAAAGGATCGTAAGAGACTACTATGAACAATTATATGCCAATAAATTGGGCAACCTAGAAGAAATGGATAAATTCCTAGAAACAAACAATCTTCTAAGACTGAATCATGAAGAAATAGAAAATTTAAATAGACCAATTACTAGTAAGCAGATTGAAAAAATAATCAAAAATCTTCCAACCAACAAAAGTCCAGGACCAGATGGCTTCACTGGTGAATTCTACAAAACGCTCAAAGAAGATTTAATACCTAGTCTTTTCAAACGCTTCCAAAATATTGAAGAGGAGGGAAACCTTCCAAACATATTTTATGAAGCCAGCATTACCCTGATACCAAAACTGGACAAGGACATCACAAAAAAAAAAAAAAAAAATTACAGGCCAATATCACTGATGAACATACATGCAGAAATTCTCAACAAAATATGAGCAAACCTAATCCAACAATACATTAAAAGTCTCATACACCATGAATAAGTGGGATTTATTCCAGGGATGCAAAGATGGTTCAATATCCACAAATCAATCAACATGATACAACAAAATTGAAGAATACAAATCATATGATTATCTCAATAGATTTTAAAAATGCTTTTGACAAAGTTCGACATTTACTTATGATAAAAATTCTCAACATCGTTGGTATAGAGGGAACATACCTCAACATAATAAAGACCATATGTGACAAACTCACAGCTAACATCATACTCAATGGTGAAAAGCTGAAAGGGTTTCCTCTAAGAGATCAGGAACAAGACAAGGATGCACACTCTCACCACTTTCATTCAACATTGGAAGTCCTAGCCACAGCAATTCGGCAAGAAAAAGAAATAAAAATCATCCAAATCAGAATGGAAGAAATAAAACTCACTATTTGCAGGTGACATGATACTATATATAGAAAACCGTAAAGACTCCATCAAAAAACTGTTATAACTAATAAATGAATTCAGTAAAACTGCAGGATACAAAATCAATATACAGAAATATGTGGCATTTCTATACACTAATAATGAACTATCAGAAAGAGAAGTAAAGAAAACAATCCCATTTACAATTGCATCAAAAAGAAACAATACCTAGGAATAAATTTAACGAAGGAGGTTAAAGACTTGTACACTGAAAGCTATAAGACACTGATGAAAGAAATTAAAGAAGACACACACACACAAAATGAAAGATATTCCTTGCTCATGGATTGGAAGAATTAATATTGTTAAAATGTCCATACCATACTACTAAAGCAATCTATAGATATAATGCAATCTTTATCAAAATTCCAGTGGTGTATTTCACAGAACTAGAACAAATAATTCTAAAATGTATATAGAACCACAAAAGATCCCAAATAGCCAAAAGCATCTTGAGAAAGAAGAACAAAGCTGGAGGTATCATGCTCCCTGATTTTAAATTATACTACAAAACTATAGTGATCAAAACAGTATGATACTGGCACAAAAAGAGACACACAGATCAATGGAATAGAATTGAGAGCCCAGAAATAAACCCATGCACATATGGACTATTAATCAATGACAAAGGAGCAAAGACATAGAATGGAGAAAGGACAGTCTCTTCAATAAATTGTGTTGGGAAAACTGGACAGCCACATGCAAAAGGATGGAACTAGACCACTATCTTACACCATACACAAAAATTAACTCAAAATGGATTAAAGACTTGAATATAAGACCTGAAACCATAAAATTCCTAGAAGAAAACATAGGCAGTAACCTTATTGACATCAGCCTTAGAAATGTTTTTGTGGATCTGACTCCAAAGGCAAGAGAAACAAAAGCATAAATAAATAAATGGGACTACATCAAACAGAAAAGGTTATGTACAGTAAAGGAAACCATCCTCAAAATGAAAAGGCAACCTACCGAATGGGAGAAGATATTTGCAAATCATATATCTTTTAAGGGGTTAATATCCAAAATATATAAAGAACTCATACAACTCAACAACAAAAAACAAACAAACAGATTTAAAAGTGGGAAGAGGGTCTGAATAGACATTTTTCCAAAGAAGACATACAGATGGCCGACAAGCACAAGAAAAGATGTTCAATATCACTAATTATCAGGGAGATGCAAATCAAAACCACAAGGCAATGTCCCATCACACCTGTTAGAATGGCTACTATTAACAAGACAAGAAATAATAAATGTTGGAGAGGATGTGGAGAAAAGGGAATGCTTGTACACTGTTGGCGAGATTGTAAATTGGTGCAGCCACTATGGAAAACAATATGGAGATATCTCAAAATATTAAGAATAGAACTGCTATATGACCCAGCTATACCACTTCCGGGTATTTATCTGAAGAACATGAAAATACTAATTTGAAAAGATATATGCACCCCCATGTTCATTGCAGCATTATTTACAAGAGACAAGATATGGAAAAAACCTAAGTGTCCACTGATGAATGAATAAAAAAGATGTGGTATATATATACATATATATATAGTATATATGTACATGGAATAATATACGTACAATGTCATACTTCTCAGCCATAAAAAAGAATGAAATCCTGCCATTTGCAACAATATGGGTGGACCTTGAGGGTATTATGCTAAGTAAAATAAGTCAGACAGAGAAAGACAAATACTGATGACTTCACTAATATGTGGAATCTAATAAACAAAACAAACAAAATAAAACAAAGACAAATTTATAGATATGGAGAGCAGATTAGTGGCTACCAGAGGAGAAGGCAGTTGTGGTGTGGGTGAAATGGATGAAGGAGGTCAACTGTATGGTGATGGATAGGAGCTAGATTTATGGTGGTGATCACTTTGTAGTGTATACAGATGTTGAACGACAATGCATTACACCTGAAAGTTATATGATTAAAAAAGAGAAAAGAAAAGAAAATGTGAGGTTTAAGTAACTTCCTCAGGTCACACAGCCAATAAGGGTTAGAGCAGGATTTGAACCCAGGCAGTCCTGCTCCAGCATCCGTGCTTCGAACTACTACCCTACAGTGCCCTGTTTCCCCAGCTGTCATCAGCCACCTGCCCCAGAAGAGCTAGGCAATTCCAAACCTTCCTGGTAAACAGACCCAAAGAACCTCTGGGAGTTATGAGGTGATGGGCATTTTTCTAACTTGTCCATGTTCAGAAGACTTTGTCTCGCTTTAATTTCCTTCCAGGCATTTCACTGCTTAGCTCAACACACATTAAGAACTGAGCCCCTGAGATTTCATGCTTGTTAAGCTGGTCGTGCTAAAAAGGAAAGTTGCTTAGAAATTTTAAATTACCCATTACATAGAGCCAAATCCCATAGCCATGCCCTTCAGGAAAGGTGGGGGCCAAGCCCTCCAACAGTGCTTGTAGAATGAATGCCCACGATCCTCCCTGGGACTGGAATCGTGCTGTTACCATAATATAGAGCCTGGAAATCCTTTTGTTAAACAAAGTATCTCATTGTAATGACATCTGCATTTTGGAAGTGTCTTTATCAGGGGTCAGTTAGCTTCAGGTGAATGAAATCTCACTGGCCCAGTTTGAGCAGTAAAAAGGGGTGTTATTTGAGAAGCTCCTGGACCCCCAAAGGCAGGAAGCATCACATGGGATTTGAAGGAGGAACCAGAAAGCCAGTAGGCACCGAGGAAGCTTCTCCCTGACTCTCCAGGGCTGCTGGGCCCTGCCTCTGCTTCTTTGCAGGTCCACTCTTCCTCACCCCTCCTCTGTGCACATGGCAGGAAATGGCTTCACAGTCCAAAAGTGACAATTTCCCAGCTCTAGCCCCAGAATGCAATTCCAGAGTCTCAGGGCAGAAGCTGATTGGCTGTCATGGGTCAGGTGTCCACTCCTAGTCCAATCAGCTATGGCTAAAGGGCTGTTCACCTAGAATAAACGTGATTCTGTTGCATCTCACTACATGCTTTTTCACTTCCCATTTTAATAGCAATTAATGCCTACCTCATAGTGGTGCCAGTGATTTTTATAAACTGAAATTCAGAACTTTGCAGTTCATATTAATCTCCACCAGAGTAGTTTTGAACCTTTAATCCCATCATCTCATACTGGTCCCTCCCAGACCATACGGACTGCAGATTAAAGCAATAGCTTTCTGTTGTCGGTTCAGATCTGTTGGCAGGAATGTTGACAGACAAGACAAAGCACCGATCCCAGCAGTTGCCCAACTCCCAAAGACTAATGAGTCATGTGTGACAGAGGGAAACGTGGGCCCCAGCCTGCTGTTTCATCTGAGAGGTCCAAGACAAAGTCTATACCTCTCTGCTTTTAAAACCCAGGGCGTACGTACATCTCGGGGAGAATAGGTCAGAAAGCAGATGCAGGACGAAAGCCAAGTCCTGCCTTTCTTGCACACCCCGGCAGAGAAAGGCAGGCTGAGTCCCTGACACGTGACTTTTGGTGCTTTCTCCTCGGTTGCCCTTGCAGACCAACCCAGCCCATTCACTTCAGTCAGTGGAAATCAAATCACAGTAAACTGAGGTCATGACGCTCCATATGGGAAGTTCCTTCTGCCAGATGTTAAGCCTCATGCCCGGAAGAAAGGATGGAAGGAACTCCTGGGGTCTTGTTAATGACAGCTGAGAAGGAGGGGAGAGGACAGGAGGTGCAGGAGAACTGACAGGTGGAGGGGGAGTCCCTCGGCTTCCAGCCCAGAGCACAGGGGGTACGTGATGGTGGCGCCAACCACCCGTTCCTTTACTGGCACACACTTATTGAGCACTTCCAGGCACCAGGTTCTGTGCCAGGCCCTGGGATGCAGCAGGGAACAGGGCAGAAAAGGCCTCTCCAAGAAGGAGGGTGTCAAGAAGAGCCAGCGAAGTGGGGCTCTGGGGGAAGAGCGTTCCTGGCAGAGGGCACAGTAAGGGCAAAGACTCTGAGGCGAGGAGAGACTTGTGTCCATGGAATGAAAGGCTGGCGTGGCTGGAGTGGGATGCTCATGGAGAGAAGGCTGTGAGGCTGGGCTGGAGAAGTCAGCTGGGAGTTGGGGGCCCACACTCAGGGCCCTAGGGGCACAGTGAGGAGTTAGATTTTCTTTATTCTCAATATAGTAGAGATAATGCCAATTAGAGGGGTTGATGACAAACTCCATTTTAGGTACCCGGAGTTTGAAGTGACAGAGTGGACATGTCTGGACCGTCCAAGGGGTCTTTGGAATTGGAAGATGGTACCCCAGGAAGAGAGGCCAGAACTTGGCTGATGTCAGTGAGCAGGGCCTGCATGGGAGCCAGGAGCTGGGTGAGGGCAGTGTTGGGAGAGGACGGCATGGAGCTGAGGGGTTTGGGCGCAACCAGACTTCGAGTGCAGGGAGGAGTGGAGGGCGCCATGACACAAAGAGAGGAGCTGTTGGCCGGGGAAGTGGGGAACCAGGGAGGGATGATGTCTCCTAAGCTGGTGGAGGGGGCACTGCTGAGTGGAGGAGCTTTGCCTGGGATGTCAAGCAGGGAAGGAGGACTGAGAAAAGGTTGTGTACTTGGAGTCATTGTGTACTTGGAGAAAGTCACTTCAGTGGAGGGTTGTGGGAATTAGAGGACTCTTATGGATGCCAGGAACAGAAAACCACAAAGGGTTTGACTTCAGGCGCAGCTGGATCCAGGGGCTCAAATGATTGTCATCAGGACTCTCCATCTCTCAGCTCACGTTCCCCAGGTTGGCTTCATTCTCAGCCAGGCTCCCCCCACACGGTGTAGCAAATGGCCACCAACAACTCCACCCCTCCATCCTACCAGCTCAGCAGTGCCAATTTAAAGAGAGCCCCTCTCTCTCCCTGTAGTTCCTTTCATGAGCCCAGCTTGGAAGGATGCTGTCAGTGTTTGCCTAATCTGCGTGGACTGAAGATGGGGAAAATCAGAATCTTGTTCCTAGGAGAAGAAGAAGTGGAGTCTGGGTGGGCAAAACAACAAGTCTGCACACAGGAGCCAAGTTTCAGGGGGTTGAGAGAGGGCAGTGGTGATGAGGATGCAGTGTCTTTGGTGAAAGGAGGGAGAAAATAGGACGGTGGTGGGAGGGAGCCCCAAGATCAGGTCAGCTTCCTTTTTCTTTCAGGTAGGAGAGATTTATGCATGTCTGCAGGCAGAGAGAGAGGAAGATGCCAGTGGGGAAGGAGTGATTGAAGATTCTGGAGAGAGGAGATAATTGATGGGACCAGGCCCCCGAGGAGACAGGCAGAAAATGGAGTGCAGGACGCAGCACGATATGAAAGAAGGAAAAACAGAATGTCAGTGTCATCAGCTGCTGTTTTTCCAGAATGACACCCTTAGATGGCAGTTAGCCATGGTGTGGCCGTGAGGACCGGCCGCTGCTTAGATGCACATGCCAGGACTTTAATATTCTACAGGGAGGAGAGCAGCGCCTTCAGAGCCATGCCTCTGAGGGCCAGGCCCATGTTCTCCGCATGCCCCAGACGCAGCTTCGGCTCTTGGAGCCAATTTAACCACAAGTAGAAGTAAATTCCTTGCCTTGTAATGTACCTGAGTTGTTTGGTTTTTTAATAGAATGTGTCCCTGATTATAAAAATAATACACATAGGGAACTTAGAAGATAAGGTGTCAAAGAGGAAAGTACAAGTCTTTCCTACTCACCACGCAGACACGATGATATTAACACGTCGGGACATGCCGCCCACACTACGAGAGGCCGCATCTAAAATGGCCTATCTGGCTCTTTTTTTTCCCATGTAACATTCTTTCACAAGCCTTCCGCCTGCTATTAGGCAGTCTTTGAAACACCCCGTTAGAGTCACGTGGCTGTGACGGCCGTCAGAGCAGACCCTGGGGCTGCTGACTCAGACTCCGCAGGCCGCGGCATCGCCCTGGGTCGTGTGAGTTTCTGAAAAGGTTCTCACACAAGCAGAGAGTGTCCCCTTCATTTGCATGGTGGTCGCATTCTTAGAAAATTCAAAGTACATCGAGAAACACTTTGCTCTTTGTAAAACAACTAGGTTCCAGACTCGGGTGACCATAAACAATTATTTTACCGACCTGAATGGTGCCTGAGACAAGAGAGCGTACTCTGTGCCTGGAACCATCCCCGGCAGTGAGGGACAGTCGCATCCCTGGTCCCACCCTTCAAGTGCCAGCAGGGCCAATAGGCACTGAGATGGCCAAGAGCGTCGAACCACCCACTGGTTTCTAGAATTTCCCCCTGAGGGTGACCCCCACCCAGCTGAGAGCCACTGGGTGAAACGATCTCTAAGGGTCCCCACTTCCACACACGCCACTAATGGGGCTTCGCCTCTCCTGTGTCCTTCCTTCCAGAAGATGCCTGGTCCACCCGGACGCCACTGCGGCCCCAGTGGCACAGCGAGCAGGAACACACCTTACGTGAATCGTGGAACTCCCTCACCGTCTTTGACCACTCCCACTGGGGACGCATCTCCAACGTGGAGTTCCAAGGCGACATCCTGGATGAGTTCCTGCAGCAGCAGAAGAGCAGCCGGCACAGCGACCAGCCGCACCCCTGGAAGGAGGAGAAGCCGGAGCCCATGAAAGGACAGGACCATGGCTCCCTAGAGATAGATGACGGGGGTGACTTTAAAATCCCCGTCTTGCCTTATGGACAGCACTTGGTCGTGGACATCAAGTCCACGTGGGGGGACAGGCACTACGTGGGCCTGAACGGGATAGAAATATTCAGTTCCAAGGGAGAGCCGGTGCGAATTGCGAACATTCAAGCTGACCCCCCGGACATCAATATCTTACCGGCCTATGGGAAAGACCCCCGTGTGGTCACCAACCTTATCGACGGGGTGAATAGGACCCAGGACGACATGCATGTCTGGCTGGCCCCCTTCACCCCGGGCAAGTCCCACTCCATCTCCATCGACTTCCTGCAGCCTTGCCAAGTCGCCCTGATCAGGATCTGGAACTACAATAAATCGCGGATACATTCCTTCCGGGGTGTGAAGGACATCACGATGCTGTTAGATACACAGTGCATCTTTAAGGGAGAAATCGCCAAGGCCTCAGGAACCCTGACGGGAGGTACAGTATGTCTGTAAGAATGCCCTCAAAGCCCCTACCTGCTACTCGCTGAGGCTCTGAGGAAAAACTAAACTTAGTGGCTAGCCAGTGACAGACAGGTCTCTCTCCTTTCCAAGAGCTGGCCCGCTCCTCGTCTTTTGCTGCTGGGTGTGAAAGAGCTGACCTCATTGAAACGCCTCCCCTGGGTACCAGCCTTACTTAGCTTCCTAGGGCCTGAGCCTGATGAGTGCAAGTGAGTTATGGAGGGAGTGCTCTCAGGAGACCCTGTAGGGCAGGGAGGGGTGTAGGATCTGGAAGGGTCAGGGGAGAAGCTAGGCAAGGATGTCATTTCAGGGGAAGCCCAGCCTCAGCCTGATCCCAAGGGGAGCTCTGGAGTGTAAATTGCAGGGTCTGTCCTGCCTTAAGGCAAAGCAGCAGGGCTTTGGAACCCTCAGACTCCCCTGGTTGGGACGTAACTCCCACACCCTTCCAGGAAGGCCCCCTATAAGGATCGGCAAAGGATCTGGATGGGGCACCAACCGCATCAGCTACCGTGCCTCACCCGCGCCTAAGAAACATCCCTTATTTCATGACAGACCACAGTGATTCTCATTAGATTAGGTGCCTTCATTAAATCTATGTGGTTCTTATGGTCCGTGAATTCCAGTTGCAAATACGTAAAGAAGAATAAGGCTCAGTTACACAAATCAAGACCTGTTAGTGGTTTGGGACTTTCTAGCCCAAAGATTGATGGGTTTAGGTTCCTGGTCTGCACATCACTGGGACATGGGGTGACCTGACTCTTCTGTCTTCCTGGTACCCCTGTCAGCTCCAGAGCACTTTGGAGACACGATCTTATTCACAACCGATGAGGACATTCTTGAGGCCATCTTCTGTTCTGATGAGACGTTTGACTTGGACGTGGAGAGCCCGTGCAGCCTGCAGTGCGAGCAGGCGCTGAGGAGGCCCAGCACGGCCGACGGCCAGTGGGAGGAGAGGCCCTACACCCAGGCTGGCTCATGGGCTGATGACCGGGTAGGACTGGAGGCGGGTGGGCACCCCAGAGAGGTTTCTTCTCCTGACTCGGAGTATACCAGGAGGAATGAAGATGGATCTCCTTTAAGCTGCTGGTGCTCCCGTTTTGACATTTCCCATTTTTTCTGCTTCATTTTTGTTCTGTAGGTCATATTTCATTCTCTAATTATTTTTTATTTTTTTCTAAACCAAAGTGAAGGAAGTATTCAAATTTTAATCAGAGCTAGGGGAAATCAGTTCTGTGTCATTTCTGTAATTTAGAGGTTGGCAGTCTCAGGGGAATTTTTGCTTTGGGTTGCGTTTTGATCACTCACTGTTGTTTTTGATGGAAGGGCTAGAAATGCTTTTAATAGGCGGACTTGAGAATGAAAAGAATGATGATCCTGGCAATCACTTCTTGGGCACATACCGTGATCCAGTTGTGGAAGCACCTTGTTACCGTGTTTAACCCTCCTGACAGCCCTTGGGGTAGAGATGATTCATATCCCCGTTTAGGAAACCAAGGCTCAGACAGGCTAAGGGCCTCGCCCAAGGGCATATCTTGGGAAAGTAACAAGGCTAGAACTTGAATGTAGGACTCCAAAGTCTGTGCTTTTAATGGACAAATTATCAAAAATGAAAGATGACCTTCAGGGCAAGGGTCAGCCCAAGTCAAAGACGGGTAATCAAGGTGAAGAGACACCAGGGTCTCCGGGGATGTTCCTGAGGCCACAGGAGAAAGAGGAGACGGTTAAAGAGGGTGGGGGGAAGAGTGGAAAGAACCAGGAACCACGGACAAAAGGTTCGGCCACAAGAAGGTCATGACCAAGGCGGTGCAGTGACATGCCCCTGCCCCGCCCACTCAGACAGTCTAGCTCATTGTTGGTGGTTGTCCTGATTTTTTCAAAGAAAGCCAGAAATCTGGATTGTTATGTAAAAATCTCCCCATTAAGAAATGTTGGCAACTAATCCATGATGTTTTCAGCCCTTCTGCGCGGCACAAAACATGTCCGTGGTCTGGCTTTGCTGCGCAGGCCTCCAGCTGGGAGATGGCCTTGAGGTCTTTCATTCCCCCAACATTTTCCAAATGACAAAGTCCCTGCTCAGGAACTCTGATAGGATCTAGTCCTGGGAGGGGCAGGGAGGGGTCACTCTCTCTGCCTTAGAGATAGGACCTCGAGCTCAGGGAGGCCACGTCAGTGTCACACCCCTAGCAGGTGGCTGGGCTGGAGCCGCCCCACGCCCGCCTAGGTGTCCTGGTCGGTGCATCCACCAGGGGGCGTGGCAGGAGGCTCAGGGAGGGCAGGGCGCCAGGGAACGCAGCAGAAGGCACGTGGGTTCCAGGGCAGCAGCTTTCCGGCAGGCCACTCAGCGTCAGGGGTTACCTTCTGGCAGACAGGCTTCCTCTCCCTCCTCCCCATAGCCGGGCAGGGGCCTGGAGGGGCTGTCCCTAGGGGCTGGACTGAGGGGTCATCAGGGTGTCACTGGGTACCGAAACACCATCCCCACTAAAAACTCTAAGATCCAGACAAGCGACTTCATCTCTTTTTGCATCTCAGCGTTCCTGTCTGTGAAGTAGTACAGGCACTTCTACCCTGAATTACGGTGCAGAGATCTAATGAAAAGAGTTTACATAGAGACCCAAGAAGCAGGGTGTGGCAGCCCACCGTGTCTGTAGACGAAGGGTTCTTTATCTGCCTGCCCATGGGAATCACAGAGGAGGTTTTAAAAATGCAGATGCACAGGCCCCAGGGTTGAGAACCACTCTCTACGTTTGAATTCTTTCTTCTCCTTCCCTCCATCCCTCCCTCCCGATCTCTCTCCCTCCCCCCTTCCTCTAGTTCACTAGATAAACTAGATAGGGCCCTTCCCTGTCCCAGAAAATCTAATCACCTGAGCTGGTTAGTGTCAAACTCCTCCCCTACAGTAAGAACTTCCAGCAAGGACTCAGATGCACTCAGGGTTTCTGGGCCTGCCCATATTACCAGTCATGGAGCTCCCACCAGGGCAAAAAACACCAGAAAAGACAACGGGACTTACCTGGGGCTTACCTGGGGCACAGAGTAGGCATCTAGCTGGGAAGATGTCCAGTGAGCTGCGTGGGTATCACTAAAGTCACCCCCTTTCCCTCTGCTTCTCTCCAACCTGTGTGCAGATCCCTGAGCCAGAGCTGCCCCCCAGCCCCACTGTCCCTGAAGTCACCACGCCAGAGCCGGGCATCTACCACGGCATCTGTGAGTACCCTCTCTGGGGGCAGTGTCAGGGGAAGGAGGACCTTCACGGGTCGGGGGTGGGGAGGGAGTCATGGCCACTTGGGGCAGGGTTTCCCGGGACAGTTGGGCAGGTTGTACCTTGGCACAGAGACACCAGGCCCTGGGATAAGTCAGGGCTGAAACCAGCCTGCACTGGCGACACTGGCCCGGGCAGGGCTGCATCCCTTCAGAGGAGGGGTCCTCCTGGCAGTGTGCCCTCCCAGAGGGGCACTTCTGCATTTCACACGCAGACGTCTTACGTGTTAGCTGCAGCCCTGACCCAGGAGGCGGCAGTTAGAGCCCAGAAGTTATAGAGCAAGAAGACATAAGAGCCAGAGAGACCTGGGCATCTGTCAGTCAGGGGTTTGAGTTGCCCCTTCAAACTGGACCACAGAGCAGGTGCTGCGGCAGAGAAAGTCTGCATCTTCCTGGCGCTAGGTGGGGTGGGGCAGCAGGAGTACCAGCCCAGGTGCCAGGTCTTCTGAGAAGTCAGAAATCTGGATTTTTACATGAAATCTCCAGATTTTTCAATGTTGGTGACTAATTTTACAGTATTTTAAAACGCCCTATGAGCCAAACAAAACACGTGTGTTCGGCCAGCCGGCTGCTGGTTGGTGGCCTCTGAGCAGATCCCGTCTGGGTTTCGCTGTCTGTTCTTCTGTCTCCTCTGCCTGTGTGCCCTTCCAGCCAGTTCCTCTCGCACTCCGCGTACTTCCCACCAGCACCTCTGCCTGCATCCCAGGGACCCCTCAGGCCCAGCGTAGCGCTGTGAGCTCTCCCACCGGTTCCCTGTTCACAGGGCTCTGCGGGCTTGCTCGCTGCGGCCTTCCCTCCTGCTCTTTCTTTTTTTTTTAATTTCTAAATTTTAAAATTTTTGGCTGCGTTGGGTCTTCTTTGCTGTGTGCAGGCTTTCTCTAGTTGCAGCGAGCAGGGGCTACTCTTCGTTGCGGTGCGCGGGCTTCTTACTGCGGTGGCTTCTCTTGTTGCGGAGCACGTGCTCTAGGCACGCGGGCTTCAGTAGTTGTGGCGCACGGGCTTAGTTGCTCCGCGGCATGTGGGATCTTCCCGGACCAGGGCTCGAACCCGTGTCCCCTGCATTGTCAGGCGGATTCTTAACCACTGCGCCACCAGGGAAGTCCCCCTCCTGCTCTTTCTTGCCCCCTTGTGCCTGTCATCTGCCTCCAGTTATCTTCTGAAAAGAAGAGACGTGCCATTGTCACGCCCCCTCCCCACATCCCCACCGTCATCTCCAGAACGAAGGCGAAGCCGGAATGTGTCAGAGTTTAGCCCCCTCCTTGCTCCGCTCCTCCCCGCCCCGGCCTCCCCCTGCGGGCTTCTGTTCCCTCGCTCTCCATCCCTGCCCATTGAAAGGATATCGACTGTCGATTGGGTTCCCAAGAAGCAGCCTCTGAGATGGAGTTGACTGGGGCATGCTCTTGGGGGAGGGCAGGAAGCAGGGCTGGGCAGAGGGAGAACTGGGCCGCGGGGCAGGCACACCAAGGCCTCTGCCAGCTCCACAGGGAGCTGCAAAGTCCCCTGAAAGTTGTCCCTGAGTTGAGTAAGGGGGCTGGGCCTTTACACTCCTGTGTTAACATGTCACTGGATATGGGCTGGGGAGGGGCAAAGCCAAGGTTAGTCACAAGTGGGGGGACTCAGCTGTGAGCTGTCAGCCGTCAGCACTCCCAGCCACTGGAGGGATGAGCCCTTCAGCCCTGGGGATGGGAGGTGGGATCTGGGCGGTGCCCCACACTGTCCTCCACTCCGCCTTCTTAAGGCCTTGCTGTAATCCCATCCCATCCCCAGAAGCCTTCCCCACGGTGCCCACTGAGAATTCAGCTCTCCCTCCCTCACTCCACGAGGACAAATTATCTCTTCGAAAAGACGAAGTCTTCCTTTGAATCTCACAGCCCCTTACTTTCCAGAACTCTCTCTCAATTACTTTGGGACTTTGGGACAACCGAGTAATTTAAAAGCCAACCTAATGTAGTCAAGAGCCTGGTTTGAGGCTTGGTTGTGTATCCCATTCAGGCACTGTGCTGGGGCTTTCCCTCCCTTATCTCACTCACAGCTCTTATTCTCCCCATTTTTCAGATTAGATTAGGAAACTGAGGCTCCGAGAAATTGAGAAAGCCACCCAAAGTCACACAGCTAGTACAAGGCCAAGAACGGGACCAAGCATATCTGAATTCAAAGCCCAGGTCCTCACCACTCAACACACTCCCTGAGAGGCTGCCTGACCTCAGAGGTCTTTGGGAAGAGTCAGCATCCCCACAGAGCTGTAAGGTCCTGGAAGACAGCAGTCATTTCTTGTTCAGTCTGGACTCCCCTAGGTTGGTCAGGATCCTGGGGGGCGGGGTCCGGGGGGGGGAACAATGGAACTTGAATTCCAATTGAGTTAAGCAAAAAAGAGAATTCCTTAGTTTATGCAACTGAAAAGATCAGGCGTTGCTAGTTTCCCGTACTGCTGGATCCAGGTGTGAAAATGACGTCATCAAGCCTTGGCATCTCCTTGCACCTCTCTGCCCTGTTTCTCACTCTCTTGTCCGTCTCCCATTCAGACTCTGTCCACATGGGAGCTCCTAGAAGCTCTACCTGGTAATCCCAGGTAAAAGAACTTCTGTTTCCCAATAAGTCCAACAGTTGTCCCAGAATTGTCTCCTCACCTGGCTCGGGTCACGTGCCCATCCTTAACTAATAATCACCATGACTCACCTTGGCGGGGAGGGAGGGGGGTTGTGATGGAAAACACAGATTGGACCGGCCTGGGTCAGAAGCCCATCTTTGGAGCCAAGGGTGAGGAGTCAGCCTCCCATACAGTGCTTCAGAGGAGGTTAGAGTGCCATAACCAGAGGAAGGGAGGGAGGGAGGAAGGAAGGAAGGAAGGAAGGAAAGAAGGAAGGCCAGAAGCAGCCAGTGTCCTCTTCATCTGATGATTTCCCCAAAGATGCTGCATCTGATGATTTCCCCAAAGATGCTGTCTGTAAATGTCTGTCCCACTGAACCGGCTTCTGACCTTTCTCAGAAATGTTATTTCAGTGCCTTTGGGAGTTTTGCCCTGGAGTAGCGCTCCCAGACCTTCTTGCTGCAAGGAAAGTGTAATTTCTCTGCGTCTCTACTCAGCAGGAAGGCAGAAGAACCTCCTGATCAAGGACCCTCTGCCCGTTTTGAGGCCTGTGATTTCCGAATCTCTCTTCTCTGAACCTTTGGCTTTTTCCTCATTGTATCCCAAATCCTAACCCTACTTTCCCAGCCTGTGCAAATGAAGAGAGCTTTGATAAAGTGACCCAGAGAGGATGCGTTGGGGTTGGTGAATACAGCCAATCCTATTAATGTTTTGAACGGGGATATATAACTTGCTAATTTGCAGATGACACTAATTTTGGAAGTTTTGCAAATATCAGCGGTGATGAATAGGAAAGGAGCTGAGAGAGTTGAAACATGGGAGAGAAATAACAAAATTAATTTCCATTTATATAAATACTAATTGATACACCAGAGGAAAATGAATATGGAACACAGATATCAGCTCAAAAAGGAGAGCCATCACTTTCAGAGCAGACTCGATTAGATGGCATCATAGTGCATCTTGCCAGGCAGACAAAGGGGTGGCAGGCTTGGGAGCGTCTGGGGTGCTGCCTCTTGTTTCGAGGGGGAGGTGGCATTTCTCCCTCACAGGGATCCCCCTGATCTAAATCCACTCCCACCTCCACCTCCAGGCCTTCTCCATCTCAGGAATGGTACCCACAGCTACTCTGTCCCTTGGGTCAGAAACATTTTCTCTCTTCGTTAATTCCATACAGGCCATTGAGAGCCCTGGCAAGGCTGTCTCCAAAACAGGTCCTGAACCTGCCCACTTTGCCCCCGTTTTCACCACTACCGCCTTTGTCCCGGCCACAGGTATCCCAATTGCCTCCTGCCTGGCCTCCCTATGGAGTCCAACCCCAGTGCGCTTTCCAAGACACAGGTCCGATCATGTCACTTCTCGGCTTCCACATCTAAGCCTCCCTGGCTGCCCACTGCAGAGAAGAAAGTCCAGACTTGTGACGTGATCTGGCCTCCACCTAACCTTCTGACCTCGTTTTCCTCCACCTTCTACCTCAGTCACTTGGTTCCAACCACAGATCAAATATGTTCCCATCCCAGGGCCTTTGCCCTTCCTGCCCTCTCAGCCTAGAATGTTCTTCCAGAAATGCTACAGAATGGCGGCCTCCTTCTTATCACCCAGCTCTCAGCTCAAATGTCACCTCCTCAGAAAGGCCCTCCGTGGCCAGCCCTATTCCTGCTTAGTTAGTCCCTGTCTTATCTCTTTCATTTTTTTCATGGTATTCATCACTCTATGGAACTATCAGATTATTTTTTTGGTGTGTGTTCATTGTCTGTCTTCACTGCAGTGGAAGCTCCTAGAGAGATTTTGCTATGTATTTACCCCTGAATCTCCAGTGCCAAGAACAGGGCTTGGTACCATAGTAGCAATATGTTTACCGTTGACTGTGATTTTGGTGAAACTCAAATGATTGTATTTTGATTCATTTACCTACACGTATCTACTAAACACATACTCTTCAATCAATCATTTATTTTTTTAAAAAAAGCCTTAATGGACCATCTGCTTTCAGGCACTATTCTAGGCTCTGGAGATAACAGCGAACACAGCTAACAGCGAACACAGCTAACAGAGCCCCTGCCCTCAGGGAACTTCCATCTTAGTGGGAAAGACTGATGAAAACAAATAAGCAAATCAATGTAGAACATCTTGTCAGGTGACAAAAAATAAAGCAGCGGAAGGGTTTTGAGAGTGATGGGAGAGGGTGCTATTTGAGTTCAGGTGGCTGGCAGGGCCTCTCTGAGGAGATGACAATTGAACATAGACTCGTCATGAGAAGGAATGCATCAGTTAGCTTCTGCTGTGAAACAAACCAACCCCAAATTTAGCAGCTTAATATAACCACCATTAATTGTGGTTTATCATAATTCAGTGGCTTGGCTGGGCATTCCTTTGCATCTGAGCCGGGTTGGCCTCTGCTGGCCCTGCTCATGTGTCTAGTCAGCTGGCAGATGGGCTGGCAGCTGAATGACCTAGGATGTCTTCACCCACATGGCCTGCAATTGGGAGGCTAGCCTGTCTCCTTCACATGGCAAGACTCCAGGTGTGGAAAGAGAGGCCAAACCCCTGTATACGTGCGCTTTACAGCCTCTGCGTGCTTCACTTTTGCTTCTGTCCCATTGGCCAAAGCAAATCACATGGCCCAGATTCAGGAAGTGAAGAAATAGACTCCACTTCTGGATGGGAGAAGCGGCAAAATCACATTGCAAAGAGGCAAGGACTCGGTGGGAGGAACTTGTGGCCATTTTGCAGGCTTCTGGTGCTGTGAGAAGCTATGATGTGCCCAGGACCACGCTGGTCACACATCTGTTTCATGTGCCCCCAAGATTCTCAGAGTTACCTTGGCACCATGGAGGGCAGAGGGGAGGGATCTGAGACCAAGTTACAAAATGTATGTTGGAAACGACAGGGGTGTAGGAGAGGAAGCCGCGCTCCAGGGAGGTCACGTGGCTTGGCCTTCCTTCCAGCCGCAAGGACGTCTGCAACCTCCCTGAGCTGAAATGGGTGGAGCTGCGTGAATCCAGGCTTCCTTCCTCCAGTGCTACGGTGCTGGCATTCTGTGAAAGTGGCAACGAGTGTGACTCTTTGGAACACAGCCACCCAAAAGAGTGCTAAAGTAGGCCCCCAGTTCTCCAAGGGTAGAAGAGTTCATGGGGCTTGGTCCTGGTCCTGCTGTAACGGGAGACCATTCAGGAAAGAGAAACTCCAGCCAGATATTGGATAGATTCATCGGCTTTGCACTTTCTGGGCAAATGAATGACTCACCTGGGCAGTTTTGCCCAGAAGTTCACTCCCAAATGCTCCCTGATGGAGAAGGGGTGGAACAAGGGCAAGAGCATGGGAGTGTCACCATGGGTCACTTCCTTTACCTTGAATCCTTTACCTTGAATCCTCATGGTAGCAGCCAATTTGCATAAAATGTCCATTTCCGACGCTGTGGCTCACTGCTGCAGCCTCCTCTATTTAGTTACTTGTTTAATCATTCCATCTGTACTGAGCTCCTACTGTGTGGCAGGTACTGTGCCAAGCTCTGGGGGCACAGTGAGCTAGCAAAACAGATGGGATTTCTGCCCTCAGGGCAGATGGGTATTTACCAAACGATCACAAGATCACAGTGGTGACCAGAGCATGTAAGGGGAAGTTCACAGTGACATGGCAGGCTGTGAGTGGAGGCTTGATGTGGTCAAAGAAGTTGGGAGGGCTTCCCTGAGGAAGTAGCTGGGGTCTGAAGGATGAGCACAAGTTAGCCTAGGCCGTGTGAGTTCAGGAGGGAGAGAACAGCATGTGCAAAGGCCCTGTGGTGGGAGAGGGGAATGTGAATATTGAAGGATTGAAAGACAGTCTGAGTGGAGCAAGGGATTTTGGGTGCAAGATGAGGTTAGAGAAGTAGGCAGAAGGCAGATGACGAAGCCTGCTGGCCAAGCAGCATGGGAAGCCACGCTAAGGTGTTAAGCATGGGGTGGGCAACGTGATTGATAAGTGGAGAAAAGACTCAGGGCTGTGTGCAAGTTTAAACCACACCGGCGCACTCATCCTGCAGACATTTCCTGAGCATCAGTGGTGACCCAGGCCCAAGGGCCACCGAGAGGAAAGGTGCAGAGCCCACTCTGAAGGCCCTCTCATTAAAGTCTGGGCTTTCCAGTTGGTAGAATGCAGAGGCTGAAGATCACTCCTCTTCCTCTCTCCATCTTGGGTACCTCCTCTGGAACCTCTGATGTTCACGGGACACTTTTCTTCCTGCTGCAGGCCTCCAGCTGAATTTCACCGCCTCCTGGGGAGACCTGCATTACCTGGGGCTCACAGGCCTGGAAGTGGTGGGCAAGGACGGCCAGGCACTGCCCATCAACCTGCACCAGATCTCTGCCTCCCCCAGAGACTTAAATGACCTTCCTGAGTACACCAACGACTCTCGGACCCTGGACAAGTGAGTGTCTGTAAGAAGCACAAAGCTCATGACAGCAGGGGTTCGGGGACCTGATCTGTATCGTAGGTTTCAGACTCAACCATCAGCCGGCATCTCCTATTCCACCTTCTCCCAGCCACCCCGTGAGGTCTGGGGTCTGCCCATTTTATACTCAAGGGAAACTGAGGCCCAGGAAAGGGCCACACAACTGCAAGAGGTAGGCAGGATTGGAAGCCAGGCTCTCCTGCTTCCAGACCCAGGTGTGCTTTGTGTTTTCTTCACGGTGCTTAGCATGGGCCTCGCACATGGTGGCTGCTTGGTAAGCCTTTAGCTCGGTGTTTAGGCGTGAGGGACCCCACCTCTCGGGGGCTGAAAGCTTTCCCCTCCCCGAGGTCAGAGGTGATGGCTGAGGAAGTCTCCACAGGTGGCTACAGCTGCACTTTCCTCTGCATTTGTCAGACTCATAAGCCCAGGTTGGGTCAAGTCAATAAGAGAACACAAGCCTGAATATAGCATTGATCCACGGGGCCCCAGAACCTGCAGACTGGCACTCGGCCCCCCTGAATCAGGACAGCTGGTGCAAACAAGAAGAGTCTAGGGGAGTCAGAGGGATGAGAGTTCAAATCCTGTCTCTGACCCTTACCAGCTAGTTTCTTAACCTCTCCAATAATAATAGACATGATAATAATAATAATAACGGAAATTATAACTGCCATTTTTTGAGCATTTATTAATGCCAGACACTGGACCATGCTAAGCAGGTTGCAGATATTCGTTCATTTAAACCTCAAACAGCCCAAAGAGGCCCCCACTCTACAGATGAAGAAACTGAGGTACAGAGAGGTTAAAATTGTCACCCACACTAGTTGAGCGGCAGAGTCATGATTTGAACACGGGTCCATGGGAGACCAACACCCATACATTTAACCACTAAGTTATGCCTCAGTTTCCTTATCAGTAGAATGGGGACAATAATTCCCATGTCTGGAGGGCGGGAGGGGGATTGCCACATCACAGCTGCGCCCCTCCCTGGCCCAGAGCATGTGCGGGGTCCATGGTGGGCTCCTACCTGCTTTCCTCTAAGGTGCCCCTTAGCCGCGGCCCTCACAGCCTGCTGTCATTGCCTGCTCGCGGGCCATCTTGGCGAGTCACACTCCTGCACACTGTGGTCCCCGCTGCCGATTGGAAAGGTGATCAGCTCATGGCTGGCCCTGCTTGTTCATCCGCACCCACCCTCTACCCAGATTGTGTTGCAGCAAATCCCAGGTCTGATAGTATTTCATCTCTACATATTTCAGTATGTAGCTCTAAACAATAAGGACTTAAACATAATCTGAGTACCATTATTCCACCTAAATAACTAACAGTCATTTCTTAAATTACTAGATATCCAGCATGTTTCTATTTCCCTGACCATCTTTTTCCCCCTTTTATAACAGTTTGTTCCTTGAATTGACATCCAGGTAAGGTCCATACATTGTGATTGGTCGTTATGCCTCGTTTTAAAAAAATTTGGGGGGAATTCCCTGGCAGTCCAGTGGTTAGGACTCCACAATTCCACTGCAGAGGGCCCGGGTTCGATCCCTAGTCGGGGAACTGGGATCCCGCAAACCGAGTGGCGCGGCCAAAAAATAATTTTTTTTTTTTAATTTTAAAATTTTATTTATTTATTTTAAAAAAATTTTTTATTGAAATATAGTTGATTTACAATGTTGTGTTAGTTTAGGGTAAGCAGCAAAGTGATTCAGATATATATATCTATATATTCATGTTCCTTTTTTAGATTCTTTTCCATTACAGGTTATTACAAAATATTGAGTAGAGTTCCCTGTGCTACACAGTGGGTCCTTGTTGGTTGTCTATTTTATATATAGTAGTGTGTACATTTTAATCCCAAACTCCTAATTTATCCCTCCCCCACCTCTTTCCACTTTGGTAACCGTAAGTTTGTTTTCTATGACTGTGAGTCTATTTCTGTTTTGTAAGTAAGTTCCTTTGTAGGTTGATATGTCTCTTAAGCCTCTCATAATCTCTAGGTTCCCTTCCATCTTTCTTCTTTTTTTCCTTATACATTATCTGTTGAAGAAACCAGGGTTTTTGCCCTGTTGAGTCTGGATTTTACTGGCTGCATCGCTATGGGATCGTTTAGCCTGTTCTTCAGGCCCCTGTATTTCTTGTAAATTGTTCACCAGATCTAGAGGCCTGATCAGATTGAGGTTTGACCGTTAGGGCAAGACATAACCATCAGGGCGTGGATGTCACTGTGTATTCCCTTCAGGACTCATGGAATATCTGGTTGTCAGGCTTTCTGTGATGTTGGCAGCCAATACGTAGTGGTTAGATCTATTACTCTATTAGGGGTTGTGAAACAGTGATACACTGATCCTATCATTCTTTTTTTTGTCAATAAAGGGGAAATTTCCCTCAATTATTTGGTTACTTTGAGGTACGATTCAAACAGGAAAGACAACCTAAATGTTTGATTCTTTCCCTTTATTTTTCAGTTTTCAAAAGAGCAAATTGTTTCTCTAGCATCCTTTAAAACATTTGTTTGCTTTTGACTACCATAAACTCATGGATTTAAACCTACTGTGTTTGAAGGGTTTCAATCTATTACGGTTTTTATCCAATTGATGCTCAAATTGATCCCTCTTTGGACATTGGGACCTCCCAAATCCTTTTGTAAAATAGTAGTCTCTGATAGCTGCCTTGCTTTCTGATGTGACAAGGTAGTCCAGGTTCCTCTTTTATGTGTATTGTCCCAGGCATGGAATCAGCTATTTCTCCAAGAAGCCCAGGTTCCTTCTAGTGGGAAATGGTATTTAGAGACCATAATCTAGCCTCTAGGGATGCTCATTGCTTCTGGGTCAATCCTTGTTTCTAGGCTTTTTTTGTGGACAGAGCTAGGAAGTATCATTTAGATATTCTTGAGGGTGTCTATAGGGACCTCTCTTCACTGTCAGCTATAAACGCTTCATCGGTTCTCTCCACTCTCAGAATTGGGCAGTAGTTTTGCTTTGGAGGTGGCACCATATCTAGGACAGAGAGGTAATTGCTTTGGGGAGGAAACAGAAGGTTCTCTAGCTTTAGACCTCAGTCAGCTTAATTCCACAAACACCCCAGGGTTAAATTGCTGAATTTCCTCAGTTTTAAGATGCCAGCAATTGTAAGACACAGCATCCATCAATTTAATAACAGCCTTTTAGAGAAAAAAAGAAACATTACCTCCTTGGATGAACACTTCGATTGTAAGATTTATTCCAAGTCCAAAACTTCAAAATGTAAGAGGAAAAACATAAAGTTTATTTTAAAATCTAGGAAACGTGGGGCCTTCCCTGGCAGTCCAGTGGTTAAGAATCCGTGCTCCCAATGCAGGGGGCATGGATTCGATCCCTGGTCTGGAAACTAAGATCCCACGTGCTGCGCCACCAAAATAAATCAATAGAATGTTTAAAAAAAAAAAAATTTAGGAAGTGTGGCAGCAGCCTGTGTCCCTCCCAGGGCAGCAGCTTCAAAGCCACCAGGAAAATGGGAGGGTGAGGGGAGGGGGTCGCCCAAGAGGCTGAGAGTTGGGCCCCTATCTCCAGGGCCAGGCCTCTCAGTGGTAGTGAGATCAGGGCTGGGGTCTGGGCTGAGGTGTGCTGGGCAGAGTTGGGAAGGATGAGGCAGGATGTCTCAAGCAGGAGAACCAGAAACTGGCCAGGATGGGACTGCAGTGTGGTGACAAGCTCTTTTAGAACATGAGGGTGCTGGGGGCCCCCTCCCAGCGGTGGCGGGCTGCCCTGGGAGACCCAGGCTGGGTGACTACAGGCCAGACCATCTCCCCCAGGAGGCACCTGCCCCTTCTTGTACTTGTCCCACGCCAGGAGCTGCCAAGTTCACCCTGGTGCTTTAGTATCTTTCTCCCCCAGCACAAGAAAGAAGGGATAGAATTCTTTCAAAATGTACCATGGAGTCAATACATCACTTTATAGAAATTTGGGAAAATAGAAATAGTCACCCCCCCCCATCCCCTCTGACAGAAATATATCTTTCACTTTTGCATAATCTCTCCTGGCCCTTGTCCTCATTTTACAGCATTAAAATCAGTGCCCCTGCCGTCCCATAGCCTGCCTTTTCCCGTCACTGCGTCATCCTTGTGATTGTCATTTTAACTACCGTACAGATTTACTGAACTTTTCCCTATTTTGAGACCTTTTAGGGTTTGCTTGTTTGTTGCTAATGTAAGTAGTATCTTGGTGCAGATAGCTTTTTGACATGTTGAATAAATTTTTCTTAGGGGGAATAAATTCTAGAAATGGGATCTCTGGGTTAAAGGGTCCTAAAAAATAGCACACACCCCCATCCCCGTTTTAAAAACCTTGATGATTGCTTCACTGTACCTTTAACAGCACAGACTGTTATTTTTCCCCTTGTTTTCCTGTTCTGTCTAACTTCACAGATGAGAGATGGCTCCTCACCGTTGCTTTAATTAGTCTCACCTCCCCTTAATGAGCCGGATCCAGCCAGGCTCGTGCCAGGCAGGGGCTGCCATGGGGAGAGGGGTGGGTGTAGACCCTACACTGTGAGTTCTCCCAGCAGACCGGGCTGCCCCCATCTCTCCGCTCCTTCCCCACTGAGTGCAGGTTAATCGACGGAGCCAACATCACGATGGAGGATGAGCACATGTGGCTGGTCCCCTTCTCGCCGGGGCTGGACCACGTGGTCACGATCCACCTCGACAGAGCCGAAAGCATCGCAGGCCTGCGCTTCTGGAACTACAATAAATCTCCCGAGGACACCTACCGAGGGGTAAGCCGGGCAACAGCAGCCGCGCTCAGTCCACTGTCAGGGAAACAGCGCCTTGATGAATGGCTGGCGTGGCTGCCAGAGAGGAGCATAAATCCTTCGGAACTTTCCAGATGAAGCTGCGGGAGGTTACAGCCAGGGAGAGAGAGCTGCTGCCTTTTCCTTCTTCTGCAAACAGCAAATGCAGGCTAAAGAGGCCAGGGCAGACTCGGAGAACTGCAGCGCCTTGTCTCTTCTGGGGGTTCAGGGGTCCTCAGCAGGCCCAGCCCCCAACTCACAGTGGTCGGTTGCAGCCCTGCTGTTCACTGAGCGCTTTGGGGGCCAGGCCCGGGCTGAGGGCTTCTCACGCCTTTGTCATTTCATTGGACCCGCATCCCAGCCTCTGGGAGGCAGGTGTTATTACCCCCATCTTTCAGGGTATTGAAATCTGAGGTTCAGAGAGGTCCAGTCACTCGTCTCAGGTCACACAGCTAGAGGCCCAGTCCACGTCTGCTGAGCTTGGAGCCTACACTCTTAATTTCCACTCTATGTTCTTCTCCTTCTGGGTGTGAAAAAGCAGGGGCCTCTGTTGGCATGTGGAAAAGAGCATCAGAAGTGCCCCCTTTTCATGGGATTTTCTGACCCGTGTGACCATGAACCATGAGACATTTGTCCCCTCCCACTACATGGAAGTGATGATGACAAGGTCACCTAAAATATAGCAATGCAGTTGGGGCCCTAAATGCACAAGGCTCTGTGTCTGAATCCCCCCTCGGACCCTTACCAGCTGTGTGACCTTTGGCAAGTGGCCCGCCTTCCCTGGACCTCAGTGTCCTCATCTGTAAAAGGAGGAGGAGGAGGAGGATACCTGCCTCTGGCCCACGGAAGTTGACAAAGCCAGGACCCGGCCTGTGAGGGTGCTGTGAGCCCAGGTCTGGGTCCTCAATACGTCCAGGGACTTAAGACTGGTGGTTTATCACAGCGGAGCGAGCAGCCCTCAGCCCGCCCCCGGCGGCTCCTCTGAGCGTGCAGTTTACAAACCCTCCCCAGGCCGCCCTGGTGTCTTTGTAAGCAGGCTCTTGGGTCGAGCGCGAATAAAATGTCAGCTATATTGGCGTTAAAGAAACATTCTTTTGCCTCAACTCGTGCCTCTGGGCCTTTCCCTTCCCTTGAGTGAATCCCTCTTTCCAGTTGAGCTTCCACGACCTGGATTTACCGCCTGGGAACGTTGGACCCAGAGCCCCTGCTTCCCAGGTCGGGCCCCCACCAGCCTTGGTGCCAGTGATGAATGGCCACCATGGGAGGGGGGCTGAGCGCCATCTGAGAGGGCAATCCCAGGGCGCAGAGTAATGGGAACTCTGGCCCCTCCCTCCCCAGGGAAGTGCATCAGATGCCTACCCCACAAGGCACCACTGGGCACCCTGGCTCTGAGCCCCTGGCATGAGGTTAGAGGCAGGCCTGGCACTCCAGGAGGTGGGCTTCACACCCCTCCAGTGTGTCCTTGGGCAAATTGCTTAGCCTCTCTGAACTCTGGTTTCCTTAGCTATAAGATGGAGGTGATAATAAAAGCCCCGTCTGAGGCAATGAACCGGGGTCTGGGGAAGTCACAGATGCTCCCAGTAGGTGGTGGTGGCCCTAGAAGAGGGACAGGGACTTCCTGGACCTCTGCTTTGCTCTGTTGCCAGCTTCACTTCAGGTGGCTGTCTCCTCTGGGCCAACGCTGGCCGCTCTGGGCTTGCATCCTGCATGCTCCAGGTCTAGCAGAGCAAGCCAGCAGAACCCCAAGAGCCACGCTGATTGTCCTGGTCGAGTTCCATCGCCCCGAACCCACCACATGGCCAGTGGGTGACAGTTCTCTGTTTGGCCAGGCCTGAGTCACAGGTCCAGCCCTAGGGCCCAGGCAGGAATTAGGCTTGAGGAAAGCAGAGTGGAGGTGTAGTGACAGCTTTGGGGTCGCCATTTCCAGCCCCTCTACACCTTTTAGGTTTATGCACCCTGTGACTGACTGACTGAGTTACGGGGGCTCCCTAAATGCTGAAGGGTGAAGAGCCCCAGGGTACATTGTTATCCATGAGACCCAGGACAGGGCCCCTTCCTTTCCTCACGGAGAAGCCCTCTGTGTCTCCCGGGGTGAAACACCACCAGTTTGGTCAGCAGCTGGCTGGGCTGCCAACCATGAAGGTGGAGTGAGGCGCCAAGGAGCCCTGATTCCAAAATGTGGAGTCGGAGAGGGTACTGGCTTAGCCCCCTTTCTGCTCACCTACCACCCTCGTTCCCCGGGGGAACAGAGCTGAGCCACCTCAGATCCTGCCATTAGGCTTTGACATTTACTGGCAGATCCTGGCCATCCGGCTGGCAAAATCTGGCCTATAACAGGGGGCCATGGTGGCCCAGATCCAATCAATTCAGCAAATTCATACTGTGTGCCAGGCCTAGAGGCGGATGTAGAGATAATCCAGCTGGGGTCTCTGCCATCAGGGGAGACCCCGAAACCACGGAGGACGCAGCTAGGGAGTACATGCCCTTAAAAGGACAAGCCAAGGGCTGTGAGAAAGAATATCAGGAAGGGGCCCATTTCTGTCGCAGGGGAAGGTGCTAGGAGAGGAGGTGAGGTATGAGCCAGGGTTTGGAGAAGGATCAGTCTAGGCTAACACTGGTGCAGTGTGTATTTTGCGCAAGGCACTGTTCTGTTCTGGAGACTTTATATAAGTCAGCTCCTCGTTGAGCCCATTTAACAGATGAGGAAATTGAGGCAGGGAGGTCAAGTAACTTGCCCAGCTACTCGTGGTGGATCTCAGAGCAGCTGAGTCCATGCCCTTGACCACCATGTCATACCTGCTCAGGCCACTGCAGCCGAGTAGACCGGGGAAGGTCTGCACGTGTCCACCGTGGCTGGGGCCTCACCTGCCTGCTCCCCTGCTATCCGTCCAGCGCCCAGCACAGAGTAGGGATGGCACTGGAAAGGGGACCCCGGCCAAGTGGTTCTGGTCTGGGAGAAAGGCCTGGGGGCTCTGTGAAGGCCCCCAGTCATACATAACAGCTGCCGGCAGCACCAGCCGCGCCAGCGCTCACCGCCCTCCTCACGCTGGCTCCTGCTTTTCAGGCTTGTTATTTCTTTTGTTTGCTAGGCCAAAGTCGTCCACGTCTCCCTGGATGGCCTGTGCGTCTCCCCTCCTGAGGGCTTCCTCATCCGGAAGGGGCCGGGCAACTGCCACTTTGATTTTGCTCAAGAAATCCTCTTTGTGGACTACCTGCAGCCCTGCCCGCTGCCCCCACCAGCCCAGAGGTGAGGGGAGCGGCTCCATGAACGGTCCCCCCCGGCCCAAGGGCGCTGGCTTTGCGTCGTGCTCTGAAACGTGTACCTGAAGGGTTTTGAAATGATGATCAAACACATTGCTTTTCAACTTGGCTGTTTTCTAAAGCTTAGCCAAGCCTCTCTGGAAGCCTGGGGGATGTACCCACCTTGTCTGGGGATGTTTGGGTTTCTCACAGTCTGGAGTGCTTGAGGTTTTAAATGCTTCGTTGTGCTTCCTGCTGGGAAGAGAGGCTCAAGCCTGCCTAGATTCCAGAAATGCCTGCTGGCCAATTCGGGGAAGGGCCTTCCTCCTCTTGTTTCTGTATTCCTGATTTAGAAAGATTCAAAGAGAAAAATAGAGCCTAACATTTCATGGATTCACTGGGATTGCTTGGCCCGTCTCAGCTGCCATTAAGTTCATAACAATTTGTAAATGCCACGTTAAGTTTATTCATTTAAACCCCCTGATGTCCAAGTACCAGAGGCCAAGCTCTCAAAACAAAATGAGTTTCCCTCCACTGTAGCTGGGATCACTCCTTGGGCCAGATACTGGGAAAAATAGTCACTTAATTATAACACTGCCCTTGAAACTGAATAAAACCAGGCCAGGGCTGGAGGGCACTGGCCGTGGACCAGGGAGAGAAGCTCCGCGGGGAGGAGTCTGGAGGAGGAGAGAGGCTCCCTCCCATGTGCCTGCTGTGAGCCAGATGCTTTGTAGTCATCCTTCAGGGAATCCTTCCAACTACCCTTTGAAGCAGGGATTGTTAGGCCCATTTCACAGATGTGGGAACTGAGGCCCAGGCGAGTGAAGCCGCTTGCTCAAGATCATGAAGCAAAGACTTCAGGGCTCTCCCCACCTCCCTGCCTCCTCTCCCTGCCCGCCTCCCATCCCACCCCACACTTCAGCCCATCTGGCTGCTTTCTGGGACAAACATCAACTGTCCAGCCCCGTCCCACCTCAGGGCCTTTGTTCTGGGTGCTCTTCGGCTTGGAAGGCTCAGCTCTGACTCTTCCCATGGCTGCCTCCTCCTTAGCTCAGACATCACTTCCCTGATTACCGCCTGGGGTAGCCTGCCCCCTCCCAGCACTCCACCCCATCGGCCCTTCGTGGGTCTCACTCAGCTCTCAGAACAGTGTGGACTTACCTTGTTCATGAAGGGGCTGAAGTCGGGTGGGGTGATTAAGAGTGTGGACCCTGGAACCAGACAACCTCAGGTCACATCCCACTTCTGCCACCGCCCAACTGTGTGACCTTGAGCAAGTGACTTCACTTCCCTGTGCTCCACTTTCCTCACCCACAACCCAGGGATGTGACAGTACCCACCTCCCAGGGTTGTTTTGAGGAATGCGAGTCAAACCCGAGGTGACGAGCCTCCCCCAGTAGATGGGAACTCCAGAAGCTTGTCTGTCCTTCCCCCACTGCCTCCCCGGGGGATCACTGACCAGCGACTCGGGCCACTGCAATTCTCTGCTTCCTGGTGCTGTTCTGTGTTTTTTCAGACTGGACACAACGAGCCTGGAGCGGGCGAGCATGGACTATGAGGCGCCCCTGATGCCCTGTGGCTGTATCCTCCCTCCTCCACCCGCCTCGCATCCCAGGCACTGGCTCTATGCCCAGAGCCCAGGGAGAGGGCGAGGCCCTTGTGGCCTCCTCACGGGCCCTGAGGTGGGGTCTGGGCCTCAGCTGCTGCCCTGGGGTTTCAGCCAGACCACAGCCAAGGCAGCTGGAGCCCATGCAGGGAAACTAAGGGGAGGATGGGAGAGCTCCCGGGTCCTTGGGAACACTGGGTGCTGCTGGGACCGAGGAGTTCCAGGCCCCGCCCCCCTGGTGGGCTGAGGTTCAGGAGGCAGCACCAAGGACTGTAGCTGGGGGGGGGCCAGAGAAGCTGGAACCGACCCCGGGACTGGGCTGGGGGCTCTCCTTGGAACCAGGCAGGGAGGAGGTGAAGAGAGAAGGAATCATAGCTCAAATGTGCTGGACCCTTTCTGCCACCCAGCACTGTTTGCAGTAGGTCGCCTGTATGAACCTCCTGTGTTAGCCCCGTGAGGTGGGTACTGCATCCCCATTTCACAGCTGAGAAAACTGAGGCACAGAGAGGTTAACTAACTTGCCAGGCCACCTAGCCGGGAAGGGGTAGGACCAGGTTAGTGAACACAGACAGCCTGGCTCTCTCACTAGCCTGTTCTCCCTCCGGCTTTATCGCCTGGGGACCACCCTACCACTTCTCAGGCTTCCCGGCCTGCCTGCTCCTGGGGATGCTGGGAGCCAGTGGGGGACAGAGCTGAGGAAGGGCTGGATGCTCGGTTGTCTGTGTGAGGCGCAGTCAGCAATGCGGGAGTTGGGGGGGGTCACCCTGCCAGGGCCCATCCCCCCAATGCTGTGATGCTCCCGCGTCCCCCGTCCCCGTTCACGCCCTGCACACTTGAAACGGGTGGAGCAGGGAACAGGCACTCTGTTCGTGTCATTTTACAGCCAGGGAAACTGAGGCAGGAGGTAGTTTGAGGCCTGGTCACTGTTCAGCTCTAAATACTGAGTTTGTGACAGATGCGTCCCCATCCTGCCAGCTCCCTGGAGTGCACCCTCCCCGCCTGTCCTCCTACCTCCTGGGGCCTGGAGAAAGCTTCTGAATTCTTAAAACACACATACACACATTCATACACAGTTTAAATTAAAGAAAATTTCATGCCACATACATTTTGATTGACTTCAGTCTCAAAGGAAAAAGAAATCATTTTTTTCTCTCGTTCATCTCTATAAACATATATATATATAAATACATATCCCTTTTATCTTTGTAATTGTTTTCCTCTGTTCTCCAGAAAATTAAGCCTGTTTTTCCTTAATAACATGCTCCAGTCATTTTCCAGTTTCAGCTCCTGACCAGCTGGGGTGACCCCTATTACATCGGTCTTACCAGCCTGGAGCTGTATGACGAACGGGGAGAAAAAATCCCTCTGTCGGAAAACAGTATCCTTTCTAGGCAGAAGGGGGGCTCCACCCAGACTGCAGGGAGCATGGGAGGGTCGGGGGAAGAAGCAGAATCCTCGAATGTAGAGAGAAATGTCCCTTTAGGAACCAGACCTGGAAATTAAAAATGCCACTGGGCTCTGCTTACAGTCAGATGTGACCCTTGCAAAGCAGAGAGAAGCTCCCAGGCACACCTGCCAAGACATCCATAAAACAAAGAGTCCTGTGGTCCAGGAATTTGGGAGAGGCTACCAACTGCAGCCCCCTCTTGGAGAAGCACAGACACTTTGGAGTTGTAAAGGCTCTGACAAGGCCTGTAGGGAGAAACCTGTTCTATTGTGTTCAACCCAGTGTGTCCTGAATTTATTGACCATGGAGCCCTTTGCTCACAGAATGCCGACACCAGAATTAGCAAACTGTTAGCCCAGTGAGTTTTTAAATGTTTTGAGTTAGTCGCTAATATTTTTTAAAAATCAGGAGGTTTCAGATGACAACCCAAACTTCAGCTTCTCTTGAGAAGTTGGCAGTGCGAGGCCACAGTCCTGCATAGTGACGATGGCTGGACCTGAGTGTCTGCTGCCCTTTCTCCCCAAGCGCATCCACCTGCTTGATCCCAGTCCTCTACCTCCACTGATACTTCCCAGGCCCCAGAAACATAGTGTTAATATTCACCAAGGGCTCACTCGGTGCCAGGGCTTGTCCCATGTACCTCATTTGCCCTCACAACAATCTTGTGAAGTGAGGCACAGAGAGGTTGAGTAACTTACCCAAGGTCACACAGCCAGTGAGCTGGGAGTCTGGCTCCAAAGACCATGCTCTTGACCACTGAGCTGTCCTGCTTCCCTTTGATATAACCTGCCTGACCCCTCTGGGCTCTTGATCTGTGATCCCTGGCGCACCAGTTAGGGAACTACCAGAGCAGGTCAAACCCGAAAGCCTCCCTTGCATCTCTTTGGGGTCCCTGGGTTCTGATTGGATCCTTTTCTGCTTTGCCCTGGTGGCATGGCACCATGCTCCTCACCTGGGATAAGTGATTCTTGGTGGTTTTGATCGTTATTCGTGATTCCTTAGATGTATAAGTCTTCATCAATTCTGGGACATAGAGATGTTTATTCCCATTTTACAGATGAGGAAACAAGCCCAGAGATAGCCCATGACTTGCCCAAGATCTCACAGGTCAGGATGGCAGAGCCAGAGCTGGGACCATGTCCTCTCCGTCCGCATTAATGCCCATCCGTTGAGTAGCAATAGCTGAGTCAGGCTCCGCCCCCCACATCCTCCCAGTCTCGGTAGGGTGGTCACATGCCAAGGCAGAATCCAGCCAGGACCCCGTCCATCCCCTCGCAAAGGAAAACCTTCTCAGAGTCTGCCCTCCACTCTCCAACGAGACAGCAACAGTTTTTCTTCCCGCCTCCAGCACGTCCATGAAACCCATCTTTTTCAGCCTGCTCTCTGCCTGCTTTCCTCCCCTTTCCTTGAAACTGGCCACGCCTCCACCCTCACCCCGATTCCCCTCAGCCTCCTTGCTTTCATTTTCCCCAGAGCATGTCTAATTTGGCTGTCACTTCTCTGGCTGCCCAGAGCAGCAGATGGCGGCTCTGCCCGCCAGGCGCGCCCGCCCTGGCGTCCCCTGAGCCGCGCCGTCAGCGTGATGGAGGCTGGCGGCCGCAAGAGTGGCCCACGGTGCGCGGTGCTGAGCACTCCGCTTTGGGTTATGAGAGCTTAGAGGCGCCCACAGATATCGCCGCCTTCCCCGACAGCGTCAACTCTCTGGAGGGCGTGTGTGGGGACGTCCGGACCCCCGACAAGCTCATCGACCAAGTGAACGACACCAATGACGGCAGACACATGTGGCTGGCTCCCATCCTGCCTGGCCTGGTGGGTTCCGGAGGCTCTCAGCCCTCGGGTGGATGGGGGGGCTTTCTGTCCCTGGCCTCAGTGACACATCTTTCTTCCAGGTTAACCTCGAACAAGTCAAAATGCCCAGGGGCCGCCAGGAAGGCTCGGGTCTTTGCTAACACATCTGACGGGTTGGCTCTTCCTGGCCAGAGTTCTTTCCCTTTGCTCTGAGGGTGCATATTATAAGGGGACACCAGGGAGATGAAGGGCCACATTGGACTCTGAGGCCAGGAGCCCAGTGCAGCGGTCCTGGGGGCTTGGGCA
This sequence comes from Balaenoptera musculus, assembly GCF_009873245.2. Lineage (NCBI taxonomy): Eukaryota > Metazoa > Chordata > Mammalia > Artiodactyla > Balaenopteridae > Balaenoptera > Balaenoptera musculus. Next base: position 70,850,875 of record NC_045799.1, read on the forward strand.
TCTGTCGATCCCTGCAAGACATCCCTCTCTGGTTCTCTTTTCTGCCCCTGCCTCTCTCTGAAGAGTCCACTCTGTCCTCTTCTTCCCAGCCCCAGCCTCTCCACATTCACTGTTTCTGCTCCCTTTTTATGTCGCTGGGCACTTGACCCCAACCTTGCCCTCTCTCTGGCCTCAGACCTGCCTGGTAAGCTCTTCCAACCAACTGACTCAGTCTCCCAGGTCTCAGACTCTGCAGTTGGTCCTGCCTGTCTCTTTGCTCCAAGGCCTGATGGCGAACCTAGGGGTGGGCCTTTGCCCGCCTGGGCCTGGTCGATAGTGGTAGAGAGGGAGGTGAGAGACCAGGAGATGGGACGGGTTGGGTGGCACCCCCTAGCCTCTCAGTCACGGGGCCAGATGCCTGGGTAGATGTGCAGCAGGGGCTGGGCATCTAGTCCTGTGACCACTGGGTGGGAAGATAAGGGGTACATTTTCCTCTCAAAACCCTCACAGGAAGGGGCAGCACCCCTTCAATGGTCCATCAGCCTCCCTTGAGAAGAGGCCAAACCTCTCAGCCCCACCACTGCAAAGGGGAACCACATAGATCTATCAGCCCTCCGACCTGGGGCTGCAAACTGGTGGCCCCCTGGCCAGTCCAGCCTGCTGCCATCTTGATCTTGGCCAGCAGGCATTTGCCAACGTCTTTCACATGAAGGCCTTTGGGTGTAGAGCAGTTTCTCCGTCTCTCCCTCTTCTAGCTGGACTCAAACATTTGTATCCAGTTGAACGCTGTGGGCAACTGAGTTTGAGGACCCTCCTCTAGACCTTTATTATTTCCACGGTACAAGCAGAAGGCAGACCCTTTCCACATCCCCCTACGTCCTCTTGGGGCTGAGACCCAGGGCTGGGACAAAACGAAGTCTGCAGCCTGTGGCCAACACTGAATTCTTACTGCTTTATTCTGTCTTGCAAGGGGCCCCCTAATATTTGCGAGTCTTTGTTGGGGGTGAGGAACTGGTGGAGGCTGTTGGGTCCCACTTTACTAGCTGATCTGCCACAGATTGGGACACCTCCCTCCCCCTCCCCCAGCAGAGGTTCAGAGATCTCCGCTGAAAATCACCCAGCAGTGCCTTCAGGGCCACTCAGCTGTGCTTTTCATTTATGACTTGGAGAAAGGACAAACAGGGGTCAAGGCTATGCTGATTGCTCGGAGGTCGTGCCTCTTGACTCTGGAGCTGGGGACCGTTCCCTTGGCCCCTGGAGCCCCAGACTGTGTTTCTGGACCTGACCTGGAGGGAAGGGAAGGGCGCACCCAGTTCTCCACGGGCATTTGAATGACGGCCATGCCAGGCCCGGAAAACAGGCCTTTCAACAGCCAGCTCAGCGGTTTGTTGCAAACGCAGCCACACGTGACCTGACTCAAGATGGGCTGCAAGGAGAAGAAAGGCGGCGGGAACCCCACGCACAGCGGTCCCGAGCAGCCCAGGCGGCTCACCTGGGCCGGCACTGCCTCGGGCACCCACCGCCCTCGCGCCCCGGCCCACCCAGTGCCTCTGTTCCCAAACATGCCTGTTTTAATTAGTTCTTCTCTCTGACAGGTGAACCGGGTTTATGTGATTTTCGATCGGCCTACCACGGTGTCAATGATCAAACTGTGGAATTACGCGAAAACACCCCATCGAGGGGTGAAGGAGTTTGGCGTAAGTACTTACTGGCTGAGTTTTTGGAGATAATTATGCTCGTTGGTAATTAGGCTGCCGGCAATTATCATTTGTCGCAGTTTGATTTACTTCTCTCGGCCGCAACCTTAGACACAAGTGCCTGGTCCTCAGAGGCAGGGAGATTTGCCATCCAGCCGTGAATTCAAAACCTCCAAGTGATTTGAATCATCACCCCGAAAAAAACAGAGTGGCTTTTCTTTCATCTTTTCTTCTCGAATCCTACTGGTGTAGGGAGCTCTTCCTGCCGGAGGCGACTCTGGGGTAGGGAGAGCTAGGGCCCTGGGGGACCAGAGACCCGAGTTTGCCTCCCAGCCCTGCCACATGGGCGAAAGATTTTAGCCCTTTGAGCCTCAGCTTCCCCATCTGCAATGTGGGGCTAATCCAGGTGCCTTTCCTGGTCGTCCTGAAGATTTGAGGCCGCGCACCCAGTAGGCGAGGCTCTGAGCAGTGATGCACTTTGCCCGAGGTCACACGTGGGAAGGACGAGGGGGATGATGGACCACACGCCACACAGGCCTTCCTCTGTCTGTCCAGCTCCTGGTGGATGACTTGCTCGTGTACAATGGGATCCTGGCCATGGTGGGCCACCTGGTCAGGGGCATCCTGCCCACGTGCGAGCCCACAGTACCCTACCACACCATCCTCTTCACCGAGGACACGGACATCTGTCACCAGGAGAAGCACACCGCCATCAGGTGCGCCCTGAGCCGGCTCCGTGCTCCCCTCCCCTGCCGGCCCTAACGAGGAAGGATGGCAGGGACACGCGGCCTGGAGCCTGATGGAACCTTCTGGCTTTTCCCTCCCCGCAGTAACCAGGTGGAGGATCAGGACGTGCAGATGATGAATGAAAACCAAATCGTTACCAACTCGAAAAGGAAGCAGAATGCAGCTGACCCAGGTCAGTTTCCTTCTCTGCCCAGAGCACCCCTCCCACCCGCCTTCAGGAGTCTGGTGGGAACAGAGAAGGAGCTGGCAGCATCACACACCGTCTCTCGCCCCTGCCAGCCCTCAGACCCCTCTCCTCCACCCAGGAGCCTTCCCCAGGGGGCTGCGGGGGGGCTGATGGGGGCAGAACCCCGGGAGCAATGTGGTGCGCTTCCCAGAAGCCAAGCCTTGCATGTACAGAGGGAAAAGGGCCATGAAGGGCAGAAGCGCTATATTGAAAGGGTTGCCCTGGGCCGCGGGAAACCAGGAGAGGATGCGCAGGGCGAGGGCTTCCCAGAGGAGGGATGCTCGAGCTGGATCCTGAAAGGTGCTCAGGGTCGGTCAGGCAGAGGGAACAGCGTGGCGGAGCCTGCTCCGAGCTCGAGGCTGCTGGGGGCGGAGGCCCGGTCTCCAGGGGCCGTGAATGGCAACCCCAGTCAGCCTGGATTTCACCCCAAGGGTATGGGGCAGCCCTCGAGGATGGTGGCTGGGTGACACTGCTCCCTCTGTGCTCTCCCTCGACAGCCTTACGCCCCAAAACCTGCATCAGCGAGAAGGAGACAGCGAGACGCTGGCGGTGCTGACCGCTGAAGGAGGGGGAGCTGGTCCTCTCAGCCGGGGTGGGGCTCCGTCACCCGGCCCCCACTCAGCACCCATGTCCCCCGCCCTCAGGCCTCTGTGTGGGCCAGCCCAGACCCCGGACCCCAAGAGCTGGAAGGGAGCTGCAGCGTGGAGGGAGCCCGCTGGAGAGAAGGGACTCAAGGGGTGAACGGCCCTGGGAAATACAGGAGTTCTGGGCAGGTGGAAGAAGGGGTGTGGTGTGGCCTTCCACTGTCCCCCGCGGTCCTGGGCCCAGCTGCAGGGAGCCCGGGGTCCCCTGGCTCCGTGGCTCTACCGTGAGATCCAGCAAAGCAGGGCCCGAGTCCGCTGAGGCCTGTCGTGGGATCCGCGGGTTCAGCCTGACTCCAGGCAGGACGGTACCATGGCCAGCTGTGCCAGGGCCTGGAGTATGGCTGAGCGGGCAAAGGAGGCCAGGCGTCAGACACCAACACCGACAGGCGTGGGGTCCTGCCTTCCGAGGCCCCCGCTGAGGGGCCAGCAGCTCCCACCCCCACCACATCCCCGCCTCATCTGGGGGCTGCGGAGCCAGCTGAGCAGGTGGGACTTTCCCCTGGACCCCCCTAGATGTCTAGCCTGGACTGCTACCACCCCTTCACCCATCCTGGGTCCCGCCCAGGCCCAGCTGAGAAGGAGGGATCCCCTGAGGGGAGCTGGTCCTGCAGGGCCTCTGTCCTCTGGTCAAGCCCAAGAAGGGATCTGCCAAGGGCATGTGTCCTGCTGAGCAACGGAGGGAGCTGAACCCACCCGAGGCCTAGAGCCGGCCCCACCCTGGCCTGCGGGGCCTTGTCCCTGAGGAGCTGCCTGGCCCAGATAGGACAGGTGGGCAGCGTCATACCCCAGAGGGCCAGTAGGACCCACCCAGATGCCTTCTGGATGCAGGGCCCGGAGACAGAGGACCGGTGCCACGGCCCCACCCTCGGGCCACGGCCCCACCCTCGGGCCACGGCCCCACCCTCGGGCCCCAGAGGCCCCGCCCCCTTCCGCTGGAACTAGCCTGGAGGGGGCGGGGCCCTCACTCCCCGCCTGTCCCTGCCCTCGGTCTGATCCAGGCTTTTCGCGCTTGCTGTCTCCCTTTCCATCTGTCCTTGACCCCGTGTCCTGGGCATCAGGCAGTGAGGTTCTTGGTGCCGGGGGTCCCCACCCCTGCTCCCTCATCGAGCAGCTTCCCAGCAAGTTGGAAATAGGGTTGCATCCCCAGCTGCGTGAAGCCCAAAACGCATCTATTTCCACCTGTGTAACAAGCTCGGATCAGGGACCTAATTGGTTTCCCAGTGGTGGGTAATTTCTTGTTCCAAATATTAATCCGTTGTTTTCCTGGCGCCCGGCCCAGCCCTGCCGCGTTACTGTACTCAAAGTAGTTCCTATGCAACCAAAAGCCCCAGCAAATACTTTATGAGCTTTGCAGCTTCAGCTGAGCAGCTATGCAAATGAGCTTCTCATTTGGAGCGTGGGGCTGATGTGAAGATAAGGAATTGTTTCTCCCGGAGAAGATCCATCATTTCTGTAGCTTGCTAGCCCCCGGCTGCCCTGCTCACATCCCAGATGTGGCAAGTGCCTCCGGGGCCTCGGGGCTCCCAGGAGACCTGACCAGCTTTTAGTGACAAAAACCAGTGCCGTGGCTTTCAAGGGAGCCCAGCCTTCCATCCCCGCCGAGGCACGTGTACAGGTCAGACGTGTCCGGGAGATTGCACGAACACCGCACACTCTTGCTCCCGGAACCTCAGTTGATGTTTAGAATAATTGTATGTACCATGCAATTTCGGGGGAAAAAAAGCTGTACAGGCATTAACTCTCTATTTTTTTCTCTTGCAAAATCAATAAAAGATGTTGTTAAGAATATGGTCTGATGCACTGGATTTGGGCTCAGACAGAGGGAGCCTGTGCTGCCGCCAAGAACTGAGTCAGAGTCCGCTGGAGGCTGGCTGTTCCCTTTTCCCACCTGCAAATGGGGTCGTGGTCCTGGCCAGGTAATAGAAGCCCGTACATTTATAGTGGTTATTACCTGCCTGGAACTAACTCATTTCATCCGCATGCAGCCCTGTAGGGTAGGTATGATTATGAGCCTCCTTTTACAGACAAGGGAACCAGGGCACAGAGAGGTTGAGTAACTTGCCCAAGACACACAGCTTGGAGAGCTATTAGTCAATACACAAATCCTGAGATAACCAAGGGAGAGCTGAGACGGGGTGAAATTCCCTGGGCCCAGGGGTTTCCCTTCAGCATGTGTGGATTCTGAAAGCCCAGCCCCCAGATGCTGGATTGCTGGCTCCTCCTGCGGTTCCCCACGCCCCTGCATCCTTTAGGGGTGAGCGTTGGCATCTGGATAAAGCAGCCCTTGAGTGGGAAGAAGGTTCAGTTGAAGGGGCCAGGGGTCTAGACTGCAGCTCGGTTGCCAGCAATTGCATTGGCACTAGGTAAGAGGGCCCTCTGGAGACCCCACCTCCCTCCACTGAACCAGCGAGAGGGGAGAGGGCCTCTGTCCTGCCCGAATGCAGGGAAAATGGCAGGGCCTCTAGGGGGCCTGCCCCGGCCCCTGCTCCCCTCTGAGTTCCTGTGAAGACAGAAGGGCCCTGCTCTGCCAGCCACCCTGGTGCTGCCAGGGCTTGTGTCTCTGCGCCAGCCCTGGAGACCCTAAACGCAGGCCAGCCCTTCCCGCATTCCAGCTGTGGGCTGTGAGGCCGGCTGGGCATCCCAACTTCTAAGCCTCTCCTGCCACCAGCCAGGGCCCTGGGCCTGGGTCCCTGTTGCTCAGGAGCCAGGCAAGCAACGTCGGGGAGCAAAGCTGGCCTTCAAGGACCTGGTCAACAGGGCAGCACGGGCCCCTTCTAGGGGGCAGCTGCAGCTCAGCACCCAGGGGCCCGAAAGGCCAGATCTTCAGGGGTTTTAAGGGAAGCCAGGAATCCAGGTGTTTTAATTATTTTTAATCTGAAATCTGACTTTTAAATGTTGCCTCTAAATTGTTGTTTAAGTTAAGTAAACATTGAGTGAGCCAAATAAATCCGGTTACAAGTCCTGTGAAGCCGACCGTCCACCCCGGCTCCCACCCCAGCTCAGCCTGAACATCAGCCCCCCTCCCTTCCTGGCCCCCGGGAGGTTTCAGTCCCTGATCCCTGGTTCCATGAGTGCCCAGGGCTGGTTCCACCCCCTCAGCCCTTCTTGCCTCTCCAGGGAGGTAAAGGGAGGGAGGGGATTATTCCTGAGACCTCAGCCCCGCCCCTCAATCCCCAGGGGCAGAAAGGCAGGGGTCAGTGGGGTAACCTATGCCAACTGGAGCTGCAGTCCCCAGCCCCAGCCCTCCTGGAGAACAGAGGCCTCCCTCTCTCTCCACATCCCGCTCCCTGTTCCCTGCATCTCACCCCAACCCTGAAAACACAGGGGTGTAAATCAGCCCCAAACCATAGCTGTCAGTTGGCACACAGACCACGCAGGGGCTCGTTGGCACCCAGGCATGGTCTGCTGGGAATGAATCTTGGCCACAGCTGACAAGAGGGTTAAGGCAGAGCAGGCACAGCCCCCCAGGGGAGCCTCCCCGCAGGCCTGCGTGCCCTGGGGACCTGCCTTCTCTGCTCTTCAGTGGGAAGGACCGGCTTCTGTCTGTCTGTCTGGCTCCAGACAGTTCCAACACTGGCACCATGACCTCAGAAGGGCCCAGAGGGTCCCGCAGAGCCTGCCAAGGCTGTTTCTATAGCCAGACAGGTGACAGCTGCCCCATGCCCAGACATGTTTGCTGGGACGCCCTGGGTCCCTCCGCAGGCCTCACCTCCCACCCCACCTGGAGCCAGGATGGTCCTTTCCCGAGGCTCCAGGCACCCCCTGGCCTCTGAGTGAAACGGCAGCTCACAGTCTGGAGGCTCAGCCTCCTCGGGGTTGGTTGGCTGCCCTGGTCTGGCAATTCCCTGCTTCTCTGGAAAAACTGGAAGCTCTGGCATCTCTCATCCCACATTACCAGATGGTCCCCAAAGCCAGAGCTGGCCCTGAGCCCGGCAGGTCCTCCCCGGATCACTGCAGTCCCCACCAGCCCCTTTTGCCTCACTGGCCTCGACATCACAATTCTACAGGCATCCGACTTTGCACCCCTGAGACAGAGACAGGTTGATTATGTGGAGGAGCAGGAGGGGACGGGGTGACAGTGCTATAGGGCCCAGCAGGGGTGGGGCTCAGCCTCCTAGGCACGCAGAGAGCTCTCCTGGCATCCTGGGACTCAAGCTTCAAACATCCAGTCAGGCAACAGGCCCAGGCCAGGGGGCCAGGGGAAGCAGGCGAGGCGTCTGACCAATGGGTTGTGTGTCCCAGTGTGCCATGGGGCTGGCGGTCAGGCATGTCCCTGGACCTCTACGCGGCATTCGCGACACCACTTCCAGGTTCCCAGCCTCTGGGAAACTGCTCCACTCAGCCCCTGCCGAAGGGACAGCCTTCGGTAGTCACATTCTGTGATAATAACAACAAAAATAATAACAGCCAATGCATACGGAGCCCATACCAAGCTGGATGCTCTGTGGGTTTCGTCACTGAAGGTGCGTATCACTGTTAGACACCGAGACCTCGAGGGTACCCTTTCCCCAGCGTGTTGATGATGGGAGCAACGGCCCTGGGGCCAGCCAGCCAGGGCTCAAGGGTGGGCCCCACCACCTCCTAGCTGTGCGACCTTCTCGAGTGACGTTATGCCCCGTGCCTCCTCAGCTTCCTTACCCAGGTCGCAGGGTGCCAGCCATGCCTGCTCCATGGAGTCGCTCTGCGTGCCCTTGGGGCATCTCCTGGGAGGGAGGGCACGCTGGCTAAGCTCTATGATTGCCCTCACTTTACAGGTGTGCAAACTGAGGCTTTCACAGTAAGAGAGTGGCCTGGGGGCTGAGATGGGACCCCAGGGCTGCCCAGCTCTGGGCTGAGGCTCCTCACCAGAGCAGCACGGCGCTCGCTCCCGCTCCGCCCACCTGAACTTCCGGGATGCCCTCCAGCCTCAGCTGGTCGGTCCTCAAAGGGCACCGGCCTCAGAGAGTGAGTGCTGTCTCCCCTCCCCCACCAGCTCTTGTCCCTGCTCTGAGCCCCTCCCTCGCCTCCTCTCTCTAACCCACCCTGCCTGCACCTCCCACCCCTGACACCCACCCACTCACCCTGGAAGTTCTGGGGGAGGGTCAGCAGGGTCCAGGGAAGGGGGCTTGGTGCACTGACTCACCATCTCGGCTTCATGCCCTGGAACTTCTCCCAGGCAGAGGCCCCTTCCCGCTCCCCGCCCCCCGAGTCCCAGGGCCCCTCCCTCCCCAATGTCCTGGCCAGTCCTGGCAGCTGCCTGCTCCCCTGCCAGGCCTCTGGCCATCCCCCAGCCACCGGCCTCCCCAAAGGCAGAGGCTCAGACAGCGTCCGTCCGGGGTGAAATGTGGCCCGAAAAGCAATTTCCAGGGAATGGTGGGCCGGGCTGTGCGGGCACAGGGAAGAGGTCCCGGGCCGTGATTTCCTGTCTGTCTATGCAGTAAATCCCCGCGCGGAGGAGACTGGTTTTTCCTCATGACTGGTGGTCTGGCTGGGCTGAGTTTATCTTCGGTCCCACGGCGGGGCTGTCCACCAGTGCAGCGGTGTAATTTGTTCACTGCCCAGAAGCCCTGGGTGAGGGGTGAGGGGTGAGAGGAGCTAAACTCCAGGCCTCCCAGGCTATGTGCTCCAGGGCCCCATCTCTCGTGGCTTGGGGACGGGAGCTTTTCTAAGTCGTCCATTCAGAGGACACTCTTTCCTGGTTTCCACGAAGGCCTCATGTGGCCTACAGCATCCCTGCCTGCACAGTATCAAAGCCCCAAAGGGAGGCTCCGAGAAAGGCCAGCCCAGTCCAGGCGCCCCTCGCTCCTCCCCATCTCCCTCCAGGACCTGCAGCAGCTCCTCTCTGGTCACCCTGCCTCTGCCCTGCACCCCATCTCCCAGACCTGGGTGAACTTCCCAAAACGCAGAGCTGATGTGTCCATCTCTTAAAACCCTCCTATCAGAGGTCCCCTGCAGCCTTCCAGGTGAAGGCCAAACTTGCCATAATCCACAAGGCCCCACACACTCTGACCCCAGACGCCTGCTCAGTAGCAGGCCTCATGCCCTCGCCTGGAGCTCCAGGCACACTGTCCCGGTGTCACACACAACCACACGGCATTCGTGTCGACCCCAGGGCCTTTGCACATGCTGTGACTTCTGCCCACACTGCCTCGTTGCCTCCTTCCTCATCCTTCAATCCCTGTTGCCATGGCCCTTCCTCTGAGAGGCCCGCCCTCACCCCTGCAGTTTAAATCCGGTCTTTCCGTGGTTCGCCTACACAGCGCTTCCCAGAAGCTGAACTGATATTTTTGTTAGAATTATTAAAGTCATCTCTGTCTCCGCCCTGGAATATCCTTTCTATGAGGATAGAGTCAGTGTCTTTCTGACTCACCGTGGCAGCTCCAGTGCACACTCAGCGCCTGGCACACGGAAGCCCCTCGGCAAATAGTTATCGACGAATGAGGCCCAATGCAGGTCAGCGGTGGTCTCAGGATCTGAACTAACTCTGCAGCCCCAGCTGCTTTCCTCTGTCCCCACTTCCTCCCAAACAAGGAGTCGGCACCTTGGAAGCAGCGGCTCTTCCCAGAGATGAGCCTCCCGGCGAGCCTTGTCCTCAGGCCTGGCTGCCGCGGACGAATGGCCATGAATCAAGTTGACGCTTCCATTACCTGAGGGAGTGTGTGGCCAGGATGGGCCGGCTTTGGCGCTGGCGGCGGGGAGGACGGCTCATCACAGCCACCAGCCGAAGAGGGCAGTCAGCCCAGTGACCTCCAGAGGCCTGGACCTGCCCGTTAGCCCCCGGGCAGGGCAAGGACCATGGCCCCAAGGGCACCTGGGGAGAAAGGGGGTGATGTGAGCAAACAAAAGGGCAGAGCCTCATTTCAGGGCACGGGGCATGTGCAGTCACGGGTCCAGGGCCAGCACGTGCCCACATGAGCGCGTGCTCAGGGCCAGCGGCAGCACACAGGCAAGGGTGGGTTAGCAGCTGTGCACGTACAAATTGCTAACTCAAGCTTATACAATGTCGAGGTTGGCGTGTGCACACAAGCCCAGGGTGTGTGGCTACAGGGAGGCTGGGAGCAGGTGCCCAGGGCAGAACAGGCTGCATAATAACTACTCTGGGCTGTGGGTCAGGCCAACCTATGGGGGTCAAGGTCAACATCCAAGGTCAACAGCCATTCTATCCATGGACAGACGGATGGTCATTCTATCCATGTCTGCTCACTGCAGGGGATGGAGCTGGGAAAGTTGTCTGCCGGGGCGGGAGGAGGCCGCCTTTGCCTCCCCATCCAAGCCTCTGTGTGCTCACTCAGGACCCCTGCTTTCAAACCAGGTGGTCCTTCCTCCTCCCAGGTTCAGACAGACAGTGTGACATTTGTTCCCTGCATGAAGACAACCCTTCCAGTAACTCTCAGTAGGGACTCATTGGGATCATTCACCTGGCCTGCCTGGAAGTGCTTTCTTTAATCTAACCTGCAGCCTTCTTGCTGCAACCTGTGAGACTGGAAGACAGCTACTTCTCCCCGCCGCCCAGCAGGTGCCCGAAAGGACTTGAAGCCTGAGTGGTCCCATGGGCCTCCTCCCTCCTCCCCGTCCCTCTCTGGCCTGAGCAAAGGGTAAGAATGGCCCTCGCTTGAGCCGTCCGCGTACCATAATCACATACCACTTCCACGATTATTTATTTAATATTTTTCTTTAAGCCAACTTTTTTCTTTTAACTTAAATGCCTATTTTGGTTTCATCTTAAGCAATAACGTCTGTGAAATCATGGCACTAATGTGCCCGTTACACATTTTTTTCCTAATACACATTTACATAAACACAACTGTTAAAATAGGTTAGAATTTTTCCCATGTGTCAATGAAAATCATCTCCCGGACCTCTGTGGTCCACTTGTAACTTTGAAAGGATCCTGGGTGAGAATAGAGAGCTCCAAGGGGCCCTGGGCCAGATTTCCCTTTGGACGCGCCCCTGCCCAGCCTCATACTGCTGCTGTACTTTCTTCTCGCCCAGAGGCCAAAGCCTGACCCTCTTGTCCTGACATTCAAAGCCTTTTTATTTGGGTGCCAGTCTGTCTCCCAGACCCAGCTCCCACCCCTCACGGTAGGTCTGCAATATTCACTGGATGAATGAATCACTGACTTAACAGCTGCATGAATGAATGAATGAATAGCACACACCTCCACCTGGGTGTCCCCCAGGCACTGAGACTCAAGACATCTGACCCTGCCCCCGCCTCCCGCAGCCCATAACCTGAGAGTCATCGCTGACTTTCCCCTCCCCTCCCCCCGCCTCGGCCTGTTCTCCCTGCTGACTAGCTCCTGAATCTGCTCTCACTGTCCCATCCCAGGGCCTCCGTGCTGAAGCAGCCCACCCGCTTCTCTCCCTTCAGGTGTGGTGAGGATGAGGAAGGGAGCCATCCTCTCGCATCTGTTCTCTGTCCAGAGCTGCGGGGACCTTCCTGGAATGCACAGCTGGGCGCTTCCCACTCTGCTGAAAGCATCCCCCGCTGCTCCGTCCCAAAGAGGCTTCAGAGTCCCTCTGGCCCCACCGACCTCTGCTGCCAGATTTCTCACCACCTCCGCTGCTCTCCCTTCTCTCCGCACCTGCCATCTAGACTATCTTAAAGTTCCTATCATGTTCCCAACTTTCTTCCCCTCTACATTTTTGCCTGCCCGACATCTAGACAACTTCATGTCTCAGCTTAAATGTCATTTTCCCACAGGAGCCTCCCCTGACCACCACTCCCACCACCCCCAACAAGCAGGTGCTGCCTTTGGGCTCCTGCAGCTTCCCCCCCTCAGTTCCCCTCATTGAGGTAACAGCAAACACCGACAGAGCGTTTGTGTGCCAGGCTCTGTTCTAAATGCTTCGCATACATTCCCTCCTTTAACCCTCAGAATAGTTTTAAGAGGTAGGTGTGCTGGTGAGCCCCATGTGCCCATGGGGTTGAGGCACAGAGAGGTCAGGTAACTTGCCCAAGGTCTCAAGTGGAGGAGCGGGGATCTGAATCCAGGCTGCCTGGTCCCAGAGCACTTCACACACTGTCCTATATGATCATCTGTCTAGTTATGTGTCCTGCCCATCTGTGAGCTCTGTGAGGACAGACGCCCTCTCTGGATGGTTCAGTATCCTGTCTCAGGTGCCTACCACAGTGTTTGGCACATAGTAGGGGCACAATGAATTATATCATTGGATAGATGGATACACAGATGGATGGATGGTTGAATAATGAGGATGGGTGATGCATGAAAGGATGACGGATGGATGTCTGATACAAGGAAGAAAGACCACTGATGGGTGGATAATGGATGAATGGATGGGTGGCTGGCTGGCTGGATAGGTGGATGGATGGATGGAAGATGGATGGAAAATGCATGATGGATGGTTGGATGATGGGTTTATGAAAGAATGAAAAACATTCTCTACCTGAGGGAAAGCTCTAGAAATCCTTCTGGGAAGGGATGAAGCCTCTTGGAGTCAGGAGTCCTGGTTCAAACCCTCATCTGCCGTTTGCTAGCTCTGTGATCTTGGGCAAGTTATGTCATCTCTGTGACCCCAGGTTCCCTTGTCTTCACAATAGGAATGTTTCCCCAGTCACCTAAGCCTTGAGATTCGATGTATGTGTGGCTCTAGACACAGGGTAAAGGGTCCCTGTGGGAGGCAGGGTAGCTTAGCGCCTGGGTTTGAGGGCCTGTCTCTTGTCCAGCCAAATTTCCCACCTGCCCGGCCCCCAGCTCGCCCACCCTCTGGAATCCAAGGCAGCCTGCCAGCCTGGCCCCATCCTGACCCCGCCCCCCAGACCTAGCCTCAGCTCCAGGTTCCCCCCTGTGCCCCACCCGCCCATGCTTCAGTGTCTGGCCCTGACCAGCACACTCAGGGCTGTCTCATCTTCAGGTTCCTTAGGGACCTGATGGGGGGGGGCCATGAGGGGGCAGCCACAGCCCAGAGAGCAACTGGCCTCCACACACGGCAAGGAAACAGATTCAACAAGCATTTATTGAGCCCTTGCTGTGTGCCTGCTGTGTGATCCCCCTGGTGCCAGTGCCACGGCCCCTCCTCCAGGAAGCCCCACCCATTCCCTGCCCCCCCGCAGGGCTCCGCACACAGGGGACCTGCTGAACTTCCCCGCTGGCTCGTGGGTCCCAGGTTTTCAGTGGCCGAGGTCCGTGTCTTTCCCGGCATCCCAGCTGCACCCAGCAGGGCTCTGCAGGTGGCGGTGGCGAGAGTTAAGAGTTGCTGTCCCAGAGTCACGCTGTGCAGCTCTGTGCAGTCCCTCCGGCTGCCCTGGCCCCGTTTCCAGGACCCTGAGACCCAGGCAGCGGCGGGCAGGGCAGGCCACATGTGTCCCACACAGGCCAGGTTTCCAAAGGCGCCAGACCAGTGGTCTTGCAGCAGGGGGCTGGTGCCGATGACGGCCCGAGGCCTGGAGCCAGGTTGGTCGCTGTCACACCCAGTGCCCCAGGACCCAGCACTGGCGGTTCAGCTCCGGCACCTCCTGTGCAGAGCTCCGGGGCCAGGAATCTCCCATGTGTGGCTGGTATCCTGCCGAGAGACGGCGTGGTCAGTGCCAACGGCTGCCTTCCTCCATCCCCACCCCATCTGCCCACCGACCCCCGCCAGCTCCCCACCCAGCCATCTATCAAGCTGCACCCAGCTCTCTACCCACTGTCCCACTCACTGTATCACCATCCGCCCACCCAGCTCTCCACCTCTGCCACGCCCCCATCACCCACCCATCTGCCCACCGGTCCACCAACACCTAGACATCCACCTGCCAGTATCCGCTGCCATCCACTCACCAACCCACCAAGATATCCACCATCCACTCACACACGATCCCCCCACGAGCCCACACAGCCCTAGAACCCACTCAAGCATCTCCCACCTCTCAACACACCATACGCCCACCATTGACTCATCCAGCCTCCCAGCACCCCATAATACTCCCACCAGCCTGGCTTCCCCCACACACATCTACCCATAACCTGAAGCATCCACCCATCCAGCCACCCAGCCACTCTCCAACTCACCTGGTTACTCATCTGCTTCCCAACCTGCCAACACATCCACTAACTCATCAAGTCTCTACCCCTTAACTCACCAACATACCCATCCAACAATCCCACACTGCCCCACCACCAACCCTGCACACCCACCTGCCCTGACATTCACCCACCCAAGCCATCCACCCACCAACTTTCCATCCCCCCCTTCACCTACCCACACCCTCACCTGCCCCCCAGCCACCCACCCCGTCAGGCTTCCCTGGGCTCCGCTGTGTGCTCCTACGTGCTCGAGGAGCTGTGGAAGGGTTAGAAGGAGAACAGTGTAGATGACTCCTGGGCCCCAATTGTACTTGACCTCAGGCCAGCGAGCAAGTACGTGGACGTCCCAAAGCTGGCCCTCAGCAGCTCCCTGGGCCGAGACATGGGGCAGAGACTCTACCGCCTCCCACTACAGCCCTCTGCTATTGACGGCCTGGGAAAGCACAGGGGCTGGGAGGCTCGACTGATCCAACATGCTCACTCTTCTGTTTTTCTTGATTTTCGGAAGCTTGCTCCCCTGCCTTCACCCAAGCACCTCCTTCATGTCTTCCTAACACACCAGACCCATTTCCATCTCCAAGCTGGGACCTGCCTAAAATGCCCTTGTACCTACTGCTGAATTGAACACTCAAAGCCCAGCTCAAGTTTCTCCTCCTACAGGAAGCCCTCTGGACATCCTCTCTCCAGCCTCAGGGGTCTCCCTCTCTTGGAGCATCCACTCCAAGTGATGCTCTGCCAGCACCCCCCCCCCCCCCCACCAGCATTAGACTGTGAGCCCAGGAGAGAAATGGCTCAACCCCTGGAGAACATTCCATGGTGAATCAATGGAGCCAGAAAGATAAGAACAAAGGGGAACACAGGGAGGAGAGACTGCGTGGCATGGTGGGTGGGACTGGCTCAAAGGGCAAGGGGGAAAACTAACAGTGACAGAGTGCTTATAGTCTACACACCCTGCTAGGTTCTGTCCTCGCAAGCCTGAGCCCATTTTACAGATGAGGAAACTGAGACTCAGCCAACATAAGCAGCTGCCTTAGGATTCACAGCTACAAGCCTGCTGGGCTGAACTAATTTCTTCCTGATTCGAAAACTTCAGCATTAAAAGAAATGTGTTCTCTGCTGGTTTGTTTCCCCCTCCGAGCTCTAAAGGATGCTCAGATATACTTCTCATCCTTTAGGGTCAGACATCCTTCACAGCAAGCCCCTTGAGGTGGGAATTCCTGCGGAAGCCAAGCGGCTGCTTGCACTCCTCCAAGGACAGACAGCTCATCACTCTTCCTCCACCCCCAAAGTAGCTCTGACTATTGGGAGATTCTTCCTCATAACAAAGGCTGGAAGGGAACAGGCAAAGATGAGGATGGTTGTACCAATGGTGGGGAGTGTGCACGCGTGATTTTTTTTTCCTTTGGCGTTTCTTCTGTTTTTAATATTCTTTAATGTTGGTGCTTTGCTAACTTTACTATATTTTAAAAAGGGGTGGGATACATTTGCCAAACATTCTGGAATCGTTTGGCCTCAGGAAAAACATTTGTTTTGGCCCCAGTCACTGAAACAGTTGCATTCTTTGGAAGTGCCTGCTGCCAAGATATAGGTGTTGGGATTTTTTTTAAAATCTAAAAGCAAATATTTGGTGCACAGAAAGCCTTGATTGTTTTTCTAAATGAGTGTTTAGAAATGATTGTACCTGCTTACCGTTGCCAACAGGCAGAACCCTGGAGAGTTTGTTGGAACAGAGAGAAAGTGATCATGTGATTTTAAGGAAAAAGAAGGGCCGTGATCCTTATCCTTCTGTGAGTCAAAATCAGGTCAATTCGCTGATGACTGGGGCCCTCCTCCCTTCTCTAGCCTCCCAGGAGGGGCTTGGGGCCCAGAGCCATTTACAGTGAGCGGGCCCTGTCCTCATCATACACCCCACCAACCCACCACGACTCCCCACTCACTTCCCTTCTCCTGGTTCCTTTACTTTGGGGCCAGTCACCAGCCAGGAAAAAAAAAAAAAGCTTATGCTATAAATCAGAGAATCCCACCTCAAAATGTCTACTGGCCCAAGCAAATGACATAACTGGGTGAAGTGGCCAGAAGCAGCCTTTCCTTAGCTTTGGTCAACTGTTGCCGTGGGGAATGTGGGCTCTGATCTCCCAAAATGATCAGAGAAACTGAAAATCGGAATTTTGAAATCAAATCTCCTGGCTTTTGAATGATGACAACTAAGGCTTTTAAAGCATTTAAAACCGTCTGTGGGCCAAACAGCATCTCTCAGGCTGGACTCAGCCCACAGGAGGCCATTTCTGACCTCTGACTACTTCCCGGCTGGCGTCTTTGTCCCATGACTCCAGTCTGTGGCTTCACACATTCTGGTCCCTCGGCCGGGGCACCCTTCCCTGCTGTCCTCTGGCCATTGAGTCTCCCACTCCTCACTTGAATGCGCCCTCCTCTGGGAAGCATTCCATGGGCCTCTGTGCCCACACGGCAAGCTGCACGTCCTTCTCTCCCTGTGCATGTCCCTTTGTGCTGTCGGGGTCTCTCCAACTAACCTGGGGACTCAGTGCCATCAGGGACTGGGTCTGCTTCATCCCGGAGCCCGCAGCCCCCAGCACCTGGCTGGGCACAGAGCACGTCCTGAGCTGACTTTTTATAACAAATGAAGAAACCATGCAGGAGGAGAAGGAGTGATCCCTGAGCTGGAGGCATGTTCTCGGCCCACCTTCCCTGAGATTCTGTACATTTGAGAGTCTCTTTGCTCAGCCTCTCCTCCTTTGGGTACAGACTCAGGGCGGGGAACTGTACTTGGAGTCTGATAGTCAAAGGTTCAAATCCAGGGCTCCACCACTGACAAGCTGAGTGAACCTATTCTTTTTTAAAGCTGTGTGACTTTTGACAAGTAACTTCACCTCTCTGGGCCCACAAATGGATGTTAGTTACAAAGGAGTCAGCAGACCCTGCAGGCCCCCTGCTAGAAGCCTTTCATTATGTGACCTCAGAGAGATGTGAAAATTTTAAAATGCCAGTATAGAGGGGGTTTGGGTTCAACCACCTCGCTTCACAGATGAGGTGGCCAAGGCCCAGAGGTGGGAAGAGATCTATCCAAGGTCTCACTCAGAGGGTTGGCAGCAAGTACTGTGCTTCAAATTCCCTTGGAACCTCCCAGGCTTAGCAGAGTATTCAGCCCATAGGAGATTCTCAGAAGATGTGATTTATCTTCCATTTTTGGTCCAAATATCAAACATGAAGTTTTTTAACATTCAGCCTCTTCCAGTCCTAACATCTCAATCCCTCAGTGGGAAATCACTGTCTCGAACTCTCTCCAAGGCACCAAGATCCCGGGAGATCAGCTCTTAGCTCTGCTGGATTGTGTGAAATCACATCCACTGTTCCAAAATGGATTCATTGGGTTGGAAGGGTCCTTCAAGACCAAGAGCGGCATCACAAATGTGCAGACAGGGAAATGGGGGCGATCACAGGGGAAGTGACTTGTCCAAGGTGCTCCAAAGCCAGTAGAGGAATTAGTGAGGGTGGGCAGGTGGCTGGTATTGCCGTCCTTGACCCCATAGGAGCTCAGCCTATCACAGAAGAGCCATATGGACCCTCTCCACCCGCTGTCCAAGGCACTGAAGAACTCTCTCCAGGACTCATGGGCCCATCCAGAGCCTACTGTCTGGCTGCCCAACCTTGAACTCTTACCTCTAGAAAGACTTGGGATGTGGGGAGAGATGGGGAGATGAATCAAGGTTGGCACTGAGATGTCTGGCTTTGGAGACCCTTCCAGCTAGTGACACCATCATTCCTCTTCCATTGCCGCCCTGACTGCTTCTCCAAGTCAACCGTGCTCTGTAAATCTGCATGCTGAGGGCGCTGCAGACACTCCATCATATTTGGTAATATCTGTTTACTTGTTTCCTCCCGTTTTCCTCTTCTAGGCTGTATGTAACATGAGGACACAGACTAGCTCTGCTTTTATTCGTCGCTGTGTCCTCGGCACCCAGCACAATTCCACACACAGTGCTGAGAGCGTAGATTTGGTGAATGAATACGATGGAGGATTTGGGAAGGATTTGTGTGGGATCCATGTGGAGGGGAAGGTTGGGTTTTCTGGTTTACCTTGGGGATGGGTTGTCCTAGGAGATCGAATGGGGGTCTCATCCCTCTCTTCACTAGAGTCCATCTGCTGGGGACTCCTCCCTGGGCCATAACATTCTCTCCATCCCTTTCCCACACTCGGGATCAGGCTGAGTCCACTGAACCTGCCACGTCTCCCCAGAGCCACTGATTCCTTCATTTCCTCATTTGTTGAGCACCTACTGTGTGTCCGCCTCCATCTGGGTGCTGGGTCTGCGGACAGGAGTCAGATGCAGACCTGTCCTCTGGGTGCTCACAGTCTAGTGAGGGGAAGAGATGACAAGAGCAAACATGCCTCCAGCTCTCACTGTGTCAGGAGCCATTCACTGTGCCTCGTGTTCACTGGCTCATTTAATCCTCAGAAATGGGAGTTAGGTGCCATTACTATGCCCATTTCACAGATGAGGAAACTCAGGCTCAGACAGGTTAAGTGACTTGTCCAGGGTCTTACTGCTGGGATTTGAACCTAGGCAGCCTCACTCCACAGGCTGGACTTGTAACCACTATAAAATTCTCCCTCATCTACTCGAGCACCAGGGAAGGGAAATGCAGAGGTGAACACACCACCTCTGCTAGGGGCTGGAGAGGGGACTGATTACTATTGCTAGACACCTGAGCTAGACTTGTAAAGCACGGTGAAGCTCACAATTCCACTGGTAGGGTTTGTTTTGTTTTGTTTTGTTTTTTGCCAAACGGAGGCAGGGAGCAGGTCATTTCAGGCAGAAGGAACAGGGTGTGAAATAGGTTCTTGGCAGGTAAATGAGGTTTACAGGAGGTGTGAAAAACCTCATGATGTTGGTGGTTGGAGGAAAGCAAGATGGTCTGTGAGGCTGGAAAGCCCAGTACACGGGGCTGGAGGGGTCAGGAGTGGAAGGCTGCAGTTGCAAAGACGCTGGGTGCCAGGTGTAAATGGCCCGGCAGGCCCCTGGGGGTACAGGGTTTATCCTGCACCTGGGGTTTCTGCTGTATCATCAGACTTACCTGAAGCCAATTCCTGGCCTGCCCCAAACCAAGGAATTGGAATCTCCAGGGAAATCTGTATTTTAACAACTGTCCCCAAGTGTTTCTTAGGATCGGGGATGATTGCAGAAACACTGCCTTGGGCAAAAATGGGCATAAAGAACAATGACACAGCTTGAGCTTAGAGTCGCCCAGACTTCTGAGCCAAGAAAAATGACATTGTTGCTCGGAATCCAAGGAACTTCACCTGTAAAATGGAAATAGTCCTCAGAGCAACTACCCCATGAAGACAAAGTGAGCTCAACCATTCACTGGAAAGGTACTGAGGACCAACCCTGTGCTAGGCACTGGGGCTGCCACACAAATGTGGTGACAAGGTCCTGGTCTTCATGACATTTCCATTCCAGTGGGGAGAGAGTTAAGCAAAGGAGGATTCCAAGAGTGATGACTGACTGAAAGAAAGCTGAAGCACGAATGGGATGGCCGGAGAAGGCTTCCCGGGGAAGGTCCAGGAGGGGCCGGCACAGGACCTGACACCCACCAGGGATGCTCTCACAGGAAGGTTTGGGGCTGGGAGGGGGTGGAGAAGACATGATTTTGTGTCTTAGGAAGATGGATGGGAAGAGAATCGGCCCTAGAGGCAGCAGTTTCCATCCAGAAGTTGCTGAAGAGCCCAAACAGGTGACAAAATGCAGACTCCCTCCTGGCAGCAGCCCAGGGCCAAGTGCAGTTCAGAATTTGGTCTGTGGAGTAGCAGAAGCGGCGTCTCTGGAAATGCAGAACCCCAGGCCCCACCCTGATCTCCTCAGCCAGAAACTCTGGGCTGGGACCGGGCAATCTGTGTTTCCGGGAGCCCTCCAGGGGATTCTGACGCTGACATTGGCTCGGCTCTCTCTACCCCAGTGCCAGGGTCTCGGATATCGCCAAGCTGCGTGGCTGTCTGTGTGCCCAGCAAGTTGGCATTGATATTTATTTCAGAAATATCGTCTGTTTCCATTTTAATAAAGGAAGCAGACTCAAGCAGTGCTATATTGGATTTGATTTTGATCTAATAAAAATGCCAAGTTGCTCTGAGCCCAGAAAAGTCTTCCTTGAAATTCCCTCTGCTATTTTGAGGGCAGCAGCGGCAGAGACTCGTCTAGACGGAGCTCCCAGAAGCCACCTCTGTACCTGGCGAGTGACAGCCTCTCACTCAGCCCAGCCTCACGGACACACCTGGCAAAATCAAAAGCTTGTCTCGGGCATTGAACTGGACAGCTGCAATCAGCTGCGAACCCCAGTTGTCCCTAAAAGGAAGATGCAGACACCTGGACCATATGGCAGCACTACCTCCATCAAATGTCACATCTGATGTGCCCCCGAGCTAGCTGGTGGCACTGCAAAGCCCCAAAGGCAGGTTTCAAAGGCAAACTCTTTCCTCAGGAAGAAGAAAAAAAAAAAAAAATGTGGCAGAATCTATATCACAGTAGCCCAAGAAAAAATAGCAACTTTTGGAACAGTTAAGATAACCAAAAGTTCATGTAACTGTTTATGTAAAAGTGGCTTCTCGGGTGGGATATGGTGGGAGAAAATGAGAGGTTTAGAGAGGCAATTCAGCACCTACTGTGTGCCACCCACTGTTTTAGGCTCTCAGGATACGGGCGTGAACAAAACAAAAGACAGCGTGCCTAATCTCATGGAACCCAGTGGAGAAAGGCAACAAAACAAAAACCAGGTATGTAAGTATAATTTCAGAGAGGTACAGATATGATGAAGAAAAGAAAACACAGTGATATGAGGTCGACTGGGGAAGCTGGTGCAGGTCAGGGGAGCTTCTCTGAGGAAGTGGCCTTAAAGAGGAGACAAGGGACTTCCCTGGTGGCGCAGTGGTTGAGAATCCGCCTGCCAATGCAGGGGACGCGGGTTCGAGCCCTGGTCCGGGAAGATCCCACATGCCACAGAGCAACTAAGCCCGTGCGCCACAACTACTGAGCCTGCGCTCTAGAGCCCGCGAGCCACAACTACTGAAGCCCGTGCGCCTAGAGCCCGTGCTCCGCAACAAGAGAAGCCACCACAATGAGAAGCCCGCGCACCACCACGAAGAGTAGCCCCCGCTCGCCACAACTAAAGCCCGTGCACAGCAACAAAGACCCAACACAGCCAAAAATTAATTAATTAATTAAAAAAAAAAAAGAGAAGACAAAGCCAGCCATGCAAAGATTTAGAAGGAGAGCATTTCAGGTGGAGAGAAGAGCATGTGCAAAGATCCTGTGGAGTGAATGAGTTCTGTATGTTCAAGAAAGAGAAAGGCCAGGGTGGCTGGAGCAGAATGAGGGAGGGGAGAGTGGGAAGAAATGAGGTGGAGAGTTTGGGGGCCAGAGCAGGAACGGCCTGGTTCCCAGGATAAGGGGATAGATCTACACGCCAAGCTGAGTTGTACTGCCCGGGGGACCAGAGATCTCAACAAAGTCAATCTGCGTCTCAGAGCCTCAGCCTGTCAATCTACACAATAACAACGATCAACCCTCCTTCCCAGGGCTGTGCCAGCCATTAGATGAGACGGCTGTGAAGTGCTTAGCGGGACCTGCACACAGTAAGTGCTTAATAATGCAGGCTCCCTGGCACTCCTCCTCCCCCGTGCGTCCCGCTGGCAAGTCAGTCCACCAACCAGATCTGAGCAGTTGCTCAGTAGAGAAATATAGCAAAACTTGTCCAGGCCTTTCCAAAACATTTTCTTGGCCAGAATCCCACTAGCAGCTAAGAGGCCGCATTCTGGAGATGGTGTCATTTCCCTAGACGGTCTGATGAGGCTGATCTCCAGCCCATGAACCATGTGAGGACCCAGTCCACACGTGGCTGGGCCCCGCATCCCCAAACGCTGCCTGGGGTCTGGCAGATGGGGTGTGCCCAGCCCACATGCGGGGGCCTCCCCGCTCAGCTCCGACAGCAGATGGGGGTCTATCTCTTCCTCACTGTTGTGACTCTGAGTCCCCAGCGCCTCCGCTGGTCCCCGGGGAAAGACAGTCATCCGGATAACTCGCCTACCTGACGAAAGGCACACCTGGCAGAGGTGCTGGGGACTCTGCGGTTCCTTTCTTCCCCGAGAGGCTGGGACTTGGAAAACCTGTGGGAGCCACAGCCCCTTCCCCACCGGCTTCCATGCTTCTCTTTGAGCCCCAGGGTGTTTGTTAGGACCTCGTGGCTTCCCCATCTCTCCCCACCCCACACAATCTCCCTCGACGGTCTCAGAAGTCCCCCAGCTTCAACTATCTCTGTTCTCAACCCTACACGCCCCTCAAACTCGTCCTCTCCAGGTCCATCAGTGGGTGACATCTGGCCCTTGATTGCTGGCCTGAAAGTTCTGTGCAGATCTTAGGTTCCTGGCCGCCTGCATCCCTCACCTCAAGTCAGACAAGCTGATGCTGTGGGTGCGCCCTCCCTCCCAGTGGAGCAGGCTGCTGACCTCCTACGGCGCCAGAGCTTCCCCCACCCGCCCCAGGAGAATTCATGCACCCCACCCTAGCCCAGCAGCCTTCGAACGACGCCTGAGGAGAGCTACTGTCATGTCTCGGGGGATAACTCAGACCGTGTGCTCTGCACTGGCTCCCCAAGTCACCCAGCAGGGCCTACAGTGAAAACCAGCCTGGAACGTGGCTTCCACCTGCCGTCTGCCTTTCCCTGCTTAGTCTGCCTCCCTGGCACCTATCTGTAGTTTCTGGGATCACCCCAATAAGGTACTTGCTGTTGGATCCTTATCCCAGGATCTGCTTCCAGAGGAGCACAAACAAAGCACTCAGATGACTCTTCCAGCAAAAAATTCTTGAATCCTCCCACTTTTATCTCTGTTGCCACAGGTCAGGCCACCGTCACTCCGGGCGATGAGGGGACGGCATCTAAGCTGGTCTGCTGGCCTCTACTCTTCCTCCCCTCCCATCCTTTTCCCACATTGCAGGTGGATGGAAGGAGGGATGGATAGATGTGGATATAGATAAAGATGATGTAGACACAGATATAGATACAGATATAGATACAGATACAGATAAATAATCTGGGCAAGTCTCTTCTGCGCTCAAAATGCCCCCTGCCCCCTACTGCAGAGCCAGCTCCTTCCCATGGTCCTGCCTCCTGGGCACCCCAGCCCCATCTCCCCCATCCCAATCCCCACCCCCCACCGCCTTCCCTGCTCCAGCCACGTGGCCTCCAGTGCTGGCTGCTTTGGAGACTTGGCACCTGCAGGCCCCTCTGCCTGGAAGGCTCTTTGTTTGGCTGACTCCCTCTATCTCCTTAGGCCCCAGCTCCAGCGGCTCCTCAAAGAGATGGCTCTGAAGAGGCCTCCCCCGATCCCTCTTTATCATCACGTTCCTTAGCACTTGAGATCACCATGTTTGTTTCTGAGTTCACTTCTTTCTTGATTCTCTCTCCCTCTAGACTCCCACCCCACAAGGCAGGACCTTTGCCTGCTCTGGCTCCCGGCTGCATCTCCAGTGCCAGCACGGAGGGTCTGCACAGCTCAGTATTTGCTGAGGGCACGAAAGATGGAATTCTCTGCAGGCTGTTGACCTGGGGAATGCATCTGATGCTTGGGAGGTGAAGTGGATGCCAGGACAAAGGTGAGGGGCTGCGTTGGGGGTGGAGGGCTTCTGCGGCTCCCCCGACGCTGGCTGTCCTCACTTTCCATCCCACGGCTCGCTTTCAGGGCCAGATTTGCTCTCTGGATTCTTTCTTCCATCCTCAGCCCTCAGGGATCTGGCCTTTCCTCCTCCCAGCTCCCTAGCTGCCCCCAAGACAAGCCCCACGACCTCTTTCCACCCAGGGCTTCCTGCCCACTCTGCAGGGGCCTCAGGGGGCTCCGGCCCAAGCAGGGGAGTCAGTGGCACTCTGGAACGTGCCTGGGCTCTCAGCCTGTGTTCCTGAACCCCTCTGGTGGATTCCTGCTCTCTTCTGTTATCCCTGAGGCAGGCACTCCCCAGCCTCCCCCATGCCCTGGCTCCTGACCCCTTCCTCCAGGAAGCCCCCCACCCTGACACCTGCCATGAAACCACAGTCTGTGGGCCCAGCATCCACCCCAGTTCCTCGGGCAGGCAGTTAGCATTCTGGACATCTTCCTGGGCTGGTGTCTCCTACAGGAGCCTCTTCCCTCACCGTGAAGACCAGACCCTCTCCTCCTCTCCAGCTGGGCCTCCTCCCAGGCTCCTTCACCCACCTCCATCTTCTGCTCTCAGCAGAGCCATTTCTCACTCCGTTACTAGGATCCCAGGGGTTGGGGGCAGACAAACCTGAGTTTAAATCTCTGCTGTCTTAGTTCAGATTCCCCAGAAGCAAACCCTGAGATAGGAATTGGAGCAAACGGGTGACACTACAAAGATGCAGGGAAACTTGACAGAGGGGGGACGTGGCCCAGGGGAGGGAAGGCGGCCAACCCAGGCAGCTGCTAGACTTGGTAAACCTGGCTAATCCTGCAAATCACACACCTCGGGGCGATACCACTCAAGGGGCAAGGGAGCTGGGGTATCTATATGCCAGCTTCCCTGGTACTTCCTGCCTTCTGTGGGTGGAGGTGGGGCAAGCCCCCAGGCACAGAGATGCAGATACTGGCAGCTGGGAGGCACCGTAGCTTCCTAAAAGGTCTGAGAGATACAGGCAGGGCACAGACAGCACCTGCTCTAACGGCTCTGCCACTGACTAGCTAAGCTGTGTGACCTTAGGCAAGCTGCTCCACCTCTCTGAGCCCTCATTTCTGCAAAGTGTGGTTAGTAATCCTGGCTGTAGGGGTTGGCGGTCAGCAAGAACAGGAGATCAGGCATAAAAAGCCCTTAGTACAGAGTGGGGTGGGCAGGGAGCACGGGGTGGGCATTCAGCAGGCTCGGATGAGATTCTGCCACTTTAACTCTCGTCTCAGCTCCTTTCTTTTTAGTCCAGAGCAAGGTCTTTCTCTCCTTTGACCTCCCCTTTGCTTTCTGGTCCAGACATTTGTTTTCTGAATAGGAGCCCTAGATTCTGACCCCCACAGTGAGGCATAGGAAGTCAGTGCATTCTGAGCTGCCGCAAGTATCCGCTGCTCAAACAGATCTTGTGAGCTATCACCTCCCTGACTTGGCTAGTTCTGCCCCGGAGCTGTTGTCCCTTCCAGCCAATGGCTAACCCCGGCCTGGATGGAGCTGTGGTTCACCTGCCTGTCTTTAAGGCACCCCCATGTCCCTCTCGCTTTCTTAGCATTCCGACCCCATTGCAAGGGCCATGGCTGCTGTGTGCGGAAGACTTGCTCTGCTAAGACCCCAGCCTCAGTTTCGCCATCTGCAGTGTGTGTCTGGGGGAGAATGCAGGGGGGCAGGGAGAAGTTGGCTCGGCCCATCTCCAGGGTCCTCTCTTCTCAGACGGCTCACGAATCTGCAGCACTGGCTCCTGCAGGTGAGGCCACTTACGGGCAGGGTATCTCTCGTGGCGGCAATCCAAGCGAAGGTCCTCCTCCTCGTTCCCATCCCCCTTCTCTATCCTGGAAAGAAAAGAAGCCAAAAGCCGGTGTAAGAAAAAGCAGGCTGAGCTGGCAGAGACCCGGGACCCGGAAAAGTGCAGCCCCGCCCCTCTGGAGAACATTTTGCAAAGCGACTTGGCACCATCGTCCCACGGGATCCTTCCCACGGCCCTGTGAGATGGGCATCGTTATCTTTCCATTTTATTGATGAAGAAACTGAGGCATTGAAAGGTGATGTGACCAATCAGGTGCCATGCAACTGATAAATTAGAGGCAGACTAGGGATGTAAACCTACGTGCTCTCACAAAAAGATGTTCAATCACGTGCAAACAGCATATGACACGAGAATGTGTACAGTTTGATTTGCTTAAAACTTACACACTAATATGCACAAAACATTACTTGCCAGAACATATACCAAAGGGTTAGTGGTGATTAACCCCAGATAATGAGAATATAGCGGATTAAATCTAGAACCTTCTTTTTGAACTTACCCCTATTTTCTGATTTGGGGGCAAAGGACTTCTATTAGCTGTGTCACTTTCTTTAACTAAATCAAAACATTCCCTAAAGACATTTCTACATGGAAGCAAAGCCCTGGTCTTCTGACCTCTGCCACAGTGCTCTTTCCCACCAACACCTGTGAGAATTTCTCCTCTGGCATCTCAAGATCACTGCAGTTCCAGAGGGAGCTGTCTCTACCGGCCTGGCCGGGGATGCGATGAAAAGCACAGGGCAGAGGAAGGGTCAGAGTGAAAGCAGCTGCAGATTCTCCAACACAGCTCCGGACCTAGACCCTCACCCCCATCCCACCAATGACTGAGCCAGAGAATGGGCAGGGCCATAGTCCCACATGGCACTCATCCACGTGTAACCCAAATACATTCCAGAGCTCCACGAGGTCCAGTCCACATGTGCCTCACCTTTAGACAAACATAACCTAGGCCTCCAAAGTAGAAACAATTCCAACCATTACTGTATGTCCTAAAGAACACTGAAAGCACCCCCAATTCCTTATCTGTGGCCCTGCACCTTGACATCGGTCCTCTATTCCTTGCTCTGCTTTTACTTGCCTTGCAGCTGTCCTAGAACCTCTCTCGTCTCACATCTCACTTTCAGTGCCTCCCCACACTCTCTCCAGTGCCCCCAGCATGGTGTCTTCCCTTTTCCCCACCCTCCTCTTCTTTCCACTGCTCTCCTCTTTTCTCTCACGCAAGGATGTCTCAATTCTTTCCAGAGCAAATGCCCCACCCCTGTTTTCTGACTCTTCCCATCACCTCTTATTCCTAGTTGCAGAGCTGTGTCCAGAAGCTTGGGGCTAGAGGAGACGTGGGGGCAGGCGGTGACTGACAAGCAAGCAATGCCAGAAGTGTCCCCAGTAGAAGGGAAAGAAATACTCCTGCAGTGATAATTTGGGTCTCCTAACATTGTTCATCCACGCATTCAGCAGGGATTTCCTGAGGCCCTGCTCTGTGTAGTTTGTACCAGATGCTGTAGAGGGTGGAAATGTCTACTTCATAAGTCTCTGCCCTCAAAGAGCTTCTAGTCAAGTAGGAAGTCAAGCATGCACACGAGTTAGAAAATGCCATGCATTAAATAACACACTTCAGGATAGCCTACGATAATGTCTGTACCAGGGGCTAGGCCTGTGCTTCCCAGGAGACAAACTCTGAACACAGATCTTATTAACAAGGACCTTCTGTGGCCTAGGAAGCCCCAGATGGCGGAACAAAGGCCTGAGTGTAGATGCTATATGAAGGCAGATATCCTTTAGATAACTGACGCTATAGGAAGGTTCAAGGGAGGTTCAGTATAAGGGAAGATGTATTTTTTGTTTGTTTGGTTGGTTGGTTTTTTGTTTTTTGTTTTTTTGTTTTTTAGTGGAAACATCCTTGTTAGTTTCCTTATAGCACAGGCTTGTTTAAAAAATTCCAACCCTATAGACAGAGCAGAAGTCCCCCTATAATTAAACCTCCATGAAGGGAGATGACCACTGATAGCAGTTTAGGGTTTCAGAATTAATACTTTTTTTACATAAATAGCCTCAAATTAAACAGATTTTTTGTAATCTGATTTTTTAACTTACCCTTAAAGTTCCAATGTGTTTTTATATCAGTACACATAAGTCCCACTCATCTTTCCTCATAGTTGTACATGAAAGAATAATGAATATTCAATAACCTACTGATAGACATTTCAGTGTTTTCCAGTTTTTTCACTCTTCCAAGTAATGGTGCATGTGTATCTAGCAAGGGGATGAGTTTCCCCTCTGCAGAGGTGCTAGAGGCGGGAGAATGCCCAGTCAAGAAGGTGCAACTGGGGACTTCCCTGGTGGCGCAGTGGTTAAGAATCCACCTGCCAATGCAGGGGACACGGGTTCGAGCCCTGGTCCGGGAAGATCCCACATGCTGTGGAGCAACTAAGCCCGTGAGCCACAACTACTGAGCCCACATGCCACAACTACTGAAGCCCGAGCACCTAGAGCCCGTGCTCTGCATCAAGAGAAGCCACCGCAATGAGAAGCCCGCGCACCGCAACGAAGAGTAGCCCCCGCTCACCGCAACTAGAGAGAAAGCCTGCATGCAGCACTGAAGACCCAATGCAGCCAAAAATAAATACATAAATAAATTTACTTTAAAAAATAAAAATAAGAAGGTGCAACTGGATTTAAACACTGGATAGGAGGCTGCAGCAGATAACCGAGCCCATTTCATCCCGGAGACCACCTGCCCGGCCACGGCTAGAACCTCTGGGTCAATAGATACCAGCCCGGCCAAGTACTGAGCCTCCCACATCCTCCTGCATTTCACAGCCTTAACCTTGAACCCATTCCTCGATCTACTCCAGGCTCCCAGTTCTCATAGCTTCTTATCCTGAGATCATCTTCCTCCAGGCCTTGTGCTGGGCACCTCCTTAGGCTCTGCTGGGAGCCCTGCCCTGGGGAGAGGGGCCAGTGAGCAAAGGAGCTGATGCTTTAGGAGAGAACAGCCCCACCTGGCCTGGTAAGCCCCATCCCTGGTCACCTTGCTGCTAAGAAGCCCAAAGTTCAATAGTCAACATATAAGAACACCTGCCAGTTAGTGGGCACCTGCTGCGCTGGGGGCCACAGAGACAGCTCGAAGTCCCCACCCTTGAGATGCTCACACGTGCTATACACATGAACCAATAAGCACAACTTCATGTACTAAGTTTTAAGCTAGAAGGACATTACGAAGGCTGAATAAGGGTGACTGTCTGTCTAGACCAGGGGTTGGCAAACTTTTTCTCTAAAGGTCTAGATGGTAAATATGTGAGCCTTTGCGTACCACATGATCTCTGTCACAACTATTCAACTGCCCTTGCAGCTGGAAAGCAGCCGCAGACAATATGCAAACAAACGGGCACATTGTTTAATAGACGATTATGTACAGCAGGCGGTGGGCTGGACTTGGCTTCCGGGAGACAGTATGTTAACCTCTGGTCTAGCCAGTGGTTCTCCATGTGGAGGCCCCCTGAAGTCACCAGGGGAGTTTCAAGTTGCCCGGCGATCACAGTGTACAGCCAGGGTTGAGATTCACTTGTGTCGGGACCAGCAGAGGCTTCACAGGAGGAAGCGATGCTGGAGCTGCATCTTGAAAGCCACAGGACGCGCTCGCCTCTCAGAGAGGGAGCTGGGATCCAGCCCAGGTCTCCCTGTCTTTCTGCTGTGCTGTGTGGCCGTTCTGGAAAGAGCTGGTTCCTTGCACACATGCAGCCCTCTCCACCAGCTTCGCCAATGAAAATAAACGGTCTGCAGGGTCCTGGCAGCTGTCTGGTGAGTGGCAACGCCTGTGACCCTTCGTCCCCCTACCCTCGTGCTTCCTGGCAGAAAACACGTGAGGACAAGAGGATGCTTTGGGCACAGCTGAGACCTTGGGCCCTGCAGTGAGGCGGGATCGTGGCCGAGCCCAGCTCTGCTGTGAATGGACAGCTCACCCGCTCTGAATCTCTGTGATCCGGAGTTTTCTACGTGGCCACGGGCAGGACAGTGGTGGTAGGAATGACCGTCAGACAGCTACCACCGCCCCACTGGTTGTTGTGAGGTCAGAAGCCCAGGACCTGGCACAGAGGGAGGGCTCAGAACAGAGTTGCACTACTACTGGTTTTCAATCTGTTTAATCGTTGGTCTCCCGCAAACATTTTAAACTCAGAGAGAAGAAGGATGGAGTTTATCTCCTTCTCCACTTGTAGTCTCAGGGTCTAGCACAGCGATGGCACAAAGTATCCCAAAGAATGTCAGAAGGGAGGGAAGGGAGAGTGGGGTAGGTAGGGAGGCAGGGAATTGAGGAAAAGCAGCCAAGGCTAAGAGCAGACCACGGGGGAGGCAGCCCAGGTTCATCCAGGGAGGCTGAGCTTTGTATTGAAAGAAAAGGAAATACTCAAATGTCACTAGATGACTATCTTCTTTAATTTGAAGTACTTCCTGCAGGAAATATTATGTGCTTTCTGAAGACAGGCTATTTTTTTTTTTTTTTTTGATGGTGGTGTGAGGGGTGACCCACGAATCTAAATAAGTGCCTTGAAGGGTTAGCGGGGGAGGCTTGGGGTGAAGCAGTGCTCAGAAGGGGCAGCGGGTGGGTCCCAGGGCCCCTCAGGCCCTCCACACACCTGCTGTGTCACCTTCCTCTCCGGGTCTCAGCGTCTCCTCTGTGAGGGGGTGGAGCGGTGGCTCCACCATGTACTAGCTCTCTGAGTCTGGACACGTCCCTGTTATCCCTAAGCCTCGATTTCCTCATCTGATAAATGGGCATAATAAGGTACCCACTCTTAGGGTTGTCATAAGGATTCAGTGAATAATACATGCTCTAGCTCCATGTGTTTCGCGTTCTTACAGCACTGCCTGCACTTGCTACTGTCACAACTGTTATTATCCTCATCGCTGGGGCCTTTGCGGTCCGTCACTCTGTGACTCCACCTCCCAGCTCCTGATGCAGAAGGTTATTATTTTAACATATTAACCAATGCTCCCCCTCAAAAAACCCCACGTACACCCCTTCCTTTCATTCCATCATTTTGACCTCATTGCGTCAGGAAAGGGATGTTTTCCAAGAAGCAGAGAAAAGTCTTCAAAGTATGAAACACCTCTGGGTTCAGGGCAGAGGGAACCACAGGGAGTCACAGCACAGCCTTATGCCCCAGAAGAGAAGAGTCTCCCCAAACTGGGGACAAGGAGAGTCAGAGCAGAGGCTGAGTGAGCCGATGCTGTGATGTGCAGAAAGGTGAATGAGCCCTAGGGAAAGGCGACAAAAACAGAGGTAACTGCTCAGACTTTCACGGGAGAGAGAAATAAACTTGTACATTGTTTAAATCCTCATTATTTGGGGTATATTTACACTGATTCACACCTGTATCCCAACCACAGAGGCACTACCATCGTCATCATCGTTACCGTCATCCCCATTTTACAGATGTGAAAACTTTGTAACTTGCCCGAAGTCTAGTGATGTGCTGGTAAAGATCAACAACCAGCTCTACAATAGAATATGCTCTGCTTTGTGGTGTTTGTGGACCTCTGTGGGGTGAATACTCCCAGCACAGCTGATCTGAAGCAGGGAAAAGGCTTCAAAGTGTCAAACACCTCTGGACATCACTGAAGGTGTGATGTCACTGAACGCGGCACCAGGGAGGCATCTGTACACCCTGCTCTCATGGGCCAGCTCCACCCCGGCAGCTGCCTGGTGGCAGGGCAGGGATTTGAGCTCAGGTTTATCAGGAAACAGGCCCAAGCCTGTTTCCATTGTGCCCTGCAGATTCCCGGCTGGCAAGGTATGCTCTGTCAGACTCACCATGGGTACACCTACACTATGAGGTCCCAGTGGAAAGTGGGGCTGGGCACCATCCAACTCGGGCTCTCCCAAACAGCCAGCAGGTGTGCAAATGGCAGTGAGGGGTGTGACCACACTGTCACAGAGTCACTGCTCCAATGACCCACAACATCTGGAATCGGGTTGAGCCTGGGCATTTGCTCTTTTTGAGAGAAGAGAAGGACGCAAGCGATGGAGCAGGGAGGCTCCAAGGATTTGATGGTTTGAACCAATGTCTTGTCTTACAGGGAGACCCCTGGCACCTGCCCATCTAATTCCAGAGCCAAGTGTGGCCACAGCAGCTGGGGCACTGGCAAGGGGTCTACCGGGTCTTACCTCTGTTGTGGCGGGAGCCCCAGGCCTCCCCAGCACACAGCTCCCAGCACGCTCTCCAGCTGCCGTGGCCCTCTCTGTGCCATCCTCAAAGCCAAACCCTTTCTTGCTGCCCCAGGCTGGCTTGTTTCCCAAATCTCCAGTCACTTCCTCGTATAATGTGGCAGTCTACGTGGTGTGCTTCTCAAACCATCTGATAAAGGACTAGGTTTTTCCCCCTTAATTTTCAATCTACCTCGGACCAAATTTTTAATAAAATACAATAAAAATGAGTTGCTAGAAAATGAAACACACACACACACACACACACACACACACAAAAGGTAAGCTTGGGCGTACCAGCGATATCAACTCACTATGAAAGTTTCCAAACACGTGTCTCAGTTCCTCTCCTTATATCATCATGGACGTTTGCAAATGGGCCCCGGTCCAGGGACCACACTTTGAGTAGCACTGAGGTGTAGAACCCTTCTTTATCCACTGGCCTGTACTGGCCATGTCCACCTCCTGACCCGTACTCGGGCTGCATCTGCTCTGTCCTCTAGCCCGACGTTTCCCAAATGTGTCGGTGCCCACAGATCACCCGAGGAGCTTTTTAAAATGCAGATTCTGGTTCAGTGGGTCTGGGGCAGTGGGTCTGGGGCAAGGCCTGCATTCTAACAGGTTTCCAGGTGGGGCCAATGCTGTTGGGCCCCAGATCACATCTGAGGAAATAGGCACTGGACCCTGGGCTCTGGGCACTTGTGAGGCTCCGCAAAGTGTCAGCCCCGTCACCCTCTACGTCCTGGGCGGTCATCCAGTGGGCCCAGGCCTCCAGTGCCCTCCCCACAGTCCCAGCTGCAAATAAGCTTCACCGAAGAGCCCGCAGTAGTGACGGGGGGAAGGAGGGCACCCGGAGCCCTCCCGCCTCCACTGGGCTGATATTTGGAGAAAACATGGAGGTCAGGGAGCAGCTGTCCTGCAGGGTCATTTCCAGTTCAAGGACCACTCTGTTCTTTTTGCTTTCCTTTCACACAGTGTTGGTCATCGAGCTAATCTTGGGAGGGCCGTGAAATTTCCATGGCGCCATCTCCAATTTCTGGGCACCTCGCGAGAGGTGCGAGGCATCCCTGAGAAGTAATATTCAGGCAGCGAGAGTGGAAACAGACAGGTAAGAGGGAGCTGTGATCAAGCACGTCTCAGAGGTTAAATGTCTAAGAAACAGTCACAGAGGAGAAAGAACACAATGATTTTTAAATGATGCACTGACGATGGAATGGAGGATGAAATTAAAAGAAAATTTGGCAAATAAATGACCACAGGTAGGAGATTAAGATTCTATAACATCCCAGCAGAAGTGCCATTCCAAGACGGGGGAAATGAATGGGTTTTTTAAAAGATTCTTTTTTTTTTCTCTTTTGACATTTTGTGAGTAAGATCATCATGATACAGAACAGCTGGAAAATACAGGGAAGAGAAATAGCCACGGTGCCAACGCCCTCCCCTGATCTTTGTGTGTGGTTGACAGTTCTACCTCCTGTTTCTCTACTGGGCTTTAAAAAGAGACCTCTAGATATTAGCACCTTGAGATTATTTTGGGAACAGCATGGGCTAGAAATTATTACTCAGAAGAACAATCACTAGCATTAGTGGAGCCCCTACCCCCGCACCCCGTGCCCGCCTTCAACAGTTCCAAAGGCCCCTGACAACATGAAAACCTCTACACCTGACTTATCTCAAAAGTCAAAAGACCAGGTGAGCAGAGGTGAGCGCACCTGAGCAGGGTGCTGTCCAGCATGGCAGCAGCAGTGTGGGAAAGGTCATGCAAGCAAGACCACTGGCAGCTCCTAGAGGACAAAGGTCACCTTGGCCAACTGACCAGTGACCTCCTCACAAGGCTCCTTCCTCTCTGCTCTCTGTCACCCTCTCCATCCATCCCCTATTTGGGAATAAAGGAGTGGACCTGCATCCCTGCCCCGTGGAACTTGCATCCGTGGCCAGTGCTGAGAGAGGACGGGCGGGGGAATTCAGTCCAGTTCAGAATCGATGCTTGAGGACTTCCCTGGTGGCGCAGTGGTTAAGAATCCGCCTGCCAATGCAGGGGACATGGGTTCGAGCCTTGGTCCAGGAAGAGCCCACATGCTGCAGAGCAACTAAGCCCGTGAGCCACAACTACTGAGGCCGCGTGCCACAACTACTGAAGCCTGCGCACCTAGAGACCATGCTCCACAACAAGAGAAGCCACCGCATGAGAAGCCTGCGCACCGCAACGAAGAGTAGCCCCCGCTCGCCGCAACTAGAGAAAGCCTGTGTGCAGCAACGAAGACCCAACGCAACCAAAAATAAGTAAAATTGATTCTAAAAAAAAGAAAAAAAAGAATCGATGCTTGAGGTAAGATCTGCAGGCCCAGAATCAACAAGGCAAAGAATGGGGGGCACCCCGATAGAGAGGACAGCCATCCTGAGGCTACATGGAAGCAGAACGACTCTGTCTGGGGAACTTCCAGGGGAGGGGCAGCTGTGTGCAGGGGAAGGGGCCCGGGTCCGCAGGGAGGCGCTCATAAGTTATGGCGGGGAGCTGGGCCTTTGTCCTGGGGCTGTGGGAAGGCACTGCAGTGTTTTAGCAGAAAGATGAGGGTAGAGGCACCCTGATCACATTAGCATAGTGAAGAGGCTTTGGCTGCTGGGGGAGGACAGATGTGGGATTTACATCTCACCTCCACGTAGGAGGTGAGAGCTGCCGCCCTGGACGAGGAAGACGGGAGTGAAGACAAAGAGAAGTGACCCACCCGTAGGGGAAAAGCACTGGATTTGGGGTGTCCTGACATGATGTGCAGGTGTCTGCTTGCACAAGCAGGACCACCCTGGAGAGGAACGTGGAAACAGGACCAGGTTTGGGGGAGACCATCATGAGTGGGCACTGGCCATGTTGAGTTTTGAAGCCTTTGAGGATTGAGTGGAAACACCAGGGAGGCGGCTGGATACGGGGCTGGGGGTCAGGAGGGGACTAAGAACTCAGGAGTCCTGGCGCACGTGAGGCCGCTGAGGCTAATGTCGAGGAAGGGCCCAGAACTGACCTCAGGAGCATCTCCATTTAACAGAACAAGGAGGAGGGGGTGGGAGGGGCTGCCTGGAGCCCAGAAGCGTGGCTGGTGGGAACTGGGGGGAGGGTGTGTGCACATCATCTAGGCCTCTGGGAGCTGGTTCAGCAGAGTCAGGGGTGGAGGGCAGCTTGCAGTGGGTCGAGCCATGAGGGGAGGTGAGGAGGTGAAGACCAGCCCTTCCAAAGGTTTCCCTACAACAGACAGGAGAGAGAGCAGAGCCAGTGGGGGGTGGGGTCCTTAAGGCCCTTTCTGCTCCAGTCACGGGGATGGGTAAAGAGGGGGTGGTCCTCCACTATGCCAGAGCGATTTATGTCCAGGCCAATCGCCCCCAGGTTGGGGTGCAGCTGCTCTGCGTCTGCCCAGAGCCCCGTGAGGCCTGGCGCCCAGGAAGGAGGCTTGGGGACGGTCCCCACGCCGCCTTCTCATCCCAGTAACATCCAGTCCGCTACTGCGCCAGCCCCCCGCCCCAAATGCTGTGGAAGGACGAGAGATGAGAAAGCCAGGCTGAACTCCCACCCACACCCTACTCTCAGACCACACCAAACTGCTTAGATTTTCCTAACTACCCTTGTGTGTTGCCCGTCCTGGCCTTTGCTCGCCCTGTTGCCTGTGCCTGGGAACGCCTTCTCCCACCCACTGCCCGTCTGGCCACGAGCGCTGTGCGTACCTTTAAAAACCTGGCTTGAGGGTCTCGTCTGTGAAGGCTTCTCTAGCCTCTGCCTTCCCCGGGGTGCCCAGCCCTCCACCTGGAGTGACCTCCAGGAGACCCCATCGCGGCACCCAGGGTCATTTGCTGCACTCCCTAGACCAGAGCTGGGGGGCCGGCAGGCGATGGAAGAGGCTGGAGGGCTCTGAGGTGAGTGACTCACCTGAGGACTCACAGCTAATAAACTGCAGAGCTCATTCCAGCCCTGGTCTATTTCCTCGTGGCTTCCACAGGGTTAAGTGAGAGTGTACAGGTAAGGCCCGCGAACAGTGCTTGCAACAGGGGGGACTGCACCACTATAATGAACAATATAATTACTACGGATAGTTAATAACTTGTTGAGCATCTGTGGTTCTAGGTGTCAGGGACAGAGCGGAAGCCAAGAAAGCTCACTGCTCTGGCGCGGAGGCAGATAAAGTGCACGCACAAGTTCAGAGACTGGGACAGGCGCCTCATGCCTTGGAGCAAGGGCATGTGATGGGGGGATCTGACCCTGGGGAGGGCAGCTGCGCTTCTCCCTGGAGGCCCTGGCCCTTTGCTCCCACCCACCCACGGCGGCTTCCCCGGGAGCGAGATGCTGGCTCAGTTGAATTCCCCCTGGAGTCCAATCCAACAGGGTTTCATTTCCTTCCCCGCATTGTTAAACGAGATCTGAACATCAAGCATTCAAGAAAGCCCCGATGTGCAGATATTTACCTTTCGTCCTGCAGCTTCCGACCCTCCCCTGGGAGGCCCGATTAAGACGCCCTCCTTGGGGACGACAGGCAGGGTGAGGCTGGGGGGGTTTAATGCCAGACGTTTCTCAGAGCTGGGACAGGCAAGGCGGTTCAGAGTTAGCAGACTCGCCCACCCCCACAAGCCCAACATACGGGGGCACACTGGCCCCTGCACATGCATACACACACACACACACACACACACACACACACACACACACCCATGCCTTTCTTCCACACACCACTACATTTCAAAACCTCTGAAAACGGTTCAGAATCTGCCCAATCACTCTTCAGACTCACAACTGGCTCCTGCAGAGAAAAATCCAGCAAGACAGGGATGGGGTGCAGTGGGGTGGGTGGCAGTTCGGGCCCTCCGGCTCCATCAGCCTCCACAGGGCACCGTCTTGTCCTCAGTCAGGGGTGCCTCTCCCGCTGATAGGAATGGCAAGGGCGGGGGCGGGGGGGCGCACCTGGGAAAACCTGCACCCTCTCCAAGGGCAGGTCTTATCCCACACCCCTCTTCCGTATTCACAGCCCACCTCGCACCTCACCCACCTGTTTGCTGTGGTTATTAACGTGCTTATTAGATTCCCAATATCCACAACTGTGTCTTCACCTCCATCCCAAGCTAGTCAGTCCCAAGCTTTGTACTTTGCATCGGTCGCAGAAGGGACACATGAAATGCCCTCCATGTGCCACGCACTGTGCTTACCACATGACCTGGGTCCAATTTGAGCCTTCCCAAGATGACGAGAGCTCTGGGTTCTCCTACTGTAGGTCAGCAGAAATCGACCCAGAGGGGCTCAGTGACTTGCCCCAAGTCACATAGCAGTGAGGCGACAGAACTGGAAAATTCAGGTCAGTGGGGCCCTCAAACCCCTATTCTCTCCACAGCACGCCCTGATCCCCAAGGAGTAAGAAACGTGGGCAGGGGGGCTCAAGGATCTCTTCCCTCACGTCCCTGGCTATGGTTTCGGGGACTCCAGCCACTGCAGGAGTTCAGCCCTGCTGCTGGGTCCCCACAGACCTTTGTAGACATCTGTCTGTGTGCTCTGAGCTCTTTGCAGAGAAGGCACAAAAAAAAAAAAAAAGAAAAAAAAAATGAACAGCCCAGCTAAGCTGAAACGTTCTCCTTGGAGAGGAAGGGAAATAAAATTTGATGAACCTCTGCATAATGTTCAAGTTATGAACGTGTAAAGTGATATTCTGCACATATGCTGGGAAGCATTTATCTTCTCCCACGTCGTTGGGGCCTGAGCTGTTCAGGACCAGCGAACAGCAGCTTCTTGCTGATGAGGTACAAAGAGGTCCTGTCTTCTGCCTCAGCAAAACGAGGGTGCCCATGGATGCCCCGGGCTTTCCCACAGCCCAGGTAACAGCGGATGCGGTGTTAATGGAGCAGCTTTAGACACCAGGCTGCTCATGTAGCTGCTGTAAACATTTCCTGAGCACCTACTATGGGTCCCGTGCTCTGCCAGTCATCACCACCTTCCTAGTGGACGTGCTCTGTCCACAGCCATGGGCAAGGCGGGCCTGTGTGCCAGGCTGGCCTGACCTCCCTGACCACACGTGACAGGCCCAGGACTGGACAACTGACCTGGGACTTTGATGAAGGGGCGCTGGGATGCTGAACATTGCTGGGATGGTGGGGCTTGAGCTGAAAGTGGATGAGGCAGTCAGGGCTGAGGTCTCCAAAGAGAAGTTATTCAGCCAATCACACACACACATGCGCACACACACACACACCCCCCAAACTAACTAAAAAAATGTTAAATGAGCACCTATTAGGTGCCTGACCCAGTCCTCGGTGCTCAGAATACACTGGGGAAGAAGTCAGAAGAGCCCTTCCATCATGGAGCTCACGGTCTACAAACTATCAAACAGATAAACAAATAAAATAATGTCAGGTTGTGTAGGTGCTATGAAAAAATAGCAATGATAAAGAGTGTCTAGGACAGGGTGTATGGGGGTGTACAAATTTAGATGAAGTGATTAAGGAAGGCTTCACTGAATAGGTGACATCTGAGCCAAGACCTGAGTGAGCCAGCCAGGTGAGGATTCCAGGCAGGGGGCACAGCAGGTGCAAAGGCCCTGAGGTGGGGATGAGCTTGTAGTGTTCAAGAGATAGAAAGGAGGCTCATGGGGCAAGGGAGAGATGATGGGGTCTGCAGCAGTCAGAGGGAGGTTCCGGTGTGGCCCCCACCCTTCCCCACCGTGCAACTTCTTGGCTTAAACCCTTCCATGTGCCCCACGGAGAGTCCAACTCCTCAACGCTACCCAGCTCCACAGTCTCCTTCCCCCTTTTCCTCCTCAGACTCTGTCATCAGTCCTGAGAACCTTTCAGTTCCCTGCCACCAAAAGGCATTATGGCATGTCCAATCAGCTCCCCAAAAGTAAGCTGTGATAAAGATTTGGGTACAGGTAGATTATTTAGGAGATGGTCCCAGGAAATATGATAACCATCTGCTCGTCCTTCCACTCATCCATCATCCATCCATCCATCCATCCATCCATCCATCCATCCATCCAGCATCCATTCATCCATCATCCATCCATCCATCCATCCATCCATCCATCCATCCATCCATCAATTCGTCCATATACCCGCCCACCCAACCATACATACATCTGTCCATCCACTCAACCGTCCATCCATCCATCCACGCACCCAACCATCCATACATACATACATCCACCCACTATTTATTGTCACCTTCTCTATTCCCAGCTGGACTCTAAGGACTCAGGTGATCAGATGTGGTCCCTGACCTTGAGAAGCCCTCCTCCTCTAGCAACCGTCACCGATCCCACCGCTGAGTCTTTTTTTCACTCAGTGCTGTGACAGAGCCCAAGAAGGAAACCTTGGTTCTGCCTCTCTGTGACCCTATCTTGGTTCTAAGAAGCATGGGGCCAAAGGGCAAACACTCAAACTTGATTCCCTTCTTGGTTTCTCAGGCTCTATTCACATAAGCCTAAGGCAACCTCATGACCCATAAAACATTAAAATGTCCCAGAAATTCCAACATAGTGGGGTCCAAACTCTGCCTCACCCAGCCTGCCCCTTCCAACCCACAACCCCCCAGAACACTTCCGTCAGATCACTCTAGTTTTGACTGGCACCCTGTGGCCACTGAGGCCGGGCCTCGGGCTTCTGATTCCCAGTGGTGGCCAGAGGTGACCCCATGTGCACTGACCTCTCCCGGAAGTACTTGATGGCCTCAGGGTCTATGAAGGTCGGCTCCTCCCGGTAGCCCTGCTCAAAGACCTTGCGCTTGTGCCGGAACTCAATGACCGTCTTGGTGTAGGAGTTGAGCGTGGTGACAGAGGCTGCCATGCAGCAGGTAAAGGAGCCCCACGCCAGGCTGCCAAGAGACGAGGAGAGAGGTGCCACGGTGAGGGTGGGCAGGGGACAGAAAACCACACCCACCAGATATCCAGACCTGAGCATGTGCCGCCGCAGAGAAGAGTAAGAATTGATCCCTGCCCCACCCGTGGTCTGGCCTGGGAGACAGCATTATCTGTACATTGTGATGCAGACACCACAGAGTTCATTACTGGGAGGCAAGAAGAGAGCGAGTCATTCCATCCACAGGTTGGCATCAGGGAAAGTGACCAGAATACAACAACGCTTGCAGTCGGTCTTGGAGGATGAGTGAGAGTTTACTAGGGGGAACAGCATTCCAGGAAGAGGGAAGAGCATGTGTAAAGGCGTGGAGACAGGAGGCAGTAGGAAGCCCTCCACAAACTGTAGGAGGTTTGGGGTGCCAAGTGAGGGGGTGTGAGGAGGTTAGTTGAGTTGATGATGGAAAAGTAGAGGGGGGGTCAGATACCCTAGTAGCTGATTTTCCATGAGAGCTAAATTACCCTTGTTCACGAGTGACCTTGGCAAAGGTGTTTCGCCTCTCTGCCTCATAGAGTACCATGTCACAGGCCTGTTGCAAAGATTAAAGGAAACGACCCATTAAAAATATCTTAGAACAGTGCCTGGAAATAGTAGGCACTCAAGAAAGGTTTGCCCTCGTTACTGCCATCACTATTATCAACATCCTTACTACCCACTTCTTTTTTTTTTTTTTTAAATTGGGGTATAGTTGCTTTACAATGTTGTGTTAGTTTCTGATGTACAGCGAAGTGAATCAGCTGTATGTATACATATACCCCCTCTTTTTTGGCTTTCCTTCCCGTTTAGGTCCCCACAGAGCACTGAGTAGAGTTCCCTGGGCTACACAGCAGGTTCTCATTAGTTATCTATTTTATACATATTGGTGTATATATGTCAGTCCCAATCTCCCAATCTAGCTGACTTGGTTTCCAGGCTCTTTCTCTGTTAGATTAAGGCTCTCTGCTCACACTTCCTCTGTGCACAGCTGGGGACTCCTGGCTGCGCTCACCTGATGTGGATGTCAACCAGAGCTGGAGAATCTGTCCTGTCTGCATCTGGAGAGAAGGGAAGGGGGGCGTGGAGCTAGGAGAGTCAGCTGGCCAGGATGCTGGTCTTCTCTGCTCCAGCGCCCACTCTAGAAATGGCCTCCTGCCTGCTTCCTCTGATCAAGACCGTGCAGTAACATGTAGAACCAGAAGTGGGGTACCCGCTTTGCTCCAGTTGCACCCGGTCTGGTTCCCAGGTACCTGTTGCCCAGTCTCTTTTTTTTTTTTAATTTTTAATTTTTATTTATTTATTTATTTATGGTTGCATTGGGTCTTCGTTACTGTGCACGGGCTTTCTCTAGTTGCGGCGAGCGGGGGCCACTCTTCGCTGCGGTGTGTGGGCTTCTCACTGTGGTGACCTCTCTTGTTGTGGAGCACGGGCTCTAGGTATGCAGGCTTCAGTAGTTGTGGCATGCGGGCCTAGCTGCTCCGCGGCATGTGGTATCCTCCCGGGCCAGGGCTCGAACCCGTGTCCCCTGCATTGGCAGGCGGATTCTCAACCACTGCGCCACCAGAGAAGTCCCCCAGTCTCTGTCTTGATAACTGGTTTCCTCCACATCAGGGGCTCAGTTTTGTTGCTGCCAACGCTGCACTGTCTCAGGGCCTCCAGCCTCCCCTTCCACCAGCCACCCACTGGGTCTCTCAACGTCACCGCCCCTGCATTCCTCAAGGTCAGTGCAGCCCGCCTCCCATACCCACTGCTCTTCTCTGTGTCAGCCTCAGAGCACCCGGAAGGAAAGCAAGGGGAAATCTGAGGATTCCGCCTTTCTCCCAGGGATCCCCATTCATCATCTATCCCTTATCACAAAACCCTTTAGGAGGGCTTCCCTGGTGGTGCAGTGGTTGAGAATCTGCCTGCCAATGCAGGGGACACGGGTTCGAGCCCTGGTCTGGGAAGATCCCACATGCCGCGGAGCAACTAGGCCCGTGAGCCACAACTACTGAGCCTGCGCATCTGGAGCCTGTGCTCCGCAACAAGAGAGGCCACGACAGTGAGAGGCCCGCACACCGCGATGAAGCGTGGCCCCCGCTTGCCGCAACCAGAGAAAGCCCTCGCACAGAAACGAAGACCCAACACAAACAAAAATAAATAAATAAATAAATAATTTAAAAAAAAAAAAAAAAACCCTTTAGGAGAGTCCCCTGTTTTTTCATAAGAAACTAATTTAGATCCTCTAGAAACTCTGAGTATCTATAATAGACAGCTGCAGGGTGTCAGTCTGGCCCCTCTAAGAACTGCCTTGTCAATCAAAGGGCCCAGTAGGTGACCCCACCCTACTGTTCACAGATGATTGGAGGAGGACCGAACATCTGGCCAAAGCTGGTCCAGTCAGATACATTGTTCTCTCTTCCGAACAATGAAACTGAAGAGTCTAGCTCAATCTGGGATGTCTGTTTGAACTAGAGTGATGGAAATTCAGAACATGAGGACAGAGAATGAAGAAGCAGGCTTTTTCTGGGATTCCACGAGTACACGTCTGTTGGTTTGGCCTGACCAGCACCCATTCTGTAAAGGGACCACTACTCCCCTCCTCTTGGGCCGTGTGGTTCATGGGGGGTTGGCCTCACCCCCAAACTTTAGGGGTGTACACATGACCTAGGCCTGGCCAGTGAGAGACTTCCATCTGGCCACAGTAATTGGTGCAGGGATGGACATGTGACACCCTAATTAGGCTATCGAGACTCATTCCCAGGACTTTTGCTGAAGCTGTTGGGAAACAGGGCTCATCTTTTTTCTGGGGTGCCAAGCTGGTGGGAT
The DNA here is from genome assembly GCF_009873245.2 of Balaenoptera musculus. Classification (NCBI taxonomy): domain Eukaryota; kingdom Metazoa; phylum Chordata; class Mammalia; order Artiodactyla; family Balaenopteridae; genus Balaenoptera; species Balaenoptera musculus. Next base: position 70,893,549 of record NC_045799.1, read on the forward strand.
TTGAGCCAGGAGCTTCTGGAGCCCATTTGACCGCCCCCCCCAACCCTGAGAATGAACCTGACTCAAAAGGAAGCAGAGCCACAAAAAGGAGCTAGATCCCTGAGTTGAAGCCATTACTCCTGGACTTCCAATTATAGGAGCCCAAATTCCTGTTTTGGATATTTTCCCCCCCTCAAGCCAGTTTGAATTGGGTTTCTTTCACTGGCAACAAAAGTTTTTATACAATTACTTTCTATAAATTCCCTTCTTTTGCATAAGTTCCTTTTGAAGTGATTTTCTAGTCTTTACAACCAGGGATCTTTACTCCGAACAGGTCTAACTCTCAACCCCGATGACCCAACCAAGATGGAGCCTCACATTCTACCACATACGCCTGTTTAATTTCACCGCAGTCCTCATAACACCCTGTACTTCTCTTGTGTCTTTTTATCTATTATTTTTTTATTCTTTGTTTTTAAATTAAACATTTTATTTTGAGATCATTACAGATTCACATGCAGTTGTAGGAAGTGATTCAGAGAGATCCCTGTGTACTCTTTACCCAGTTTCCCCCAATGGTAACATCTTGCAAATATAGTAACAACCGGGATATTGACACTGATACAGTCAAGATACAAAACATTTCCATCCATCACCACAGTGACCCCTCCTGTTGCCATTTTTATAGGCATACCCACATGGCTCCCAACCTCTGGCAACCACTCATCAGTTCTTCATCCATATAATCCTGTCATTTCAAGAATGTTGTATTAATGGGATCACCCAGTATGTATGTTTGGGGTTGGCGTTTTTTTGCTTAGCATAGTTCTCTGGAGATTCATCCAAGTTGTGTGTATCAAGCATTTGTTCCTTTATATTGCTGAATCGCATTCCTAGGGCAATGTATGAGTTGCTCCACACCCTCACCAGCTTTTGGCATTGTCACTATTTATTAATTTTAGCTATTCTGAGAGACATGTAGAAATATCTCATTGTGGCTTTCATTTGCATTTCCCTAATGGCTAATGGTGTTGAACATCTTTTCACTTGCTTATTTGCCATCTGTGTATCCTCTTCGGTAAAATTGCTGTTCACGTTTTTTGCCCACTTTCTTTTTTTTTATAAATTTATTTATTTATTTTTGGTTGCGTTGGGTCTTAGTTGCTGTGCACAGGCTTTCTCCAGTTGCAGCAAGCAGGGGCTACTCTTCATTGCAGTGCGTGGGCTTCTTACTGTGGTGGATTCTCTTGTTGCGGAGCACGGGCTCTAGGTGCGTGGGATTTAGTAGTTGTGGCACGCGGGCACAGTAGTTGTGGCTCGCGGGCTCTAGAGCGCAGGCTCAGTTGTGGCGTGCAGGCCTAGCCGCTCCGCGGCATGTGGGATCCTCCCGGACCAGGGCTCAAACCCGCGTCCTCTGCATTTGCAGGCGGACTCCCAACCACTGCGCCACCAGGGAAGTCCTGCCCACTTTCTAATTGGATTGTTTTGCTATTGTTGTTATTTACTATTGAGTTTTGAGAGTTTTTATATATCTTAGATATTAGTTCTTTGTCAAATATGTGGTTTCCAATAGTTTCTATCAGTCTGTAGCTTATCTTTTCAACCTCTTAACAAGGTTTCTCGCACAGCAGAAGTGTTTAATTTTTTTAAATTAATTAATTAATTTAATTTTTGGCTGTGTTGGGTCTTCGTTGCTGCGCGCGGGCTTTCTCTAGTTGCGGTGAGCGGGGGCTACTCTTCGTTGCAGTGCTTGGACTTCTCATCGCGGTGGCTTCTCTTGTTTCGGAGCACGGGCTCCATGGCGTGCCGGCTTCAGCAGTTGCAGCACACGGGCTCAGTAGCCGTGGCTTGTGGGCTCTAGAGCGCAGGCTCAGTCGTTGTGGCACACGGGCTTAGTTGCTCCGCCGCATGTGGGATCTTCCCAGACCAGGGCTCGAACCCATGTCCCTGCATTGGCAGGGGGATTCTTAACCACTGCGCCACCAGGGAAGTCCCAAAAGTGTTTAATTTTGATGAAATCCATTTTATCAATTTTTCCTTTGACGCTTTTTATGCCAAGTCTAAGAACTCTTTGCCAGGTCTAAATCCCAAAGATTTTCTTCTAATTTTTTTCTAAAAATTTTATAGTTTTACATTTTATATTGAGGACAGTGATCCATTTAGAGTTACTTTTTATATAAAGTAGTAATTTAGGTCAAGATTGGGTTTTGTTTGTTTGTTCATTTGTTGAAAAAGTTATTCCCTGTTCCACTGAATGGATTTACACCTTTGTCAAAAATCAGTTGGGCACATTGGTGTGGGTCTATTTCTGGGTTCTTTGTTCTGTTCCATTGATCTGTAGGCCTATCCTTCCACCAGTACTACACAGTCTGGATTACTGTAGCTATATAGTAAGTCTTGAAACTGGGTAGCCTGATCTGTCCCGCTTTATTCTTCTTTCTCCAAATTGTTTTAGCTACTCTAGTTCCTTTACCTTTCCTAATAAGTTTTAGAATAATCTTGTCTAAACCTACAAGAAATGTTGCTGAGATTTTAATGAGAATTGCATTAAACCTCTATACCAACTTGAGGAGAATCAACATCTTTACCATGAACATGGTGTATCTCTCCATTTATTTAGATCTTCTTTTATTTCTTTCATTAGCATTTTCTGGTTTTCAACAAGCAAGTCAAGTAGCTGTTTTGTTAGATTTATGACTATTTCACTTTTTGAAGTGTACATGGTATTGTGTTTTTTAGTTTTGTTGCCCAACTGTTTTTTCTAGCTTATAGAAATATAATTGATTTTTTGTATTTTTATCTTGTATCCTGAAACCATACTGAACTCATTTATTAGGTCTAGGCATTTTGGAGGGGGTAGATTTCTTAGATTTTTCTACAGAGACAATCATGTCATCTGCAAATAGGTGTAGTTTATTTCTTCCTTTCCAGTCTCTATGCCTTTTATTTACTTTTTGTGCCTTACTGCACTGGCAAGAACTTCCAGCACTATGTTGAGTAAGAGTGGTGTTCCCAGTCTTAGGGAGAAAGCATTCAATCTTTCACCATTAAGTATAATGTTAGCTGTAGGTATTTGTAGATGCTCTTTATCAAGTTGAGGAAGTTTCTCTCTATTCCTAGCTTTCTGCAAGTTTTTTTAAAAAATCACGAATGGATGTTGAATTTTATCAAACTTTTTTCTGCATTGATTGATATGATTATGTGGTTTTCACTTTATGTCCCTTAATCTTCTGCCATTAATAATATAATCGCCTTAAATATTTCCTCTGAGTAATTTAGAACCACATCAGACCATGTTATAATTTTTGCTTCAATCATCATGCATGATTCAGAAAACTCAAGGGGAAAAGTAAAAATGTTCTTTCTTCATTCCTAACATTCCAAGATGCCTTCTTTAATTTTTTTTTTTTTTTTCCTGTTTAGAGAACTCCTTTGGCCATTCTTTTAGGATAGGTCTGCTGACAACAAATTTTCTTAGTTTTCCGTCATCTGAGAATGTCTTGATCCCCCCTTTCCTTTCCTAAAGGATATTTTTGCTAGGAATGGAATTCTGAATTCTTTTCTTTCAGGAGTTGAAATGTCATGTCACTTCCTTCTAGCCCCATGGTTTCTGATGCAAAATTCCCTGTTTAAATTGGTTTTCCCTACAGTTAAGGTATTGTTTCTCTCTTGCTGCTTTCAATTTGTTTTTCTTTGACTTTAGGTTTTTTTAAAACACAGATGTATCATAGTGTGGATTTCTTTGGGTTTATCCTGTTTGGGTATCCACTCAGCTTGACTCTGTAGGTTTATATCTTTTACAAAACTGGGAAACTTTTCAGCCATTATTTTCTGAGTATTTTTTCGGCACCCTCTTTCCTCTCCCCTTCTGGCACTCCAATGTTAGATTTTTGTTATAGTCCCAGAGGTCCTTGAGGCTCTGTTCATTTTTTTAAAGTCTATTTTCTCTCTGTTGTTCAGATCAGGTGACTTCTGTCTTCAAGTTCACTGATTCTTTCCTCTGTCCTCTCCATTCTGCTGTTGAGCCCACTCACTGAAGTTTTTATTTCAGTTATTGTATTTTTCAGTTCTAAAATGTCCGCTTGTTTCTTTTTCATATTTTCTAGTTCTTTCCTGAGACTTATTTCTTTCCTGAGACTTTCTATTTTTTTCATTTGTTTCAAGGGTGTTTGTAATTGCTTGTTGAAGCATTTTCATGATTGCTTTAGAATCTTTCTCAGATAATTCTAACATCTCTGTTATCTCAGTATTGGGATCTCGTCTTTTTACTTTCAAGTTGAGATCTTCCCAGGTCTTGATATGGTGAGTGATTTTTAGTTGCAAACTTGACATTTGGGGTATTTTTTTACGAGACTCTGGATCTTGTTTAAACCTTCTGCTTTAGCTGACTTCCTCTGACACTGTTCTGACACAGGAAGGGGGAACACTGCCTTGTTAATGCCAGGTAGGAGTAGAAGTCCAGGTTTCCCACTGGGCCACCACTGACACTCAAGATGGAAAGGTTCCTGGTTACTGTTGGGCAGGGGTGGGAGTTCTGACCCCCTTAGGCCTTTGCAGATACAACTCTGGTTGGGAGGGGCAGAAGTGCCTCGTTACTCCTCCCCAGTTTGCCTCCACTGACACCACAGGGAGGGGGATGACTTCATCACCACTGGGCAGTGGTGAAAATCCTGACTCTCCACTATTTCTCCTCTGACACCACTCCAGCAGGGATAGGGAGGGTTCTTACTTGTTAGTGCCTACTGGGGGTGGGAGTCCAGGCTCTCCAGGTGACCTCCACTGACACTCAGGGGTGGGTGGGGCATATTACCGTCAAGCAGGGCGCAAGTCACAGCTCCCTACTCTGGTACCAGCTCGGCAGGACGTGGGCGTGCAGTTGAGTGCCTCATTATAGCCTGATGACATGAGATCTAAACTTGGCGTGAGTGGGGTAGAGCCACAGGGCGGTTTTGTTGTTGTTGTTGTTTTGGGATTTTTTTGTTTCGTTTTTGTTTTTTTCCTGTGATGGGTGACTGGGTAGAGCAGTTATTGCTGAAAGTTTTCTGTCTTGGTAGGCTGGCCCTTTTCTGGTTCTTTGACTAGAAAGCAGACTTTTAGAGGCGTTTTTGTAGGGGGGCATGGGGGTCGGTGCCTTTTGGCATTTCTGAGTTGCTGATTTCTTCAGCTCCACATCTGGGATGTAGGAGACAAAAAGTACTCATCAGTGTGTTATCCCTTGGGTCCTTAGCCAGCCTACTGTCTTCCCTCCACCTCTCAGAGGCTTATTATGTTTGTTTTATGTATAATGTCCGGGATTTCAGTTGTACTTAGCAGGAGGGTAGGGAGAAGTGTGTCTGCTCCATCTTCCCAGAAGTGCAAGTCCTTATTATTTGTTTTCGGATTGTCTTCCCCCACACTCCAGAATGTCAGCTTTATGAAAACAGGAGCTTTATTTCGTTCACTGCTATATCCTTAGCACCTGAAACAGTGCCTGGCACATAGTAGGTGCTCAATAAATATTTGTAGAATGAATAAATACAGATAAAATAAAAACAGATAGAAAAAAAACTGTTCTGGTTTTGATGTGGGTGAGGGGTTCAGGGGTGCATCTGTGAGTCTTCAACTTCCCTGCTCCCCAAAACCCCCAGCTCTCAGGCCCCCATGCAGGGCACAGATTGAAAACTTCGAGTCTGGAACGCCCGCTGGTGTTTGCAGCTTACATGGCTGGACTGGTACAGTGAGGTACGTGGGTGGTTGGCCTGGTTTTTGGAGACGAGGACAGAGTGGACACTGTGACACGGATGGGGGAGGGGCAGGGGGTGGCTGTCAGCTAACTCTCTGTCTTCTGGGAGCTATAGGGGTGGGTCGGGGGATGCTAGGGGACCAGATTCAGAGATGCATGGATGCCACCTTGAAATCCACCCCAGGCCCTGCTCGATGGAAAGATTGTACCTGGTCACTGAGGGAGACAGCCCCCGTCCACCTGCAGGCCAGATGGGCATAGAGTCACTGTGTGGGGCAGGACATGGCGCAGATGCTCCTAATGTAGGCCATCCTCAGTGCCTGTGAACTGAAGGGGCCAGGAGATGATGACAGCAGGTTCTGGGGGCCCAGCTGGTCCATCCATGGCAGCAGGGCACCCTTGGGCACCACAGTGCTCTCTCCCTGCCCTGGTCTTAGAGAAAAGGAGGCCAGTGCCACCTGCCTGGGGAGGGGGGGATGAGTAAGAGCAAGAGATTCCTGCTGACCACACAGCCTCTCGGTAACACCAGCAAACACCCTGTCCAGTGGTTCTTTGCAGCCAAGGCTCTTCCAGAATCCCCCTCCTCCCACTGCAAGGGATCAACTTGCTGAAATGCCAGCTCGACCCTGCAGAGAGGGCAGGGCAGCCTGGGATCCCCAGAGAGGGAAAGGGCTAGCCTGCTGTTTCCACAGGGTCATGTAGACTGAAGAGGAGGGGAGGGGAAGAAAGGAGGACAGTGGTGAGGCCACCACATGACACACAGATGCAAACAGAGAGGCACCACCCTCCTGGGACCTGGCCTAACTTGCTACTCTCTTGCTGCGTGACCTGGGACAAACTACTTAACCTCTCTGGGTGTCCAGCTTTTGTAAACTACAACTCCATGATGTTCTACTACCCTCATTCTGTCACGTGAATGCTCAGGATTGGGGTTTCACCACGTGTGCTAGGGTAGGAGGGCCTCTTTATCCACCCCTCTCCATTTTGATCAAATGCAAAACGGAAGTAGAAAGTGACTAGCTTTCCATTCTCCCACCATCACCAGGAAAACTGACATGTTGACATTCCAACTGGGGTCACAAACTCCAATTCCTGCAGGGTCAGACAAATGACTAAGTGAGGAAATTGTAAGGAAAGGGAAGGCAATAGCGAGCAGTGGGGACTGGGGTAAAGTAGAGAGCAGGTGCCTCATCTAAAGGGGGCAGCCTCTACTCAGCTGAAGCTGCCTGCTGCCATGCAGCAATGCAGGCTAGACACAGACATATCTTCCAACAGTCAAGAGAAGCCAGAAACCTGGATTTTTATGTAAAGTTTTTTACGAATTTGAATGATAGAAATAAATGCAAATTAAAAAAAAATAAAACCACTGTGGCAGGTCAAACAAAATATCTACAGGCTGGGTCCAGCCCTGGACTTCATGTAATTTGGAGCCTCTGAAGCTAACTGTGTGACTTGGGCCTTTGCCCTTTCTGAGCCTGTGTCCTCATCCCTCAAATATGCATGGCAACCCCTCCGAGTGGGAGTCAATGGCAGGACCGGAAAGCTCAGGGCTTGTAAAGTGCCTCCTGCTGTGCCTGGTACAAAGGAGGCGCTGACCAACCTTGGTCTCATCCACCCCTTCCCCACACCAAGCATCTGCTGTGTCCCCGTGCCCCCCACCCCCCAGGGTCTTGCCTTGGCACTGTCATAGGAGGACCTGGAGAGAGTTAAGACAAAGAGCTGAAAAAAAGGAGCAGGCAGGAGAGCTGGAGGGACCGGGGTGCAGGGCAGGGATGGGGTTCCGCAGCTTAGTGGGGGCCCACGGAGGGGAGTCTGGGCGTGAGGGGAGGGTGCAGCCAGGGCTGGATCTCAAGGAAACACTAAAGTCCTGAAAACAAGCGTAAGCAGCAAGTCGGGGGAGACTGGGGAGAACGGAGCGCAAGGGGCTGCCTGCATGCCCACCGGATGTCATCCTCTTGGACATTTGGGTCACATGTCTCTCAAAAAGTGACAGTGGCATTACCAAAGGCCCAATGTCATTATCACCATTTATAATCACTGCCACTTAACGGAGCAGTTACTGTGTATACACACTTTAAGAGCTGGTGTCACATGGCCCTCACAATAACCCCATTAGACCTGCATTACTGTGATCCCTACTCCAGAGATGAAGAAGCTGAGACTCGGAGAGGATGGGTCGCTTGCCTTTAATAGCAAAACGCATCGAGCACATTCTCTGTGCTAAGTGCCTCATGTGCGTTATTTCACACAGTCTCCAAAGATGCCCCCCACCCCTGAGACACACCTCCTGGGGTTCATGCTTTGTGCAGCACTTTCTCCTTGACTCTGGCCCCATTACTTGCTCTTGACCATCAGAATGCAGCAGACGTGACACTGCGTGGCTTCTGAGGCAGGGTCATGAAATAAACTTGCAGCTTCCACTTGGATCTCTTGGGACACTCTCCAGGGACCCAACCACCGTGGCTGAGAAGCCAGTCTCGCTGACAGCCGAGTTCCCAGTGCCAGCCAGCACTGACTGCCAACATTGTGAGCGGCCACCCTGGATGCCTAGCCCAGCGGGGCCCCAGAGGACTGGCCCCAGACAGCATCTGACTGAAACATCGTGGAAGAGCCCGAACCAGGACCACCCAGCTGAGTTGGGTCAACCCGCTGAACCATAAGAGATAATAAGACATTTTTTATTTTGAGCCACTAAATTTTCTGATGACGTTTGATAAATCAACAGAGAACTAGAACATCACTCACAAGAGCCCCATGACGTGGAAACTCAGGCTGTCCCCATTTTACAGCTGAGGATACTGAGGCGCAGGGAGGGTAAGTGACTTGGCCAGGCCCACAGTTGGTGAAGGTCAGGGTCAGGATCTGCTCCCAAGCTGTCTGATTCCAGAGGCCGCCCCTCAACCACCCCTTTATGCTGCTCACAGTGGCCGGAAGTGCCCGGCAGCGTGAGGTTTGAACCCAGGCTGGTGGACCCCTAATCGTGGAAACTTCGCCTTCCCGTGCAGGTGTGGCTCTCGAAAGCTGGTCCCCAACATCCGTTGAGCTCCTCAGAAGCCCCAGCCGACAAGCCCCTGCAGCCCATTCTTCCTCTCCTGCTGGGCCAGGAGACAGAGGCTGGTGCTGTCTTGCCGTGGAGCTGGCCTCCTCCCTGGTTGGGGGCTGGGGGCAGAATTTTGACAAATGGCCGCACACATATTAAACAAGAGAGATGACGCTGCACAGCCCTGGCAAGGCCCCCAGACGCGAGGGATGACAAATGGGGCTGATCCATCTTGCGGGCCTCAGTGACAAGGAGAAATGGATCAGACCTAATAGGGGCCGCACACTGGGCACCGGCCTTAAATAAGTCAAATGGGAATTGGGTGCCCCTTGAGAGGCTGGTCCGGGGGGAGCTGAGGAGCAGGCAGGAGGCCTGGCTTTCAGGGGAAGAAAGGTTTCCGTGGGAGACCAGCAGCCTGGGCTCCAGGCCAGGTGGAGAGCCAGGGGCTGCTGGAAAGACAGGCATGTGGGGGGAGGGGGTTCGGAATCCTGGGCAAGTGACCCAAACTTTCTGAGCCTCAGTGTCTACATATGCAACAGGGGGTTATTGTGCGTGTTAAATTTCATGTCAGTAACGATAATATTAGAAGAACTAGTGTTCCCTGAGCATTTACATGTGCCATGTGCTAAACACACATGAACTGTCTTACTATTAGCCCATCCCCTCCGAGAGGCAGAATATAGAGGTTGAGAGCATGGGCTCCAGAGCCAGACTGCTTGGGTTCAAATCCCAGCTCCGCTGCTCACAAGCTGGATGACCCTGGACAGGTTACCTAAGTTCTCTGTGCCTCAGTTTCCCCTCCATGAACCACCTACCTCATAGCACTGTTGTGAGGTTTCCCCACGACTGTTCTACTTAAAGGGATCAGGGTCTGTGTTGATGGGTCCAGGTCCCTTTAGGGCACATGCCTTTAGCTTTAAGGGGGCGGAGCCAAGCAGAGAGTGGGAAGGGGCAGAAAAACAGCAGGAGTCCCCACTGGTCACAATCAAAGCCTTTCTTGCTCCATTCTGACCACCTTCCCCCCAAGAAGCCCTCTCACTGGCAAGTCTTTGCACCTGCCATTCCCCTGCCCAACACGCTATCTTATTCCCTCCTCCACCAGCTTGCCTGACCAAATTCTCCCCCAAGGACCCTCCCCAGGGGAAGCTGGGTCAGTGACCCCTTCTCTGTGCTTCCGTGGCTGTCTGTGACTCCCCACCCCCCCACCAGCCAACCACCCACATCGTAGCATGGCTCAAAGTACTGCTTGTCCATTGTCTTAATCCCCTGTTACCACACTGTCTCAGCCACTGCTGTACCCCCAGCACCTAGGAGCCCCAGCACCAGCTGCCCCCAAATAAGTGCTCACTCGGTTAATACGTGTTCAATGACTGAGTGGATAAATGCGCCTAGGCACCAGAACCGGACCTGGATGCCCTGCGTAACAGACACCTGTGGTCACTGTCTTTCCACTGCACATTCCTCCTTTTGAGAACACCTCACTCCGCCCTTGCCCCACCCCCAGTTTTCCATTAGAGGACCTCTCCTCCATCTTCCTGTCCAAGAGTTTGGATGGGGCAACCCCACCCTCTGCACCACATGACTTAGGCCAGACAATTAGAGCAGCTGAGTCTCCTCAGGGTCTAAATCATTGGTTGCAGTATGGTCACATGACTTAAGCTAACCCAGTGAAAGTCATAACCAAGATTTTGCCTGGCGATATTGGAAAGAGGCCCCATCTCTCTGCTGGTATTGCTACATTTGTAACATGTAAGCCTAGAACTGGGCTTGGTGACCAAATTTGCTACCACCTGGGGAAAAGCTGCTTATGAATAAAGCCACCACAAAGAGAATGGAGTCAGAAGTGGGGAGAGAATGACTGAGTTCCTGATCAATCACCTGACCACCTGGATCCAGCTGTGCCTGAAGCAGACATTGTGGTAGCTCGCCCAGCATCCATTCCACCCACTTACCATTTGAGAGTTTTGGACTCATTCCTCGTTCCAGAGGAAAGGTCCAGCTGAGCCAATGTGCTCATGACTCTCCCCCAGCCATGGTGACGTTTCAGAAGAGAGAAAATGACTTAAGTTGGGCTCATCAGAGGGAGGCTTGGGACTTTAGTGAATGTTAGGGAAAGAGCTCTTTCTCCCCCTGTATGTGAAGGAAGAAGCACCAGCTTCAAAGAAGCTTTCTCACCACTAGGAGGGAAGCCCACCCAGAGACAGAGTTAACATGGGGAGTGGGCAATGCTCAGGTGACCACAGAGGAAAAAAACTCAGCCCTGATGACATGAGAAACTCTGGATCAAACGTTCCCTGAAGTCCATGCCAAGCTGCACTTTCCATTTACAGGAACCAAGGTATTTCCTTATTGATTGGACTGAGGTGGGTGGGTTTTTCTGTTACAATCCATGCCCCCACCCCCAGCTGAGCCAACTGGGTTTTTCAGTTCCATGAACTAATACACACCTCTTGTTTACTTAAGCTTGGGACTCTTATCACTCACAAGCCAAAGAACCTTGACGGATTCTGCCTTTCTTTTGCACACCATGCTCTGAGGTGCTGGCCCCTGCTCCCTGTAGCCAGAGCCCTTCACTAGGCTCTCGACAGCTTCCATCCCACCTTCCAGAGCAGCCTCTAAGGCAGAGGCTGGCCAACTTTATCTCTAAAGGGCCAGACAGTAAATATTTTAGGCTTAGTGGGCCATTCAGCCTCTGTCACAACCACTCAGCTCTGCCATTGTAGCGTGAAAGCAGCTGTAGACAATATGTAAACGATAAGCCTGGCTATGTCCCGAGAAAACTTTACGGACACTGAAATCTGAATTTCCCATAATTTTCGCATGTCCCCAAATATTTTTCTTCTTTTGATTTATCTGTTCAAGCATTTAAAAATGTAAAAACTATCCTTAGCTTGAGGGGTACATAAAAACAGGTGATGGGCTGGATTTGGCCCAGAGGCCATAGTTCGTCAACCTCAGCTCTAGGATCTCAAAGCATCTTTGGACTCTGGGCTTCCCCCCGACGCCCCACCTTCCTCTGTTTCCCAACTGGGTTGAGCTACTGAAGTTCCAGCATGCCTCGGGGCTCTGGTGTCTGAAAGTCAAAAGCCACTTACCAGAAGGACCACCCGTAGTCCCAGGAATGGGGCCTCCAGTCTTCAGGGCCGAGGCTCACGGTGACCTGGAACACCTGCGTGTACATCATGTGGGCTACCATTCCCAGGAGGCCTGTGAGGGGGGAGCAGGACAAGGTGTCAGGAAGCAAGGTGGGGCTTTGTCTACCCAGCAGGGGCCTGTTAGCGCTGGGGAGAGCATGGACCCCCAGGGAAGGACAGTCAGCAGGACTGAAACACAGAAGACCAGAGGGCGGTGGTTTTCTAAGCCTGCCAAGGAGCTTGAGTTGAGCCCAAGGGCAAAGGGAGACCCTGGAGAAATGTAAACAAGGGAGACACAGAGTCAGATCTGCTTCTGGATGGGCAAAGTTTTTCTGTTAGGGACCAGATAAGTAAATATTTTAGGCTTTGTGGGTTTCAACTCTACTGTGGCAGCACAAAGAAGCCGTAGACAGTACATAAAGGGATGAGCGTGGCCGTGTACCAATCAGACTTTATTTACAAAAGCAGGCGTTGGGCTGGATTTAGCCTGTGGGCCAGAGTTTGCTGATACCTGTGTTAGAAGGTCATTTGGGAGAAGTTGCTTAGAGAATGTTTATCAAACTGCAGGTCTTGACTCACTAGACCAGTGGATTGTGAAATCAACTTCATGGATTGCATGGATTGCAACCAGCATTTAAAACAAACAAACATGGACTTCCCTGGTGGCGCAGTGGTTGAGAATCTGCCTGCTAATACAGGGGACACGGGTTCGCGCCCTGGTCTGGGAAGATCCCACGTGCCGCGGAGCGACTAGGCCCGTGAGCCACAACTACTGAGCCTGCGCATCTGGAGCCTGTGCTCCGCAACAAGAGAGGCCACGATAGTGAGAGGCCCGTGCACCGCGATGAAGAGTGGCCCCCGCTTGCCGCAACTAGAGAGAGCCCTAGAACAGAAACGAAGACCCAACATAGCAATCAATCAATCAATCAATCAATCAATAAATCTTTAAAAAAAAAAAAAGAAACTGCCTGCCAATGCAGGGGACACCGGTTTGAGCCCTGGTCCAGGAAGATCCCACATGCCGTGCGTCACGTGCCTAGAGCCTGTGTTCTGCAACAAGAGAAGCCACCGCAATGAGAAGCCCGCAACTAGAGAAAGCCCGCGCACAGCAGCGAAGACCCAACACAGCCAAAAATAAATTAATTAATTAATTAATTTTAAAAAATTTAAAAAAATAAACAAGAGTGGAATGGAATAGATATCTGATACCATCAAATGTAGCAGAAGTAAATATTGTTTTGTGAAACTTTTCAGTTGTATACATGTGCGCGTCCACGCGTGCACGCACGTGCGTGTGTATAGCGATTGTAATATGAAATGTTTTTCCATGGTCATGTCAAAAATCTTGAAGCCCACTGGCTGGGAGAACTCTGATTCCAAGGGATCTGAGCGGGAATCCTTTCCCACCACGTTTCCACTGCGCGGCCCTGGGCGAGGCACCTCGCTCTTCTGAGCTTCAAGTCTTTCAACCCTAAGATGAGGATTATGACAAGGTGAAAAGTGGCGGAAACGAAGCGAGGCAGCCTCCACGTCTGCTGCCTAGCGGGCATGCAGTCGTTACAGTTACCAGGATTATTATGAACCTGGGGACACTGCTCGTGTGGACTATGGCATCTGGAGCCTTTGTGGGTTAACGGGCGTGGACCTAATTTTCAGATGGAGTGATACAGTATTGATGAGGAGGGAAGAGATAGGAGACAAGAGGAAGGAAGGAAACCAACAATGCATGTGCACCTACTGTGTGCCAGGCCCTCTGTCAGAATCGTTCACCTCCATTACAGTATTATCTTTTAATCTTCATGACAACCCTCTGAAGTAAGTATGATGATGTGGGCCATGTACCGCTGTTCAGGCTGCCCGCTGCGCATCTCCATACGGCTCCATTCACATCACAGTCTATGCGCACATCACTCCCTGGAGTTGAAGCAGAACCACACCTCCAAGGCTGTATATAGTAGTCCTGAATATGATTATTCCCATTTTACAGGTGAGAAAACAGAAGCTCAGAGTGGTCAAGTCTGTCCCAGGTCACAAAGGGAGTAGATGGCTTAGTTGTGACAGGGGCCCAGATCCAAATGTCCTTAAAGCCAGGGCTCTTCCCACGCTGCTTAGAATGCGTCTGTCCTCCCCTTGTTGCCCCAGTCACCCTTTCCCCTGTGGAGACGAGAGAAGAGATGGAGATAAGGAGAGAAGGGGTAGAGATAAGAAAAGACAGAAGTAAAGAGGCAGTGAGGTACCGAGTCCTGAAACCCAGCCTTGCGGGCAGGTGTGAGGGCAAAGGGGGACATCCTGTGTTGTCATGGTGTGAAGGTAAATGTTTAACACCAGGTTCCCCAAAGAGAGAGAGAGAGAGAAAAAGCTATGACTTGTAGCGTTTGCCAATTTCCATGGTGTGAATAATCCCACCATGGCCAATTTCAAGCTACCTGTGTAATGTCACTGAAAGCGGAGTAGAGAAGAGATGTGCACAGTTGGGCCTCGGGAGCTGAGCCAGCAGGATCCAGCACACCTGTCACCTTCCAGTCACCTGACCCCAGGCCCCACGGAGACAGAGGACTCAGCGCTGGTTGCCTGTATCTCTGGGCCGGGGCCAGCCCCTCATGGACCTCTGGTCTCAGATGAGAGCTGCTCTCCAGGGCTGGCGGGGAGCACCTGAGTCAGGAAATCCAGGGAGAGGGTGACTGTGACAGGTGCTGAGGCCCCTGAAGATCCCCTAAAGGCTCAGCCTTCCCCAGCTGTCTCTGCCAGGCTTAGACCCCATCCTCAGTCATACCCCGGCAGGTATGCTAGAAGCCTCTCAGGTCCCCTCTGCCTTGGCTCAGTTTGTTAGAAGGAGACAAGGGCTGAGCCACGTGGGTATCTTATTTATCTTTACTTGACACAATTCCTGGTGAACTGGTGAAGAGGTACATAACAGACGTACCTTATTCTTTGGAACTGATGCATAAGATTCCCTGATAATGCTACACCATGTTTTATTTATCCAATCAGTTGATGGTATTTAAGTTATTTCCAGCTTTTTGCTCTCTAAGCAATGCTGCAATGAACACGTTTCTACAAGTCTCTTTGTGCGGACAAGCAAGTACGTCTCCAGCGTGAACAACAAGAGGAATTGCCAGGTCGTAAAGTGTGTGCATTTTAAATTTTAATCAGTGTCAGTGAACTGCTCTCCTGAGCAGAGGTACCGTGTCGTACTTCCGCCAGCTTTGTGACAGTCCTCACCCAAATCCTCACTGATACTTGATATTATAAAACATTAACAATTTTGCCCATTGCATGGTAAAAAGTGACACCTCAACATTGTTTTAAGTTTTATAATTTCCCTCATTACTAGTGAGCTTGGGCATTTTTCATGTTATTTATTAACCATTTTAATTTCTTCTTCTATGACTGTGCTTGACTGTTTCCTTTGTCAATTTCCTTTTATTAAAAATCTTTCTCCTTATCAATTGATAGAAATTCTTTATGTATTCTGGATACTAAACCTGTCTATTGTATAGACTCCAAATAGCTTACTGCTTGTCCTTCCCCCTGTACAGCACAAGGGAAAAAGCACTTTTTTTTTAACTAATAGATTTTATTTTTTAGAACAGTTTTAGGTTTACAGAAAATTAAGCAGAAAATACAGAGAGTTCCAGAGCTCCCAAATGCCCCCTCTCTCTGCCTTCACAGTTTCTCCCATGATTAATATCTTTCAACAGAGTGTATATTTGTTACAGTTGATGAGCCAACAGTGATATATTATTATTAATGAAATCCATAGTTTACATTAGGGTTCACTCTCTGTGTTGTACAGTCTATGGATTTTGACAAATGCATAGTGACATGTATCCACCATTACTGTGTCCAATAGTTATGGCCCTAAAAACCCCCTGTGCTCCACCTCTTCATCCCTCCCTCCCCACTCCTTCTGAACCCCTGGTAACCACTGATTTTTTACTGTCTCCATAGTTGGGGTGCTTTCAGAATGTCATGTAGTTGGAATCACACAGTATGTAGCCTTTTCAGATTGGCTTCTCTCACTCAGCAATATGGATTTAAGGTTCTCCCCTATCTTTTCATGGCTTGTTTGTTCTTTTCCTTTTATTGCTACATAATATTCCACCATATGGATGCATCACTTATTGAAGGACATCTTGGTTGCGTCCAAGTTTTAGCAATTATGAACAAAACTGCTTTTGTCATACATTTTGATTTTTTTTTTTAATTTTTATTTATTTATTTATTTATGGCTGTGTTGGTCTTCGTTTCTGTGCGAGGGCTTTCTCCAGTTGTGGCAAGCGGGGGCCACTCTTCATCGCGGTGCGTGGGCCTCTCACTATCGCGGCCTCTCTTGTTGCAGAGCACAGGCTCCAGACGCGCAGGCTCAGTAGTTGTGGTGCACGGGCCTAGTTGCTCCGCGACATGTGGGATCTTCCCAGACCAGGGCTCAAACCCGTGTCCCCTGCATTGGCAGGCAGATTCTCAACCACTGTGCCACCAGGGAAGCCCCATTTTGATATTTAATACAGTCAAATTTAGCAGTCGTTTGCTTTTTGGTTTTTGCTTCCTGTGTCTACTTTAGGAAAACCAACACCATAAACACATTATCCTATATTTTTTCTAATATACTTATAGATATTTATGTTAATTCATCTGGAATTTATCTTGGTGAATGGTGTGAAGTAAGGATCTAACTTAATTTTTTTTTTAATGAGTCATTAATTGCTCTGAACCCGTATAGAAGGGACCGTTCTTTCCCCAATGATTTTTGATAACACGTTTATACCACATTCCAAGCCTCACATTACATGAGTCTATTCCTAATTCTCATTCTGTGCCATGGATCTCTCTCTGTTCCTGTGACAATGCCACACTATTTTTTTGTTTTGCTGTGCCGCATGGTTTGTGGGATCCTAGTTCCCTGACCAGGGATCGAACCCAGGCCCCCAGCAGTGGAAGCTCGGAGTCCTAACCACTGGGCCTCCAGGGAATTGCCGCCCCCTGTTTTTTTTAATCATTGTAACTTACGGTGGAGTCTGTTAGCTGGAAGGACAGGTGTCTCCTCCTTTCGGCCCATTGCTCATTCCCTCTAGAAGTGCTACCCTACCCAGAACCTTGCTCCCTCTGTGGGGCAGGACCCCTTCTTTAGCCCCACCCCCCAACCCCACCCACTGCCCAGGTCCCTTTCTGAAGGCTGGACTTGCTCTCCAAACACTCAGCTGTTGTAACGTTCAGCTTCTTCCTCACCATGTCTGTCCAGATGCTATTCAAGTTATCTGACCTGTCAGTGCCTTGGTTCCCTCATCTATAAAGTGGGGATAACAGTAGACATAGGTAATTCCAGAGAACATCCATTGAAGAAGGAAAACGTTCATGAGAACAACTGCTCCATGTACTAGGACAGTGGGGACAGAACAGTATTTTAATACAAAAACTACCAACCAGACCCAGAAGCTGGACCCAGCCTGTTGGCAGAATAATTAATTTTCCAAATTGTTAGTTTAGAAATGCATTGATTTCTCAATTGAATCCCATTTATTCCCAATTATGAAAGGCCATGCTTTAAGAAAATTCAATAAATGAAAATTACAAATCATTCAAAGATAGGCTGGTGAGATTTTCTTATTGCATTCTAACGATTCTGCTTAAAAAATAGAGCCCTCAATCAAGTTTCTGGAAGCATGTTTGTTCTGTAAAGTGAGGTCCACCACCAGTAGCATCTGCTGTAACAATCCTCAGCAGAAGGAATTGTTTCCAGCTCACTCTGAATTAAAGAGTGACTTTCTGCTGAGTTATGGCACCTCCTAAATCAGTGGCAACTGAACGAAGGCAGCTTTCTGTGCTGCTTCTGCTGCTTCCTGGCATGGACTTACACCACGAAACTCACAGCTGTAAATCTCTCATCCTGTGGTTTCTGGAACCTCCCAACTCCTGACACCATAAATGGGATTCTCAGCCCCTGTGGTGAGGCAGGCATGGCTCCTCCCTGCCCCTGCGGGACCTTGGAGAGCACTGACCGGTGGGGGATGCTGGCTGAGAGCTCAGAGCTGGGCTGGGTGCGATGCCACCCAGAACCCAAGGCAAAAAGAGCTGCCATGACTCCCAGGCCTGCCCTCCGCTGGTCAGACTGAGGAAGCCGAAATCTGTTGTCAAGGCCGGAGGGGCTGGTGTCGGGGCCAGAATTAAGAGCCAAAGTCAGGAGAGTCAAAAGGTGAGCCCACAGTAAAGCAGGGGTGAAACAAAGGGAAAGAGAGGGTCTGGTTTCCAGCTCTGTCTCTTACAAGCTATATGACCTTGGGTAGATTACCTTGCCCGTCTGTGCCTCAGTTTCCTCACCTGTAATATGGGGATAATAATAATGCTTACCTCATAGATTGATATGAGGATTAAGTGGCTTATACTGTAAAGCACTTAGAATAGTGCTTGGCAGATAATAAGCCCTACGTAAGTGTTTCATGAATGAATGAATGAATGTATGTTTGAGACTCACTGTGTAGGCCTGCTTGACCGCACACTAGTCCAGGGACCAGGTCTGTTTTCTCTCCACTGAATCCCTAGCACGGAGCCCAGGGTCTGGCACAGTAAGTGTTCCATACGTGTTCGTTAAATGAATAGATGGTTCGTTCCATTCAATGCTGATTGCAAGGTGCTTGGGAGAGCTGCACTGCCTGCTGTAAAGGTCCAGGGTCTGGGATATGGGAATGAGCTAGGACAGGGCCAAATCTGAAAACTCTGGAGAGCAAATTGTCTCTGTACAGGAACAAATGTCAGACTCATCATTTGTTTATTTATCATTCATTCATTCATTCATTCATTCAATGAATATTTATCGCTGCTTTTCACATGCCAGGCACTGTTCCTGGGGGCGGGGGAGGGGTCTGCTCTCAGAGGTCTCAGGTTCCAGTGGACAGATCCAGACAATGAGCACATTGATTAACAAGAAAAAGTCAGGCAGTGAAAAGTGTGGTGATGAAAATAAAATAGGGCAAATGCCTGGGGCTCACTTCAGAGTGGGCGGTCATGGAGGTCATGGAGGGCCTCTCGGAGGAGGTGACACTTAAACAGAGGTTTGAATGGGGAACTGGAGGCAGCCACAGAGAGGTCTGGGAAAGAGCATTCCAGACAGAAGGAGTGACCGGCTGGGGCAAAGGCTTGAAGGCAACCAGAGCCTGACCTTAGGGGGAAGGGGAGAGAAGGTTCGGCAGAGTGGGAAAGGGGCGGGGCGGGGGGCGGGGTAGAGACGGGTCAGGAAGGCAGTTGAGGACCAGCTCATCCAGGACCTTGTAGGTCACAGTGAGGGATCTGGCTTTCTTCTAAGTACTATGGGAAACCATAGTAGAGGGCTGAAGCAGGGGCCTAATTTATGTTTTCAGATCATTCTGATTACTGTGTGAAGACAGATGGTGGAAGCTGGGGTAAAGAAGGGCGCCCAGGCCGAGCTGTTGCTGCTTGGTCTAAAGTTGTTGCCAGCTCTGGGGCAGGTTTCGAAGGTGGAGTCCACAGAACCTGCTGGTGGGCTGGGTGTGAGGGACCAGGGCTACCCAGAGATTGGGATGACCTTGGGGTTTGCGTTTGGGCTATTGGGCGGACGATGGTGCCACTCATGAAGATGAAGAAGACGGAGGAAGTGGTCTGGGTGGGTCAAACCCCATGTGGGCTACATTAATTTGAAATGCCTATTTTATACCCAAGCTGAGACAACACACCAGCACTTGGGTGTACAAGTTTGGGGACCAGGGGACAGTCAGAGCTGGAGATTTAAATGCGTGAGTCATTGGCGTACGGACATGGGCCTAGAAGAGGCCTGTAGGGAGAGAAGAGAGGGGCCGGGATGGAGCCAACATCCAGTGCTGAGCAGAATAGGCGGAGCCAGCAGAGGAGGATGAGGCCCAGAGGCCCAGGCAGCAGGAGGAAAACCAGAGCGCGGCACTGCCAAGGTCAGGAGAAGGATGCATATCGCGGAGGAGGACGCATATCGAGGAGGAGGACGCACATCGCGGAGGAGGACGCATATCGAGGAGAAGGACGCACATCGCGGAGAAGGAAGCACATCGAGGAGAAGGATGCATATCGCGGAGGACGCATATCGCGGCGGAGGACGCATATCGAGGAGGAGGACGCATATCGCGGAGGAGGACACATATCGCGGAGAAGGATGCATATCGCGGGGGAGCAAGTGGTTTGTTAGATCAGAGATGAGGACAGGGAAGTGACTGCTGGATTTGCCAACATGGAGGCCATGGGGGACAGATGCTCCATGGAACACGCTGAGCAGAGGACAGAAAACAGCCAAACAGTTAGAGAGAAGACGTCCAAACTTGCTGCATGGAGAAGCAGAAAAATGCGGTGATAGCTGGAGCAGGCTTGGGGTTCAGGGAGGGATCCTGAAGAGGGGAGATATAGGACGCTCCTGCACTTACCCAGAGTGCTCGAGTAGACAGGGGGAGCCTGAGGGTGCGGAGGAGCCAGACAGCAATTGTAGAAGCAAGGGAGAGAGAAGGTTCTGGAAGACGGAGGAGCTGGCTTTAGATGAGAGCAGGGATGCTTGGCCCAAGGGAACGGGAAGCAGGGCGTGCGAGTGAAGATCCCAGTACCGGGGCGGCTTTGCCTGTCCCTCTCCCCGAGGAGGCCAGGCCACCAGCTGAGAGCGAGACGGCGGATGTAGGAGTTTTGAGGAACCAGGAGATGGTGTGGAATGGTCCTTTCAGAGCGTGGGAAAGCACAGAAAAACCGAGGCAGTGCGTGTGGCCGGCGGGGCAGTGCTGCTGTGCGTGAGGCCTGAGCTCAGGAATTTAAAGTGAGACCGGGCGGCATGGCCAAGGGATTCGGGTGAGGGGAGAGGAGCCGGCCTGGCCGTGCAGAGTGGTGCCTCCTGGGTCTGGAGGACACACAGGAGGGCCAAGCCATGGTGCCTCCCCCCAGATAGGGATACGGAGCAATGAGGCCCAACTGAGTTCCAGAACTCCTCTTGCCTCCAGCCCCACTTCTCTTCTCTTTTGCAGGGTTTGTATGTACTATGTTAGTGGCATGCTCCATTTAATTGAGATGGCAGAGGAATCAGCTGATGAATTAATTTATAATAGAGTTTATCATTAAAGATGCTGTTCAAGAAGTTATTACTCAGAACACTCGGGGAGCGTTCATGTCTAAACAAACATTCCGTGTACGTGGGCACTGGCCTGGATTTGCCAACATCCCATGCATGTCATGTCAGGGACGTAAGACAGAGGGGCCGGTGGGGACCTGGAGGAAGCTGAAACCAGATGAGGTGGGGCACAAAGGTAGCAAAGGGAAACCCCTGCTAGGGCAGCCTGACTTTTAGTCGCTGAGCACGTACTGAGCACCTGCTGTGTACCAGGCCTCCTTCTAGCTGGGGGAATATGCCTGGGAATGAGAGACCTGGCTTTCAATGCTCTCAGGGAGGTGAGAGACAGAAAACTGGGGACGACTGTGTGGCAGGGCAGCCAACGGGGGAGGCCAGGGGCCTGCGGGAACCCTAGCCGGGCTCCTAGGCCAGGTTTAGGTGGGGAGGTCAGGAAAGGCGTCGAGAGGGGGTGACATCCAAGCTGAGCGGGAGCAGGAGGGCGGACCAGGCAGTGGAGCAGCTCTAGCAGAGCCCACAGGCAAAGGGGTTTGGTGGGGCCGTAATGGGCCGTGAGGTAGGGCATGTGGGTGGCGAGAGCGGCTGCTGGAAGGGTAAACAAGAGGCTGCACGGAAAATTCTGAAGCCATCCTGGGAGTTCAGGCTTTCTCCTGAGGGCAATGGGCAGGAATTGCATAATTGTAAGTTCGGGGGCGAGAACCAGGCGGCCTTTTTTTAAAGCCCTCTCTTCCTGCTGGTGGAGGACGGACTGGCAGGAAGGTGGGAGCAGGGAGGTCCGGGAGGGGCAGCTGCAGTGAGAGGTCGAGGCCAGGCCAAGGGTGCTGAGATTAAGAGGTGGGCGAGCAGGTGGCTGGAGGGAGTCACGTCTGGCACCGCTGAGATGGATGGATTCCCAGCAAGGCCTCAGGGCACTGGAGAGCCCTGACTCAGGAATGGGGACGGACTGGGAGAAGCTGGTGGGACTGACCCAATTAACATCAGCCCTATAACATCCTCCCACAGAAAGAAAACTCTGAGATCCTAAGGGCTGGTATTTCATGACACCAATCAACTGGGGGCAGATGGAAAAAGAAATCCCTTACCTATGCAAATCTCAAACATCCATCCAGATGTCTGCCCCGACAGGGGCTAAAGGCTGACTCTCCCTTCTGCCCTTTGGCCCAGGAGAGGACCCCACACCGCTGCAGACGCCTGCACATAAAACCATCCCCAAGAAGCTAAGCTAATGCTGTTTAAAGCTTGCCCAGATCTATTTTTAAAGAACAGGCTATTTTTAGATACTCTCCAGAGAATCCGCAGCCTCTCTTGGTAGCATATTTCAGGGTTTAAAAAGTTCTTCCTTACACGTAACCTAAATCTTTCCAGCGCCAATTGAAGCTAATTTCTTGCTCTGCCCTCTGAGGACAAGGGGGCTGGGGAGTGAGCTGGTTGGCATCTTCCTGAGAAGAACCTTCCCCGAGCTTGGCAATTACCGAGTCACCCCTCAACTCTGTCTTCTCGGCACTAGATCATTCCAATTACTCTGCCCTGGCTTCAAAGGTCTCCTTCTGGGCCCCTTGAGTTATCAGCACCACTCCTGATTGGATTCTGCCCATTTCTCTATTTGCCTTTTCAGGTGAAGTGGCCCAAATCAGAGGTGGCATTCAATGAGGGACCAAGGTTTACTGAACCCTCACCATCCTCGTCCACCCGGCTACCCCCATCCAGCCCTGGGACGATGAATGGGCTAAGACAGCCCTCTCACCCGGGGGGCGGGCGTCTAGAATGAGTCCTGAGGCCACGCCCCCAGTTCCCAGTGAATCTTGGGGTGGCCCGGGGCAACTTGGTGGTGGATGATTTTTTTATATTAGTGGGTATGTCCCCATACCCTCCTTCATTAGGGTAACTAGATATAAGACTTCGATGGCCTTGGCTATCACAGAGGACTGAGAAAACAAGAATCAAACCCCTGGCTTTGGGGATTTCAAAAGCCTACATGCAGGTGCTCGAAGAAAAGGTTTGGAAGAATATATGATCAAGCAGCGCCATTTCCTCCTCCCCTCCACCTGGAGACCAGGTAAAGTTGCCCGCCTGGGGGAAGTGGGAGGAAGAGGAGGAGGAGGAGAGGATAGCGGGTCCCAGGAGAGAATGGATGCAACGATGCAGGCGTGAGCAGGGCAGCCCCCGAGGGGACCCAGCCTCCTCTTTATTCCCGGGAACACATGGGAGTGAAGTGGCCTCCACGAAGGGCCCTGTCCCCATCTGAGTGGACCGGGAACATCCTGGGAGTCTGGCCACGTGCTCACAGACAGGGCCAGTACCTCCTGTTCAGAACGACTGCTGTCTGCCTGGGTCCCGGCCCTCGACTCCCGTGTGACTCTTCGCGTGGACAACCCCACTGTGACAGCCCTGGATGCCCCGAAGCCCCCCAGGATGGAGGGTCGGCCCTCTGGCCTAGAGGATGATGGTGCGAGGAAGAGGAGAACGTCCCCCAGCCCGTGCTTGGGCGGGACTGAGTAAAGCACGCTGGGAACCTCACACAGACACCCAGGCAGAGGCCGGAGGCCCCCTTCACAGATACGCACACCCAAGTCACCGTCCTGCCCCTCTCCCATGTCTCCACCCCGGAAATCCACGCGCCACGGCACGGGGTCTTGACATTCCACCCAAGCCTTGGACTTGGGCTGCCTCTGTGGGGAACAGCCCTGACCCTGCGAAACTGAGCAGGGCCCTGTGGGGCTCCTGGACACAAAAGCCTTTCTGGGTCCCCCATTTCTTGATTACAGGAAATAGGCTTCATTCAGCCTCTATGACCTTCCCTCAGTTCCAAAGGGTAGGTTCAAACAGTTGCTAAATCGGGAAGGGAGCGGATGGGGAGACAAGGGAGGAACAGTCAAGAAACAATAGTGCAGCCTTGGGGCAGGGTCCCGGTTCCCCCTTAAGGGATACGCATAAGAATATCTTTGAGCTGTTTTGCAGATACTAAACCTCCCACCAGGTGGGAGAAGTTAACTGTACGCTGCCCACAAGCATGTAGACCCCAGACTGGTTGCAACCAGAAGGTTGATGAGGCTGACTCCCGGTTACCTCACCGCTAACCAATCAGAAGAATGTCCATGAGCTGACCACACCCTCTTTGAACCATTACTGTAAAACTCCTCACTACCCCCTCCAGGTCGGGACACACAGTTTTGAGGGCCTTAGCCTGCTGTGGCCCCCTTTGCCTAACAAAGCAGCAAAGTTATTCTTTTCTACTTCACCCCAAACTGTCTCCGAGATTTAATCTGGTGTTGGGGTACAGAGGCCGGATTCGGCTTCACCTGGGCATGATGTTCCCAGCCACATGTCTGCCATGTGGCACCTTCTGAGAGGCTCCCAGCCAGCCCCACCTGCAGCCTCTAGGCCCTGCTGCTAAACGGAGATCCCTGAGGATCCCTGAGCGCTTAGTGCAGGGTCCGCAGCAGTGGGAGCAAGGATCAGATTACAGGGTGGAGGAGATCAGATGACAGGGTGGAGGTGATCAGATGACAGGGTGGAGGAGATCAGATGACAGGGTGGAGGAGATCAGATGATAGGGTGGAGGAGATGACAGCCAGGGCAGACGGCCCTCTTGAGCCTTAATTACTGCTCACCTCTCCACTGCCCTACTAGATACAGTGGCTGAGAGTGAGAGGGACCGTATCACTGAGTGCCCAAGCCAGGACACCTTTGAGATGAAAGGGGATGTAACTAAAACTTACCCTGGGACAAGAGGAATACAGGCTCTTGACAATGGTGGTAGATAAATGAATGAGAGAATGAGCCCCAATCTCTCCAGCGATCCCCCTTCTACCTATGGATGCCCCTAACCTTTACCGAGGGCTTTCCCTCTGCCAAGGACTTTTACACCTGCTGTTTCTCTGATGGGGACAGACTCCCCTTACGGTGTCCATCTCACAAGTGAGAAAAAAAAAAGTTCACCAAGGAGAGGTTACGTGCCTGACCGACAGTGGGGAATCCGGGAACAGAATCCACATCTTTTTTTTTGCCCAAACCTTCCTTCTTTCCTTCCTTGCTTCATTGCTTCTTTCCTTCTTTCCGCACGTAACAATGGAGCCCCTACTATGAGCAAGCACTGTGCTAGGGGCTGGAGAAAGAGATAAATGAGACAGACGTGGCCCCTGCCTGCTTGAAGGTCTAGTTGGGGAGACAGACACAAGCAGAAAACAACTGCCAAGGGTCAGAGAGTTAGGAGGTGGGAGGGTCAGGGGCCATAGGACCTGACATCTGGAGTCCTCTGTTCCGGGGGTCAGGGAAGGCATCCCTGGGGCGGGTGTTCCAGCTGAGCCTGAAGGATGAGACGCAGTTAACCAGGTCAGAGCTGCCCAAGTATGGGGCATACCTCCCTGGGGTGCTCAAGCTTATTCTAGATCAGGAGTTCTAAGCCTCAGCACTATTGGCATCTGGGGCCAGATAACCCTTAGCTGCGGGGGTGAGCTGCCCTGTGCATGGCAGGTTATTTACTCATTACATGCCAGGAGCATTCACCTCCCGGCTCCCCTAGTTGTGACAACCCAAAACGTCTCCAGATGTTGGGACTTCCCTGGTGGTCCAATGGCTAAGACTCCACGCTCCCAATGCACGGGGCCTGGATTCGATCCCTGATCAGGGAACTAGATCTCACACGCATGCTGCAACTAAGAAGTCCGCATGCCGCAAATAAGAAGCCCGCATGCCACAACTAAGACCCGGCACAGCCAAATAAATAAATAAATAAATAGTCAAAATGTCTCCAGATGTTACCAAATGGCCCCGGGGGTGGGGAGGGAGCTGAGAGTGCAAAATCACCCCCGGGTGAGACCACCGTTTTAAATGCTACATAAACGTCTTTACAATGGTAATGTTTTTATTTTTACAGATTTACAATTCCCTTCTATTTACTGCAAGGGATATTGGCTTTTTATTTCCAAAAGTGATCTGAAGCTTCCTTGCTGGATAAATTTAAATTTCAAAACAAGTGAGTGATTAAGAGGTAAAAAATGCTAAGTAAATAATGGCATATGGATGTGGCTATAGTGGTGGAGGAAGAATGCCCAGGCTGAGAAATGCTGAGTCAGGTGAGAGTGGGGCGTGTGGCACCCAAGGGAGCTGAAGGCTGGTGTGTGTGTGTGTGTGTGTGTGTGTGTGTGTGTGTGTGTGTGTGTGTGAGATGCTTGGGAATCCCCCAGGGCATGCCATCCTGGAGAGCACACCCTTTCCCTCTGGAGTTCAAGGCCAGCTTTCCTCCTGCCTAGCAACAGATTTTCTCTCTTGGGTTGGGCACCAGAAGAAGGAATTGGCTAAACTTTGGGGGCCCAAGTGGTACGAAAGATAAGAATCTTTAAACACCAGAAGCACACTCTTTGAGGCAAGATGCTCGCGTTATGAAAGGCATTGGGAGCCCTGAATCAATGGAGGCAGGGCCAGCACGCTGGACAATCCCATCTCACTGTCCTTCTGGGGTACGTGTTCATAGGGGCCGCTAGGCAGACCCCCTCCTTTTGGCTTTTTTCTCTTTCTACCTCTGGCTCTGTCTCCCTCTTTCTTCTATTTCTGCCTTTGACTCTCATTCTGTGTCTGGCACTCTCTCTCTCTCTCTCTCTCTCACTTTCTCATTATCCCAGGAATATCTAGTTACATGAGCCCAAGTTATAAGCAGGAATAGTCACTGTACTCAGGTCTCATGCAGTGGGCCTCCACTTCCGCTCCCACTTGGCCCATGAGGGACCCTGGCCTTCACAGAGAAACCTGGGGTGGGTTTGGGGCTGAAGTTTCAGGCCCACACCTCACCCCCTGCCCGCTGACTCTTTCCACCTCAGCACAGAGTGAGCGAAGACCTTCATAAGCAGCCTCGAGAACATTCCTCCCAGGGCTACCCTTCCATGCCTCCGTCACATTAGCTGAAATGCAAATCCGACTCTTCTGGCCGGTGAGATCTTAAGTGCTCTGAGCTTCCAACTTCCCCGCAGCGAAGCTATGATACCATCCAATTAGTTTCATTGCCTGGGAAGCTGCCCGTGCACTAGGAAAATGAGATGCCTTACTGCAGAACCTCTAGAGAACAAAACCTCTGCACAGCCCTTCCCTTCCCTGGGGACTCTACAGTTTGTAAAGCACTCAACTGTCCCATATCTCATATAATCCTTGCCTCATCCCAAGAAGGCTAGGTTTGGTGACACCCTATTTAACAAATGAGAAAGTGAAGCTCAGAGAGGTAGAGCAATCCACCCAGCAAAGCACAGCATGAAAGGAGTGTGTTTGAGTCCAGGTCTGCCCAACTCCAAGTCCAGACATTTTACCATTCCATCATAGCCCTTTCCATCCATTCATTCAGTCAACACATATTTATTAGGTACTTACTCTGTACCGGGCTCTCTTCATGGTTCAGCATATAAAGGAGTATGTAAGACAAGCAAGGTCCCTGCCCTCATGGAGCTGATAGTCTTATGAAGGAAGATAGAAAATAAACACAGAAGCATATCTAAAATTTAGAGTTTAGGGGATTTCCCTGGTGGTCCAGTGGTTAAGAATCTGCCTTCCAATGCAGGGGACGCGGGTTCGATCCCTGGTCGGGGAACTAAGATCCCACACGCCAAGGGGCAACTAAGCCTGCGCTGCAACTACTGAGTCCGTGTGCCACAACTAGAGAGCCTGCACGCCGCAACTACTGAGCCCGTGTGCTCTGGACCCTGCGCACCACAACTCGAGAGAAACCCACGAGCTACAGCGAAGAGCCCGCTCGCTACAACGAAAGATCACGCACGCCGCAACAAAGCTTCCGCGTGCCACAACTAAGACCCAACGCAGCCAAATAAAAAAACTAATTAAAACAAATAAATTAAAATAAAATAAAATTCAGAGTTTAGTAAATGCTGTGAAGGAAAAGAGGGGGCATGAGGAAAACAGAGATTGGGTAGTTAGTCTGGTCAAGGAAGTCAGGGCAGGCATGTGTAGGAAGGTGACATTTAAACCAAGACCTGAATTTTTTGAAGATTTGGGGAAGAGAGGCCCAGGCGAAGAAGAGGGCAAGCACAGAGGCCTGGAGATGGGAAGGAAGCCAGCTGTCCTCAGTCCAGGAGGCCAGGAGGGCAGGAGCCTCATCTCCATGGCGGCAGGGAGGTGGGGTTACGAGCTGTGAGGAGGCAGGGGCAGAGCACCATCAGCCCCTCCTCCTTCGTGAGTGATGCTGGCTCTGGGGGTCTCTCCGCGGGCCCCCTTGCTGACCTGGCTCAGGGGGACTCAGAGGGGCCCAGATGCCAATGGACTGCAAGCCCCAGTGGGCCCACTTCTGTCCTGGGACAGGAGCTAAGATGGGAGCCTTCAAGACTGGGACCCGGCCACACACGGCCAGGGTGATGGGAGGACAGAGCTGGAGGGAGACAGTGCAACGAGCCCGGAGCTGGATGTCGAGGGGCTGCCCCAG
Organism: Balaenoptera musculus; assembly: GCF_009873245.2. Taxonomy (NCBI): domain Eukaryota; kingdom Metazoa; phylum Chordata; class Mammalia; order Artiodactyla; family Balaenopteridae; genus Balaenoptera; species Balaenoptera musculus. The sequence continues at coordinate 70,921,929 of NC_045799.1, forward strand.
TCACCCTCCGGCGGCGCTAAGAGCTCCCTCGGGGTGAGAGGCTGGGATTGCCTGGGGCGCTCTTGGAGGACAGGATGTGTCGCTCGAGCATCACTGCGGGGGGGCCGGACACCACTGCCTTTGCTCTTATCAGCCCTGGTGCCCCTGTGCCTAAGACCTTCAGCTTTTCTCCTCTGCTCCTCCCTCGGACGGGACTGGGTTTTGCAGCCCCTCTTCCAAGGAAGGCCTGGGACTCAGGCAGGTGCCCCCACTGGGGCTCCCCGGGTGCTGAGAGTAGACATTAGGGCTGGGGGGACCCTCAGGCCACGGGGAGTCAGCTGTGTCTGCGAGCCATGGAGGAGCAGAGGCAAGTGAGGGGTGTTGTGTTTTGTTTTGTTTTGTTTCACTGTTCAAGGTTTATTTATTGTTTTAGTTGGTATAACACTTAGTTGTCTGCGTTATTTATGTCGATTTTTCTTTTTTACATTACATGGCAACGTACACTATTCTCATCCATATAGTACATAAAATAAGATTCTTTACAACAGTTATGCACAAGACATGCAATACTGGATTTATAATCAATCCCAGGATGTGATTAATTGGAGAAAAAACAAGTTGGACTATGGACTAGGCATCTTGGCTAAAGGAACCAGAAGGTATACAACACAGAGTTAAATACACATCTGGTTTGAAGGGCAACTGCAGCATCTGCAACATGGTCAGTGGTACCTTTTGAGGAAGTAGAACTATTTTACACGAATCCATTTAGGACCACACAAGATAAGCGCCATGCAGCATCAGGATAGAGCTGCAGGGTTTTATGAACCATTCCTATTGTTAATGTTAGGAAACTGATGTTTTTCCTAGGCTGTCTTAACATTACTGCTTTAGTCACAGTTCAGATATAAAGGATGATATGCACAACCTCCATTTCCCGGCCACGTCCCTCAGGGTCCAGCTTCCCCTGGGCCACTGCCTGGCCCCCCTCATGTTTCCCCAGAGACCAGGCCCCTGAGCCCCTGGCATCCGTTGCTACACCCACTCTGCTAAGTAGGTTAAAACCACTAGAACCAAGCAGTTCCAGGACTGTGGGTTTTACTTCCAATTTTTATTAAACTTATTAAAATTCTTGCTTCCTCCTATGCCCCCCAAAGCCCAGTTGCTGCCTGGTTCTGTGCCTGGGGCCAGCCTCATTCGTATGAAAGGCCCAGTGGGCTGCACATTCCCCGAGTCCTCGCTTCCAAAAGCATGCAAAGGATGTGGCAGAATTTCAATCACCGCGACCAGCCTCAGCAAGGTCAAGGACAGACACAGTCTGCGCCCTCAGCCCTACCTCCTGAAGACACACTGGCTGCCCCCCAGCTGACAGGTCCTGGCTCCCTTCTAGAATCTTCAGACCCCTCTGCAGGTCCCTGACTTGCTTCTAACACTCCAACTCATTCATTCAACTAACATTGGTGAAGCATTCTCTATATGCAAAGCATTGGATCAGCCACTGGGGATACAGCTGTGACTACGGCATGACCATTCCCCCAAGGCTAATGAGGAGGACAACATAAATAGTGAAGGAAAATCAATGATTACAAATACCAAAATAGAAATACATACAACCACGGTCGAAAACTGGCAGCCCATGAGCTGAATCCAACCTGCAGATGTTGGCTAGAGCTGTAAAAAATGATGAATTTTTTTTGGCCAACATTTAAACATCTGGAGGATTTCCATTAAAATATGGGAGTTTGGCCTTCTCTGGTAAAAATCAGAAACTGTGGCAACATTGGGTCCACATTTCCCCTCGGTGACCCTCAGCTGGAGCTGATCAGAGCCATGCTGTTTAGTGAGGACCTGTGGTGGCCGAGCCTCACAGGCTACAAGGTGCCCAGGGGGCCACCGTCTCCCTGTCCGCTGCCTTTGCCAACCCTGTAATATTCCCACCCACTCATGCATCCACTTTTCCTTCCAGGCCACTCAAGGCATTTACATTTTCAACCCCTGGAAAGGACCGGAGGGAGAGAAGGGGTCAGTTTTACCTGGGCTTGGGGAAAGGCTTGGAAGGGGAAGTGAGCTTCGAGCTGGGTCAGGAAAGATCGGCATGTGTTCACCAAGAGGGGGCAGGGGGAGGCGGGGAAGGAGAAAGGCAGCCTGGACAAGTAAAGAGCCCAAGCAAAGGCAGGGAAGAGAGGAACAGCCAGTTCTGGGTCTCCCAGTCCTGCTGAGTTTGGCACTGGCTGCTCTGATGGGGCTCCTGACTCAGGAACGTCCCAGGTGTGTTTCTGATCTCCTGGGACCTGCCACGGACAGGCGAGAGCAAGGCAACAGGTGATGCAGACCACAAAGTGTAGGGGACATAAGAAGGGGAGGTTTCCAACCATATCATCTGTAAGCCACCTTGTAACCCTTACTGGAATTTTTTTTTAAACTTCTTATTCTGAGATAATCATAGAGTCACAGGAAGTTGCAAAGAAATGTACAAGGACGTCTCGTGCACCCTTCCCCCAGTGTTAACACTTACCCACCTTGCATGGTCCTAGGGTACAATATCAAAGCCAAAAAACTGACCATGGCACAATCCATCGTTGACTCAGGTTTCACTAGTTCTGCATGCACCCGTAAGTGTGTGTGTGTGTGTGTGTGTGTGTTCACTTGTGTAGCCTGGCATAAACACCACAATCAAGATATTTAACTGCACCATCACTAGACACCGGTCACATTGCCTCTTACTAGACACACCCATCTGCCCTCCATCCCTAATCCCTGATAACCACTAATCTGTTCTCCATCTCTGGAGATACATTTGTTACATAAATGGAATCATGCAATATGTATCTTTTTGAGATTGGCCTTATTGACTCAGCACAATTTCCTTGAGGTCCATCCAAACTATTGTGTGTATCAGCAGTGGTTCTTTTTTTTTTTTTTTTTTGCTGAGTAATGTTCCGTGGGATGGATGTGCTGCAATTTGTTTATTTACTCACTCACTGAAGGACATTTGGTTAGTTTCCAGTTCGGGGCTATTACAGATAAGGCTGCTATGAACACTCTTGTACAAGTTCCTGTGTGAAAATAAATCTTCTTTTCTCTGGGATCAATGCCCAAGAGTGCAATTCCTGGGTCTCCTGGTAAGTCTTACGGTCAATCCATCTTTACTTTTGAAAATAACTGCTGAACTATTTTCCAGAGTGGCTGTACCATTTTACATTCCCACCAACAATGTACGGGGTGATCACCTTTCTTGATAACTGGACTTTTATTTAAAAACAAAAAACTAGAGTTCTCACCGGGAACCCAACCTTTCTGCAGTCTCAGCCTTTCTGTGTCACCCCAGGACTTTGACACCCTGGCATCCCATCATTGTCAGCCTTGGACAATGCCTGTCTCCTCCCTCTGCCACCCCCAGGCCATAAGCTCATAGAAATCGGGGGCCAGGCCCCAATCAGGCCTGCAGTCCTGGGTCCAGCATAGGCACAGGGCATAGCAGGTACTCTGTGAAGGAAATTAAATTGCACAGAAAGTCTAAGCAAGTCAGCAAAGACCCACAGCCAACAAGTCGGTTAGAGAGGAGGGTAGATGCCAGGCCCCCAGGTCCCAGGGCCATGGTTTAACTCACCTTCAGGCAGGCTCTACGTGAAAGTGCTCAGCCTAAAAGGTCACTGTCATCCTAGCACACGCAAGAAAAAAAAAATCTAACTGTGTAGAAAGCACAGATGTACATCATGTGTGTAAACAGATACATAGTGTATCTGTGGAGTTAAGATTTCATGAAGGGAGGGGCAGTTAGGAAAAGAAAGTGTAAAACGTGGAACAAGAATGAACGTAAGGTTGAGAAACGCTGTCCTGGCTGCACATCTTGGCCTTCCACCTGTGAGTCAGAGGGAGGCCTCCTGACTGGCAGAGCAGACCTTCCAAAAAGGCACTTTGACCATCTCACTCCTCTGATCTAGAACCATCACTGGCTCCCCACTGCCTCCGGGGGAGAGTCTGAACTGCCCAGCATGGCCGCCTCTCAAACCTCATCTCAACCCACAGTGCCCACGCCCACCACTCACGTTGCAGCTGCAGGAAACTACAGGTTCACCTGCACTCTCCAAGCTCTGCCATGCCTCCTTGCCTTCACACCTGCTGTTCCTTCTGCCTGAAATGCCTTCCCCCGATCCTTTACCTGATCTTCCTTCAAAGAGCATTCAACTTGTCACCTCTGTGAAGGCTCCTTCACCTTTCCAGGTGCTCCAGGTGGCCTGCAATGCTGTGTTCACCCTTCTATGGCATCTTTAACACATCAGATTGTCACTAAGGTATGTCCTGGATGGTTTCTCCAGGCTAGACTCTGAGTTCCCTGGAGGCAGGGGTTGCATCTTACTCACCTGCAGCATTTAACGGGCATCTCAAGTTAGCATGCCCCAGATCTAAACTCCTGATCCCTCCAAATGTTCCACTCACCCAGTCTGCCCAACCTGACTGAAGGAGACTCCATCCTTTCAGTGGCTCAAATCCCTCTCTCTCTAAATCTCTCTCTTAATGTCCATCTCCATCTCCCCTACATCTGATCCATCAGTGCAGCCTGTTGTTTCTACCTCTGAAACACATCCAGAAGCCAACCACCTCTCACGCTTCCACCACTGCCCCCCCAAATCTAAGCACCCACATCTCTCACCTGGACCGTCATGGTAGCCTCCTCACTGGTCTCCCTGCTTCTGCCCTTCTCAACAAAGCAGCCACTGTGGTCCCTCTAAGAATAGATCAGATCGTGCTTCTCTGATCAGAACGCTCCAATGGCTCTCCGCCTCCTTGGGGTCAAAGCCAAAGTCCTCATCAAGGATAAAGCGGCCGACAAGGACTCCACAATCTAACCCCCAGTCTTCCTGGTCCTTCTTGACCTTCTAACACTCTCCACCTTGCTCATGCCACCCCAGACAGGTGGCTTCCATTCCTCAGGAAACACCAGACACACTGCTACCCCAGGGCATTTGTACTTACTGTCCCCTCACTCTGAAATGCCCTCCCCCAGATAGTCCCACAACTCCCTCACTTCTTCCAAGTTTCTACTGAAATGTACAATACCTCTGCTGGGAGGCCTTTCCTGACCACCCTGTCTACAATAGCCCCTCCTTCCACCACTCTCTATCCCCTTACTTTATTTTTGTCAAAGCATGTATCATTACCTGACATTATATCATCATATTATCTTTGTTTATCTAATTATATGTCCATCTCCTCCACCAGATTGTACACTCCACAAGAACAGTGATTTTGTCTGTTTTGATCCCTGTTGTATTTCCTAGATCTAGAGCAGGGGTTGGCAAACTATGGCCCACCCACCAAACGTGGCTGGTAGTCTGTTTTTGTAAACAAAGTTCTTTTCCTCCTAGTTGTACTGAGATATAATTGACAGATAACATTGTATTCGTTTGAGGTAACTGGTGATTTGCTATATCAAATCACGTGATGATGTATGTATAGATGGTCCCCAATCTATGATTTTTCAACTTCACGGTGTTGTGAAAGTGATAGGCACTCAGAATTCTGAATTTCCTCTTTTCCCAGGCTAGTGATACGTGCTTCTTTCGTGATGCTGGGCAGCGGTGGCCACCTCAGCTCCCAGGCAGCCATGCAATCACGAGGGTAAACAACCGATACACTTACAACCATTCTCTACCCAGACAACCATTCTGGTTTTCACCTTCAGTACAATATTCAATAAATTACATGAAATATTCAACACCTTATTATGAAATAGGCTTTGTGTTAGATAATTTTGCCCAACCGCCGGCCAATGTAAGTGTTCTGAGCATGTTTAAGGCAAGCCAGGCTCAGCTTTGATGGTTAGGTGTATTAAATGTATTTTCAACTTATGACATTTTCAACTTAAAACAATGGGTTTATCAAGACATAACCCCCTCACAAGTTGAGGAAGATCTGTATTGCAAAATGATTACCACAATAAGTTTAGTTAAAATCCATCACCTCACATAGCTATGATTTTTTCTTATGATGAGAATTTTTATGATCTACTCTCTTAGTAACTTTCAAATATATGATACCATATCATTAATTTCAGTCACCATGCTGTATATTAACAACCCCAGGACTTATTTGTCTTATAACTGGAAGTTTGTCCTTTTGACCACTTTCACCCATCTTACCCAACCCAACCTGCCTACTCTGGCAACTACCAACCTGTTCCCTGCATCTATGAGTTCTACTTTTCTTTTTTTTTTGATTCCACATATAAGTGAGATCATACAGTATTTGTCTTTCTCTGTCTGACTTATTTCACTTAGCATAATGCCCTCCAGGTCTAGCCATGCTGTCACAAATGGCAGAATTTCCTTCTTTTTATGGCTGAATAATATTCCACTGTGTGTGTGTGTGTGTGTGTGTGTGTTTGTATATATCTCACATTTTTCTTTATCCATTCATCCATCGATGGACACTTCGGTTGTTTCCATGTCTTGGTTATTGTAAATAATGTTGCAATGCACACGGGAATGCAGATATCTCTCAAGACAGTGATTTCGCTTCCTTCCAAGAATTACCCAGAAGTGAAATTACTGGATCATATGGTAGGTCTATTTAAAATTTTTTTAGGAACTGCCATTCTTAAAGTTGTTTTGGAAGATGACCGTGCCCATCATTTACATATTGTCTACGGCTGCTTTCAACAGCAGTGTTGAGTGACTCTGATGGAAGACCCAATGGCCTGCAAAGCCTAAAATATTTACTCTCTGGCTTTTTATAGAAAGAGTTTGTTGACCCTGTTCTAGAACAATGTCTTATATGTAGGAGCTCAATAAACATTGGTTGAATGAATGAATGAACCAATAATTGCTATCGCTATTCTCGGAATTCTACTGTTGTAATTCATTAAGATACACACACACACACACACACACACACACACACACACACAGAACTGTATTCCAGACTTTATTCAACAGTAGAGGGTCCCCAAGGTCTTTGAGTTGGAGAGGGGGTTAATCGTAGGATTAACTTTGATCATGGGTCTAGCACACAGTAGGGGCTCAGTAAAAATTAGTGTCTTTGCCACCGTTTTCTTGCTGTGTCTCTTCCCTCCTTCCCCCCACCCCCTTGCCTGTCTCTTTCTCCCTGTGTGTGTGTCCCCCTCCATCCTAGTGGGTCTGTCCATCTCCCTCTGCCTCCCCCAGTCTCCTGCTCCATCTCTTTCCTTATCAGGGACCTTCTACTCTCCTCTCTTCCCCGCCCCCTCCCTCCTAGCCCTGGACAGACTGAGACATGATGAGCAAGTATTTCCCATGAGAGGACCCGTCTCAGCCCTCACACACCCAGAATGCACCCCTCTGCCTTCCTGACCTCAGGGCATGACTCCCCACGTCCCCATCATAGTCACAACCCGGGCACATCAACAACTCCCACCCCTGCCCTCCAGGTCCTGCCAATCCTTCTTCTCTCAAATCCATCCCCATCCCTCTCTGTTCCCACTGCCACCATCTCCTTGTGGCCAGACACCCACATAGCCTCCTAGCCGGGCTCCTGGATCTGTGCCCACCCCTCTCTCTACCCCAAGAACCGTATTTCTAGAACTCGCCCCTGACCTTACCACTTCTTTGCTTAAAGCCTCAGAGGTCCCCAACTACACCCCCACTCCGGCAAGGCCCACATTTCCTGGCCCGGCATCCACAGCCAGTCACAATCAGACCCAAGTTTCCACTTCCCCACCCTTGCCCAGCGCACCCATGTCCAGCAACTCCAGGGAGTCACCTTCCCTGAAACTTCCTTACTGAAAACCCCTGATGCCTGGCTTCCTCCGTGTTGTTCTGCTAGGAAAACTCAAGCCCTGCACCATCCGCCTCTGCATCTCGTCCCCAGCGCTCCCTTGTTTCCCAGTCTCCTCCCATGGCCACCTTCTCACAGATCCTCTGACATCCCGCCTGGATGGGGCCTTTGCATTTGCTGCCCCCTTGCCTGGAGCACTCTCTCTCACCCCCTCCACCCCCGCTGCCTCCCCACCCAGCTAACTCCTCCCATCCTTAGGGCCTCTGGACGGGCCCCTGAGCCCCCAGCAGCGCGTGGTCTCTAGCCTTGGGACTGTCTCTTCATATCACAGTCCCAACTGCTCACTAGTTCACTGCTTCCCCCACTAGACACAAGCCCCCGAGGGCAGACAGCTTGCCTGGTTGTTTTCCTGGTACCTGGTACAGAGGAAACGCTCTAAGACTCTTTGTGGAAGGAAGGGAAGAAGGAAGGAGAAATGAAGGATGGATGCCGTGTGTCCCTCCGGCCTCTGCATCTGTCATCCTGCTTCCTCCCCGGCAAGGGTTTTCACACCTTTCCACCCATCCTTTAAGGCTAAGAGAGTCTTTCTCTAAGTGTCTGTCAGCCCCAGGGTGGAACTAACACTTACACCCGGCGAGAGGCTGCTGGCACAGCCCCATCCCCCAGCTCCAAACAGTCCCCACCCTGCCTGGCCTCCCTCCCTGCTGCCCAGCTGTCAACAACCACAAGAAAAACAAAGTCCAGATGAAAGTCAGCAACTCAGAGTCAAAAAAAAAATTTTTTTTTAAAAAGAAGCCCCATTGTTCCAGCAAGCCGAGAGAAACAGAGCGGAAATAGACCAAGCACTGGACTAGGAGAAAAGGAACAATTCAAAGGAGTGACAGCCGGAAAGGGCTGGCACTGGGGTGGGTGATTTCTGCCTTAGGAAAGAGGAGGGGAAGATGTGGATTCTTTTAAGAAGAAACTCAGAGAATAAGGCAAGAGCAGAGCCCCCAAAAGTGGGTGAGCAGACAGTTTATCACCCGAACCAGGGCGCTTCTGGGAGTGAAAGGGGCCCTGTTAATAATGCCGCTGGGACTGTCCTGGGCACACCTGGACACACGGTCGCCTACGCAGAAGTGTAGAGCCTTGTACCCGATCCCATCGGTGTCACTGTTCTCACCCCAACTCTTCAACAAACAAGACCGAGAACGTGCTGCGTGTCTACCCGCTGCACTGGCTCTTCATGTGGTTCAGGGGATGTCATTTCATCACTCAAACCCATCTTGTGCAGATGCTACAAGATGCTGTAAGTAAGTTGGCAGACCACGCAGTTTCAACGGGACCCAACTATGGTTTGATCTGATCTGTCTGGTTTCAGAGTCCCTGCTTGTCCTATTGGGGCGAGTTGCAAACCCCAAAGCTCAAACGCTAGCAACCCCAGTGTGAGGGGTCTGGCCCCCGCGTGTCGCCTCTACGGTGCACTTCTACATTCAAGGAGAATTTTCTGAGGGCCAGGCCCTGGGGATACAGCAGCGAAGAAGACAGCCGCGGCTCTCAGGGACCCCACTGTCCAGGGCAGTGGTTCTCAAGCAGGAGTGATTTTTGCCTCCCAAGGGACATTTGGCAATGTCTGGAGACATTTTTGGTTGCCACGACTTGGGTGGGGCACCTCTGGCATCTGGTGGGTAGAGGCCAGGGAGGCTCCTCATCACCCTACCACGCACAGGACAGCCTCTCTCCCCCCACAATAAAGAACGATCCAGCAAAGAGTGTGCCACCGTTGAGAAAACCTGGTCTGAGGAGCAGAGATGGGGTGGCAGACAAGCAAGCAAATTAGTATGTAAGTTCTCTTATCCATTCAACAGATATTCATTGAGTGCCCACCATGTTTTAGGTGATGCTCAGAAAGCAGTATGTGCCATTAAGAAAAACAAGCAGGGGATTTCCCTGGTGGTCCAGTGGGTAAGACTCCCCGCTCCCAACGCAAGGGGGTCAGGATTCGATCCCTGGTCGGGGAACCAGACCCCGCGTGCATGCTGCAACTGAGTCCACATGCCGCAACTAAGAAGTCCGAATGCTGCAACTAAGAAGCCTGCATGCATGCTGTAACTACGAAGTCTGCATGCCGCAACTAAGAAGTCTGCATGCCGCAATTAAGACCCGGCACAACCAAAATAAAGAAATAAAGAAATATTTTTAAAAAGGAAAGAAAAACAAGCAGGAGGGGATGGAAACGACTGGGGGAAAGGAAAGAGCTCCTAAGGAGATGCCATTTGAGTGACAGCTGGCTGAAGGAGGAAGTGAGCCAGGCTCATGTGGGGAAGGCAGCCCCACGGAGGGGACCACGGGCCTGGGCAGGACCAAGCTCAGAGAGCGTGAAGACCAGCAAGGAGGGGCTGATTGTAGGAGATGAAGTTAGAGAGGACGGCAAAGGCCACATTTTGTGGTCTTGGGATGGAGTTTAGATTTTGTTTACAAAAGTAACATTTGACAAATACCAACTAGAAATGACAAAAACAGACTTTGTAAAAAAAAAATCCCCTAAAATGTCCAATGAGGCGAAGTGAGAAAAAAGCCTTCTATATTTAAAACTCTAAAGGAGCTGGAACGTTATCACACGGAGAGCCGTACACTTGATGAGTATCAACTTGAGGTCAGTTGCTAAGTATGCAAAATGACCATTTGGCAAATAGCTGTGGCGGAATATTTTTAGATGGTAATTCATGCTTTTTTCCCCTGTATTTTCCCCCCGTTTCCTTTCGCTTCAAACAGTAAGAGGCTCTGGACTTCTTCGTCCTAGAGGTTTTGCAGCAAAGAGGGGAAACCCATCTGCAAAATCCTTCCCTCCTGGCTTTCATCTTTAGAAGCCTTAATTTACCAAGGAGATTAGGACAGGGACCTCTGAGTCAGGGAGAGAAAGAGTGAGCTGTCTTCTAGTCCTTAGGACAAAAAAAGGGTTGGGGACTTCCTTGGTGGCGCAGTGGTTAAGAATCCACCTGCCAATGCAGGGGACACGGGATTCGATCCCTGGTCTGGGAAGATCCCACATGCCACAGAGCAACTAAGCCCGTGGGCCACAACTACTGAGCCTGTGCGCTAGAGCCCGCGAGCCACAACTACTGAAGCCCACGCGCCTAGAGCCCGTGCTCCACAATGAAGAGTAGCCCCTGCTCGCCACAACTAGAGAAAGCCCGTGCACAGCAACGAAGACCCAACACAGCCCCCCCCAAAAAAAAACAAAAGAAAAAGGGTTGGATTGTCCTTGTCTGGGGCGGGAGAGGATGCTGAGGGTCTGCAGTGATGTTTTGTTGGCTAATACAATGTTTTAAAACATTTTGAATTAAAAAGTTAAACCTAGGGTTACTAGGTAACCCAACAATTCCTCTCCTAGGAAAACATATGTCCACACAAACACCTGGACATGAATGTTCACAGAGGCATTATTCGTACTAGCCAAAAAGTGGAAAACAACACACATGTCCATCAACTGACAAACAGAGAAATAAGATGTGGTGTATTTGTGCCATGGAATATTATTCGGCAATAAAACGGAATGTAGTGGTGATACATCTTACAACTTGGATGAACCTTGAAAACATCACGCTAAGTCAAAGAAGCCAGTCATAAAAAACCATATAGTGTATGACCCCATTTATATAAAATGTCTAGAATCGGCAAATCCATGGAGATAGAAAGTAGATCAGTGGTTGCCTAAAGATGGGGTGGGGGTTGGTGGAAAATAGGGAGTGACTGCTAGCGGGTATGGGGTTTCTTTCTGGGGTGATGAAAAGATTTTAAAATTAGATTCTGCGACGGTTACTAAAAGCCTTTAAACTATACACTTTACATGGGTGAACTTTACGATATGTAAATTCTATCCCAATAAAGCTGTTTAAAAAACATTTTGAATTAAAAATCAGGAGATTTTCCTATAAAAAAACCAGCTTTGGGCTTTCCTTGAATGCCGTGCATCTTCCCCCACGGCAGCAATGGGGTGCTGATGGGGCGTGCACTCCCAAGTTTGCCGCCATCCCCACATCCACTGCTGTGTTACATCTGGACAGCTTGACTCACTTATGTCACCTACATGGTCCCTGTAGGCACTGCACTTGAGACCTCTGATCAGGAGTGATGCCACCACAGGCACTGAGGTCACCAGCCCCCTTCTCCCACCTCCCATCTGGCCCTAGAAGCAAAGAGCTCTGGGGACTGGAAGGGACCCTGTGAACAGGGCACTAGAGAAGGCTCAGTGGCAACCTACATGGACCCATGTAACAGTAAAGCACATGGGCTCTGAAGCCAGAATCGCCACATACTAACTCTGTGCCTCAGTTTTCTCAACTGTAAAATGGGAATAATAATAGCACCTACCATCGTAGGGTTCAACAGAGGGAATATGTTTAGAACAGTGTCTGGCATAATAAATGCTCAATAAATGGAAGCTATTGAGCCCATAATTTCTTATCTGCAATTTCAAATTCCCAGAAGTTCTGAAATCCAAAAGCTTCTTCATAATTCATCTGGCCACAAAATCTGACTTGGCCTGAACTCGTTTAGCACCAAAACCTGACCTGAATGGACGTGAGGCTATTGACCGTCTTTATTTATCCCCCCTAGAATGAATATTCACGGGTTTCACTGTGTTTGCTTACACAGTGCTGCCCCAGCCCCTACTGGGGTGTTATGTAATGGATGGTTTATGCATTACGTTACCTGCCCAAATCTGAAAAGTTCCAAATTCTGGAACACTTCTAGCCCCAAGGGTTTCAGATCAGGGACTCAGCTGTATGATGAAGATGATAATGACAAAGATTAAACCCCACCCCCTCTTTGTCTGACACTGCATAAGACCAGACAATTGCAGCACAGCCCCAGGCAAAGGCAGTAGGGAGTAAGCCCCTCAAAATTCTGACAATAAATCTTCTACCAGCCCAGGAGGATGGGAGCACAGAATCAAAATGAAGTTCTTTTCCAGAAATGAAAGAAATGCAGTGTTCCTTGCATGCCTGGATTCAGGGTATGAGAATCACACAGGCCAGGTTAGCCTTAGAGGACAAAACCTCACCTTGTCCTTGGTTTAGCTCCCAGACCTCGTTGGGTGTCTCTTCCTTTGGCTGGTCCTGATTTGTATCCTTTATGACGATACTGTAACCGTAAGTATAGTGCTTTGCTGAGTTCTGTGAGTAGTCCTAATGAATTATCAAACTTAAGAGGGTCATGAGAAAGCTGATTTGAAGCCAGTTGGTTAGAGGTGAGGGTAGCCCGGGGACCCCCTGAACTTACAGGTGGCACCTGCAGTGGGGCAGTCTTGCTGGGGACCGTGGCATCTGATGGCAAATAGCGTCAGAATTGTATTGCAGGGCACAAGTTAATGTCAGAACAACACCCTTTGCCTTGGTTTGTCCTCACCCATACCCACACTGGCCGGCACCAGAGGTCACCTGCAGCTTTAGTTGGCAGCTCTAGTGCATGTTGGTGGCTTCCTTCCTCAAACACTTTCCATCTTAGGTGGCGAAGGCTAGAAATGCTGGGGGAGTTACTGACTCAGGAGTGCCCCCTAAACCAGTGATGGATGAGAGATGGTGAATAAATTCCACTGCTTTCTCACCCCTTGGGTGTCCTACACAGTCTCTCAGAGGGTCCCCAGCAGGAGGGAAACCCAGTTGCCCCCAGTGGTCACCCGCCTACCAACATTCCCTTTATTGGCCCTCCTGCCTTCTTGTCTTACAAATCCACTGTCCGACCATACTTCCTGGGATCACTTCCCAAGTAAACTACTTGCACCCATATCTTCACCTTAGGGTCTGCTTTGGAGGAACCCAAATGAAGACCTCTACCATTCCTGGGGCTCTTGAGTCCTTTAGCTCCACCGCTGACCTCCTGATAATCTCCCAACTTGACAAGCCAACCAATTCCCAACCACTGGGACTTCCAGTCAACGATGCCTTTGGGCAACCACTTGTCCACCATTGCATAGTAATCCTGCTTGGTCCATGGCTAAGCCCACGCCACAGGTGTGCTTAGAGACCCAGGCCCGGCTAATCACAGTATTTCATCCTCTGGCGTGGTGACTGGCTCAGGAATCAGTCTAGGAACCTAGCTGGTCTTATCATAGTCCTCCTTGGAGTTTTGCAGGAGGTACTTGAAAGGAGTCCTCTCTGCCTCTGGAATCTTAGGTAAGGCTGGAGCTGCTTGTGACTATCCACTCTCCACAAGGATGGGCCTGACTGAGACAGAAGCTAAAAGAAGTCAGAGTTTGGAGATACAGCTAGATTCCTGATGACATGATCGCCTGGATGCAGCCACGCCTGAAGTGTAACCACCCTGTACTTTTCAATTACATGAATCAACAGAGTTCAGTCACGCCCCCCACCAACTTCTTCCTTTAGCTAATTTGATTGGGTTCTTGTCACTTGCAAGCAAAAGAATCTTTTAACGATATTGAAAACTCATTTCTCTGATTTAGACCCTCTGCACTTTTAGACACAAAAATACACAAAAGTACTTGCTCTCTCAGTTATGAGCAAGAGACCCGGTCTGGCCAGGGCAGAAGAACTGAACAGAGGCAGCTATGGGCAGGAGATTCTTTTTAGCACAGGCCCAAGGTGGCAGGGTAGCTAGTGGAATTAGTGTCTCAGGAAACTCACCCTAAAATACAATGGCAGTTTACAGTAGGAAGTTACAGATCATCACACCAAGAGTAAGCTCTAAGGAAGAGCCAAGGAATGAAGTGAAGGGTGGACTGGGGAGGAATTCAAGACCACAGGCAACCTCGCTTGGGGGGAGCTGCTATGACTGAACATAAAACAAACAGATCTAAGCTTCCTGGCAGCCAGTGAAAGGCAAACCCGATGGGTTAACCAGCTTACATTCGCTCACAGAAGGCAGCCTCAGACCAGGTCGTAGGGCCAATGGCTCTATAAAATTGCCTTCCTGGAACTCACAGGCTTCATGGCTCATGGGGCTGGAGGTGGGTCCAGAGGAGCAGGTAGCACTTTGCATGCCTCACAGCTTGGTTCCTGAGGATTCTGGTGGTCCCACGGGTGTCTGCAGCGCAGTGGGGTTTGCCTGCTTTGTCCCTCAGGCCCCAGGCCTCCGGATCCCCAAAGGTCTATCCAAAACCCACGGGTAGGTGTCCACCTCGCAGGCTTGCCCTTCAACTCCTACCTCACCTTGAAAATAGCCCCTGAAATTTTTTTAAAGTGTATGTAATGGTTAAGACTTTAATGCTTCTCAATCAGCATTCTTAGAAGTCATTCTGAATGCATGAGATTAGAATTCCTTCAAAGAAAAACATACAAGATTCTAACTTGAATTCCTAACCTAAGTTTCCACTAGCCCTGTATTTTTTGGTCACAAAAGCATCAAAACATCTCCAGTCCCATCATACTCCATTCAATTGCCTTTCAAGTTTAAGATATTCTGTATTTTTAAAAAAGAAAATTAAAATAAAAATTTTCAAATCACACATTATGTATACAAGGTTAAGAAATTAAATACAAGATTAAGAGCGGTGTACTGTGCAGTGAAATATACGCTTTATGATGAAGCCAAATATGCCAAGATTACATAAAAGATAAGGTTCTAGTTTCCCGGATTCAAAGAGCTACCTCATCCTTGGTCATTTTTCGTTTTATCGCAAAATTTCCTTTTCTCGATACTTAACAAAATAGACTCTTGCTGACTTCTCCATGAGGTCTGATTTTTTCCTGGAAACAGACGTTCTCCTCTTCATTCCAGTGCAGTTTTTACTAAAAGCCCACCTGTGTTAGCCTGACCATTCAGGAGTTCTCCAAATGACCTTCTTTTCTTCCTAAGTAGATCAGCCTCATTTTTCGGAGAAACTGGGGAAGAACAGACATCTTCCAGCCTGCTTTCACATCCCCTCCAAGATACAAGACCCTGGCCGCTGGGGGAAGAGACAGTGGCACAGGGAGCCCCATCTTCTCCAGCACCTCTGCTAAAGCCACAGGACAGTGTGGGCGGGGGGGACCCTGGCAGCTGGAGCCGCACCCCCGTCTGGAATTAGTCTTGCTCAGGCCTGAGGGACGGAGAAAAGCCGTGGCCCAGCGCAGGACCACATTATGACTTTCAAGGGCCCCAGGCACTTTTGACTTCATGGGCCCGTTCCTCCATAAAAGAAATATTAAAAATTACATTTTATGATGGCAGTGGTATAAAAAACACCAGTCCAGTCTAGATTCATTCTTATGCCTTCATTATTATTCTATGTTTTTCTTCTGATTTTAAAAGCAGTCAAAATTAAAGCACTTTGTGGGTCCCTAGAAGCACCGGGAGCTCTAGGCTCTGGACCAGCGGACCAACAACATGTACAACCACCCTCCTGCCAGAATTGGGAACATAGCCCTGCTGGCCCTGCCCCACCACCCCTTCTCCCTCGGCTATAGAGTCCAAATCCCTCACCCCAGCCTCACTGTGACAGGGCTGGTCCCTGGGGCCCTGATCTGCCCTTCAGTTTATTCAGGGACATCTAGGAATAATAATAACAACAGTGACAACCTGAAGCCCTGGGGGCCAAGCCCTGCTCAAAGCACTCCATGTGGCAGGCTCTGGGTTCAACCACTGGCTAGCTATGTGACTGCTGGCAAGTCAGTTTTCCCATCTGTGGAATGGACGTAATGTCCCTCCCACAAGGACACTGAGGAATGAAGATATTAACACGTGCAGCAGGCTCAGCCCAGTGCTGGTGCAGCATGGCATCTCAGTCCGTGTTGGCAATTACGATTAATCCTAACCCACTGGCTCATTATAATAATTAATTATAATAATTGGCTCCCGTAGGGGCTGCCCTGCCTCTGCTTTCTCCGCTACCCTAGAAGGCGTTGACCTTGGGCTGAGGACCCCTCGGCGTGAGCTGGTCCGGCAGCATCACAGCCCTGGCAGCAGCAGAGCCCAACCCTCTCCCCACATGGACTCAGTCGATGGGCTCTCCCCCACCCTGCTCGCCCACTCCTTCCCCTCCCACAGCAACAAACCAGAAGCCCACCCGCCTCCTCCAAGCTTCTCACCCTCCCCAAACACACCCTCCCCAGCTGCTCCCCCACCCCCAGCTGCCTTGTTCTCAAGCGGCTCCTGAAAGGCCAGCTTCCTGGTTCCTCCAGGCCAGGCAAGTCAGGGGCTCGGCTCTCTCCTGGTCTCATGTTTCTCCCAGGCATGAATACAGAATCCTTTCTCTCCACCGCTGGCTTATCACATCATCTGGCTGCTACATCCTTCTCAGTTACTGTTTTCTGAGGACTTAAAAGTCTTCTCCCTCCCTGCCCGCCCGCCCGGTCACTCCTGCAGTACGATCCTGAGAAAACAGCAGAGGGCTTTGAAGCCAGCAGGAGCCGGGTTTAACCCCAGCTCCGCAACTGACCAGCTGTGTGACCTTGGGCAAGTCAGTTAACCTCCCTGAGCCGTGCATTGTTTGTCTGCCTGAAATTACGGAGATGATCTTATTTTCTTTAGCAGTGGGACTCCCCGCTAGAAGGAACCTGGGGTTTTTTGAGGGGTGAAAACTTTGATAAGCCCTTTGAGGTAGGGGGAATGAACGCCCTACCCGCTTCCCCACGAGAGAGGCTTGAAGAACCAGAGACAGCTGCCTTGGGCTGGCCACCAGCTTTTGTTTTGTGACAGGAGTAAGCAGGTTGAGGGGAGGGCTGGATGCTTGGGATAATGGAGGGGATTCTTTGATGCTTGGTAGAGAGAAAGAAAAGGAGAGATGAAACCACTGACAAGGAGAGGAGCCTGGACACCCCGCAGCACCTCACACCCGACTTGTTCGAAAGGGACCCATCATCTACCCCACCTGCTCTTTCCCCACCTTCCCCATCTTGGTGGTACCATCCCATCCTGGCCAAATGCCAGCCCAGATCAGGGGTCTGGCCATCTGGACCTAGGGGTCCCTCCCCAGAATAATGTTTTCAGCTCCATAAAATAAAATAAAAGGATTATAGAAGAAACCAGTTATACTGAAATACAATTAGCAAAATATTCAAACAAATGTGTTGTATAGTAATGTACGTGCCTCTTCATTAGCATGTTAGATAAGATTCAGCGGAAGCTCTCAGAAGTACTGCCCTTTTGAAGGAGTGCATTTCAAGATATGTGCATATGAAAAACGTGGTTCCTACTGGTGACTGCGTCACAGGTGCCGCCCACGACTGTGATGCATTACCTCCGTTCGTATTTGAAAGATATTCTAAATGTCAGTTACAAGTTAGAGAAATAAAGATGTAACTTCTCCCCCATCCAGGTTCATGGACTCCCTGAATTCTGTGGACTCCACACTAGGAACCTCTGACCTAGAGTCTCGGTGTTTCCATACCCACTCATTCCCGCCCACCTCTCCTAATCAGTCTGCAGGCACTGTGCCTGCATCTCCTATCCCCACAGCCACTGCATGGGGTTGGGGCCTCACCCTTTCTCACCTCCTGGCCGGCCTCCTCACCTCCCTTCTGGCTCCACTCCTCCCGTGCTGCACCCTGAACCCTCATCCCCAAATGCAAACCTGACCGCATCACCCTTTGCTCTGGATTCTTCGATGGCTCCCTACTGCCTGCATGATAAAATCTACAGACCATTGCAAAGTACCAAGACCCCTACCCAGCTCTCCAGCCTCATCTCTCAACACTCCTACTCGCCTGACTTTTCACGTTCCCATTATTTTGAACTACGTGAAGTTTCCAGAATATGCCACCTCACTAAGCTTTTTCCTATGCTGTTCCCTCCACCCAAAATGCCCTCCCCGAGTTGTCCATCAAGGCAAACTCTTCAAGTTTTTTTCCAAGTCTCAGCTCTAATGATTGCTTCCTCAGGCCCCACCCCACCCATCGGCACCCCCTGGGCAAATGTAGGTGCCCCCTTGCAGGGCTCACCACACCCAGTTCATGAAGGTCAACTTGCCACGTTACAAGGGTTTGACGAGTCTGTGTCGCTACAAGATGGCAAACTTCAGGAGGCCAGGACTGAGTCATTTTTTTTCTTTGACTCCCCCAAACCTAGTACCGACCCCGGAGCCCAGGAGGCCTTCAGTGAGTGTCGGTTGAGTAAATGAATACAACATGAAAAAAAAAAAAACTGATTTCAGGCATAATAAACGCATTTAATAACAGCAAACAAAGAATAACCCATCTCTCGATCTGGAATAGCTGAAAACAGGGTCACGGGGGAAGGGGAGGGCGACCAAAATCGACACTGTGCTGTGAGGATCGCACTGTTTTTCTTTTCTTCCCTTTACTATTCTGGTTAGATTTCCCACATCCTGGGAATGACAATGCGCATGTTTTGATCTATGCAGCATGCTATAATTTCTTGAATTCCGCTCTCTATTCTTTGGGAGAGCCTTCTGTTATATACACATACCTCAATTAGGGGGCGATTATTTCCCTTTACCAAAAGGCTCATCGTTTCGGTTTCATTAAATAGAGAGTTCTTCCAGTGCATGAAGAATACGATTAGATTTATAGAAATTCAGTTTACATTTGGCTTTTTAGGAACAGATGTCGTACACAGCCAAGCCACTGCTCTGTCAGGCTTCCTGAAGTTATGGTTTACAGGCTCCTTTGACTCCCTTCCGGCAAACTCCTGGCTTAACCCCTCATGACCCAGGTCTGCTGAGGCTATTCGGGGCACCTGGCCACCTAATCCAATGACCTTTGCTTGGAGCCTTCCGTCTCCACCTCCCTGAGTCATGCTGCCGCCACCGATCATCCAATTTTTCCTAAAACCCTCAAAATCCTTGGCCTTTGTCCACAATCTCTGTTCACCCCACCCTCACCACTGAGATTCCAAATGTGTTTGTTCATCCAGCTTCCTGCTGGCCATCTCCCCATGGAGGTCTCAAGGGCAAATAAGATAAAGCAGATGAGTGATGTGCCCACCACCCCCAGCAGGCTGCCCTTTCATATCCCTGTGAAAGACACCACCGTCCGCCCATTTTCACGACCATCTCCCTTTCCCTCGAGCCACAAATCCAATCCATCACCCGCCATGTGGCGTTCATCTCCTGAATACATCTCCAGCAAACCCATCTCTCTCTCCCACGTGTGTTAAGCTCCATGAAGCACTGGAATTGTCTGTTTCCGTTCATTACTATAACCCCATACTTATTAAACACATGACCTGGCACACGAGACAGTCAGTAAACACATGCTGAATCAGAGAATAGGGGAGCAGACAAATCCTACTTTACAAATTGTAACACTGAGCTTCAGAGAAGAGAAGTGATTGGCCCACGGTCACCTAGGTGGACCAATCAGGACTTCGCCCGAGGGTGGCTCCAGCTCCCGCATTCCCCTCTGCTCTGGGCACAGGGTTGGTTCCGGTGTGTTCTTGCCCCACTGCCCGAGGCCCTCTGCCTTACCTGAGAGCACCGTGAAGACGGCCGCAAAGGCATTGAGCTTGAGCCCGTCGATGACATTGCTGGAGTGGAAGAGCTCGAGACACATGAGGCTGAAACCAACCACCAGCAGGAGGATGTAGAGCACCTCGGAGACGACCGACAGCCACAGGACCCCTGCACGGAGGAGGCAGGGAGGTCGTGAGATGGGCACGCACAGGGCGGACTCTCCCTGGGTTCGTTCCACCCCACACCCTTGGGTTGGGGGATCAAGTCGTTTTAGAGAAGACCTCGGTTCTAGGGTGGGTCCTGATTAGGTAAGGCGATCCTGGCCAGCCATCCTCCTCACCAGGACTGCCTCAGGAACCCCAGCCTAAGTCAGCCGGAGCGTGGCACTCTCAGGATGACAGTTACTGGTCCAGGGAGGCATGTGACCAATAAGCGGGTCCATTCAGATCGGAGGGAAGAACTTCCATCCTGTGGCTGGATGGGAGGCTCTCTTTCTCTTCTCATCTGTTACATGACTGCCACTGGGAGCCATCTCATGGCCCAGAGAGCACCTGCCTTAGAATGAAGCTGACACTGGTTGCTGAGCAGAGCAATGCAAAGATGACCTCACTGGGTCACGCAACCACCAGCCCCGAGAGCTTCCCTGTGGCTAAGCTGGCCAGTATGATGTTGTCTGTTACCTGCAGCTATAAGCATCCCAACTCTTACACACATCATGCTTGCCCTCAAGGTACACCTACATTTTTATTTACCCTGTTCCCTACTCCACTTTTTTCTAGAAACCACCACTGCTATTCCCACAGCTTCAACCTTGTGGTTCTCTTGGGAGCTGCCATGTTCTGCTGTGGTCCCACCCCACTGGGCACAGCTAATTGATCCAATGTGATCACGTGACCTAGAATTGGCCAGTCAAGGCCCTTCTCCAGTAATCTGTGCTTGGAACCGACTGAAGTAGACAGGAAGAGAGGCCCAGATGGGAGTCCAGGCACTCTGTCAGTATGAGCGACTGGTTCCAGCTGTTCCTGAAGGCCAGCTGCACCCCATCCTGCCAGTGTTTTGGCTATCCAAACCTTCTTTTTATTCCCTAAGATAGCACAGCTCCCTCTTCCCCCAAATTGGTCCAAATTGGGTTACCATCATTTGCCACCTAATTTAGGGGGCATCTTCTACTTCTCCCATCCTACATTATTCTTCCTTCTTCCTACATGCTTTTTATTTGAAGAACCCCTTTCCCCTCTCAGTCTGTGCAGTTTAGTTGCATCAGATTCACACCCTGGCTCCATGACTCGTATCTGTCCAATCAGAACTCCGTGTCCTTCTGACTCTAGTCATTGGTTCAGGAATGAACCTCTCTGTGCCTCAGTTTCTTAACCTATAAAATGGGGATAATAATAACTCCTATCTCATAGTACTGTGGTGCTGCGAGGATTCACACAGCAATGTAATGAGCTTGTGCTTAGCATATAGAAGAGCTCAGTTCATGTGCATCATTACCATTGCTGGATGGGAGGAACACGGTGGGGACTGGAAATGGAGCCGAGGGGTCCTTGAGTGAGGTCAAGGCTAGAGACAGTCAAGAGGGAGAAATGACACTGTGGGAGCAGACACGACTTCTGAGAAAAAGGGTGGCGACTAGGAGATGGAGCACATCATGTGACTTACCTTCCAAGCCACACTAACCATGGGTTTTGAGAAGGGACAATGGAGGGACCAGGCCTGGCCAGCCGGAGATGGACCCATGACGCAAATCAGTTCAATGAGTCAGGCACAGGACTTTTGCTGAAACTACTGGGAAAGAAAATTCCTTTTTTCCACTGGGTTTGAGGCTGGGAAGATGGAAGGATGGAAGTGACTGCATCAAGTAGCAAGGGCCTTCCTGAGGGCAGAGCCAAGGCCAAGGAAGGCGGCACCAAGAGATGGAGGAAGACCGTGTCCTGTGACATTGAGCCCCCAGATCCAGCCACGCCTAAAGCTGCCAGTCATCTGTTCTTTCAATCATATGAACCAAGAGATCCTTGTCTTTGCCTAAGCCGGTTTGGGGTAGAACTTCTGTCTCTTACAACCAACAGTCCGGATCTTCAGTTTTTCTTTTCTCGGAAGCTGTCCTTCCCTACCTCTCTGCCTTTGCACAAGTTGTTCCTTCCACCTTAGTGCCCTAGGGACACCCGATATACACCATTCAGTGAAGGAAGCAAACAAACAGCAATGTCTGAGCCCCTGTCTGTTCCGTGATGAAGGATCCAGATTCTCAAACACCCACTATCATTCCTAATGCAACGGGGCTTTCAGGGCTTTGAAGAACTTTTTTCTTTTCTTTTCTTTTTTTTTTTTTTTTTTGCTACAGAAATATCGCTTCTCCTGGGCAATCCCTTGGATTTCTGTGAGAGAATAACGTGCTCTTGGCAGCCTGCATGTTGTTAAAACATCCCCTGGCACCGTACACTCGCAGCCTCTGAGGCCCTTCGCTGGCCCCAGGCCCACCGGGCAGCGAGGAGGAAGGCAGGAGGTGCAGGGTGAGCTGGGCCATGCAGGGGGGCGGCTGCCCTCGGGGAGGCCTGCTCTCCCTCCCAGCAGCCTTCACCTCCAGCTGCCGTTGCCCTGCGGGTGGGCGGAGCCTCAACAGGGTGAATTTGCAACAACTAGGCTCACAGCATCTGTCTGCAAGTTACAGCCCACCCCAGCCAAGGAAATTAATAACTATAGTAAGAAGCGGAATTGTTGCTGAGGTTATGCTAACAGCAGCAACAATGTCACAGTAAGGGCCAAGGGATATTAGGCGTTTATCACGTGCCAAGTCATACTGGACAATGTTAATGTTCTACCCAATGTCCTTGCACCTCTTTTTAGTGTTTCTGTCTTTGCAGGATTGTCTTTGGGAAACTGGACTACATCTTGCCCATATTCATTCAGAAAGTGCCTGGAAGCTTATATTTTCCTCTCTGTTCTGTCGTCAACCAGTGGCCGACTGGGGTAGTCCTGCCCCATGGCTCTGGTGGAGACCACCCTGGGTGGTGACCCACACTGCAAAGCTCCCTCGGGGCCAAAACTGAAGCTGCCCTCTCTGGGCCCTGGCCTGACATCACCCCCTCACTTGCCTTCCTCCCTTCCCCGTTCTGCTCCCCCCAATTCCCTTACCATTCTCCTCTGGGGCATTTCCTTTATAAATGACTTGCACATGGATCCTCAGCCCAGAGTCTGTTTCTAGGGACTCTGGCCTCAAACACCAGCATTCACGTGCATGATCTCCCTCAATCTTCCTGACAGCTTTGCAAGGCAGCAATGCAGCACCCATATCACAGATGGGCAAACTGAGGTTCGGAGGGATTAAACCACTGGTCTACACAGCGGGACGGTGAGTGATATAGTCAATCTGGGTTCAAACTCAGGCCTCTCTGACTCCAGAAACCATCATGGGTGGGGAGGTTGTAACCTATCAGGATAGAATGGCCACTTTGAAGTCATATCGGGTGAGTTGGGTTCCCTGGCGATGGCTCTCATCTGCATGCACTCCAGCATCCCAAAGAATTTCTGCATCAGAATTCTCGCAAGACGATGGCCACGGAGTGGGATTATGGTGGGGGAGGGGGTTCTCAGTGATCCTGAGCCCAGCTGGCCACCAGGTGTGGTGGGGAAGGAGGTCGCAGGGAAGAGCAGATGGCTCTTGAGGATGCTGGTGACTCAGGCTGGGACCTGGGACCTGGGACCCTTTGCTGCAATGCTCGTACCTGGACAAAACCTCTTCAAGCAACAAAACACAAAGAAACTATAAAGGACTAAAAATAATTGTGCGCATTGGCAGTTGGGGCAAATTATGATTATGGACAACAAGATACGAAGAGACAAAAACCCCAACTGCTACTTCTGAAGAGCCAGGAGCCAAAGCACAGTACTGCGCATGCCCCTGCACACAGCACCACCAAGGGGGTGGGCAGACCACCTAAGCCACGCCTCTGGCCCGACCCCTGGACCCGCCCCTACCCTCACCCCATATAAGGAACCAGCTGGCCCCACCCCCACCCCACCCCCACTCCGGGAGCCAGCGAGCAAGGGAAACTAACTGTTGCTTGTTTACGCTCCCTCTTGCTGTAGCAGGGATCCCGGTAAAGCCTTGCCTGAATTTCTTGTCTGGCCTCTTATCAATTTCTATTGATTAAGGAGGCCAAGAACCCCGGTTGGTAACACTGGGAACCAGGCTGGAAAAGATGGGTTTGACCCATGCTGCAGAGGCAGGTGCAGTCCTAAAGGGCTTAGCAAGGGAAAGACATGCAGGGAGGCTTGCTCTGGAAGGGGGCTGGCTGGAAGACCCGCTGGAGGTTTGGGCCGCGCTCCATGAAGAGATGGTGGTGGCCTGGGCCGTGGCAATGATGGGGAGTGAGGACAAGTGGGGAGCTTGATGACTCCAGAGGGCTGGGCTCCGTGGCCTGCTGACCCATGAATGCGATGGCAAAGGCGAGGGAGGAGTCCAGAGTGGGGCCATATCTCCAGCGCAGGCATCTGAGCAGACAGTCATCGTTCCTCAGTGAGAATGGTGCTAAGGCAGGAAGGTGGTGAGGCCACTCCTACACGTGCAGAGTCTGCAGCAGCTGCAGGACCTCCAGTGGGGATGTGCAGGAGGCAGCTGGAGCTCAGACAGGGATGTGGGGACAGTGGCAAGACATGGGCTCTCACTAAATGTTTGCTGTGATTCTTAAAGAGATGGATGCCCCAAAAAAGCATTTAGAGCAAAAGAGAAAAGGGTAAGAAGTAGAATCCACAGGAACATTAATACTCAAGGGGAGGGGTGGGGAGGGGCTGTGAAGGTGTAGTGACACTGTGGGTGTCCCACCCATCCCTGCCGACAGCACTTCAACGCACCTGCCACCTGCCAGCACCTCTCTGCCCCAGGGGTTGCCCTGGTCACCAGAGCCTACTCCCCACCTGCTGGGAGACTGACACCAGCCTGCCCTGCACCTCTGCAGCAGCCCTCAACCAATGCCTGATGTGAGCTGATGAATAAGTACAAATTATATGTGTGTTTCCCACTGTAATAGGGAAGAACAAATCTGACTCCATACTGGATTGGTTTCTTTTCCTTTAACCTTTATACTCTATTGCTTTTGCTACAAGTTAAGAATATCGCCTATAGCCTGAAATACACAGGATGGCCCATTCTCAAGGTTCTGACCTTTATAGGTGTAACACTTATCCATTCATGTAGAGATAAAAAGTTGCAGAACAAAGAAGAACATTTGTCTTGTTGGAGGTTTACAAGAACATCTGACCTGACCTGGACAGTTGCAAGAACAAAGGATTCCCCTAGCAAGAAGTTTGCAACAACAAACCACACCCCCTCCCCTTTCAGTATAAAAGTAGCTTGAATTCTAACTTGGGGGGAAGATGGTCCTTTGGGACACGAGTCCACCATCTTCTCAGTCTGCTGGCTTTCGGAATAAAGTCGCTATTCCTTGCCCCAGCAACTCTATCTATTGTCCTGCCATGCATGAGCAGTACAAGCGTGGACTCAATAACACCACCACCAGGGGAGAGATGGTGTTAAGTGTGAAGAACCACAACATTAAATTGTCTCCATCAAAGAGTGAAAACGCTATCGCTTTTCCATTATTTTTAAAATTCTTATCAGCCCGATCAAAAGAGTCTCGCTTGGCGATAATATGTCCTTAACACTTTCCTAACACTTGTTAATTGTTTAAAACAACGAGAGGGCTCAGATCTTCGGCAGTTCCTAAGCAGACTTGCAGAACATTTTGACAGTTGCCTTCTGTGCTGGGGACTCTCCATCACCCCCATCCTCTCCCTCCCCTCCCAGGCCACAGCTCTCCACCCCTCTCTGCCCTACTCT
Source organism: Balaenoptera musculus (assembly GCF_009873245.2). Classification (NCBI taxonomy): domain Eukaryota; kingdom Metazoa; phylum Chordata; class Mammalia; order Artiodactyla; family Balaenopteridae; genus Balaenoptera; species Balaenoptera musculus. Next base: position 70,947,836 of record NC_045799.1, read on the forward strand.
GGGCCCCAGGGGACTGACTCCTTAGAAGGGCATCCCCAGGCTCCCTGGCCCTCTGAGTCAGCAAGGGGGGGCACCAGCTGGAAATTGGCACATGGGAGGAGAGAGGTCAGCGTGCTTCTGCCCTGCTCCCTCTCTCTCTCTGTCCACTTCTCTGGCATCAGCTTCATCCTCTTGCCCATGACTACAGCTCCGTTGTCACGGCTGCTATTCTTACAGACCCCAGAACACCGTTCTTGCCCTTTTCTCCTTCCTGTCCAAGGCTGGTAACGGCTCCCCTCTGTCATCAGCCCTTGGGGGCCTCAGATTCTCTTAACCCTTTCCATGCCTCTGTTAGGAGTTCTTTCATTCAAGTGCCTTCATTTGAACCATTTGGGAGATTCTGTTTCCCGCAGAGAGCCTCCCTGGCACATCATTTTTTATGGCAAGGAATCCAATTAGAGGAGTGATCTTAGCCAGTGGTCCCAGAGTAGGCCCCGAATAGCAGCAGCAGCAGCACTTGGGAACTTGTGATGCAAATTCTTGGGCCTTACTGAATCCAGGAACTCTGAGAGTAGAACCCATCTGTGTCTTTTTTTTTTTTTTTTTAATATATTTATTTATTTATTTATTTTTGGCTGCTTTGGGTCTTTGTTGCTGTGCGTGGGCTTTCTCTAGTTGCAGCGCGCAGGCTTCTCATTGTGGTGGCTTCTCTTGTTGCAGAGCACGGGCTCTAGGCACGCAGGCTTCAGTAGTTGTGGCACGTGGGCCCAGTAGTTGTGGCTCGTGGGCTCTAGAGCGCAGGCTCAGTAGTTGTGGCGCACGGGCTTAGATGCTCCGCGGTATGTGGGATCTTCCCGGACCAGGGATCGAACCCGTGTCCCCTGCATTGGCAGGCAGTTTCTTAACCACTGCACCACCAGGGAAGTCCCCCATCTGTGTCTTAGTGGGCCCTCCAGGTGATGCTGATGCACATTCAAATTTGAGCATCACTGATCTGAAGTCCCCTTTCAAATGTATGTAGGAAAAAGAGAGTCGACTTGTGCGGGGGAGGGGATTGAGTCAATAAATGCTAGACCGTAGGTGTTGGTGTCTGGCCAACAGAGAGAAGGTATAATGGGAATAATGAAACAATCGGGAATCATCGCGTAGTGTCTGGTCTAAAATCAATGCCCACTATTAGTGTTATGGAACGCATGCACGTGTGAATAAAGGAAGCTGGGAAGGACAGTGGACTGGCAGCCTCTGGGCAGGACCAGCGGGGAGCCTTGGTGACACCCGGAAAGGCTCAATAATCACAGAGATGATTGCTTCAAGTCTCTGAAACTTGCTGCTAATGGCTCAATTTGCAGCTGAGAACTGGTGACCTCCCAGGGCAGAAGAAATGAAATGATTTCTCATCAGGTGCGTGGCCTGTGGGGTGACAGCTAATCCTGTTAGCTGCACTTTTTGCCTTTTTAAAAAACATCTTCATGACGCCAGCTCTGACCCTCCACTGATGCAATTGATGGGTTTGCAAGAACCATTTCCCTTTTGCCCGGGAATCCCTCCCTTGCTAAGACACTTTCCAGGGCCAGCTCGTTGGCTGAGGGGAGAGTCACAGGCGGGAACCGTCTTGGATGTGTGACCTTGGCTGGGGGCCTTAACCTTTTGCCCTCTGTTTCCTCAATTGAAAAATGGGCATGATAGACTTGTGAGCATTAAATGAGATGACATCTTTAAGTCACACAAGCCTGACACTTGGAAAGTATTCAAGAGAGCTAAGTATTACTATCACTTCCTAATTAGTATAATTATTAGCAATTACAATAATTACAAGAGGCAGTGAGGCATAGGGGTGAAGAGCCAGACGTGGGCCAGGCCACCTAGATTGACACTAGCTCTGACAGTTACTAGCTGGGAGACTGAGCAAGTGGTATCACACACTGTACCTGTTTTCTCGCTTATAAATTGGGGATCGATCTAGTACCCACTTATGGACTGTTGTGAGGATAAAGCAAGTTAATTGATAAGTGCTAAGGGCAGTGCCTGGCACATAGCAAGTGTTAACATAAGTGTTAGTTACTGTCACTATTATTGTTGTCATCGTTGTTATTCCCATGGGACGTAGCCAAGGAGTAGGCAGCCTGGAACAATTGCATCTCAGCCACCGGACAAATAAAACTCTTATGGCGGGGGGTGGGGGGGGCGGTGCACAGGGGGACTGTGGTAAAATCATATGAAATCCCAAGATGCAATGGCATTTTAAGAGAAAACATTTTTCCTCCCCAAATCCATCAGTTTAATACGTCAAATCAATAAGTCGTGGTGCAGTGGCCGCTGGCTGTGTGCTCGGTGACACGCCCCCTGAAACCCAGCATGTTAAATCATGTAAATGGCATGGGCCGGGACCTCTGAGGCTGGAAACAGCTCCATGATAGCTGCTGCTTGCGAAATGTCAATACTGGAAGCTCAGAGGCAGAGATGCACAGGGGATGGGAATAGAAAGCCAGAGGCCTCGAAGAACCGTGGAGAGGGACTTTGGGGGTCACCGAGACCCCAGCCCTCCATCTGCAGATGAGAAGTTAGTCCAGAGAGGAGTTAGGATGTGCCCCTGTCACAAAGCACGTTGGGGGCAGATTGGGGTAGGGGTGGCTTTGCCACCTCCCAGGCTGCTCGATGTTGCATGATTGGGGTGACTCTATCACAGGCACTGGGATTGAGATTTTAGGGGAAAGGGGCTGCCTTGAACATGGTGGCCGCATCGCACGTCTGTAGCCCCGAGTTCCAGCCCTGATGCCGGGGGACCTCTGGAAGGGGCCCCGTGTCTCCAGGGGCCTCAGTTTCCCTCCTGGTAAAACAAGTGGATTCTCAAACAAGCTGCCAACAGGCCGAAGCCAGTCCGCAAAATTGTCTTGTTTGGCCCACACAGGATTTTAAAAATATCTGAATTCATTATCAACATTTAAAAATAGGAGACTTCGCATAAAAATCCAGATTTCTGGATTTGTTTGCAAAATGGGTGGATGCAGCAATATAAGACCCGCATCCCCATACAATGATGACTGTGAGGCTGAGCTGGGGCGGCCCCCCTCAAACAGGGCAGCCCAGACCCCAGCCAGCGCCCTTCACCCCTTCATGGTTCCTTCCTAGCACTCGTGAGCATTTGGGTTTACAGCCCCCCATACAATGCTGTCTAAGGTCATTTCTATCCCTGACACTCCGCAGCGATGCAACATTTTGAGACCCTGTATGGTCCTCCCTGATATTTACATGCGGGAGTGAAATACAAAGTCACAGTTATCCAACTTCCTCAGGGATGGGGGGTTCTAGCAAACACCATGCTACCCCACACATGAGGGTACCAATTTTCCAAGAGTCAGGTTCAAAGGAAAGGCATTCAGCTCTAAAAATATGCCCAGATTGATTTAACGGAGCCAAGAGCATGGGTCTGAACGCTATTTCCAAGCATCATGTTGCCCACCCCAGCCCTACATCCTGTCCATGAAGGCCTGAGAGGGCCGGTGAGTGGCCCGAGGTCACGACACTGGGAATCTTCCTTTCATGAGTCAGATAGAACCTTTTAGGCTTTGACTGGAGGTCATGGTGGAGACCCTAGGTGGCTGCTCTCGTGGACGTGCAAAAAACATTGGGTAACAGAGCGCCTGGGAACGGAATGCCATTCAAACGCCCATCAGCGCGTTGCTCTGGAAACACAGGGCCTGGCTGGGGCTGTTTTCTGTGTCAGTCACCATCTTTTCCAGAACTGTCCTTTTTTAGAGCCTCTCTACTCAAAGCAGACCTACTGACTCAAGGTCTACATTTTAACCAGATCCCCAGCTGACCCGAACACACGTTCAAGTGTGAGGAGCACTGCTCTAGAGGATGAAGTTCATATGTTTTAATATGGGACCCGCATCCTTGACAAGCAGGTCCTAAGTAGCCCTGCCCACCTCAGCACTGGCTGCTTGCTGAACATTCCATGCCCTCCTGTGCCTCCAGCATGGCCCTGGCCCTTGGAGTGTTGTCCTCCTCTGGGGTCAGCTGAATAACGGCAAAGATATCCACGCCCTAATCTCCAGAACCTATGAGTATGTTACCTTATACGGCAGAAGGGACTTTGCAGACGTGATTATGATCTTGAGATGGGGACATTATCCTGGATTAATTGGATGGGCCCAATGTAATCACAAGAGTCCTTATAAGAGGGAAGCAAGAGGGACTGAGTCAAGAAAAGGAGATGTGACAATAGAAGCAGAGGTTGGAGTGATATGGGGCCACGAGCCAAGGAATGCAGGCAGCCTCTAGAAACTGGAAAACGCAAGGAAACAGGTTCTCCCCTGGAGCCTCCAGAAAGGGATGACGACACTTTGATTTTAGCCCCATAAGGCTCATTTCAGAATTCTGATCCCCAGAACTTTAAGATAATAAATCCAGGGACTTCTCTGGAGGTCGAGTGGTTAAGACTTCGCCTTCCAATGCAGGGAGTGCGGTTTCAATCCCTGGTCGAGGAGCTAAGATCCCACATGCCTCATGGCCAAAAAAACAAAACATAAAACAGAAGCAATATTGTGGCAAATTCAATAATGACTTTAAAAATGGTCCACATCAAAAAATAAATAAATAAAAATGAAAAAGAATAAATCGATGTTATTTTAAGCCATTAAAGTTTGTGCTAACTTGTTACTATAGCAATAAGAAACTAATACATCTTCTTTCTTTGTTCAAGATCACCTCTTCCAGGAAGCCTCTCCTGACTACCCTAGCCCCCACTGCGGCCCCCAGACAGACCTCAGCAAACAAGAAAGCTTCTCCATCACTTCCAGGTAGATGCCTCGCTGAGATGGAGAGAGCCTGGACTTGGGGTCAAGCAGGTCTGGACTTGACCTTGGACCCTTACCTAACTTCTCTGAGCCTCAGTCTCTTTGGCTATAAAATGGAGTCAACACCAACAATCTCACACATTTTCTGGGCAAGTTAAATGAGATTGTGGCTGCAAACCCGCCCCCACCCCCCAACAGTCCAGTTCCTGGCACATTGTAGGTCCTCAGTAAATGTTGTGTATCAAGCTGACAGGCTGGGCCCGGAGAAATGAGTCGTTCTCCTCTGAGCTCACAATTGATAAACGAGTTTATCACTGGAATGGATTTTGACAATGTCTTGTTGCCCCCAGAGTTCCACAAGGTTCCAGTTCCTGTCAATTTAGAAATGACTCTGGCAGACATGCCCTTATAAATGCCTCTGCTGGAACCCTGGGACAGTCACTGAGCATTTGAGATGTGTCATGGTGACCTTGGCCTTCAGCATCAGGCTACAATGATTTTTCTCTCTCTTTAGGACCCAGAAGCTGGCCTTGAAAATAATCTCTGGCTCACACAAGCCGGGGCCTGGGGAGGAGGCTGGGAGGGGGAGCGTGGTGGGAAGAACTTAGAAGTGCGAGGTTGAGTACTGGCCACTACATCCCACCCGGACCTCCCATCACTTGAGCAAGTCCTCTCATCGCTCTGGGCCTCCCCCTTCCCCATCTCTAAAATGGGGTTTCTATGTAGGCAAAGGAAGTAGGACGAGGTAGGTCAGAAGTTGCAAACTGGCTTGAAGACAAGTTTTTGAGATTTTTTTGCTGTGTTTCCTGGGTTGGTGTTTTGTTTTGGTCTGGTTCCTTCTCTTTCTTTTTCTTTCTGTCTTTCTGTCTCTGTCTCTCTGTCTCTGTCATTCTGTCTTTCTGTCTCTCCCTCTCTTGTTATATGTGGTATTTTTAAAATTTTGAATTAGAAAAATGAATTTGAAAAATGGGAAAATCACATGAAAATCTAGATTCTTTTGGAAATCTGGTTGACCAGGGCCACCTTCCTACAGGAAGACGATGGCTGGAGCCCGGTGGTGGTCGCTCCCTGCAGGCAGTTTCTCTCTAGTTTGCCAGAGTCCTCACCCTTCCCTATAATTTCCTGCCCTGGAGGCTGAGGGCTACAGCCCAGGGAATCACCCCCGAGTGCAGGCAGGTTCTTTTACAATGAGAGCTGGGAGAAAGCCGTTGGGGGGTGGGGAATGCCAGGCGGTGTGCAGCCAGGGGACAGAGATGGGCAGGGCTGGGGGAGGAGGTCGGCAGGGGATGCTGGGAAAGGTACTGCATCAGAAGGGCCTCCCAGACACCAGCTGGTTCCTACTCCAGCTGCCACCTGCTGCCAGGTGGGAGGAGTAGTACCCTGAAGAACACAGCTTCAAAGTGTGAACAAAGCGTTCACAGTGAACAAAGAATGGGGCTGGTCACTGCAGAGGCGGGGAAAGAAGGAAACGGTTATCTGCTGTGAGATGGTAGTGTGCCCAATGGTTAAGGGCATGGCCTGGGGAGCCAGACCACCTACAGGCAAATCTCATCTCTGCTAATCTCATCACTTGCTGTGTGGCCTTGGGCAAGTTACTTCACCTCTCTGAGCCTGTTTCCTCCTCCGCCTCAGAGGGTGGTTGTAAGAATTAAATGAGACATGTAAAGAGGCATAATCCAGGCTCAGCTCATGATAGGCCTCAATATATGCCAGCTATCCCCATTTAACAGATGAGAACATTGAGACTTGGAAAGAAGAAGAAAAACTTCATCTGTCTCAAGCCTGACAGAGCCAGGCCGAGTGGGTAGTGGGGAGGTACTGTCAACCGGGTGATCTGGATTCAACATTTGCCCAGGATGTCAAGAAGAAGCACAGTCTAGCCCTCTGCCTTTGGCCTCCCTGTGGCCCCCTTGCTCAATCAAGGGCATTCTGACTTGCCCTCCCCAATCCTGACCTCTAGAGTGTCCCTCTTCCCTTAAACTCACCTGAAAAACCATAGTCTCCGCACTGAACAAATTTCCCAAACCCAGACTCTGCAGAGGGCACTATGGGGAATGCAGAGGGGAACAGACTTGGATCCAGCCCTCTGGGAACCCCAAATTTAACCTGAGGGCTGAGATACACCCAATAATGACAACCACGTTATACATCACCTAAGGAGGGCAAAGCACCATGCTGGGGCCTTGGCAAAGAGAAGCTCATTTCAACCCACAACAACCCTATGACTTGGGTGCTATTATTTTCTCTGAGTTATAGATGAGAGGAAACTGGGCACAGAGAGCTTAACTACCGAGCCCAGGAACATAGCTAATAAGTGACAGAACTGGGATTCAAAGGCCAGCCAGCCCAGATCCCCCTGCCTACCAAGCCCAGCTGGCCTCAAGGTCTGGTGAGCCAGTGGAAAAAAGGGCACTTCCTGATAACCTCTGGGTGGCCTGCCTGGTCCCTTCCAACAAGCATTCAAAACAGCTGATACAGGCTCCATCTTACAAATGAGGACACTGAGGCAGAGAGAAGGAGAGTGATTTGCCCAAGGCCCCACAGCATTGGCAAGGGGAGGAGTCATGAGTGGTGCCCAGCTCTGTCTGAGCCCCCTTCCAGCTCTCTGCAGGGGCTCTGCCCCTCTTCTGGGCCATGGACCCCTATGGCATCTGATGAAGCCTAACAGTTTTCTCTGAAAAATGTTTTAAAATAAAACAAACATACAGGGTTGCAAAGGAAACCAATTATATTGAAATGGGGTTATCAAGACATTTTTAAAAATCAAATGTATAATATTAAACTACGTGCTTTTTTATTAATGCACAGAATAACAAGATCTAGTGCAAGTCTAATAACTTCGGTAACTTTGAAGGAGCAAGGAAGAAAGTGATATTTTCAAGACCTCTGCAAACCCTGTAACGTGTTATGAAATCTGTGATTCCAACTGGCGACAAAGTCCCAGGTGGGGCTAGGACTCCACATATCATGGAAAGGAATGCTTAACTGCCAGTTAGAAGCTAGTGAGAGTAAAGATGTAATATTTTGCCACCCAAGTTCTGGGATCCCCTGAATTCTGACCACTGACCCCTTGGGAATTTCCAGGTTAAGCATTTCTGCCTGAAGCAGTTGTTCTCAAATATGTAAGTGCTTGCTAAAATGCAATTCCCAGGCTGGCCCTAGGGAAGCTGATGCTGCAGAGACGAGGAAGAGGCTGGGCTCTGCATTGTGAAAAGCACCCCAGGTCCTTCTGATGCATAGGCCATATTTTGAGAAAGAGGCGTCTTTCAAAAGCACAAATACCATGAAGTCTCTTTCTTCGTTGCAACCTTCTGGAGATTTCCCACTGCACTTGGAATAAACCCCAACTTCCTGCCCAGCTTTCAAGCCCCGCCCCCAGATTGTCAAGCCTCTGCCTACCCTTTGATGCCTCCTCACCCACCGTGCTCCAGCCACCTCAGGGCCTTTGCACTTGCTGTGCCCTCTGTCTAGAATGCTCATCCCCCAGCGCTGCTTGGTTGACTGCTTCCCAGATCAGACGCCACAGACCACTCCATCTAAATGAGCCACACACCCAACACACACAGTCACTTTCTATCCTTCACCCTGTTTTATTTTTCATTATTTGAAATGGTGTCTTCTCTTGGCTAACATGTGTGGTCTGTTCTCCATTCACAGTGAAAGTTCCACACGGGCAGGGATTTTGTCAGACCGTTCAGCGCTGTCTCCTAGAACAGTATCTGGCACTGGCCCGGGAGACACTAAGTAAAAAGTTGTTAAATAAATAATTAAGAAAGGACACAAGCCAAGAGGAAAAGGAGGAGACGGCCAGACTCCCTCAGCTGCAAAGAAGCCAAGGGAAGAAACTGCTTCAAGGATGAGGCAGCTGCTGCTGTGAATGCCACCCAAAGGTCAGGAAAAAACGAGGACCAGGAGATGAGAAAAAGGCCATGGGCTTTGGAGATTTGAGCCCCTCTAGTGACATCTGCGGGGAGAGAGGCAGAGTCTTCAGAGGGGACGATGCCAAGGGGAATCTGACTTGAGGGGCTAGGGAAGGAGTGGGCGGTGAGGCTGGCGGTGCAGACCCACTGGGTTTTGATGATGAGAACCGGCCGGCCCGGGGGAGGTTTGCTCAAGCTTCAGTGCAGAGGGAGAGAGAAGGGGAGGCAGCCAGTTTGGAGGTTTGGTCATCTGGCCTGGGTGGGTGCCTGAGTCATTCATTCAATTTCAGGGGAGGAGGGACAATCCCGCCAGAGCAGTCCAGGAGTCCAGGGGAAAAGAGCGGGGCTCTTGGGAGCCCTGACAGAGTGGATTCAAATCCCACCTCCTCCACGTACCAGCTGTGTGATTTGGGGCAAGTTATTTACATCCTGCTGGGCCTCAGTTTCCTTATCTGTAAAATGGAATGCCTACAATGCCCATTTCGAGGGTTGTAGAAGGGATTCAATGACCTATGTGGAAATAGAGCCTGGTACACAGTGAGCGCCCAGCAAGTGCAATCTTTTATTTCCTAAATGTGCCGGCGCTGTGATGGAGCTGGAATGTCAGGATGAAAGGCCACTCTCAGGACACACCAGAGAGATGAGGAGAAAGACCAGCTAAGCACGGCTGGTCCACGCATGAGCCTGTAAGCAGGGGCTGTGGCCAGGCTGGGAAGTCCCAAGAGTTTCTGGAGGAGACGCTGCCTCCAATGGGACTTGAAGGACGAGAGGGGACCGGGAAGGGCAAAGGCCGGGAGGAGCAGGAGTTAGGACCACAGGGAACCTCAGGTGTGGCTGGACCGCAGAGGCCGAGAGGTAAAGGGCTGGGGCTGGGCAGAGGAGGCCACTTTATCTCGAGGGCAACGGGGATCTAGTGTCCAAAAGTTCATGCTGGTGCCACGCAGAGAGGGCAGGGAGGAGTCGATGCTGACCTGTGGGGAGACCACTCTGGGTATCCAGAAGGCAGTGGTGGATAGTGTGACCAAGGCAGCCACAGGGCTCACCCCTGAGGACTCCAGGGCGAGTTAATCTGATGCATGTCCCACTAGGACAAGTACCTGAGGTGGCCGCCAAACTCCCACCTGACACCATCAACCCTTGTTCCCCCAACTCCATCACGGCCGGCTGAGGGTCACAGATGGAGCCTATTCGTAGTGCGGGGGGGAGGGGACTTCAGCTGCTGAGACTTCATCCTGGGGGCTGTGGACAGAGAACAGCCTCAAAGCTGGAATGAGCCTCCAGGGCACCAACCCCTGCAGAGCAGGCCAGGAGTCCGGGGCTCAGTGGACAGACTGCAGCTCCACCCTCCTCCCCAAGCTCCCATTTGGAAGTCCTGGCCCCAGGAGGGCCCAGCCAAGACACAGACCCTCCGAGGTCCTCCATGAAGCCAGTCCGAGATCCTCCAGTGGGCTCAGCATTCACTTGCCTGTTGCCTGTCGCCTGTCGGGGGCAGCAGTACAGTAGCCTTTAACTCCCCCACACCTCCTGACCCCATTTCCTACCCTCCTCCCCCTTGCTCACTTCCTTCTACTCCTACTGGCCTCGTTGCTGGTCCTTAAATACATCAGGCACACACCCGCCTCAGGGCCTTTGCACTTGTCTTTCCCTTCCCCTGGATCTCCCTCCCCTCCCCTAAGTTTTGCCCAAATGTTATTTCTTAGTGAGGTCTTCCCTGATCCCACTGTTTAAAACTGTCAACACCCCTCCCCAATATTCCCTGGCCCCTTCCCCATTTTATTTTTTTCTCTAGTACTTATCACCATTCAGCAGCCACAGGGATCTTTCTAGAATGTAAATGGAATCTCATTCTTTTAAGCCCTCCAATGCTCCAATGTTTTCCCATCACACTCAAAATAAAATCCAAGTTCCTTCCAGGACCCTAAATAATCTGGCCCTTGCCCCCCTTGTCGGGCCTGATCTCCCTTCCTCCTTGAGCCAAATGCACAAAACTCATTCCTACCTCAGGGCCTTCGCACATGCTTTTCCCTACCTTTGGCAGAAAACATGGGTGCAAGAAATGTCTTACTTTCTTCCTTAAGTAAAGGCACAAGCACAATAATAAATGGAACTGACACCCGGCTTCCATGTCAGGAAGACAAGAGGGCAACAGGGTGGCAACTGCAGCCACCTGGAGGGCCCTACCCCAGGTAAAAGGAGAGGCTGGCTCAACTCAGCCATCTGGTGGGAGGGTGTAACCAGGGTTGCCAGATCTTCCAACTTTTCAAAAGCCAGGAATCCTGATTTTTTAATGTGAAATCTCCCCATCCTGAAACACCAGCAACAAATTCTAACATTTCCAAACACCACGTGAGTCAAACACAGATGAGCGGTGGCGGGGTCCTAGAACACTAGTGTGCATCCTTCACAGAACTCAAAACCCAATCATAACTGAGTCCTCTCCACTTCATTACTCAGATGGTAAAAATTCACCCCAGAGAGGGAAGAATAATTGAACAAGGTCACACAGCAGCACACTGGACTCCAATCCAGGACTTCTGATTCTTAACAGACATGTCTTTAACTCCTACAATGCTAGACTAGACCACACAAAGGGGAAAATGCTAGTCAAGTTCATGTCAACACCTTTAAGGCATGCACGGAATAAGGGAAAAAAAAAATGCTTGTGGGCAGAAATCTTTTAGGACTTATCTGCAAGGGTGTGAGAAGGGCTATTCTAGCACAAAGGAAGGGCTTCTTCTATCTGAGTAGGACATTCATCATGGCGGGGGTTGGCGGAGTAATGCATGATTCCGCCTGAGTCTCCCTTGCACTTGGAATCTCTATTTTATTACCCTGGAGCCAGACAGCATCTTTTCTCTTGCACCCTCCCTCCACCCCCCCACCCCCCCCACCCCGCCGTCACCACCTTGGTCAAAAGGATCCTAGTTTTATCACTCTAGCAGAGATTCTAAAAATACCTAAACTTACCAACTTCAGGGCTTTATTCTCTCATCTGGGAGGCACCCACAAAGCTTTTGCCAATATAAATGGCATTTCCTTTGGTATTTTTAAAGATCAGAGAATCCAAGAGAATATGCAAGCTGGACGGGGCCTTTGAGATCACAGCTTCCAAATGCCTCATATTTCAGGCTTTAAAAAAAAAGGCGGGCGGGGGCAGATTTTAAAGAGGCCCAAAAGGTTAGGTTTTCAGATCATTCACAAAAGAAGAAATGAATGTAGTTAAAATTCTATGGAAAAATAGATTCAACCTCATTAGTAGTAAAATTTAAATGAAAACATCCATGAAATAGCACTTCTAACCAGCATATTGAGCAAAGGTTTTTCAGGTAAGAGTTTCTGGCCAGAGATGTTAAGGGAAAGTGGGTTTCCCTTGCAGGAACACTTCTTACTCAATAGCCATGTGATCCCCGGTGTTCCAGACCCCTTGCAGATAGGAAGGGCTGTGTGACTTGTCCTGGCCACTGTGCTCTGAGCAGAAACATGCATCACTTTTGAGGAAATGCATAGAAAAGCTGGCATGTGACCTCTGTAGCCCTCACCCCTGCTTACAGGGAGTGTGGGAGACCACAGGTTGAGATGTTGGTGTGTAGACCAAGTCTGCTTCAGCCTGGGGCCCTCTGCACCTAGCTGTTCCTTCTGGAATGTTCTTTCCCCGTATCCTCACGTGGCTGACTCCTTTTCTCCATTCAGGTCTCTCAGCTCAGATGTCATCTCTTCACACAGGATCCAGAAAGGTCCCAGTCTCTCCACCAATCCAACCTTCCTCTCCCCAAACCCTCCCCACTCTAACATCTTGTTCATCTTCCTAGCAGCCTTCCCATTTGAAATGATCATATCCTTGGCTCAGTCTCCTCATCTGTGAAATGGGCAGTTGGACTCAACAGTTCCTAAGGGCCCTTCCTCTGTGACATGACTTGTGGGACTCGTGGTAGGTACTGACCCCCACGCCCATCCCCCTCCCCCAACCCCACCCCGTTTCCACCACCTCTCCCGCTCCTGTGCCCTTGGCCAGCCCAGCATCCCTTTTGGGAATAGAATCTGCTTTTCCCTCCAGGGACCACCGCTCCCCACTCCAGTCCCTGGAATGGGTGGGACAGACACCCCCCCTCCCAGTTCCAGTGGGGCTGGGACTCAGGCCACAGTGATTGGTTCAGGGATGGGCACATGACTCAAAGCTGAGCCAATCAGAGTCAGCCCAGAGCTTTGCTGAAACATTCGGGAAGAAGGTGTTCCTCTTCCATGGTGGGTTGCTAAACTGGGGAAGATGGAAAGCTGGAGCTGTCCGGGGCATCTCTGCCACTACATAACCCACTTGAGAATGAAGCTGACAGGAACACCAAGCTGAGAGACAGAAGCTGCTCCCTAGTGGACCCAGCTGTGCATTTTGAAGATCTACCCGACTGCTGGGTTACCTAGGCCGGCAAATTCTTCCTTTGGCTCAAGCCTGTTGCAATGAGTCGTCTGTCTCTTGCAAGCAAAACAGCCTTCAGCCTTCACTGGCCCTGTAAGAATGCCTGTCACAGCCCCCGGAATGTTTGCTTATTGGCCAGTGTCCCTTCAGGCTGTGAGCTCCCCGCAGCCCCCAGCAGGGCCTGTGGCCTCTCTGCCCCTCCACTGCCCTCCACAGCCCTGGCCAAGTGACCAGAGAAGACCGAAAGCTCAGTAGCTCTGAGTCCCTAACTGGGGAGCTGTTCTGCCAGTAGAGAAGCTTCAGACTGTGTGATCTGAGCAATTAACCTTTCTGCAGAGGCCAAGGCCAATTATAGCCCCGGGCCATCTGTGACATCTGTGTAACAGACCGAGTACCTCAGCCTGACTGCCTGGGTTTTTATAGGACAAAAGTAGCATAATCAATCTCTTCCATCCCCACCGCTCTTGCCGTGGTCCGAGCCTGTGTCCTTTCCCGTGGCTGCGGCAGCCGCCTCCCCACTTCCTGTCGGCCCCTCCAGTCATTCTCCACAAACTTGTCCCCAAGACAAGACAGACGACCTCTGCTGCCTCATCTGCAGCTACACTCCAGCTCTCCAATCCCCCAAACTCCCTGTGCGATAGATGGCAGACATGGCCCCAGTTCTTCACCCCTCCTTGGGTCTGTGTCCTCTGCGCTACCCCCCTGCTGGGACTTTGGGCTCCACCGCGTGACTTGCTTTGGCCAATGGGGTTCGAGTGGATGAGACACAAGCATAGGTGTGCCCTGTTGCTTGCACCTCTATTATTGCCACAAGGTCATGCCCGTGGCAAGAGGTAACTGACACATACGACACGTAACTCACATGTCATTACTTCGGCAAGAGATCACTGACACATCTTCCAAGTCCCCCAGACACCTCCAGCCTTTGCAAGGGCTCTTCCATCTGCCTGGAAGACCTCCCCGTCCCCGCTCCGATCTGCCTGGCCAACTCCTACACATCCTTCAATACTCAGCTCAAGTGTCTCATCCAATGAAGACCTTCAGGAACTTCCTCCTCCTGTCCCACCCCAAGACAGTTCATTTCTTTGTGCCCCTGCAACAGCCCTCTGTTAAAACAGGCTGGAGTCAGACAGTGTGGGTCAAGTCCTGGTGCCACCACTCACTAGCTCTGGGGGCTTTGGACCCATCATGTCACCTTACTAAACCTCGGCTTCCTCACCTGAAAAACGAGATGATGATAACAGCACCCGCCTCATAGATAACCCACAGGAGCACAGATTTCAGTGCACCATATACCTAGCTGTTATTCTTGTTACCATGGTGCTTATCACACCACAGTGCAATTATCTGGCTCCCTCATCAAGGCATGAAGGCATTTGGGCTCTAGAAGTCAGGAGCCACACCTTGTTCACCACCACCTGCCTGTGGCCTGGACCATAGAAAGATAGAAAAGGTAAAGCGACCCAACACCCCCCATGACCCAGCTCTGGATGAGCTGGCACTGCTGATTCTCTGAAGAGGGCATTAACAGTCCCATTTCATTGCTAAGAAAACCAAGATGCAGAGAAGCAACATAACTTGCCCATGATCACAGAGCAATTAAGTGACGTACATGCCCCTCCTGTCCTGTCCATATTTGGGACAAAGATACATGTTGTGATATCCAAGAAAAGTGAATGGTTCTCTTTGGTATAAGTAATAATAACAGCTAATATTGTAAAGCATTTGCTATATTACTGGTGCTGTTCTAATCAACTGACTTATTTCAGCATATTTAATCTTTGCAGAAACCTCTCTGAGGTATGACTATGATTATCCCCATTTTACAGTCAAGGAAACTGAGGCACAGAAGGTTCATTGACTTGCTCAAGGTCACACAGCTAGTAAATCTCAGAGCTGGGATTTGAATAGGCTGCCTGGTGCCATGGAGCTTTCTAGGCTGACGGGCTCTCACGGAAGACAGGATCCAAGAGGTGGAGAGGGCACCCCAGCACCACTTCAACCTATGGCTACTGCCCTGTTCTGGGCTCAGCCTGGCCGCCCTGGCACCTCCTCCAGACTCAACCTCACCCCTACCTGAGCCCCACCAGCCTGTGAGTTCTGGCATTAGTCTTGTTGCCCCAGACTAGGAAATGAATACTAATGATCCCCAGTCTTCCCACCAGAGATGCCCAAACACACATACAGGTACACACACCTTGTCAACCTGCCTTACACAGTGGGAGCTTGCCTCTGTCTCCACCAAACACTCCAGTTCCCTGCGCAGAACCCCAGGCAAGGGCTGGGGCCCCAACAGTCTCTTTTGATACCGACCACTTCCTCCCCAGCAGCTGCCAGACCCTGCCACCCCCACCAGCCTGATTGGACTCTCTCAGAGTTTCTTGGCAGCCAGAATCAAGCCTGCCGTTTGCACAGCCCAGCACAGTCTGGCCCCTTTCCTCTCTAGCCTCACCTCCCTAACTCTCCTCTGTTCTCTCTTTACTCCAGGCACAATGGTCTCTTTGCTGCTTGGCTGTTCTTTGAACATACTGGGCATTCTCCTGCCTCAGGGCCTTTGCACCTGCTGTTCCTGATGCTTAGCACATTCTCCCCCCAACTCCCCCCCGCCAGATATCCTCATGGCTTGTTCCCTCACCTCCCTCTGATCTTTGCTCAGATGTCACCTTCTCAGTGAGGTCTGAAACGCTCCCCGTTCCCTCCTTTTTCTCCACACTTATCACCACCTAAGAAAACCATGTAACTGATGACTTACTTTTTGAATGTTTGTTTCTCTCTTCAAGAGGGTAAGCTCCATGGAGGCAGGGATTTTTGTCCCTTTTTACACCACTGAACCCTTGCCATCTTGACCAGTGCCTAACACAGAGTAGACATTCAATATTTGTCAAATAAACAAATGATTCACTTGCCAGCTTTGAATTCAAGCTACAAACTGCTGACTACCTACTGTGGAGGTTCAGGCTGAGGCTTGGTTAGCTCCTACAAATCCTACAAGGGTCTGACAGCCACCACTGTCCCACTATCTGGCACCCAAGCTCCCAGCCTGCCTGGGGTCCAGGCCCAGCCACTGGACCACCAGGGAAGTCCCTCACTGCATTTTTATTACTGGTACTTTGAACTTATTTTCATGAATATTCTTTTGTATCTATTCCAATATTTAATGAAATCAGGTGTTTTTAACAAGGAAAACAGGGACTTCCCTGGTGGTCCAGTGGTTAAGACTCCATGCTTCCACTGCAGGGGGCACGGGTCATCGGGGAACTAAGATCCCACATGCCACACGGTATGGCTAAAAAAAGACTAAAAAAAGGAAAACAATAACTAGGGAAGGCTAGAGCAAGGAGGGTTGGCAAACTATGGTCCATAGTGTGGCTTACATCTTGTTTTTACAAATAAAGTTTTATTGGAACACAGCCATGTCCATTTGTTTATGAGTTGTCTGTGGCTGCTTTCACACTACAATGGCAAGGTTGACTAACTGCAACGGAGACCACAGACCCACAAAGCCAATGTTTACTATCCAGATATTTGCTATGTGGCCACTTTGCAAAAAAAGTTTGCTGAACCCTAGGCTACAGCCTTGAGCCAAACTCACACACTAAACTAATTATTTTAAATGTTTATACTTATTTTTTTAATTTAGAAGTGATACATGCTCATTGTGAAGAATTTGAAAAATATGGCAACATGAAAAAAATAGCAGTTTTCCATATAAGGTCAGCACCCAGCAATAACCATTAGGAAAATTGGGAGGTATTTCCTTCCTTTTTTTTATGCATCTGTTCATCCCCCCACCCCCCCATAACCAGCAGCACGCTGATTATGCAATTTTGTACCCTGCTGCTTTCACTCAATATCATCTTAGAAGCATTTTTCTGTGTGGCTTAATTACATTCAATTTTTGCTATTATAAGTAATGATGCAATTAGTATCCTTGTACACACATTTTTGTTGACAATATGAAATATATAGTCATCCAAAATGAATTCTTCAAGGAATTCTTAATGATATGGAGACTGTCATGGCTGCATTATTTATACCAGCAAAGAGACTGGAAACAAGATGAATGGGCTGGCAGTAGGAGAATCATTATAGGAACTTGGTACATTATTGGATGGAATATTCTCTAGCTATGAAGTGTGAATATCATAAGGAATGGAAAAATGGCTGTCTTTCAGAGCCTCAGTTTCCTCATCTACAAAGTGGAGACAATACCTTGCAGAGTTGTTTTAGGAGGATGAAAGGAGATGATGCTTTGGAAGCATCTAGCACAAATGGCCTGCATCCTCTGTCCTAGAGCTATTATAATTAAAAATAATAATATATAAATGGGGAAAAGAGGATATAATCAGGCTGATAGGTCAGTCCTGCATCCTACCAGCTGCTAAATTTTTGAAGATCGCCCCTGGCTACACCCACACTTAAGTAAAAAATAACAAGCTTCTGGAAGGGGCCCCAGCAAAGTGGCAGGAGGCACTCTTCTGGCTCAGCTTTGCAGCCCTGTGATGACTGTTTCCATATCATTTGTCGAAGGACTGATCACAAATGGGCTTTGATGAGAACATACCTGCGACCAAAAAAGGAGCAAATGGCTCTTGACTGCAGACAGAACTGAGCCGCTACTACGCAGGTATTGATCGGAGCTGAGGCAGATCCGAGCTGAGTGATGGGGTGATCCTCTCCCCCAGAGGATGTGTGTGCACACGCATGCACACACACAAGCACATCCAAATTTGGTTTCCAAAACAGGAAGTAGGGAGGGAGGGATGGGATGGGGTCTGAACACGTGACCTGCTGCCCAGGAAGTCTGGTGATTTAGGGAGCGTTTGCCAGACTCCTATTTCAGTTAGGAAAAAAATATTTGAAAGCAAAGAAATCCATGAACAGCAGGAGGCCTTTTGGGGCCGTAAATAAAGATCGGGCATACAGGGCACGGTAGTGAGCAGACAAACCACAGGGGAGAGTCAACTGGCTTCCTGGGCTCATGGCCCCACCAGTCCTCGTTCACACCAGGAACATTTCCTGAGCACCTTCTATGTGCCAGGCACTGTTCAAAGCACTGGGGATGTAGCTGTTTCTTTCGAAACGATGAGTCGGCTCCCTTGAGGAGACTGAAAATAAACAAGCTTTAAGAAGTCAATGAATCTTGTAATAACCTATAATGGAAAAGAATCTGTAGCTGTACACCTGAAACTAACACAATATTGTAAATCAACTATAGTTCAATAAATAAAATTTTTTTTAATTAAAAATTAAAAAAAAGAAGTAAATGAGATCATTTCAGACAGTGCCAGCCAGAGCAGAGTGGCTGAAGGTACAGACTCTGGAGCCAGAAGGCCTGGGTTCAAATCCTGGCTCTGACACTTGCTAGGTAGGGACATTGGGCAAGTCATTGAAGCTCTTTGTAGTGAATGCTACCTGTGCTCTGCCCACATCCCTGGCTGCCCTGACTGTGGACCACTAAATGTTCACGTGGCTTCACGTTGCCCCCTTTTGCAGATGTCCTTGGCCGATTTACAGCAACCTCACCTGGAAGGTCATGTTCATTCCCTCTAATTCTTGAGGCAGCCAATGAGGGGAAAAGGCCCGCCCCCTTTGTCTGAAGGTGGGACCAGCTCTGCGGTGCAATTCATGCTCCAAAACTCCCCGCGGGATCAGATTGAAGCCAGTCTCTCAGAGGCCACATCCTCGCTTAGCCCTTCTCTGCAGCATCTTGCTTCCTTCACACCCCTTCTCCTGAAAATGCCTCTCTCAAAAACCTTGGGCACCAGAATACACATCTTAGGCTGTGTTTCTAGGGAACCTAGCTTAAGACACTCATTCTTATCAGTAAATGGAGGCTATCATGGCACTTCTCTCTGGGAATTGTTGTTGAAGACTAAATGAATCAATATATTTCTTTTCTTCCCCAAGCTTTATTGAGATATATAATAATAATATTTATTGACATATAACATTGTGTAAGTTTAAGATATACAATGTGATGATTTGATATATGTATATATTGTGAAATGATTACCACAATAAGGTTAATATATTTTTAAGTGCTTAGGATAGCACATTACAAGTGCTATTTAAGCATTCATAATTATTAAAGAAAAAAATAAAATTGTTTAATGCAAAATAAGTGTCTAAGGGGCTACAGTAGTTAAAAGTGTCCAGGGAAAGTGTCTATGAGGAGGTGACATTTGAGCTAAACTCTGAGTGATGGAAAGGAGTCAACTAAGTGAAGAGCTGGATGAAGAGAAATCCACACACAGCAAGTGCAAAGGCCCTGTGGTGGGAATAATGTTGCTTAGTGCTTTGTTCCTGTAACAGAAGGCCAGTGTGGCTGGAACCTCAGAGGGTTTTAAGTAAGGGTGTAGTCTAATTTGATTTACACTGCAGATCACTCTGGTTGATGAGTTAAGAATGGATTTGTTGGCTTAACAAGTACTTCCTGGTGGCTTGTTTTGTGCAAGGCAGTATAACAAGTATTTGGAAGGGTTCAAAGATGAACCTCACATCAAAGGGTTCATATCCAGAAGAGGCAGCGAGCCTTAGCATCAGGACTCTACAATCTAGAACGTGCTGATAGAGAGGGGCAGGTGAAACCTGGGGGAGCCTAGGGGTGGAGAGCTGCTGGACCTTAAACAGTGACAGGAGTGTAGATGTGAAGAGAAAGAGAGGATGTTCCAAGCAGAGGGAACAGAATGAGCAAAGGCACAGAGGCAGGAAAGGAGGAGACGGTTGAGGGCAGTTTGAAAGTCCAATTAACCTAGCACACAGGATACCTTAATCTGAAGCCAGAGAGAGAGAGTGGAGCCAGACTATGGGAAATCTTGGATGCTGGGTGAGAACATGAACATTCCTCCCAAGGCAGCGGAGAACTATTCACAAAGTTTTGAAGAGATGAATACTAAACCATCTGTTTTTTGCATATTGAAATATAAAATTTATAGCAGTCTTCTTTTAGTTGAAAGAGACAGAAAATACAACCCAAATAGGCTTAAACAGAAGAATCATTTATCAGCTGAAAAATATAAAGGCAGGTGTAGCTTCAGGCTCAACTGGATTCAGGACTCGGTTCTCTCTCTTTTGGCTCCACCTCCCACGTTGTGGCTTGGGTCTCTGGCTCTTTGCAGTAGCTCGAAAGCTTCTGGCAGCCCCCAGGCCAGCGGAGTGCTGGCAAGTCAGCTCTCAGGGAAAAGAACGTCCCTGATTTGTGGCAAATACTTCCACTGTGGCTGACTTCGAGCTACCAGTGTGACATCACTGAATGTCAAGTTGAGAAGAGGTGCAAAATGAGCTCTTAAGAACATGGGAAACAGCCCCAGCACACCTAGGCCTATATCCTAACACCTTCAAATCCACGGGCACAGTAGCCTTCCCCAGGGGTTGCAGCACATATTTCACTACATCTCATAACTTCTGTGTGGTCATGGGTCCACCACTTGACCCATTGCCATGATGAGGTGACTATCATGGTAGAGGCCTGGTTCTCGTATCCTATCCTCAGCCCCAAAGCACACAGACTGAGCACAGGAAGGGACTGGTGCCCAAGAAAAAAACCAGAGTATGGTTACCAGAAGGAGGGATGCCGGGTGTGAGACAAACATAATAGATTGTTAGGTTCGAATGAGAAAATGGCCATGGAAACTCTTTGTAAAGTGGGAAGCCCTGTGTAAGTTTCCTAACTTGCTAGACATTTTTATTCCTGGTCTGGTGCTCCAAGCTGCTGATACGTCTGACTTAAAGTCCCATAAAATGCTATAGAAGACACCTCCGGGAGCATGTGGTCTTGAGATGAATGATTCACCACTCCTTTTTTCTTTACCCACGGCAGACATTGCTAATGGGTCATGGCACTCTCCCATAGAGCCTGGGTGATACTCACAATCCTTCTCTCCATAGCTGTCCAGGCAAACACTACCAAGCGAACAGAGAAGGGATGAAAGATGAAATCTTTTTGTTATCCTTGAACTAGTCCAATTCCATCATGAGCCAGAGTGGAAACAGGCCCAGAGAAGGGTGCAACTGGCCCATTTCACTGAGCAAGTCATCAGCAGAGCCTGGGGACGCCCCTAGTCCTCTAACTCCTAATTAATCCTGGTAATATCCAAGATGACTCATATGAAGGGATGAGTCAGGAGCAAAGAAGGTTTGAGGGTGTGGAGATGCCCAAAGTGGTGATAGCTTCCCACTACTGTTAGAATAAACTCCAAATTCCCTACCATAGCCTTCAAGGTTTTGCATAGGCTGGCTCCTGCCTTTCTCTCTGACTTCACCTCTTACAAATCTCCCCTCACCCTCCAGCCCCGGACATCCTGTCTTTTTGTTCCTCAAAAGGGAACACTCTTGCACTGTTGGTGGGAATGTAAATTGATACAGCCACTATGGAGAACAGTATGGAGGTTCCTTAAAAAACTACAAATAGAACTACCATATGACCCAGCATTCCCACTACTGGGCATACACCCTGAGAAAACCATAATTCAAAAAGAGTCATGTACCAAAATGTTCATTGCAGCTCTATTTACAATAGCCAGGACATGGAAGCAACCTAAGTGTCCATCATCGGATGAATGGATAAAGAAGATGTGGCACATATATACAATGGAATATTACTCAGCCATAAAAAGAAATGAAATGGAGGTATTTGTAATGAGGTGGATGGAGTTAGAGTCTGTCATACAGAGTGAAGTAGGTCAGAAAGAGAAAAACAAATACAGTATGCTAACACATACATATGGAATCTAAGAAAAAAAAAAAAAAGGTCATGAAGAACCTAGTGGCAAGACGGGAATAAAGACACAGACCTACTAGAGAATGGACTTGAGGATATGGGGAGGGGGAAGGGTGAGATGTGACAGGGTGAGAGAGTGTCATGGACATATATACACTACCAAATGTAAAATAGATAGCTAGTGGGAAGCAGCCGCATAGCACAGGGAGATCAGCTCGGTGCTTTGTGACCACCTAGAGGGGTGGGATAGGGAGGGTGGGAGGGAGGGAGATGCAAGAGGGAAGAGATATGGGAACATATGTATATGTATAACTGATTCACTGTGTTATAAAGCAGAAACTAACACACCATTGTAAAGCAATTATACTTCAATAAAGATGTTTTTAAAAAAAAAAAAAATACCAAGCTCAGACACTCCTCAGTGCCTTTGAAAGGTTTCCGCAAGGGGAGACAAAGACCTTCACCAGCAGCTCCAGCCTAACATCCCACCAGCTTAGCCCACAAACCCCACAGAAGGAGAGCTCCACTTTTCCACTAAGTGCAGCAAAACCCCTAAGCCTGAGTCTCATTCGCCTATTAGACTCCAGAACCCACTGTGGCAGCCAAGAAGATGGAAAGCTGACTGGCCAGGCCTGGATCCTGAATCCCTGGAGAGTAGTCAGCCTCATCCTGATCACGCAGACTGACAGCGATGGAGAGGTGGTTGCCCATGAGGAAATTACAGCACACCGGCAAAGGAAGGGAGGAAGGGCTCCACAGACACTCTAGCTGGTAATGTAGAGTCCATATCATTTGGTTTTCACCTGGAAGGAGAAACCTGAGAGACAGGAGGTTTGGATGCTTATTTTCCCAGGACCAAGAACAAAGAGTGCAAAGGTAAATGGATTTATCCTATCTCTCCCGATGAGGGTCCATCCTACTCCATGCAGATGGCATATTCAGAGAGGGCTGCATTGGTGAAATACTGGGGAATCTTGACAGCAGGGAAGGGACCTCTTTAGCCATGATCAGAATGTCTTTCTCTGAGGCCTGCTGAGGCCTGACATGACCATTGTACTTCAAAAGGACCAAAAAAAAAAAAAAAGATCTCTCATTGTCTTATTTTAAGATACCCCCAAGCCCTGAACAGCCAACATTCACATCCACGCTCCTGTAACATTCAGGCTTACTGGTGCCATGATCAATTAGCAATGTCTGCTGTGGGCGGAGGAGTGGGAAACAATGGCATGCCTGCTGTGTATTTGCTGTCCCTAGTCTACCAACTTTCTTGGACTCTAGAGTGGCTGCCTAAGGCCAAAAAGATCCCCCCTGGACCTGAGCTGTCAGCACACCAGGCTGACGTAATTAAAGTGAGCAGAATTACTAAGTCATTATTTAACAGATCTAAAGAGTTTCCAGAAGTCCTTGGGAGCACGTACCACCTCCAGGGGAACTGCTGTGCTTTCTGTCCTCCGCCCTGGCTGCATGGCTCTCTCTCTTTTATCATCTCTTCTGCTTGCAAGCGTTTTCCCTGCTTGCTAACTGATCTCGCAAAATGGGAATGAGACATGTTTTGCTCGGGAAAACACAGAGCGGCCCAAGGAGCGTGGGCCAGCCACTGGGTACAGCCACCATGCCGGGAAGCCGCTGTTCATCACCGCATGTTCCTGTCACCCTCCCAGTGACAGCCTGCAGGAGCCTTGTGATGGGCTGAAAAGCCCTCAGGGAACCTGTAATTAAATCCCAGAAGATTGCCGATTCTCTTGCTGGTGAGGGGAGAGAAGAGCAAGGCACAGCAGGCATGTCCAGACAGGGCTGAGCAGAGACAGACAGCCAGGGACAGAGGCAGCTTGGGCTGCAGTGGTCAAGAGCAGACAATGTGGGGAGCTGGGGATACGTTTAGTCACAGGGAATGAGGGGCCAGATGGAAGCAGGTGATTTCTGGCCAGGCCCAGGCTGAGAAGGACTGGAAACTTTTATATTCTGTCAGGTGGAAAGAAATCAGCCCAGATCCCTACCCATTCTAAAATTCTATTACCCATCAATCCACCTGGTGAACAAACATTTGCTGTGACCAGAGCCACTTTTTAAAGCATAAATCCAATTGTATCATTCCCTTGCTCCCAACTCAGGTCTGCTGGTCAGCTGATATGCACCAGTACAGCCATTCTGATGGTTCAAATACTGAAATACTTTCATATCAGTTCATACAGGTAAATAGTTGCTATCTTGAGCACCACCTCCCTGTCTCCAGTGTCCCTCCAACATACATGCACTGTCCTCACCCCTCTCCAAGACCCTTAGTTTTCCCTTCCAAGACTTTCTCCAGCACCATGGCCAGCGTCTGTACTTATGGTTGGTGCCTGAGTGTTATTAAAAGATTTTGAATATCACTCTCCACTATTTAAAGTCCATAGCCTTTCATCTGGCATATTCTTTTATACTCTTGCTCCTACTAACTTTTCTGGGCTTATCTCTCGCAACACAATCACCATGAACCCCAGTAACATGAATTTCCCACCATTCCCCAAGCAAGACTAAACAAGGCACATTCTCCCTACCTAGCTTTCGGTCTCCCTCATCTTTCCTTCAAAACCCCTACACATCCTTCACAAGCCTTCTCAGTTTTGCCCCAATTCATACACTTGAGCTTCCTGCAAGTTGAGGAACTGGCTTGATAGCTTGGATTCTGCTCTGTGTATAACCAGATCTCTGCCTTGATTTCTTTTCCAAGTTTCTGTTTTGGTGATGTGTCTTAGACTGTGTCTTAGACTTAGACTTGGCCGCCTCCTAAGATGAGGACTCTACCTTGATCGTACCTGTCACCCATTTTTTTTGGCAGCAGCAAGAGACAGGGAGGGAAACCAAGGCATCAGGATGTCACAGTATCTATATAATAACTCAAGCCAACCCCCTAAAGACCACCAGAAGAGTATCTCCAGCCTTCCCTCCATCGACCATGTCCTCTAATCAATCAGCTGTGCTGAGGAGCAAACATAATAAACAAATTTATCAACTTTACATTTATTTACCCTTGTTGTGACCATGCCTGTACACATCTCCTTTATCCATCACTCATCCTTTTCACCCTGAAAATGACTTATTTCTCTCTCCTCTGCACTACTCTAGTTCCTCCATCTCTCTTGTGGCCACAAGAATGTCAAAACTGCAGTTTTCCCCTCTTTATCACGCCTGTGTCTCCAAGTATCCTGCTGCACAAGATAGTTGTCTATTTCCATTGATCCAATATATTCTATTTCTCCCAACAAAACAGGCCTATAAAACATTTTCCAACACACACGGCCATATAATTATAATTTTTTCCTTCACATACCTATAACCAAATACACTTTATATACTTACTACTAAACCTAACAAGTTTCCCTACTCGATTACAATAGATTGGCCCCGATCAATGCTACCAATCACCTCTAGGGGAAGATGGGACTCTTTGATGCAGATGCTGACCTGATTCCCAGTCTCTGTGACTCCCTCCCTATCTCCTTTCCTTTGTTCACTCGGCATTCTGCTTTCTCTCATGACCCAAGCCTTCAGCACTGCCCACCGGACAGCTCCCCAGCACCATTTACACCAGGGTTCGGAGTCCAAAGGTGGATGGCACTCAATCCTACACAACAGCCTTCTCCCCAAACACAGACAAGTGGAGGCACCCCATGCTGATGCTCCTGAACCTCCCCATCCCCCCTCATTCTCCACAACTGATTCAACATATCACCATTTAAACATACTATTTGCATATATAGATTTGACAAATTGGACCAGTATTTACTGGCTGGGTAAAGCCTGGTGCTGGGAGATGGGCTGGACATGATCATCAAGCTTTGCTCTGCTGCCCCTGGCTAGGGTCAGGCTCTATGTGGTATTCAGCACACCACGGCCATCTGGGCAACTGTTGCTGAGCTTCTGCCTCTGTCCCTGTGCTCCCAAGAGGCTCTAGACACCCCCAGGATGAGGACCACCTCTCATTTCTACACCCCTGATACACTCTGTCAATGCCCTGCCCTACTGCAAAGGGGGAGACCTCACCAGAAATCCATGGTACACGGCATGCTTCAGGAAAGTTCCAGAAGACCAACTACAAAGAGTATTGTGGAAGCCATTTTTTCAGGGACACTCACAAGGAGTGTACCATGATGATTAAGAGCATGAACTCTGGGGAGTTCCCTGGCAGTCCAGTGGTTAGGACGGCGCTATCCCTGCCGTGGCCAGGTTCAATCCCTGGGTGGGGAACTAAGATCCCCCGCCCATGCAGCACAGTAAAAAGAAAAAAAATAAAGGCACAAACTCTGGAGCCCAGCTATCTGTGTTCAAATCTTTGCTCCCCCCACATACTAGCTTTGTGCCCTTATGCAAGTTACCTAACCTCTCTGGGCCTCAATCTCCTCAAAGTATTATTAAATAGGAATAATAGTACATTCCTCAGAGGGTTTGTGAGGATTAACGCAGTGTGTTAATGTTTAATGTTTAAATTTATGAATATAATATTTATATTTATAAAGTGTTTAATCTGTAGGAGCAAAATTATATATATGTATGAATATACACCTATACATACACAAATATGTATCATTATATATATCATATATACTTAGTATATACCATATATACTTATTGAACTATGTAATCAATATTATATGTCATTATAGTACACTATATACTATACTTTATACAGTATACTTAGTATAATGTATATGTGCGTGTGTGTGTGTACACATTACTAAAGGTAGCAGGAAGTGGGGGTAGAAATGAACAGATTCACTACCCTAACAGCTATCATCATTGTTTAAATTCTTTTCTTCTGATCTTTTTTTCATTTGCATACATTTTTATATCATGCTGGACCTACACTTTTGTGTCTTGATTTCTGGGCATAAATAATGTTATCAGCATTGTTTCATGTGACTACACAACCTTAGAGTTCCTTTTTTAATGGCTGTATAATACTCCAATGAGTAGATAGACCCGGATTGACTTAGCTGTTGCCCTTATATCTGCTAGGGTGCTTTAGGCTGCAAGTAACAAGAAGCCCTGATTCAACTACCTTAAACAATAAGGGATTTTCTTATCTCACATAAATGAAACCTTGGAAGGAAAGCATCTCTGGGGTTGATTAATTTGGCAGCTCAACAGTATCATCACAAAATCCTTTCTATATTTGGGCTCTGCCATCTGCAGGTGATGGATGATGGATTGTCCTAAGACCCTTACGATCATAATACGACTGCAGCGATCCGGGCTGAAGTGGAAGAAGGGACTGATTCTTATGTCTCTTCTTAAGAGTAGGAAAAGCTTTCCACTGTCTCCCAGCAGAACGGGGTCACACACCTACTTCTAAGCCAATCACTGCCAAGGGGACAGGACAACCTTGTTGATTTAGACCAATTGGGATTCATTCCTAAGCTGCGGATATAGGGTTACGTTCCCCAAAAGTGGATACACGTGGATAGCTGAACAGAAACCAATTCCTTTGGAAGAAGAAAGGTAGGGCGGACAGATAGTGGGGAGATAGTTAACGTATCTGCCTTGTTCCTTGTTTGGACGTTTCACTTACATCCAACTTGCAGAAGCAATTAAGTCTGAATAAAGGGATTAAAATGCTTAAAGGAGGTGACATTTGATCTGGGCTTTGGAGGATGTGTAAACGTCAACAGTGTGGGAGGAGCCAACATTTCAGGCTGAAGTTCCAGCATGAGTAGAGTCAGAGGTGCAGTAAACTGTGGGGCATTTTCCAGGAAGAATGAATGTCCCAAGGAAATTGGGATGTTGGCTGCTAGAAGTGAGGAGGGGTGGAATGTAAGGCTACACTGAGGTCAAATTGGAAGAAATGTTTAAATGCTAGTTGAAGAAGGCTGGACTCGGAATTTGGGGCCATGGGAAGCCACTGAAGTTTTCAGAGAAAATAAAAACACAGAAAAGCTGAACTTTGGGGGGAAAAACCTGGGCATAGATACAGGATGCAGGGCAGGAGAGAGGTGGGTGAAGGGAGACCGGTTAGGAACAAGGCACAGTCGTCTAAGGGTAATACCATAGGCTCACCCCAGGGCAGCGCTCATGGGAAGGAGGTGAGAGAGTCTACCCATCCAGGGAGGTGGGATCCAGAGAAGCAGCGGTGCTTTCATGTTAGGACAGGGGCCAAGGGGCAGGGGGTGATGAGATGAATGATGGCATCGTTAACTAAGCCAGTAAAGAAGCAAAAATAAAGAATACTACCCCACCTGCGGCATGCATAGGGTCCTAGATTTCCAGGCTATGTGCCAGCACCTCAAATGGCGACAGCAGAGAGCAGCCCAGGAAGTCCAAACAAAAATGCATTTATGCCAACATTGGAGAGGAAGGGGAAAAATTAGCTGAATGAAATGGTGTGTGTTGTTAAAGTTCCAGAGGCATCCTCCGTGAAAGTTTTTCTGCATTAATTGAAGTGGGGTTTCTCATTGGATTTCAATAAAACGGGCTTCACGAATACAAGATGGAGAAAAGGAATGACAAAGCCTAATCTACAATTATGGTTCCATCTTCTCCAAGGAAAGGCCCTGGACGTTAGATTGTAAGCGTGGGACGCCATCACCGAAGGGTTCCACAACCCTGACCATAGGTCAGTCTGGACTCAGTCCTGGCTCCGTAAAATGCGGGAGGAGTTATCCATGTATTTGTTCCTTCTTGGCATTCATTCATTTATCCACAAACATTAAGTGCATGCTATGTGCCAGGCACAGAAAAAGAACCATGAAAAAGAATCATAGAAAGAGAGCCATGATCCAAGCAGTGACGGTCCCTGCCTTTGCAGAGCTCGTGTTCAGTCTAGTGGGGGATGCAGATGAGTACAAGACAAGCTGATAAGATGCATTGACAAGGAATCCCAGTGGAGAAGCAACGAGCTGGAAGACGTGCCATCTGGGTGACAACTGAAGAGTGAGAGGGTAGCACAGAAGGTTGACCTCAGTGAAGTGTCCACTATGGAGGCAGGTCATTATCTCCCATTTAATGATCATGACAATCCAGTGAAGTGGCTATTACTACTATCCTCCCTTTTCAGATGAGGAATCTGAGGCTCAGAAGGGTTAAGAAACATGTCAGAGACTGATGTCAAACCCAAGCCCCTGACCTCTACATTGAGCCACTCCCTCATCCAACCCTCCATCTTTGCTCACCCAGATGACTATAGTAACCTCCTGATGGGTCTCCCATGTCCACTTAGATCCCCCTTCAATCCACCCTCCACACAGCAGCCAGAGGGATCTTTTGAAAATGCAAATCTGACCTTGTCACCTCCCACCAGGATCCTTCAAAGGCTTCCCTTACTGTTCAGATGGAGGAAAGACTCCTCACCATGGACTTCAAGGCCTTGTGCAGTCTGGCCCCTCCCATGTCTCCACACTCATCCTCTCTGTGCTCCAGCCACACTGGCCTTTTCTCAGACCCCCTCCCCAATGCCAACTTCCTTCATGCCACAGGGCCTTTGCCCATGCTCCCCCGTCTCGAGCATTCTACCTCACCTTCACTCCCACCAAGCTCCTGCCTTAGTTGGCTCACACCCATCCTTCAGCCCACCTGTCACCTCCTCCAGGATACCCTCCCTGACTTCCCAGTATAGGGAAAATCTCCCCAGGTACAGCCACAGTGGAGAATCAGTGCCTCATCATAATTGCTTCAATGCATAAATCATAATCTTATTCATGTTTGTCTCCTCCACTAGACTATAAGCTCCATGGGGGCAGAGGGTTTCCCCAAGCACCCCTCACAGTTCCTGAGAAAGTAGACACACAATAATACTTATTCTGTGGGTGAGGATCACCATTGCAGCCAGAGTGTGCCAGGCCCGCGGACTTCACGTGCACTGCCTGGCTTCATTCTCACAAAAACCCTATCAGGTGGGAATTCCTATTAGCCCCACTTGACAGATGGGGAAACTGAGTCTCAAACCAGGATCAAGATCACAAAGAGAAGCGAATCCCAGAGGGTAGATTCCAGCCCCGGTCCATCTGACTCCAGAACTTTCTCCCTACCCAACCCTGCCCATCTCCTCACATCATGGTAAAAAATAACATCTGTGAAGCTGCCGCCCCGAGGGAGACTCTGATTCAGTGTTTGACTCAGTCTTTCCCAGCCTCTTCACCCCCGAGCTCAGTTCTAAGGAAAATAAAACCCTTGTGAGTGGAGAGGAAACAAAACAAAGACCAGGGCTCCATGTGTCAGGCCTACTGCGCACCAGGGAGAGGCATCAAATTGGATTCTGTTCAGCTGACCTGGATCTTCCTGCTGCCACTTGGCTGGTGCTGGAGGGCACAACAAAGGCCTGGCTCAGAGGGTCCTCAGAGTGGCCCGCGGCCCGGGCAGTAGGACTTTAACCTCGGTGGCTTTGATGCCCATCAGAAGCCACACTCTGATGAAACTCACCCTGATGACCTCCATCCCTGGAGACCCGGACACTGGCCTGGAGCTCAGTTTAATATAAGCCAGAGACTGGCTAAGGGGTTTAGAGTCTGCTTATGGATTTCTGTCCCTTTTAACTTTCTTCCTTCTGAACTGGGAGACTGAAAAAATCTTTCCTAATCACAGAATGATAATACGTGGAGTGAATTAAGGAGTGGGAACCCAGGAAAGTGATTCTCAGCTCTGCCTGCCAGAGGAGCACTTAAAAAATAATGGGGCTGGGGTCCTACCTCAGACCTGTGTCTATCCAGGTAGGGCCCAGGTACCTGTATTTCTTAAAATCTACCCAGGTGGTTTTAACCTGCTGCCAGACTTGAGAACCGCTGCACAAGAGGTTAAATGGCTCCTTGAAGGTGACAGAGGGTAAAATCATAGTGGAGTCACCCAGTCCATCCTCCCTTCTTCTGGTAACAGCTGCCTGGTTTTCCTTACCCCTCCTCCACTCTCATCCCTTGGTTTGGGACAGTCTCACTGCTGGCCCCGGGATAGTCACATGACCCAAACCTGGCCAATCAGAGTTTTCCATCTCCCTAATGACAGTGATTGATTCAGGAAGGGCAAGTAGCTCAAGTCATCCCACTGAGAATCAGCCTGGGGCTTTTGTGGGTACTGCTGAGAAAGAAAAGCTGCCTTTCCTCTGGGATTGCTATGTATGGACGCTCCAGCAGTCACTGGGCCACCTCCTGGAAAGAGTCAGCCAGATAATGAAGCCATAACAGAGGAACTGTAAAGCCAACAGCTGAAAAGAAGATAGATTCCAGAGATGTAGTGTGAGTCCTGGATCCAGCCATGCCTGAAGGTTGTTTCCAGTTACTTGGGCCCATGAATTTCCTTTTCCCTTTCAGCCTGCCTGAGTTGTGTTTCTGTCTTGTATGGTTTTTAAAAGTCTTGATGGCTGGAGTTGGGATTAGTCTGCCCGCTCCATGGTGAGCTTGGTGAGGTGAGGTGAGGCTGTGGGCCAGATTCCATTCCACATGCCCAGGGCACCCAGCTCAGAGTGAGAGAATGAGGAATGGGTGGGCAGGGTCCCAGCTCTCTGTTCTCTTCTTTCACACGCTCATCCTTCCTGCTCTTATGGGTCCCCTACAGCCCAGATCACACCCCAGAAAAGACTCTCTGTGATGAAGCAGTAGCCAAGCCCTGCATAGCCGGCCATCCGCACATGTGCAGCACTTACTGAGTGCCCCATGCCGCGTGTTAGAGAGCAGGTTTGAGCCCAGCTTCGCCTCTTGACCAGGGCTGGGACTTGCATGCCTCCGAGAGTGAGGGTCTCCTTATATTTTGTACCCAAGGCCCTTCACCTTAGTCCCAGCCTGCTCCTGTGGGCAAGAGGAGCTCCTCTGGACAAGTCACAAGAGCCCCCTGAACCTCCGCTTCTTCATGTATAAACTACAGTCGTTGTACAGAGGGCCTACTAGGTGTCAGGAGCCACTCTTAGTGCCTTTTTGTAATGCCTCGCTGACCCCACGTGGTCGACCCCCTCATCCCCTGTGGGTCTTTGTTCAAAGGAGCCTTCCTCCGGCCCTGTTTACAAGTGCATTCACCCTGCCCCGCTTCCCTCCTTAGCACTTAACACCAACCACCTAAATACTCTACAAGATCCACACTCACTTCTTATCTGACTCCCCACTGGAAGGCGAGCTGCAGGAAGGTAGAATTGTTTTCCTTTTATTCACTGCTGTATCCCAGGGCCTAGCATACGCTGTGCACATAGTAGGTGCTCAATCCATGTTTGTTGACTAAATGAACGAGTTCAGTCTTCACAAGGTCCTAGTATCATTCCTGAGGTGATATCATTATCTTTCAGCCCCCAGCACATAGTAGGTCCTCGACTGACGTGGTTCAGAAATGCTCTTTTCTTGATTTCCATAGCAACCTGAGAAAGAAGGGTTTGGGGGTGCCTCTGAGGTCACTCACAATACAGCAAATAATGTGACATCTGCTTCTTCATTCAGGTTCTTCATGGGGCCAATGAAGGGACAACAGGTTTCCTATCTCAGAGGTGCTAATAAAGGTTAAATAATTAATGCCACCGGGACGAAGCAGATGAGCCTGGACTTTTTCCAGGTGAAATCTCCTGCCTGTGCCCACTGAGGACTCAGCCACATGGATGCCCTGCTCTGACCTCAGCCCAACACGTCCAAATGGGTGGCCTGCACACCGCTACCCCCCGCCCAGCCCCCTTCCCAGCCCCCCCCACCTCCCAACCTCTCTCTCCTGGTAGGAAGCACACAGTGCGAAGGATGTGAAGAGGCAGTTTCCAGAAGCGGAAACTCAAACCTGAGGGGCATGTGAAGAGACACTCAGACGCATTACTAATCAGTGAAATGCAAATTAAGGCAAGGAGACATGACTTTAGGCTTTCTACTGATTAGACAGGTGAACATTAGAAAGCTGGCTGATACCCGGATGTGAGTCCGGGTGGTCCGAATGTGGAGGGTGTGGGACCCTCCAGCGGCACTGGTGTTAATGTTGCAAAGTAACAGTGTATCCTACCCTACGACCCCGTAATTCTGCTCCTGGGTGTACACCTCAAGGACGTCCTCACAGGGCAGACTCAAGGATGTTCTTTGCAGCATCGTTTGTGGTGACAGAGAGTGAGAAACAACCTTGGTGTCCATCTCTAGGAGAACAAATAGCACACAGAGGAGATGCTCAACCTGGCCTATCAGGCACAGGTGTTGGACTAGGTGTGCACACAGCCACATGGACGGAGCTTAAACACGTAGTGCTTAATGGAAACTTAAGAAACAAAGTGAGACCTAAAACAGATACTGCGATCAACGGCATTACTGTTCAGCAAACAGTCACACCCCTCCTTCTTGGGGCAGAAGATACTTGCCCACCCTACTAGCTTTGGGCCTGGCTGTGTGACTTGATTTGTCCACTGGGATATGGACAGAAGTGGCCACGCACCATTCCCTAGCCAAGACTTAAAAAGGCACCACAGATTCTTTTCTTTTCTTTTTTTAGGATTTCCTTTTTGTTCTTGATGTTTTTCATGCGTGAATGGGACTTTCATTCATTTATTTATTTATTAATTATTTATTTATTTAATTGTATGGAAGTATAGTTGATTTACAATGTTGTGTTAATTTCTTCTGTACAGCTAAGTGACTCAGCTATACATATATGTGTATATTCTTTTTTTTTTTTTTAATTTTTATTTATTTATTTATTTATTTATGGCTGCGTTGGGTCTTCGTTTCTGTGCGAGGGCTTTCTCTAGTTGTGGCAAGCGGGGGCCACTCTTCATCGCGTTGCTCAGGCCTCTCACTATCGCGGCCTCTCTTGTTGCGGAGCACAGGCTCCAGACGCGCAGGCTCAGTAGTTGTGGCTCACGGGCCCAGTTGCTCCGCGGCATGTGGGATCCTCCCAGACCAGGGCTCAAACCCGTGTCCCCTGCATTGGCAGGCGGACTCTCAACCACTGCGCCACCAGGGAAGCCTATGTGTATATTCTTGTTCATATTCTTTTCCATTATGGTTTGTCACAGGATACTGAATATAGTTCCCTGCGCTATACAGTAGGACCTTGTTGTTTATCCATCCTATATATGATAGTTTGCCTCTACTAATCCCAAACTCCCATTCCTTCCCTCCCCTACCCACCCTCCCCCATGGCAACCACAAGTCTGTTCTCTATGTCTGGCATCACAGATTTCTCTCATCCCTTCGCCATGAGAATATCCTCCGGGTAGATGCCGGCCCCAACATGACAGGATACGCCCAGGGCAGACCTGAATCCAAGGCACAGCCTGGAACCAAGCCCAGTCAGCCCACAACCCACAGCAGTCACCACGCAACCCTCAGACCCACGAGCAAGAAAAATAAAGCTTGTTTTTGTAAGCCATTGAGTTTTGGGGTGATTTGTTATAGTACAGCCTTACTGCAGAAATAGTAGTACGCGTACTATTTATATAAATTTAAAGGATGCAAAAAAATGACACATGTGCAAGAATATATACAAACATAAATACTTGAAACAGAACTGAGGGTTGCCAGTATGGAAGAGAGGGGAATGGGAGGAGGGTACGGGGGATAAAGAGAAATCAATCAATCAGTCGTGTACTCGCACGGACCACTGATGGTCACTGCCTTGGTCAGAGCAGTAACAAGGGCTCACTCTCTTCCCCTGAGTTTCTGCCTCAACAAAGTCAAGCCCAGGAGGGCAGGGACCTAAAATAACCCTGGGAGGGTGGGGTCCACAGTTGGTGCCCAATAAATACCCGTTGAACCAATGGCTAAGATCAAAAATCTGAAGCCTTTTTGACTCCCGGAACCCCAGAACCTCCCTTCCAGAAGAAAGGTTCACACGATTTTGTCAGAATGCAAAACTCAAGTGCCTGGAGGGAGGGTCTTTGTCACCTTTACCTTGCAGGTCTCAGAGAGGTTCAGAAGCAAGTCCAAGGTCCCCTGGGTGCTGGCCCTGCTTGGCCCCAGATCTGCTGGAGGTGAAGGCCCTATTTTGAACCCCGCCTCAGAGGTCCTTCCGTTGGCATGAGTGCAGGAGGGGGAAGGGCCAGAGTTAAACTAAATTAAATCGTTCTGACCGTCTCAGCCAGTTTATTTGTCAACTTCGGTCGTAAAGGGATGTTGATGAGAACTCCACGGGAAATAATGAGACAGCAGAGGGGAAGCCAGGAAGGCAGGGCAGCCTTCTGTGCCCAGCAGGTTACCGGTCCATTTGTAAGGGCCCCTCCCTCTTCAGCTTATTTAACTCTAAATAAACCTCAGGATGGAATGCCCTTGAGGTGCAGAGAGGGAAGGACTTAAGTGAGCTATGAATTTTATTTCCAAGGAAACTAGATTCGGAAGAGACCAAAAAGTAGAGGAAACCCAGAGCAAATGGCTCGGAAACCACCACAGAGCCGGTTCTGGAGTCCAGGCGGCCCCGGGTTGAACCCCGATGCTGTCACTTTGCAGCTGTGTGTGTGTAAGCAGTGTGCTCAGCCTCTCTGAGCCTCAGTTTTCCCATGTATAGAATGGGGACAAGAATCGCCCCTATCCCATGGGGCTGTTAGGAGAATTCAGTGAGATGCTCTGTGCACAACGCCTGGCTCAGCAGAGCCTCCAAAATGTACCTTTGATGTTGGCTGAGCTCCTGCTGGGCGCCAAGCACCATGCTGGGATTCAGCGCTGAATGAGGCAGGCTAGGCTGTGCCCTCGTGTAGCTCAAGGTGTTTTGGAAACAAGACAGAAAACAAGTAAACGCATCCGACAAGATCATTTTAGGGATTTGCAGAAGGGGTAAATCAGAGTGATTAGAGATGGGGGTGTCCATTTCAGACAGGCTGGCAGGGCAAGCCTTCTCCGAGGAGAGAACATTGAGGTGAGATCGCAAGCTGGGAAGATGCCCATGTGGGAAGTGCTGGTGCAAATAGGGTGCAGGAAGAGATCCCCCCACTCTCATCAGCAAACAGTGCCCCCTGCCCCAGGGAAGGGCAGCCAGGATGGCTGAGAAAGACTCCGCCCACAGGTCCTCCAAAAGCGGCCTTGGCCACACCTCCTCATCTCTTCACACCGTATTGGAGGAAAGGAGGGCTTCAGAGTCAGCAATGGGGGCTTTAGTTGGGCCTTTATTCCCAATGACACCTGAAGTCTATGACACAGGCTCTGATTCTGGGCTCTTTCTGAATCCGTAGGACATGTAGTCAGAATCTCACCTGACAGCTAACTCAGTGCCAGTCTCTCAGCCACATCTGAGAGACAGACCCCCCTCTCAGGCCCTCCCCAAGCTCCCCCAGAGTTCTAGGGGCTGCTGCTTGCAACCAATGCCACCCCTCTGCCTAGGGGTAGCTATGAATCAGTTTCCAGAGTTCAGGTCGGATCTGCCACTGTTGATCCTGTTGCTGACCCTCTGGTGGCCTCCAGGATAGAGACCAAGCTTCTTGACATGACATTTGAAGCTTGTTGCGACCCAGCCCGGCTGACCCCTCTAGCCTGGCTCCTCACTGCTCCCCACTCATCAGTGTCCCGCTAAAGCCAGTAGCTGCTGCAGACAGAACAGGCCACGGGCATCCGATCTCCTTGAATTTGCCCCTGCTGATCCTCCCACTTGGAATGCCTTTCCCTACCTTAACCATTAAGCCAGCAAGGTGCATCAAGATGGTACCGCTCAGTAACCCCTACCTGATAATCTGATCCCTACCCCAAGCATGGTCAGGCCTAGCTCTGGGACCCACACTGTGCCATAATCTAAGACCCCTCAATCTCAGGACCCTAGGGTCAACCCCACCCGCTCAGGACCCCACCTGACCTTCACCCAGCCTGCCCAGGACACTAAGGATTTCACATGCCCAGTGCCATCACAACCCAGGCAAGGGAAAAGGAGGTGCTAATATTCACAATACTCTTAACTGAGGGATGATCCTGACCATTTTACAAATAAGGCAACTGAGGTTCAGAGTTGGTGAGGTCACCTGGCATGCAAATCAGAGCTGGGATTTGAACCCAGATCTTGGGTTTCTCTGGTTCAAAGTCCTCCTCTTTCTCCTAAACCAAACAATGGTTCACTCCCCATCCCCCCGCCACAGTAGCCCTGTCAATCATCTCCTCCCTGACCACATCACCTTCTTATTGAAACTGACCACAACCCTGGGGCGTCCTGGGTGATCCCGCCCCCTGCTTCAGCTCACCCAATCTGAGTTGTTCCCAGCTCCAAGCTGGACCAATCAGATTCTCTGTCCTCAAGTATTTGAAAGTGGGACCTAGAGATTTAGTTAACAGATGGAAGGTTAGTAGACTACTATAGGGCTACGGTCATCACGCAGGAGAGGCCACAAGAAAAGAAACAGATGTACAGAGGAAGAGAAGTAAGACTCCTGGTCAGTCCCCTTCTCATGTCCTAAGTTTTGGTCTTTAAATACTTCTCATCCGGACTTTGTGGGGTTGTCCTGTCAAAACCGCCTTTGTAGTTAAGCTGGTCTGAGCAGGCTTCTGGCTCTTGCAGCCAATCTTCCTTCTTTTCTAGAACCTCCCACCAGTCCCCGGTCCAACAATGGTGCCAAGGATTTTGGGAGCACTGAGCGATTGCCTGGGTCTGTCTCACTAGGAGAATGATCTAGAGGTAGACTGCCCATTTCAGATCCCCCTGTCAACAAGGGAGATGGTCTCCTGAGAGAGCACAGCGCCATGCAGGATGACCACTGACCTTCTGAGAGTCCAAACTTTATGCTCCCCAAAGGCTTCCATCGAGGCAAACATGCCTCGACACGGGCTGGAGTCCAGCAGGGATGGGAGCAGATGCCCTAATGGGGAAGGAAATCTCGAAGGCCCTGTAGGCAGGGTGTCAGGATCCTGTCGGGATGGGCAGGCGCCCACCACCAGGGACTGAGCTGGTGAAAACTGCTGGTGAGAGCAAAAATGAGCTCTGCAGTTCCGTTCAGAACAAGAACAACTGGGCAGGAACAAACAGGCTGCTCAGGGCCAACAGTCCGATGTCAAAGCATGACAGGAAGCGATCGGAACTCCCCAAATTCTGCTTTATTTCTGACTTCTGTGGCACGAAAGAGGATAAGTTAAAGTGAAAAGGGCAGAGTGAGTACTGGCAAGGTAGAGCCAAAGTCCAAAGGGAAGTGAAGTTCTGCGCTTTCTGAATCAGCCCCCAACGCAAATAAACACAGTCCAGGGTGCAGGGACCCCCACCTGGGATTGGTGGCCCTTTGTTGCTGTGCAGGGGGGAATCCTGTGGAACCAGTGAGGAATCAAGCACCTGAAAGCAGGTAATGGGCATTTTGCTTTTAAAAAGTGCAAGAAACTAGTATCTGCAAACTAAAGGGTGGCAGACACACAACTGGATTCTTGAGTTAACAGTAGCAGGATAATTTTTTGAGACATTAGGTAAGGTTTCCCACAGCCTTCCTGAACCCTTTGTCCTTCCCCACCTGTATCCACTGCTGCAGGGGAGGGGGTCCAGGGGAAAGCAGGGCCAGGTCTCAGGACACAAGAGCAAGGCTTCTGAGCTGCAAAATCCTGGACTTTTAAGTTTAAAAGCCACAACTTTTACTGTAAATACTGTATTTAGAAAAAGAGAAGAAGGTCTGGGCTACCTCCCCTCTCCTGCCCCTTCTCCCCCCGACATCCCACACTTAATATAGCTCCCCTGGCCTGGGGGACAGAGAAAGGGAAGACAGAGGGTATGGCAGAGACTTCCATGTGTCACCAAAGCCCATTTCCTTTTCCTCGTGGGCACACAAATAAGCTACATTTCCCTATAGCCTTTGTAGTTGAGTACAGCCATGAGACTGAGTTCCAGCCAAAGGAATGTGGGTGGAAATGAAAGGAGCCACTTCCCAGCCCAGCCTGGCCCATAGGGACCTCCCACACCATCCTCTTTCCCCAACTTCTGGCTGGATGGAGAAGACTCCAAAGCCTGCAGGGAAAGGAGCCTGGAGCTCTGGATGAGCAGGAGGAAGGGGGTCGGCCATGGGATCACCTGCACAGGACCTCCCATGATGGGAAAACCAACTCTTATCACAGAGGGCGACTAAGATTTGGAGGTTTCTTTGTTACAGCAGCTAGTGTTGCTAATTCAAGGGAAGCAAGAAAGCACAGATGCTGGAGTGGATCACTGAAGGGGGCCCCTGCACCCTCTGCCAACGCGCACGCGTGCGTGCACACACACACACGTGTGCGCGCACACACACATGCACACACCATCCTGCCAGGGAGAGAATAACAGACTAGGAAATCTTAAAGCAGAAATCACCCAATCTCCCAAGGAAGACGAGGAGAGTAGCAAGACTCAAGAGTTCTCCTGCACCCAGTACAGCGCAGGAACAAATGAATGTTTGCTAAGGTTTTCCAGACAAATGGGCCTGGGACAGCCTTGGAGTGTTTTTCATGAGGCCAGAAGGATGTGCATGCAGCTGGAGAATCAAAATTATTGGATGGATGGATGGATGGATGAATAAGTTTTTGGTGTGTGTTCATGCTCTTAGAAGGAAACGGGGAAACTTCATGACATTGTATTTGGCAATAATCTCTTGGGTACAACAACAAAAACACAGACAACAAAAGAAAAAGCAAATAAATTGGACTTCATCAAACTTGAAAGCTTTTGTGCATCAGAGGACACTATCAACAGAATGAAAAGGCAACCCACAAAATGGGAGAAAATACTTGCCTAGCATATATCTGGTAAAGAATGATATTCAGAATATATACAGAACTCCTACAACTCAACAACAAAAAACAAACAACCCAATTCATAAATGGGCAAAGGACCTGAATAGACATTCTCCAAAGGAGATACACAAATGGCCAAAAAGCACAAGAAGATGCTCAACATCACCAGTCAAATCAAAACCACAGTGAGAGACCACCTCACATCCATTAGGATGGCTGTTATCAAAACAGAAAATAACAAGCGTTGGTGAGGACATTGAGAAATTGGAACCCTTGTGCATTGTGAATGTAAAATGGTGCAGCTGTTATGGAAAACAGTATGGTGGTTCCTCAAAAAATTAAACATAGAATTACCATATGATCCAGCAATTCCATTTCTGGGTGGAAGAAGTGAAAGCAGGGATCTGAATGGATGTCAGTACACCAATGTTCACAGCAGTATTATTCACAATAGTCAAAAGGTACAAACAACCCAAACGTCCGTCAACCGATGGATAAACAAAATATAGTATATATACCAGACCACACCAAAACATTTTGTTTCTGACACATCCACAGTGAGGTACCTAGATGAACCTCAAAGACATTATGCTAAGTGAAATAAGACAGGCACAGAAGGACAAATATTGCATATTCCACTTATATGAGGTACCTTGAGCAGTCTTATTCATAGAGACAAGAAGGAGAATGATGATTGGGAGGGGGGAATGGGAATTAATGTTTAACGGATACTGAGTTTCAGTTTGGGAGGATAAAAACGGTATGGAGATGGATGGTGGTGATGGTTGCATAACAATGTGAATGTACTTAATGCCACTGAACTGTACAGTTAAAATGGTAAATTTTATGTTATGGATGTTTTATCACAATTTTCAAAATTAAGAATTTATATTCATCAAAAGACATCTGTGAAAAAGCAAGCCCACAGAGTGACAAAAGGAATGTGTAATACCTATAAGCAACGAAGGGTTATAATATGTAAAAAAAAAAAAAAAAAAAACCCTTATAAAGCAATAAGTAAAAGACAATCTAATAGGCAAAAGATGTGAACAGGCACTTCATGCAAGAGAAAACCCAAATAACCATAAACATGAGGAGATGCTCAACCCCTTTAATAACCAAGGAAATGCAAATTGAAAACCACAATAAGATACCATTTCTCATCCATCCATTTGGCAAATTTTAAAAATCTGATAAAGCGAATCATTGTCGAGAATAGAACAATGGGAATTCTCATACCACGTGCCTGGGAGCATAAATTGGTACGCCCGCTTTGGAAAACAAGACGACTAGTAAAATTAAAGATATACAGAGTTGACCCAGTAATTCTATGTCTAGGTAAACACTACAGCAGCGATTCTCAAACTGGAGGATGCATCAGAATCACCCAAAGGGCTTGTTAAACACAGACTGCCAGCCCCAACCCAGAGTTTCTTGTTCAGGAGGTCTGGGGTGGGGCTTGAGAATTTACAGCTCTAATAGGCTCCCAGGTGATGCTGATGCTGCTGGGCCGGGTACCACACTTGAAGAACTAACAGCATTATTCACAATAAAAACTGAAAATGTCCCAAATATCCACTGAGAGTAAAACGAACAAACAGAAGGTCGTAGAGTCACACAATGGAATATTACACAGCAATAAAAATGAACAAACCACAGCTACGTGATTGCTATAGACTGAATGTTTGTGTCCCCTACACACGCACAGATTCATATGTTGAAATTCTAACTCCCAATGTGATGGTTGGAGGTGGGGCATTTGGGGGTGATTAGATCATGAAGGTGGACCCCTCATGAAAGGGATTAATAACTTATAAAAGAGACCCCAAAGAGCTCCCTCACCCCTTGTGCCCTGTGAGAACACAGCAAGAAGACAGGCATCTGTGAACCAAGGAACAGGTTCCCACCAGACACTGAATCTGGCGATGCCTTGGTCTTGGACTTCCAGCCTCCAAAACTGTGAGAAATAAATTTCTGTTGTTTTTAGCAGCCCAAATGAACTACAATAATGATCAACATAATGTTAAGCAAAAGAAGCCAGACA
Organism: Balaenoptera musculus; assembly: GCF_009873245.2. Taxonomy (NCBI): domain Eukaryota; kingdom Metazoa; phylum Chordata; class Mammalia; order Artiodactyla; family Balaenopteridae; genus Balaenoptera; species Balaenoptera musculus. The sequence continues at coordinate 70,989,269 of NC_045799.1, forward strand.
CAAAAAAGGTCCATCATTGGATCACATTTATGTAGAAAGTTCAAAAACAAGCAAATCTATTGTGTTTAAGTTTGCATACTTGATGGTAAACTATGAAGCAGGGTCAGCTAACCTTTTCTGTAAAGAGCCAGGGAGGAAATAGCTTATGTTTTTCAGGCCATACCATCTCTGCTACAACCGTTCAACTCTGTCATTGTAACATGGAAGCAGCCAGGGATATACATAAGGGAATGAGCGTAGCAGTGTTCCAGGAAAACTTTATTTACAAAAACAAGTAGCGGGCCATGCTTTGCCAGCCCCTGATGTACAGCTAAGCAAGGCAGTGACTACTCTCTTCTGGGGACAGGAGCTGGTAGTGCTCAGGAAGGGGCACATGGCATGCTGGCAATGATCTTCTTCTTTGACCTCAGTAGTAATAAAGTTTTTGCTTTCAACTATTTGTTAAGCTATATATTTCATGTACTTTTTGGAATCGTGCTGTATTTCCCAATTTTAAAAAGGGTTGATAAATATCTACACAATGAAATATTATTTGGCAATAAAAAGAAATGAAGTACTGATACATGCTACAATATGAACGAACCTTTAAGACATTATGCTTATTAAAAGAAGTCAGGCACAAAAATCCTCATATTATATGATTCTGTTCATATATGTCCAGAATTGACAAATCTACAATGACAGAAAGGAGATCGTTGGTTGTGTGAGTCTGTGGGATCTGGTGGATTGAGGGATGATGGCTAAAGGAAACAGTGTTTCTTTTCAGGGTGATGAAAATATTCTATAATTCATAGTGGTGATGATTGCACAGCTCTGTGAATACACTAAAAACCACTGAACTTTAAGGGGACAAACATATGGTAAGTGAATTATATCTCAAAAAAGCTGTTACCCCCCAATCAAAAAAATTTTTAACTAATGAATAAAACCAACAGCCTCTGCCCTCACCACCAGAGATGGGCCAGGGAACGGGAGTGTGTGATGAGACCAACAGACAGACACCAGCTTCGGAGAAACCACTTTCCTTCCTCGTGTCTCCGGAACAAGTGCACGCGCGCACGCGTGCACACACACACACACACACACACACACACACACACTGGGCTTTCCTCTGCCTTTGGCAAAACACACGCTGAATACCAGAAGCCCACGAGGCCAGAGATTCTGTGGACGAGCAGGGGACCAGGGCATCCCTGCCAAGAGACACAGGACTTTTTAAACTAAAATGAAATTTCAGGGGAAAGCCTAAGCGAAGCAGAGCCCGTGGGAGTCAGGCTGGCTCCAGAACCGGCACGAGGTCTGCAGGAGCAAATTCCTGGGTAGCAAACCAGGGCAGGGGCTTCAGCCCTCCAGGGCCTGAAAGGGCCTCTAACTTAAGTCCATTGTTCCTAGTGGGTTCAAGATATAGATAAGGTCTCAGGGGCTTAAACCCCTCTGCTCCTCACACAGGCTAAAGGCAGTGGGTTTGGGGGATTCTGTGTCACATCACAGACTTAGCGCCTCCAGGGAGCCCGGCAGATGGTTGCAAATGACGAGTCTGCAGGAGCCAGCAGATGTGATGCGTGAGGAGCAGAGGGTGCCAGGAGCAGGAGCAGCCATGGGTCCCCTTAGCTGCCACCTCCCTCTGCTCCACGCAGCCCCTGACAGCTGTGAGCCAATGGGGCCACCTGGCTGGGTCAGAACACGCAGCAAAGCCAACCAAAGAATTTCCTGGGCCCAAGGAGTGGAAGAGGGGCCAGGAGGCCCCAGGCAGGGTGGAAAGACCTGTGAGGTGTGGCAGAAATAGCACGTGACTGATGGGATACAGTGCTTTGCTGTGTGACCTCAGGCAAGTAGCTCAACTTCCCTGAGTCTGTTTCCTTGGGTGTAAACCAGAGATAATAGCACCTCCTCAAAGAGCTGTCAAAAGAATTAAATGAACCAAGAGATGTGAAAGTATTTAGCAGGGAATGGAATTCTGTGCATGATTCAATGAAGGTTAGTTGAGTAGAAGTAAACACAAATTTGAGTTCTTTCCAAGTTAGCTTTCCAGCTGGTTGGGCCGAACTGAGGAGATGGCGGAAATATGCTGGAATATTCATTCAAGCTAGTGTTGATTGAGACAGACCCTGTGCTAACCCCTCGCGTGGATTATTCCATTTGATTCTCGGAAGAATTCCACAAAGTGGATGCTATTTATCCCCATTTTTCAGATGAAGAAAGTGAGCCATAAAGAGGATGAGAAGCATGCCTGAGGTCCCACAGCTAATGAGGTAGAGTCACAACTTGAATCCAGAGCCCATGCTCTGCATTAACACTGCACTCAGCTCTGTGATTAAATCCCAGCTCTGCCCCTCCCTGGACCGGGAGCAAGTGTCTTAGCCTGAGCCTCAGCTTCCTGATCTGAAAAGGGGGATAACAGTAAACCCACTTTGTGGGCTATTGAGAGGATTAAATGGGATAATATGTCTGAAAGGGACTGGTATGCAGCAGGTGCTCAATAAGTGTTCGAAGTATTGCCAGGGCTGGGCTGGGGGAGGCTGCCCCAGAGTGGGGACTCCACTTCTTAGGGATTTGTATGCCATTTGTACACTCATTATACAGGCACACCTTGTTATTGCATTTTGAAGATACTGCTTTTTCTTACAAACTGAAGATTTGTGGCAATCTTGCATTGTCAGACGATGGTTAGCATTTTTTAGCAATAAAGTATTTTTAATTAAGGTATGCACATTGTATTTTAGACATAATGCTGTTGCACACTTCATAGACTACAGTATTGTGTAAACATAACTTTTCTATGCACTGGGAAACCAAACAATTGGTGTAGCTTGCTTTATTGCGATATTTGCTTCATTGCGGTGGCCTGGAACTGAACCCGCAATATCTCTGAGGTCTACCTGCGCTCAGGCCATGGCAGCCACGAAGAGTTTTATCTCAGGGCCTCAGTTTTCTTATCTGCAAAATGGAGCAGGTGAGACCAGCTCTCTGAGGCCTTCCCACCTGACAGCCCATGTGTGATGGTTACACTCCTGTCTTGGAACAGGAGGTAACAAGAAGGAAGCAGCATTAGATGCATGAGTCATAAGGGCTTTGGAGCATGACAAGTGTCACCCCATGCGGTATGACGGCCCTTTCTCCCTCCCAGCCCCAACCAGACAACACTTACCTCATCCTTTCCTTTCATTAGATTTTAGTCCTTCCCTAGCCGTGGGGATTCTTTTTCTATTTTAATAGCTCGCATCAAGGCAGCAAGTGGAATGGTAAAGCACAAGGACTCTGCAGCCCACCTGCCCAGGTTCCAACCCAGCTCCACCATCGCAACCCATATGGCCTTGGGCAAGTTAACTTAACCTCTCTGGGCCTCAGTTTCCCCACCCATCACATAGTTTAACGACAGCACAAATTCACTGAGTTGTTGGGGGAATCAGCTGGGTCTGACACATTGGCAAAACAGAAATAAGTTTTTGGTATTATTATTATTTATTTTAAAGCACCTCGGAAAAAAATAACATGGCACACAAAAACCGTGAATTGACAGATCTCATTTGCTCAGGATGGGGAGAAAATAATTCGACTTTGTAAGTGAATCAATGTAAAGAGAAATAGTAAGTGAATAAGAATATGGGGGTGCAGTATACAGCCCAAATCGGGAAGGCAGTGCAAAATGAAAATTCAGGGGACTTCCCTGGTGGCACAGTGGTTAAGAATCTGCCCGCCCATGCAAGAGACACGGGTTCGAGCCCTGCTCCGGGAAAATCCCACATGCCGCAGAGCAACTAAGCCCGTGCGCCACAACTACTGAGCCTGCGCTCTAGAGCCCCCGAGCCACAACTAATGAAGCTCACGCGCCTAGAGCCCATGCTCCGCAACAAGAAAAGCCACTGCAATGAGAAGCCCGCGCACCGCAACGAAGAGTAGCCCCTGCTCGCCGCAACTAGAGAAAGCCTGTGCACAGCAACGAAGACCCCACGCAGCCAAATAAATAAATAAATTAATTAATTAATTAAATTTTTTAAAAAAAGAAAATTCAGGGCCTCTTGTTGAAAAAATTATTAAGAATTTCAAGACAGATTTTGACTTCACGGCCTTGGGTTCCGGCTGCCTGCTACCTGCAGTCTACTCCGTGCGGTCACGTCTGTGCTGACTCCACTGCCGCTGAGGGGCCTGACAGGCCCGGCCCGGCGGCTCCCCGTGCCGCGGGCCCAGATCCATCCCAAGCCGCCGCGGGAGCAGCTCGGAACCATGGACATCGCCATTGGGCTCACCTCCTGCTTCCTGTGTTTCCTCCTGCCGTCGGGCTGGGTCCTGTCACACCCGGAGAACTACAAGAAGCGGGAGAGACAGGAGCTGTCCTCTCCCTCACCCTGTGACCTGACCACCCCGGCCTGTCCTGACTATGTCTGCTGCATTCCTGGCTGGCCTCCCGGGATCATGTCCTTCAGTTACAGTGACCTCTTCTGCAATCATGACCTCTTCATTTCTCCATGTTGTTGACATCCTGGGACCACATGTATCCATTTAGAAGGCCCTGCTCCGTAGGGCCTCCCTTGTAACAGTAAAGTCTATTTAAACCCTGCTTCAGAGGGAATTCCCTGGTGGTCCCGTGGTTGGGACTCCGCTCTTTCACTGCTGAGGGTGTGGGTTTGATCCCTGGTCAGGGAACTAAGATCCTGCAAGCTGTGTGGCGTGGCCAAAATATAAATAAATAAATAAACCCTGCTTCAGAAACTCCAAAAAAAAGAATTTCAAGACAGTTACAGTATAGCATTAAACCAAATGGAGGGCCCTTCCGTGCACGGAACCCTATGCGACTATAAGGTCACGTGCCCACGAAGCTGGCCCTGGTTCTACATCTTGGCAAGCATGTGGGAGACATGGATGTATGCATTTCTTGAAACTCACTGAACTGTACATTTAAACTCTGTACTTTTCACTCTTTGTATATTATATAAATGAAATTATATCAATTAAAAAAGAAACATGACGGCCTCCCTGGTGGCGCAGTGGTTGAGAATCTGCCTGCCAATGCAGGGGACACGGGTTTGAGCCCTGGTCTGGGAAGATCCCACATGCCGCGGAGCAACTGGGCCCGTGAGCCACAACTACTGAGCCTGCGCGTCTGGAGCCTGTGCTCCGCAACGAGAGGCCGCGACAGTGAGAGGCCCGCGCACCGCAATGAAGAGTGGCCCCCGCTCGCCGCAACTAGAGAAAAGCCCACGCACAGAAACAAAGACCCAACACAGCCAAAAATAAATAAATAAATAAAATTAAAAAAAAAAAAAAGAAACATGACAAAATAGGGTTATAAATTCCCTGCTCATCACAGGCAGTGCGGTTCAGCAATGAGGTGCAGGTATAGACTTGTATGTTGAATGTTGTCTTCTTTTAACCCAGTCTGTGTATCCCCGGCCCCTGCCTACAGCCGTACAGGATGTGCACTGCCCAACCCAATGCCACTCACGTAGATGAATCATGACCCCCAGAGTTGCACAGTGGGTAACCTACACAACTGTACCTGGTGGCCTTGATTGTATAACTTCATTTGAAGGACTCATCATTTGTCTAAAGTGAAGGCCCTGTGTGAATGCAAAGCCTGGGCCAAATGGAAGGGTCTTATGGCAAATTCCATCCCAAGGCCTCCCATCCAGGCAGAGATCCAGAAGGAAACCAGCCCATGCAAAGACTTTCCTAGAATGTGCAAAGGAGCCATCCTTCAAATTCCTCCGCCCCCGTGCAGTTCAGCAAGCCCTATTTCCCCAATGCTGCTGAAACCTCTGCTCAGAGGGGCAAAGAGCTGGATTTAAGCATCCGAGGTAATTTCTCACACCAAAGTATGATAAGACAGAAGAGTCATTTCGAAATGTTAATTACCACTGTTTACACTTAACAGAGTCTTCTCACCATGGAGAAACTGTTTCCAATTATGAAACATGAAAGCTGGTCACCGTTTGGGGTTAATATGACACTCTCTGAGAGAGCGAACAGGCGAGACTACCCAGACACCTAATTACCTGGAAAGATAATCTTGAATAATTGGAATTAGAGCAACTAAAGCAATTATTGGATGTTGTGATCTCCGGGAGCAGTCCTCCACCGGCACGGGGGTTTAATCACTTTTAATAAGAGCACGTAATTAGAGGAATCCAGAATTTCAGAACTAAAGTGGCAGAACCAGCACTTCAGAATGAGGGAGGTGGGAGGACCATGTGTGAAGCTAGAGAAAATGAGGCTGGAGGGATGGGTGGGAAGGAAAGGTGAGATGAGAAACGATGGGTGGTGTTGGCAGGGTGGGCGGGATGCTGATTAAAAGCCCTCAGGATCCTGGCAGGTGAGCCTGACTCTAACCTAAATTTGCTGTGTGACTTTGAGCAAGGCAGTTAACCTCTCGGGGCTACACCTTCCTTCCGCTCTTCAGTCATTCAGCAAGTGTCTATTGCACCTCTGTCACGTGCCTGGCACAAGGATACTGGGTCTCACGTCTTTGCACATGTCATTCATTCTACCAGGAATGACACCCCCCCACCGCCGTCCCCCTTATGCAGTAGAAGGAATGCCACTCATCCTTCAGGACCCTCCCCACATGGAACCCTCCACACAGCCTTCCTATACTGCCATCTTTCCTTCCACAGGCCTCTGGGCTCCCCCATGGGTCCCTGATTCACAGACGTGACTCTCCACCTCCTTGTGTGTCTCCCCCACTAGAAGGCGCCTCAAGATCGGAAGCTGTGAGGCATCCTCCTCACTGACCCAGCTCCTGGCACACAGCCTGGCACCGAGGGATGCTGCCCACTAGCCTGAGGGAAGGTGGACAAAGGTCCCTGCAGCCCTTCCCCGAAAACAAGGCTGCAGCCTGCCCTGCTTCCGAGAATGAAATGGCTCCAGGTGAGGTGGCTGTGCTGTGAGTTTATTGAGAATGGCCAGGAAATGATCTCCTTCTGTCGGAGGATTCCAGAGCTCTGCTGTCTCCACAGAAGGACCAGGGCCATTCAGACAAACGATGGTTCCCACCCACGGTCAGAGGGCTGCAAAAACTAGCTCAGTGTTGTCTGGGAATGGCAGGTGAGCGGGAAAAATGGACGTGTGGACCACTCAGGCCAGTCTCTTGCCTCTTTGTGTCCTGAATTGTCTGTCTTGTTGGGATGAAAGAATCAGAGTTCCCTTTTTGTCAGGCCCTGGACCACAGGCATGTACTCGGTGACTTGGGAGCCCAGAGCGGGCATAACTAACTCAGCCTGGGGGCCAGAGAGGACTTCGCAGAGGCAGGACCTTTGGGTTGGCAGGTGAAGGTGACAGTGAGTTCCCCAAGCAGCCAGGGCGAAAGGATCACCCAGGATTAATGCACAGGCACAAGGATGCACCAGTGACTCGGTGTGTTCAGGCTGCAGCCAGCAGGCTGACCTGCTTGCAGCTCGATGTCAGAGTCTGGGCAGCTGTGGAAGCTGGTTCCCCTCTCCCTTCCCTGTTCGGCATGTTCTGATCTATGCACCTTTCAGTTCTATGACATAAATCAATAAAATGCACTAAATAAATTAAGTGAGCAGCAGAATTGTAAATCGATTTCAGACGGAGAACAGAGAGGTTGAGGGAACCAACAAGAGACTATTATAGGAACTCAGTTGAGAAATGACTCACGCAAGACTAGGGATTGTGGCCACGGAGCCACCACACTGTTGCATATCCCTGAAATATTAAACAAATGAAACCTACAAGCTTAGGAGATTGTTTCACAAAAATTGCCAGCTGGTAGCTGCCCAAAATCCCAGCTCCCTGAGAAAGAGGGGCAGGGAGCCGGGATGGCTTAAAACACAGCTCAGCCCAGGCGGGACAGAGGAGACCACGGCTTCCAGAGTCGGGATCCAGATTTCCAAACCCAAATGGGATACCCAGTATCTATAACATGACCCCTGTTCCTTCCTTCCTTCTTTCCTTCTTTCCTTCATTCAACAAAACTTTATTAAATTCTTGTTGTGTGCCAACCCCATCTGGGGCACGGGAGCCACTGGAAAGACAAGATCCAGTGCCTGTCCTCAGGGAGTGTCCAGTCTGGTGGAGGAGATCATCTCAAGGCTGTGTGATGGGTGCTAATAGGACCAGTCACCGTGAGTACTTCTGGGGTCCGAGGTGCCTTTTCAGAAGAGGTCATGTCTTAACTGGGTTTTGAAGGATAAACAGAAGTTTTCATGGCAAACAAGAGGTGGTAAAGGCAGGTCAGGCAGAGGGAAGAGAATATGCAAAGGCACAGAGGCATGAGATATGATGGAGAGTTTGGGGGGGAAATGTATGCAAGTAAGGAGGCGGGGCTGGAGCACAAGGTCCACATGAGGGATTACAGGAGGTGGAGTGGAAAAGGCAGACACACACTAGATCACGAAGGGCCACGAGTGCCGTGTTACATGGTGTATGTTTAGGAGCCAGGAAAGGCTTTTAAGCAGGAGGCTGATGGAGCTGGATTTCCAGTTTAGAAAGATAATTTAGAATTCAGTGTGGGAAATTTTTGTCTTACTTTTTATGGAAGTATCACATATACAGAAAAGGGCATTGATCACAAACGTACAGCTTGATGAACTTTCATGAACTGAACACATCGTGTAACTAGCACCCGGCTTAAGAAACGTAACATCGCCAGCTGCCAGAGCCCTGCACTGGCTCTCTTTCAGTCACACTCGCTCTTCAAGGGTAACCCCTGTCCTGACTTCTGACGGCACAGATCCGTTTTGCCTGATTTCCAGTTTTATACAAATGGAATCACATACTGTGTATTCTTTTAAATCTGGCTTCATTTGCCCAACATCCATACCGCTGAGAGAAGTTGGAGACTGCACAGTACTCCACAGTGTGTGTTGATGGGCATTGAGGAATCACAGTGATTTACCAGTACAGCCCTGTTGGCAAATATGAATCAGGACGAGTTCAATTCCTTCCCTCCTTCCTTCCTTCCTTCATTCTTCATTCATTCATTCACAGTGAGAACCCATCCACCTGTGAGGGGAAGCTCCAACCCGGGATTTAGAAACTGGGAATTTTCCCCATACCACACCTTGACAAATGACTTGGGACAGGTCTTTACTGGGGGGGTCCAGTTAACATAACAAAGGGCAGAAAACCCAAAAATCCTCATGGACCCCCCCACCCCCGCCCCACGGCAGGATCGGAGGTGGCAGCCATCACGTCCCCAGCCTTTTGCACTGGAGGGTGGCCTCCTTGTTCCTCGGCTGGAGCCCTCCCACGATGCCTGATAACCATTTCCGTAGCTCTCTCCCACTCCTGTAGGGCAGGGACCTTCACCTCATTCGTCCTTGCGTTGCCCCCCATACCTAGCCCAGAACTTGGATCATAGCAGGTGCTCAGGAAATATGTGTTGAATTGGAAGGCATGGGTGCAGATGGCTGGCACACAGAGGCTGCTCAATTGATTGTTTGGGGAAGGAACGAATTACCTCCCTCAAATATTTTGGTTACTTTTGGAAAAATAAATAAGTCACTTTGGGATGACAATGACCAGAGAAGACCTTGATAAGCAAATTAAGCACATACACCCAGAAATCCAGCTGGGCCAGTTCCAGCACAGCCAGCTGCCAATCATCCTTAAGGCCTGTGGTGAGGCCCAGGGGTGGCAGATTAGACTATCACTCAGCAAATATTCATTCCCACTCCACCCTCCACGTGGGTCGTGTATTTCTTGCCCCATTGATGTTGGATGCAACCCCATGACTTGCTTTAGCCAATAGGATGTTAGCAGATAGGATGTAAGCAAAGGTTTTAAATGTGCTTGTGCATGGGACTCCCCCGGCAGTCCAGTGGTTAAGACTCCACGCTTCCACGGCAGGGGGCATGGGTGCAATCTCTGGTCGGGGTACTAAGATCCTGCATGCCACACAGTTCAGCCAAAAAAAAATAAATGAATAATTTTTTTTTTTTAAATGTACTTGTTCAGTTAGCCACCTTGCATTTCTGTCCCCTCTATTTGGCCCCCAAAAAGAATACACATGGAGCGGACTTGAGCCCAGTCTGCAGCCTGGAACCAAGACAGCCTACATCAGCTAAACCTAAGTCAACCCCCAGACATGCAAGCAAAAAAACACATGCCGGGTGCCACTGAGTTTGGGGATGGCTTGTTACACAGCATTATAGTGACTATTGCTGACCAATACACTAGGTTTGAAAAGTATCCAGTTGGTCACAATTATTTGGTAGGAGAATCTGGCCCCAGGGGATAAGAGGTTGAGATTTGGAGAGACAAGGGAAACTTTGAAGAGGAAGATTAGGAAGCATAAAAAGCTTTTCCTCTGCATTTTCAGTATCAAGTTCACAATACACAGACATTGCTGTTTATCTGCATTTGCACATTTTATCTTCACAGACTGCTCAAGCGTCTTTAATCCATTCCTCCTCCTCTGCCTCTCATGGCCTGCTGGGCAGATCTTTGTCACAGAACTTATTACTCTGCTCTGCCAGTAGGGCTCCAGTGCTGGGCTGGGCCCTGGAGGCCCAGAGGTAAATAAGAAACCACTGCTCGGAGGGCCCCATTCTTGTGAGGGAGAAAGATATGTGTACTGGTTACTATTATTCAGCTGTGATACAAGATTCTCAATGTGTACTGGGGACATAATCTGAATGTCCAGTGATAGGGCTTGGTTAAATAAATTGTCTCTATGTGATGGGCTATTATACAGTTGTTCCAAAAGATGAGTGAGTTCTATGTATTGATATAAAAAGCAATCTATGATTTTATACAGGTGTATAAGTATATATGTGTATATACGTATGTGTGTGTATTTATCTATCTACCTATCTATCTTTCATCCTTCTAACTTTCTTCAGGGACTAATAAACCAAACCATTACCAGTGAATATCTAAGGGTGGGCTTATAAGAGACTTTCGTTTCTCATTTACACATTTAAACATTGTTATAATTTTTATAACAAGAGTGTAAACAGTTAAAAATCAATGTTCATTTTTCATTAATTCAACAGTGCCAGGCATTGCTTTGGGCCTTGGGGATACAGTGAGTCACAAACAAGACAAAAATCCCTGCCCTCATGGAGCTGACCGTCTTTTAGGGGAGACCATTGTTAATCAAAGAAGCACTGAGTACATTTCATATGTGATGTAAAGACAACTAAACATTGAAGAGAGTAGAGAAGGACTTGGCAGGAGGAAGGGCTGCTCTAAGGATGTTCGAGGAAGGCTGCCCTGAAGATGTGACGTTTGAGTGATGAGAAGGGACCAGCTGTGCAGAGAGCTGAGAGAACAGTGTTCCAGGAGCAGGAAACAGCAAGTGCCAAGGCACACACCAGCTTGGCTGACTCAAGGAACAGTAAAGATTTTGGAGACCTGAAGTATGGCGAGGGAGGGGAGATTACAGGAGATGAGGTCCCGGATGTACAGGGCCAGATCCCCCAGACCTTACAGGCCAAGATGAGGACAATGACTTTTACTCTGAACGAGATGGGAGCCAAGGGAGGGTTTTAAACAGGGAGCCACAGGAGATGATTTATGCTTTAAAAGGATCATTCTGGCTACCAGTGAAGCAGGGGTCAAAAATGGAAGGACATAACCAGTTAAGAGACTGTGGCAGGAATCTAGATGAAAAATGGTTGTGGCTTAGGCTAGTTTAAAATGAAAAGATATTTCCCACGTGAAGCACAAAGCTAGAATGATCAGGAGAACTAACAAAAATATGCCATGGTAAAAACACTGATGACAGACACATATTTTGCCAGGGGAGAGGGTAGGGAGGAAAGGACAGAGGGTATTGGAGAAAATGGCAAAGACGGGGCCCATTTCAGAAGGGCCTCAATTACTCACACACACACACACACACACACACACACACACACACACACACACACACACACACACACACACAGAGGCTCGGAAGGCCTAGCTTTTCAGCAGAAGAACCAAGCATTTAAGAGCCAGACAGCTCAGTTTTAAATCCCAGCATCCTAACTGTGTGACTTTGGGCAAGTCAATTAACTCTCTAGGCCTCAGTCTCCTCATCTGTAAAATGGGGATTAAATGAGCCACCAGGTATAAAGTTCTCAGAACAGCGCCTGGCACGTGGTAAGCACCGCATGAAAGCCAGTTTGTGTTAGTGTCACCTAACACTAATTATTATGATCGGATTTTGCAGAGCAGGAAGGAAGTCACAGCGGGACCGGGTGCCACCAGAATCTGGGAGAAGAGTGTTCTTTGGGAGAGAACACGCCTGGCCTCCAACATCGGCCCGGGCTCCCTGTGTGACCCTGAACCAGTCCCCCTCTCTCTGCAGCCTGGGCTCCTCATCTGTGAAACAGACAGTGTGGAGAGGACTCGGCGAGCACACGGAGGGGTCCGGGGACACCAGGCTCCTGCAGGTGCCCCTGGGAGGGCTGGGCCTCCCGGGAGGTTCGGGAACAGGCCACAGAGCTGCCTGACCAAATCCCGCCAGCCCCAAAGGTGAGCCTAAGTGCTTGAGAGGCAGTGAGTCCATGAACACTGGTCTGCAAAGCCAGCCCACTCAGGCTTCTTATAAACATTTTTATACACACAGCCAGGTCTTTGGCGTGGCCACCAATCCCTGAAAGTAAAGTCACGAGGCCAGTAAAACACAAAGATACAACCCCTCTGCGGCCTCGGTCCTCATACACGAGGCAGGAATAAGCCACTAGCAAGAGGCACGAGCAACCCACGTGCCACTGTATGTGGACACACACACGCATGTACACATATCCACACGCTCATATGTGCACACATGTGTACATGCCTCCGTGCCCACACTCACCCACGAGTGTGCATGCAGGCACACACATGAGACCCATGTGCACACTCTCACAGGAGCACCTGCCCATGCATGCATACCCTCGCCCTCAACCAGACATGCACACACATTTACATGTGCACACACGGGCCCAGCTTCCTGGAAGCCAGATTTGGAGCAGAGGTGACCCAGGAACTCCAAGGCCTTGGGGATTATGGGATGAGCAACGTAGAGGTTGCCTACAGGTATTGCCTTCTCAGATGCAGTACAACGGAGGGGTACAGAGCATGGGCTCTGCTCCTTATGAGATGTGAGACGTGAGTGGCTTAATGTCTCTAGGGCTCAGTTTTCTCATCTGTCAAGTGGGGTGAGAAGGTCAGCCCCTTCTTAGCAAGGTTGTGGGGAGGTTTCTCAGTTGATACATTTAAAGTGTTTGGCCCAGTGCCTAACACGTCGTACCTGCTCAGTAAGTATCAGCCGTTTATTAGCAGCTGTAGTATTTTCTGAGGAACTCAGTTTGGCAGCTGTGGCCCAAGTTGCTCAGCTCGAAACTTCAGGGATGGCCACAAGTAGCCACTAAACAGGGTATCGTCCCTGGGAAGCAGAGGAAACAGAGGAGGTAGCTCCCACTGCCAAAAGCTTGCTCAGAGGGGGAGCCCAGCCTCTTCCTGGACCCGAGAGCACTATGGGCTCCCTGTCACATGCCCCTCAGTCTCACCAGCTGCCACTTGGCTGGAGCTCTTCAAGGGGACAGCATCTGTGAGACAGGAACGTCACCAGCCTCAAAGACACGCAGCCCCCTTGCCTGTCCCGCCTCTCCCAACACGCTGGACAGGTCAGAGACGGGGCACTTCAGGCCCTTGAACCTCCTGACACTGCAGGGGAACTGCAAACTCAGCCCCACCAGCAGGGGGCGTGGGTGACCGCACATCCTGGATTTAAGAATTTCCCCTGAGCCTCGGCCCACCAAGGCCCCCCACGTCGGGACAGTTTAGGGCTGAACTCTTGTCTCAGTTTCCCCACCCCGACTCCCAGGACCAGAGCCCTCTCCTAATCTCCAGGCTGTCTGAAGAGACCTGCACACCTGTTCTCTCTTGGCAAGGGTCCTCCTTGGTGGCAGGGTAGGGAAGTAGGGAGGTGGCCATGCCCTACGCTCCTGTGGCAGCGCATCCTCCAGTATCCATTCTCCTGTTCTTCCATAATGATAAAACCCCTGCCTTTCAGCTGAGCACATGGTTGCCAGGATAAAGACCTCATTTCCCAGCCTCCCTTGCAGCTGTGATCAAGTTCTGGCCAAGGGGATATAAGCCCGTGTCATGGGGCAACTTCCGGGAACCTTACTGTTGACATGCAACCTTTGCCCTTTCTTCTTTGCCTTTCCTCTATCCTGTTGCCTGGAGTGCAGATGTGACAGCTGTAGCTCTAGCCATCCTGTTAGTCCATGAGGACAAAGGCCACAGGGATGATGGAGAGAGTCCCCCGGGGCCGGGATGCTGAAGACTGCACGGAGCAGAGCCACCCCGGATTTGAAACTTTTAAAAGGAATAAATACATTTTTCCACTGAAGCCAGTTATTTGGGGTCGCCATTACTTGCAGCGAAACCTAATCCTGACTGCTCTGCCCCCTACACAAGCTGCAGCCCGCTCCTAATCAACATATCTGAGCACCACTGGGCTCAGAATCTCTGCTGTCAAGCCCTGCACACCAACGGGTCCTTTCTGAATGGCAGTGTCCGATCAGGCTGGACCTCCCCACACCTGTGAGACGACAGAGACAGAACGTCTGGCTTCCCTCCCCCAAGGTCAAATCCTACACTTGGAAGCAATGCCAACACTGGTCTTGCCTGGTCCCAACTTCCGCACACCCATCCTACCTCCCCCAAAGTCCCAGCACGCACTGGAAGTAAGGGAAGTGTAATGACTCTCAGAATCATCCCACTTGGGGGGCGGGGGGGGGAACGGGGGAGGGCAGGATGATGTCCCTCCACCTGCCTCTCCCCCTGCACTAACCGCTCAAGGAACTCAGAGCTTTGCAACAGGATTCTGGCCCCTGGGGCACCATCACCCAGGGATGCTGAAGGACAGGATCACCCAGGGCTTCGGGAAGTGTCCCTGGAGTGGGCAAGGTTGGCACACCTGAGCTGGGGCCACACCTACCTTTCTCTGATGCTGGGGCCAGGTCAATGAAGCTGCGGCATTTTTCACCTTTGAAAAAAAAAAGAAAGAAAGGTTTTCAGAATATGAAAGGAAGTGAGGGCTTCAGGCTTTCGCCTCTCCCCCTCCCACGAGCCCTGTACGGATCTGGGGGTAGGGGGGCCCAAACATCTCTAACCCGAGCAGCATCTTTCTCTAACCCTAATTCCCAGAAAGCCAACGTCCTGAGGAATGTGGATGGCGAAGCCGCAAGTCCCCGTGATGCCTCCTTCCGTCACCTCCCAGTCCCATCCAACCAGCCCTGTCACTCCCACCTCCTCAAAGCCCTCCTGCCCTTTCCACGGACTCCACCCCGTCCAGGCCCAGCAGGACAAGGGCAGAAGCCGTCACTGGGCTCACTGGACCTCTACTCTGGACTCTGTCGGATCCACTCTCCACACTGCAGCTGGAGGGATATTTTCAAACCACGCAGCTCTGATTACATCACATGCACACACACAAGTACACACACTCCTGCTCAAAACACTTTATCCCAAAATAAAGCCCAAATTCCTTCACATGGATCCAGGACTGGCCTCCACTGGCCTCTCCATCCACACCCCCTCCCCGCCCCTCCTTCCCTCCCCTCCTCTCAGCTCCTATACTCTTCGTGTTCCCTCCCCCCACCCCCCGACTGGGAACACACTTCATCCCTATTAGAAGCTCTCATGGCACCATGGCCTTCTCCTAGGGGGCAGCTAGTCACCTTATAACTCTTATCATTTTGTGTGTGATTCTCAGATGGATGGTTCACAAGCTGGAAGCCCCGTGAAGGCAGGTACCACATCTTCAATTCATCCCCAGCTCAGAAAATGGTACCTCCACCCTCCCAGATGCTCAGGCCAGAACCTTGATGTCATCCTTTGTTTCTCTCTTTCTCTCACACCTCCCCATCTGATCTGTAGCTCCAGCTTCCCAATATACTTAGAATCCAACTACTTTTCACCACCTCCTCTGGTCCCAGCCCCATCATCTCCCCCTGGATTACTGCAGTAGCCTCTGCATGGGTCTCCCTGTTTCTGCTCTTATCCACACAGTCACCAGAAGGGTCCTGTTATAACCTAAGATGGATTACGTCTCCTCTCAGAACTTTCCCATGGTTCTCAATTCACTCAGAGTCAGAACCTAAGTCCTTACCATGGCCTATAAGGCCCTGTGTGATCTGTGCCCCCATCACCTCCCTGACCTCATCTCCTACTGGCTTGCCCCTCACTCACTCCACTCCAGCCACACTGGCCTCCTTGCTGATCCTTAAATGTGCCAGCCACATTCCTGCCTCAGGACCTTTGCACGTGCTGTTACTTCTCCCTTGATCATTCCTCCCCCAGATGGCTGAATGGTTTATCCTTCCTCTCCTTTATCACCTTCCCCAAGTTTTACCTTCTCAGGGAGGCCTTTCCTAACTAGTCTATTTAATATTCCAAACACCTTTTCCCTGACTCTCCCCATCTCTCTTCCCGCTGGACCCCTAGCACCTAGAACAGTGCCTGGTACATAGAGAGTGCTCAATAAATATTTGTTGAAGGGGTATATGAATGAGTAAGTGAATGAATGAACAAACGAATGCCTTCCACCCAAACTTTATGCCTATAAGAAACTTCAACTCTTCAGTCTTTCCTCCCAGCCTCCTTGATGCCAGGCCCTATGCTGGCCATCAAGGACGCAGTGAGAGCAAGATGTGACCCAGCCTTAAGGTCCTTTCTCAGATGGGACACGTGCTCTATACTTTGCCACAGTCCCCACCACACCCTGTTGCTTTACCCCTAGACCTTAGACCTCACTGGTCCCTGAGAAACTAGATTCGCTGACATTTAGGGTGAGCTTGCAACTCCTAGGTCAAGGATTTTACTGCTGAGCATAGCAGCAAGAGATAGATTTCACTGCTGAGCCCAACAAGGAGATAGACTTTGAGTCCAAATGGAGTCAATGTAGCTTGGGGAATGAAAAGAATCTGGAAGCTTCCAGCATTCTCAATTCTTTTGTCTGCTTGAAGCTTCCTAAGTTTTCCTCTAAGAAAGTCCCTTGAAGCCCATTTGGGCTCCTGAACCTCCTTCCAGCCCCATATAAATGCAAAGGCAGATATCAGGGAGTGGTGAAAGATGAGGCTGAGAAGGAAGGCTGGAGCCAGATCACGAAGGGTCTTAAGTGCTGAGTTAAGGAGTGGATTCCTCTCTTATATACGTCACCCCTTCCAAAGAATCATGAGGCCACAGGTGGATGGATGCCGCTCCTGTGATTCCATCGTGCTTGCTTCCTCCCCAGGCTCTATACTGAGATGTAGGACCCTCTCCTTCCTTTATAGAAAAGGCTCAGGGCCACTGAGTGATCAGCCAGGACCACACAGCAAGTCAGTGGTACTGAGGTTATAAAGAGATGTTTGCTGACAGCCAAGAACCAGAAGAGAGGATTTTTAAAAATGAGAATAGGTAGTGTGCTAAGGATAGATGGATTTTGAATGCATCATCTTAAACTTTCTTTATGTTATATTGTTTTCTCAGAGCTAGAGAGGGAAAATTTTAATGGCCAAATTCAGACCAGCAGCCAGGGCCCCATTAAGACTTTTGTGGACCCTAGGCTCTTTTGCCTTTGGGGTCTCTTCCTCAATAAAAACAAATTAAATTAAAAATTATATTTTACAAATGCATTGGTTAAAGATTAATATATTAACATTATATATTAAAATTTTTCTTCACCTAAAAGGTTTTTTTTCTTCTGATTCTGAAAGAAATTAAAACATTTTATGGGCTTTTGCTCTGACCTTGTACCCTGAAATCCTGCTGAATTCATTTATTAGTTCTGATAGTTATTAGTGGATTCTTAGGATTTACTATATACAAGATCATGTAATTTACAAATAGATATAGTTTCACTTTTTCCTTTTAATCTCGATGTCATTTATTTCTTTTTCTTGTCTAATTGCTCTGGCCAAAACCTCCAGTATAATGTTGAATAGAAGTGGCAAGAGCAGGCATCCTTGTCTTGTTCCTGATATGAAAGAGAAAGAATTCATTCTTGTACCACAAGTATGGTGTTAACTGTACTCTTTTTCATAGATACTCTTTATCGGGTTGGGGAAGTTCTCTTCTATTTCTAGTTTGTTGAGTAGTTTTATTGTAAAAGTGTGTTTACTTTCTCTTTAATTCCACAACAACCTACAATGTAGTTCTGAGAGTCCCCATTTTAGAGACAAGCAAACTGAGGCTCTGAGCTTTCAGTGACTTGCCCAAGACCACATAGCCAGTCAGTGATGGACTCAACCCAGTCCATAGACTCCAAACTCTATGCCCTAAAGTTTTTCCAGCTATCTATTCCCATTTGCAGCTAGCCATTCCCACTGTGCAGAGCTACTAGGTCCTAAAAGTAACTCTCTGAGAACATACCTCCATGCAGATAGGGAAAATCCACCAGGGACTAAATAAAATGCCTCTCACGCTTCTATTTCTGCTACATGGACAAGACCGAATAGAAGATGTCTGAGCAGAGATGGTCAAACTTGGCCCACACTGCCTGTGCAGGGCAAAGCTGAGGTTTAAGGAAAAATCATAGTAATGACATAAGGACAACTGGATATTTCAATGGTCACCAAGTCTAATAACTAAAATCCAAACACAGAAGAGATTCTTGGCTCCAGACCCTTAGTTCCATGATAAAGGTTAGCTAACCATTTGTGAGAAAGATATCAAAGTGTACCATATTGGCTAATTGCTTTTAGAAGTGGCCCTTAAAACTTTAACATCTTTATAAGTTATTATTATATTTGTATGTTCAACAAGGGATTTCATTTGGGTATAAAACTGAAGAAAAGTGCACTTATCTCTTCAGACCAAAACTTGTCAATTAGATCATGGAGCTGTGGCCTGTTACCGCCACCTGATGGCAGCATACCTTCCTTGCACCGTGGAACTAGAAAGCTGGAAAGAATCTTTTTTTTTTTTTTTAAATAAATTTATTTATTTATTTTTGGCTGCGTTGGGTCTTCGCTGCTCCATGCAGGCTTTCTCTAATTGTGGCAAGTGGGGGCTACTCTTCGTTGCAGTGCGCAGGCTTTTCATTGCGGTGGCTTCTCTTTGTTGTGGAGCACGGGCTCTAGGCACGCTGTTTCCAATAGTTGGGGCACACAGGCTCACTAGTTGTGGCTCGCAGGCTCTAGAGCACAGGCTCAGTAGTTGTGGCATACAGGCCTAGTTGCTCTGTGGCATGTGGGATCTTCCCAGACCAGGGCTCGAACCTATGTCCCCTGCATTAGCAGGCGGATTCTTAATCACTGCGCCACCAGGGAAGTCCCTGGAAAGAATCTTAAAGGTCATCCAACGTAAGTGGTTCTCAGCCCTGGGAAGCCCAGGCCCCACACACAGACATTCTGGTTTAACTGGTTGGCAGGAGGCCTAAACATCAGTGGGTTTTCAAAGCCCCCAGGTGATTCCAGTCACAGCCAGGGTGAGATTCACATTCCAATCTGATTTGTAAAAACAACTATTTTCAACATTAGAAAAGCAATAGTAAGTCATTTTAGTGACAGCTGGTGCTATCGCACAGGACACTCCTTCCAGCAACAGTGTTTATGGGGCAGGATAGCAGAGTGGCCAAGACCTGAGCTCTGGAATCAGCAGAGGTGGGTTCAGATCCTGGCTCTGTCACTTCCTGTCATGTGAGTTCACAGTCTTTCTGGACCTTGAGTTCCTCGTCTGTAAAATAGGCACAGCACCTACAGGGGTGTTATACTCAACATGGGCAAAGAACTTAGACAGGATGCCTGGAACAGAGTGGGAACTTAGGAGATGGTGGCTCTCATCACCATCATAATCATCACCTGCCACACAGGGGTCAGAGGAAACATGGAACATCATGGGAAGAGAGACAAGACTGGTGCATGGACCACCATGGGGGTGGTGGTATGTGGCTCTAGAGCCAGACCTGCGTGGGTTCAGCCTGACTCCACCACCTACTAGATATGTAACATCAACATTAGCCTTTTGGTGCCTCAGTTTCCCTACCTATAAAAAGTGAAAATCACTAATGCTAGTGTTTCTGTAGTGCTTATTACAGGGTGGATCTGTAGGGGTTGGTGCCAACCACCAGGTGACACAGCTAGGACAGCTCAGCAGGCAGGAGTCCAGCCAAGTGGCAGCTGCAGGGATACATGGGTTCCCCTACGGCCCTGCACCTTCCGTTGTCTCCCCCTAACCATTGGACATTGCCTGGTGACTGCCTCATTTTTGCCCCGTGAAGATGCCCTTTCTCCCATCACTCCCTCCCACTCTGATTCCCTCTGACCCAAAATGCGCTACCAAGATCAAGAGGGTGAATGGGTGTCAGCCTCTCCTCCCCGGGAAGGAGAGTTCCCTAAAGATCCACTGTGTTCCCAGAGGCCCCCTGGAGGGTAACGCTGCCCCACTTCAGGGAGGGGCAGAGGAGGGAATTTGTGCAGGAGGAGGATAGAGCCAGCAGACCCCTGGGGAGAAGTTTTTGGGGGTCCATGAGCTACAGGACCGCCACAGCCCCCTACGGAGATGTCAGGACCTTCTAGGAAAACAGCCTGGGAAAGCTGGACTTTGGGGTCAGAGGTCACAGGTTTAACAAAAATCCTGTACCCCAGTGAGGGTCTCAGGGCCCCCATGGGCCCAGGAGACCATCAGCAATGGGGAGAAGAGGGGCAGGAGAAGACCAGAGGTTCTCCCAAAAGTTCTGAAAACTTCACATCACCCCAGGGCTGTGAGGGAACCTTCATTATGTGAGGTCTGAATTTCTCACTATCCCAGAGAACGGACGTTCAGTCCCATTAGACCAGAGGAATAAACTAATGGGAAGTACCTTGCCCGTAAGAAGGGGGCGTGCCGATTCAGACCCACCATAGCCTCAAAGGGAAACATCCTGCACAAGGTTCCTCATCACTGCATCTTGCTCCGAGGTCCGCAGTCAACAGATGGGACTTGGAACCCAGTGCCCAATGCAAGCGTGGCCAATACGTGAGATCTCAACACCCAGCAATGACTGGGGAAGCCTGTGGGGGCTGGGTAACCTGGAGGAGGTGTGCCCTGTCTAAAGGAATATGAATTAACATCCTGGCCATCTGGACC
Organism: Balaenoptera musculus; assembly: GCF_009873245.2. Lineage (NCBI taxonomy): Eukaryota > Metazoa > Chordata > Mammalia > Artiodactyla > Balaenopteridae > Balaenoptera > Balaenoptera musculus. The sequence continues at coordinate 71,010,263 of NC_045799.1, forward strand.
AGTCAGGATCCCGGCAGGAAACAGATGGCACCCTGGAAAGGGCTCACCGAAGACTGCTGAGTGAAGGGCCTATTCATAGACGTGTGGACAGGGGCGAGGGGTGAGCAACAGTGGGGAGCCCTCACCTCCTCCAGCCTGAAGGAGCTGCGGAGGGAAAGGAGGCTGTGAGAGATGATGCCACAGAGGAGGAACTGCCCCTCGGAGCTTAGCTGCACCGAAGCAAGCATCAAAATCAGAAATTCTGGGGCAGGGCCTGAGAATCTGCATTTCTAACAAATTCTCAGGGGTTGCTGTTGCTGTTAGTCTGGGGACCACACTTTAGAACCAGTCCTTAGAGGAATGCAGTCACTGTCAAAACCTCAACAGGCCAAGAACGAGGCAGGGGAGGGGGAAACACCCCGACCTTTCTCCCTTTCCGCCCTCTGATTTCCTTCCTATGCCTCCCACTGGCCAGAACCAATAAGAAACCAGAGGACGCAGGAGTCCGGGCCATTGCATCTGCACAGGGCAGTCTCCCAAGGCTCAGGGGGCAGTGGACAGACGTGGAGGGGTGAACGGCGAACCACCAGCATGCCACCCTACCCCAGGTGGCCCTCACCCCTCCTCACCCATCACTCTCATCCTCTCACCCTGCATGCTTGTCTCTTTCATAGTCTTACCACGATTACTATCTGAAATGATCTTGTGTATGCATTTGTTCACGTGTTTATTATGTGTCCTCTACAGGATGTGTGCGGACTTCTCCTCTGTTGTGGGTTGTATTTAATGTAGGTATGCATAGGCTGTGGGCTTGACCACATTCTGGACCAGGCTGGAGGCTGCACACAGTGATGCAACAGTGAAGATGAGATTCTCGCTCTCTCTCTCTGAATCCGAGGAATCCAAATCACGTCAAGCAGTGATATTTGGGGATGTTTGAATTAATTTTTTTTAATATTTATTTATTTGTTTATTTTTGGCTGCATCCGGTCTTAGTTGCGGCACGCGGGATCTTTCGTTTTGGCGCACGAGCTTCTCTCTAGTTGTGGTGCACAGGCTCCAGAGCGCGTGGGCTCTGTAGTTGTAGCACAGGGGCTCCAGGGTGCGTGGGCTCAGCAGTTGCAGCGTGCAGGCTTAGCTGCCCCATGGCATGTGGAATCTTAGTTCCTCCACGGCATGTGGAATCTTAGTTCCCCAAACAGGGATCAAACCCGAGTCCCCTGCATTGGAAGGAAGATTCTTAACCACTGGACCACCAGGGAAGTCCCATGTTTGAATTAATTTTGATCCCTAAAAATATACTTCTCTTTGGTTCCCAATATCAGTGTTTAGTATTCACGCACTTATATTCAATGAACATTTATTGAGCACCTACACGCCAGGCACCATTCAAGGTGCTGGGGGTGCAACAGTGAACCAGAAGGCAAGTGCCCACCCTTGCGGAGCTGCTGTTCTAATATTAAAGTGTATGTATAGACCACTTGGAATCCTTGCACCAAAAGAGGGCGTTCCCCAGCTCATCTAAACAGTGCCCAGATGCATATAGCCAGACAAAACTCTAATTCAAAAAGATACATGCACCCCTATATTTATAGTAGCACTATTCACAATAGCCAAGGCATGGAAACAACCTAAATGTCCATCGACAGATGAATGGATAGAGAAGATGTGGTGCATATATACAATGAATACTACTCAGCCATAAAAAAGAATAAAATAATGCCATTTGTAGCAACACGGATGCAACTAGAGATTATCATACTAAGTGAAGTAAGTCAGAAAGAGAAAGACAAATACCATGTGATATCACTTATATGTGTAATCTAAAATATGACACAAATGAACCTATCTATGAAACAGAAACAACACTCATGGACATAGAGAACAGACTGGTGGTTGCCAAGGGGGAGGGGGTTGGGGGAGGGATGGAGTGGAAGGTTGGGGTTAGCAGATGTAAGCTTTTATATACAGGATGGATAAACAACAAGGTCCTACTGTATAGCGCAGAGAACTGTATCCAATATCCTATGATAAACCATAACGGAAAAGAATATTAAAAAAGAACGTGTATATATGTATAACTGAATCATCTTGCTGTACGGCAGAAATTAACACAACATTGTAAATCAACTATACATCAATTGAAAAATTAAAAATAAATACGTAAACAGTGCCCAGACAGCATCTCTGAGACAAACGGAAGCTCTGTGATCAGGTGTCTCATTCGCTGCTGTGTCCTCAAAGCCTGGGACACTAACAGGTGCTTCGGACATGATGGTGGAACGAGTAAATGAAGAGCATTTCACAGATTGCCTTTATTAAGGATTACACCAAAGGGGGGCCACTCTGCAGAACCCTACAGGTATGGCCAACACACCTGCAGGCAGAGGTGAGAATGAAAGTTGAGCTCCGGAGCGTCTCGGGGCCCATCTGAGAGGGAAGAGGCAAACAGAAAGTGTGGGGGGGGTCTTCACTACCCAGGGAAGAGCAGCCACGCCTAGCCTCACGTCTGCCACGACGCAGAGGAGCCCGGAGATCAGCCTGGGCGTGATGCCTTTGATGGTCGCCTTTCACCTCCTTTTCTGCTGCTTTGCGCCTGCTGATTCAGATTTACAGCCTACCTTTTCCTACCTCTCAATCTCGACGTCTTCTCTCCCTCCATTTCCCCATGTCTGACACAGCCCCAGCCTTCAAACCCACCAGCTCCCCCACCGTGAAGCCTGTCTTGTTCACCAACCACCTGCCCCACCCCGAAGAGATATCTCCCCGCTCTGAATTCCCAGTGTTTTATCATATCTCCCATGATACGGTCACTTTCTACCTTGGGCACAGCTTGGCCCGTTTTGGCCCCCTTTGGGCTGATTAATAGCAGATCTACCCACCATCAGGTGGAAGCTTGAGTTTGTCATGTTGCCTAAGATCCAGGATCCAATGACCCAAGGAGAATCCAGGGCAAGCACCATGCTAAGAGCATGGCACACATCACAACTGTATGAGGTCAATATCCATCCCCACTTTACAGATGAGGAAACTGAGGCTCGCACAGGCAAAGCGACCTACCCAAGGTTACACAGCCAAGAAGTAGCAGAACCAGGAGCTGGACCCAGGTCTGTGTCTTTCCAAAGCTCTTTCCATCATGCAAGGGACTGACTTGTCCAGAGGGGGACAGGGACTCAGGACATTCCATGACCAGACCAGCTTGTTTAGACTCCAGCAAATCAACACTGTCTCTGAAATATCTTTTTCTTTTTTTAACATTTTATTACGGGAAGTTCCCATCTTTTACAAAAGCAGAGAGACCAGTATGAAGAGTCCCATGTCCGCAGCCCAGCTTGGAAACTTACCTTGTCTCTCCGCACCCAGCAGCCCACCACTAGTGGGGTTATCTTGAAACAAATCCCAGAGGTTTGAATCTAAATGCCTCTTTGAAGGGTTTGCTCCCTTGCTCAGAAAAGACAAATGGAAGGTCATTTCTTCTTAGACACTCTGGCATCACCCTATGGGGCTGCTAACTTTTAGCACCACGGGAACAAAACATGCAACCCAAGAGGTCCTGACCTGCCCTAGCTGCTGACTCCTTTTGACCCACTGTCTGCGGGACCTGGCCGAGCTAAGGGTGAGGGGGCTCAGAAATTGCCCTCAACACAGCATCTTCAGCTTGGCAGCCTGCGCTCCAATCCCACCACCAAGGGGAACACCTGGCAAGGCCCTCGGCGGAATCCAGGCTTCTAGGAATCCACACCAGAGACAATGGGAAGGTCACAGCTGCCTCCTTTCTGGCTCACCACTCACACCTCATTCCAGGAATCTCACCCCGAGGTCCCTCCTCCAGGTCCGATCTACTTGAGAAAGAAACTCGTGGTGGAGGCCAAGGAAGGCGGGTAGCCTGGGGTCCATGGGAGCCAGGCAGGCTATGCTCCCTGGTGAAAAGCCTGGGCTCTGATTTCACACGGACCTGAAGCCAAATCCCAGCTCTGCCACCTGCTAGCCGTAGAACTCTGGGGGAACCATCGTTTTTATTCGTTTGGTTGGGTTTTTTGGCCAGTAAAGGATGATGATCCCAGCCTCACGAGGTTGCTTGAGGGCTAAATGAGGTAACGGGTATAAAGCAAGACGTCTTCAGTTAGGATTTAAATCAGGCAACACCTGCGAGGGATCAGCTTGATGTGCTGACACCCACATCCCCAGCCCGTCATTCATCACAGCTCTTGGGCTCCCTCCTCAAAAGGGGGTGCTCTGAAGGCAAACGGAGGTGTCTGGGCTCAGAAGCCACAAGACGTGCGTTCAAACCCCTCCTCTGCCTCCCCCTGGCCCCGTGACCTCAGGAAGTGGCTTCACAAATCTGAGCCTTTTCCTCGGGTGCCAAATGAAAGTCATTTCAGTTCTGCCCTCCAGGCTTGCAAAAAAGGATGAAAACGGAAGGGAGTGTGAGAAAATGCCTGCCCCGTGCTCAGCTCCGTAAATAAGCGCTATTTTTGATTCCATCCCTGGATCCTAAGTTAGAGTCACACTGCGCTCCTCCTAAGGAGAGCCTGGACGTCTTCCCGAGCCAGAAGCAGGAGGCTGTAATTGTGCCACTTCAGCGGGAGCAGGTGGGGGGAGCCTGGCAGGGCCACGGGCAGAATCTAGGGAGGTGGCCAGAGGCAGATGCCCAAGGCTGGCAAAAGGGTGAGGAGTGCTGAGGGTCAGCCAAGCTGCCCTCGGCATGAACACGCAGGAGCCAGATCTGGTTGGCAGCGGGAAGACGGGCAGCAAGAGGAAGGGGCACTGGGGAGCCCAGTGTCCTTGGCTGGGTCCCCAGATCATGGGTCTGAGGTTCGTGACTTAATTTCACAACCCATCTGATGGTGGAGTTGAGGCTTCTGTGGCTTGTAAGGTAGGGAGAGGGCACCCAGAGGGAGCCCCATGGTGAGGGGCTAGGCCCAACATGCTTTACAAACTACCACCCCCATTTTACAGATGAAGAAACTGAGGCACAGATATAGACTGAGTAACTTGTCTAAGGTCGCACAGCCAATGGTGGAGCCTGGATTCAAATGGAGACAACCCGCCACAGAGCCTTTGCATTTGGCCACTACCCTGTGCTGCCTCTTAGGAGAGTAAGCAGGTTCTAGAAAAATCTATTCTTTCTAAGGGAAGTCTCAGATGCCCTCCAAGAGGACTCCGCATGTGGCAGGAGAAATCAGCATCCATCAGGATGTGGCTGCATTTCGAGATGTCCAGCCAGATGCCCAAACATGGCTGGTTCTGCTTTTGACTCTGGTTCTGAGACCCAGATTCCACGGAGCCCAACCTCTGGGCAGGTGCATGGCTAGTTTTCTCTATAGTAGGAGTTTTCAACTTGCTGGGAGGGCAGAGGAGAACAGTCCTGGCCCCCAACAAATGTGGCCAAAAGAAACAATTTTAACTGTTTGGCAAGGGTGAAAATCCACACACCTTCACTGGGCTGGATTCAAGGAATTCAGCACCGGGAGCGGGGAGTAAAGAAAAATGCCAGCAGATCTTGCATGAAGCTTCTCCTCGCGCTATCCAGGCTGGCGGCAGAGCCTTGGCAAGCACTTCCTTGGAATTCTCCGGAGGCCTCTGCCAGTTCAACTGACAGGGCAGCAGATGGCACACACTTATCTGCTGATGATATTTTGATTTATTTATCTCTTACAGATGGTACCAGGCCTTGATTTCTGGCAGAAGTTCAAAATATGGGTCAACTTTCTGGAGATAATCATTTCTCCAAGTGGATGAAACACTGGAAACTAAAATCCTGCCTGGCATCATGACTGCATCACCATGGCCTCCAGACGTACCTTGCTTGGGCATTTGGGGGCATTCTGGGTAAACTGAAGGGAATAATTTGTTCTGAAGAATTTTACAGCCAGAGGAACCTAAATGCTTATTTACAATTAACACCATAGTGGTTAAATGTAAGAGCTTTGAACTCACAAAGCCTCTGCCACTTACAAACTCTGGGACCCAGGCCAGACTCTCTGGGTCTTAGTTTCCTCATCTGTAAAATGGGTATAATTGTCTTCTCCACCACATAGGCTGTGACAGAATTACCTAGCTATCCACCAAAAAATGTGCTACTCCTTCTGTAGTGTGGAGTTATTGCTAGAAAGTGGCTGCCCCACCAGGCACAATATTTCCCAGCACCCCCTACATCCTGCTGGGGTCATGTGACTGGTTCTTGCCTATAAAATGTGAGTGTGAGTGATGTGTGGCACTTCCTGGGGTGGGCTTTTATGAAGTAGAAGTGCCTTGTCTTTCCTCTTCCGCCCAGATGCAGAGGCCTCCGAGGTCCTAGGAAGTGGTAGAGGCACAATATGGAAGTTGCTGGGTCCCCAAATCACTGTGTGGAGGAGAGCTGCCACCCACGAGCATCACCTGTACCGAAGTGTTACATGAGCTACTGTGTTAATCCCCTGCCATCTCAGGGGTTTATTTGTTACAGCAGTTGTTGTTGCCTTATACATAGTTGGGGATCAAATGAGACCATACATGTGAGACAGCTGGTGCATGACAAGAACTCAGCAAGTGTTCACAATTATTATTATTGTCATCTTTCAAGGGAGCTTGATACATAAAGGATATTGTGATTTTTTTTTTATGTCATCCCTTATGTTGGGTTTAGTTAAAGCAAAGCAAAGCTGCTTTTCCTGATACCTCAGTCTTATTTTCACCCTTTTTTTGATACTATCAGGAATCCTTCATGCATTGTCACTCCTCAAAAGAATGTCCTGAGAGAAATTAAGGAGGGAGAAGGTATGGGTAGTTTTTGGGGGGCACACTCTGGCTGACACAGGGACATTATGGCCCACAATCATCTGTGTTCCCATTTTGCTTCTCTCCTTCCTCAACACAGAAGTCTCCACCCCGGCTGGAGATGGGAGGGGGGACTTGGGGACCATGAATCCCACCACCCTCAGCTTCCGGACGTGGAAACCAAGGCCCAGGTAGGGCTCGTAAGTTGCTTACGACCTCATCACCAGGCAGATATTGAGCTGAAGCTGGAACCCAAGTCCTCTGCCTTCTAATCCAGAAGAAGGGATGGGAGGACAGGGGCCCCACAGTCTGTGGCTACAGAAAATAACAGTAGCCAACACTTACTGAGCACTTACTAGGTGCCAGAAACTGTTCTAAATCTCCATATGCACCACCTTCTTTAATTCTCATAACAACCATAGGAAGGAGACACTATTGCTGTTCCCATTTATCAGATGAATAAACTGAGGCCCAGTGAGGTTAAGTATCTTACCCAAAGGCACAGAGATAGTAAGTGGTGGATCCAGGATTCCACCCAGGACACTCCAATTCCAGAAGCTTCGTTTTTAATCATGTTTGGAGGGATGGAACTTGTAGGAAGCATTTGTTGTTGTTTTTTTTCTGCTTGACTCCAGGGAGCAGAATTAAACCCTGTGGGCCCAAGGAGCAGCTCTCTACCTGGCACAACCAAAGAAGAGTCCAGCCATAAAAAAGGCCCCTCCAAGGTGGCATTAAACTTCCCAGTGGTGAGGGAATTTCCTGGCGGTCCAGTGGTTAGGACTCTGCGCTTCCACTGCAGGGGGCCCGGGTTCGATCCCTGGTTGGGGAACTAAGATCCTGCAAGCCACGGCACGGCCAAAACAAGAACAAAAACAAACTTCCCATTGCTGAGAGGATGTAAGAAAGGGTTGGATTCCCACGTGGAGATGTTGCCAAGAGATTCAAGTAGCCAGTGGGGTATCAGACTGAGCCAGTGCTTCCTCACGTGTCCCACAGGTGGTTTATGATGGGGGATGTGGCACTAAATTACACTGAATCACATCATGGGTAAACAATTTCCCTTCCCAATTCCCTTCCAACCCTGCAAGATGACTTCCAGGAAAAACATTTCAGTTTTGCGCTAGCCTGTCCTTAACATGGCTCTAACACTTGCTAATCTTCTCTTTTGAAAAAGGAGAAAAGGCAAAAATATCCAGTTAGAATTTGATAGATTGTTGTCTTGTATGCATACACATATGCACGTGTATACATTTCTTCTATTTTTGGCAAGCCGCACTGATTTTCTATTTCCAGTTGGAATTGAAAGCTCCCCTTCATTTATGTAAGGAAAATATGAGCCAATATAGAGCAAAAAAAAAAAATTCATAGTAGAACAGGAGGATGTGACTAAGAACAAATTCATAAAGGTGTTATAAGAATAACTGAAGTTTGGCAAACACTGGGATAAAAGCATTCTGTGCTTCTAGGCCCACTCCAGGCTAAGAGGTTGCAGGGTCACCACCCTGCACAATGCTGGAAGCACGGTCCACATCGTGGTTTATACAAATGAGATTCCCTGGAGTCATGCAGTGCACAGCGTGTGTGGCTGTACACAGCAGCCATGGATATTTTTAGAGTAATAAATACACCAAACATAGGATAAAAGAGAAGTAATCTTCTGTTGAGCCGCCCTGAAATTGGCGGTCAAAGTTCCTCACTCCAAATCATAGCACTCTCTGATCTTCCCACAATGTCCCCATGCTCGGGGGGTCCCCAGGCTGCCCAAGCAGCGCTGGCACCCAACCCATCCTCAGGATGAATGGAAGAACCCAAGGCACGGGATTCTCCTCAGGGGATGCAGCAGGAAGATAAATGGCAAGTGAGCTGCACGTTCAGCTACAAAGGCAGCGGGCAGACGTCCTCAGACACAAAGGCAATTGGAGAATATAGAGTCCGTGAACCATTCCTGGAATAGCTAGTTGACACTGAAATCCAGCTCCCCCGGGGATGAACCAAAATCAACTCAAGAATGGAGAATTCATAGTAAAATCACCAAGATGAGGAAGGAATCTATGTGAACACACAAACAAAATGAAACTATTGTAGATATCAGGGGCTTACAAGCCAGATGCTGTAATGCAACCCTGACTTTGTAAAACTCATACAAACATCAAAAATCAGGAGGTCAGAGCAGTAGGAATGCTGGTGCTCTCATGTTTCTCAGGTGGGGTCTAATACTGGAAACACCTTGTTTAAAGGCTGCAAGCACACATTTTTTTCCTCCCCTCCCCACCCCCCCAAATCACAAAGGTAACCACATACCCAGAGTCAAATGACCGGGCAGAAGGGAAAGGAGATTAGAATTCAGGCCTGACATGTGAACACATGGACTCACTTGTCCCCAGGGACCCCAATATGGCTCTCTGACCCAGGGTCACTGAGAAAGAGCCTCTCATGTCCTATGAATTCCCCAAGTTGATAAACAAACAAAACAAGAAAATCAACTTACACTCACCCATGCCAGGTCAGTCCTAAACTTCTCTCTCTCTCTCTCTCTCTCTCTCTCTCTCTCTCACACACACACACTCATCTCTCTCAAGGTCCATTGCCTCAGCCTCTCCTCCGGCCTCCCTGCCTCCACACTGTCAGCCACAGGGATGTTTATGGAGCCCAGATCTGAAATTCTGTTCAGGAGCCTCCACTTAATTTCAGTTCTCACCAGAATCATCGTGCCCTCAGACATTTATTAAAAATGCATGGGGGCTTCCCTGGTGGCGCAGTGGTTGAGAATCTGCCTGCTAATGCAGGGGACACAGGTTCGAGCCCTGGTCTGGGAAGATCCCACATGCCGCGGAGCAACTAGGCCCGTGAGCCACAACTACTGAGCCTGCGCGTCTGGAGCCTGTGCTCTGCAACAAGAGAGGCCACAATAGTGAGAGGCCCGCGCACTGCGATGAAGAGTGGCCCCCACTCGCCGCAACTAGAGAAAGCCCTCGCACAGCAACAAAGACCCAACACAGCCAAAAAAAAAAAAAAAAAAAAAAAAATGCAGACTCCCAAAGATGCATATTCTCTGTGACCCAACAATTTCGTTTCTTGGAATTCACCTTACAGACATACTCACACGTGTGCAAAATAACACAAGGTCAAGATAATTTGTTGCATCATTATTTTAATAACAAAGGACTGGAAATAATCTAAATTCCCATGAATTAAATAAGAAATATACATTCAATTTATGGATTATTCACGCCCATTAAAACAAACAGGTAGCTCTTTCCCTCTCAGAATATTAACACAGACTATTAATATTAATTAATATTAATACAGAGCACAGAATGTCAATATTCCATGAAAAAGTGGATACCCCGCTGAAGTTTGAGACCCACTGCTCTTACAGAATAAATCTAAACAATTCTATCTGCCCCTTCTTTTATCCAGTGTGGTCTCAATCTTCTCCCTCAGATACTGTATCAGTTTCCTATGGCTGCTATAACAAGTTACCACAAACTTAAAGACTTAAACAATACAAAATTTTTACCTTATAATTCTATAGGTCAGAATTCCAACATGAGTCCCACTGGGCTAAAATCATGGTGCTGGCAGGGCTGTGCTCCTCTGTGGAGGCTCTGTGGACAATTCCCTAGCCTTGCCTTTTCTAGCTTCTCACACTCCTTGACTCTCGGTCCCTTCCTCCATCTGCAGAGTCAGCCGTGTTGAATCTCTCCTCTTCCATAGACACAGCTCCCTGTCTGACTACAACTGGAAAGGTTCTCCTCTTTTAAGGACTCACGTGATTAGACTGGGCCCATCTGGAAGATTCAGGATCGCCTCCCCAACTCAAAATCCTGAACTTAATCACATCTGAAGAAGTCTCTTTCACCATTAAGGCAACATATTCACGGGTTATGGAGAGTCTGATGCCGACCTCTTGGGGAGGGGATATGGTTCTGCCCACCGTGGCTACTCTGGACTCCAGCCACCAAGGCACTGGTCACATCTCATCAAACCCAAGATCTCGTATCCATCCCTCTGCCTGAAATGCTCTTTCTCACTTGCCAGACTCCTACTCAAACCTTCAAGGCTGAACTCCATAGCCCCCTCCTCTGTGAAGCTCTCCCTGATTCCCCCAAGCAGAATTAGGGACACTGCTGGCACTTTGGAAAGATCCTTCTGTATGACACTTGTCACTTGGCATTTGAATTATTTGCCTATATGTGCATCTCTCAGTAGCCAGCAAGCAACTTAAGAGTGAACACTTATTCAACCACACATCCCCACCATTCAGCATGATGCCTGGCACACAGTAGGGTTAGCAAACACTGAAGGGATGAATGACTTAATCCTTTCTATTTTACTGTGGCCTGAAAAATATATATAAATATACATATAAAATACATATATTATGTATATATATGTACAATACATATATGTATGTATATATGTGTATATATATGTATATATGTATATATGTGTGTGTATATATATATACATACATATACTTATTGATATTTATATAATTTGTAATCCAAATATGATTTTATGTGTCTGTTGTTGTTACAGGTATATTGTTGTTGTTATTGTCAATCCACGTGCCTGGCATATGATAGGAGCTCAATAAATATTTGCTGCGTAAATAAATTAATAAGAAAACCCAATATTTATTGAACTTTTTCTATATTCCAGGCACTTGGCTAAGCTTTTCATAAGCTCTGCCTCCCTCATTATTTTTTCCACAATAACTCTCAAAGGACTACTACAGTAGCTGGGTAATGAATACTAGCTGCTGTTACAAACACCTCAAAATCCTAAAGGCTTATTTCTCAGATGTCTCTCCTGCATGACTCCCATCCACGAGGTGACTCAAGGACCCCGGCTCCTTCCATGGTGCAGCTGTACCACCGACGAGGGAGAGAAAGCATGGGGAGAGCACACTGGATACTTATCCACCTTAGCCCAAAGAGAACATATGTCACTTCCTTTCATACCTCACTGGCCACACCAGTCACATGGCCAATCCAACTGCAAAGGAGGCTGGGAAATGCAGAGGAGCTCATGGATACTGATAAGCATAGCAGTCACTGCCACAATTATTACCTGCCTCATCTTACCGCTGGAGAAACAGAGGATCAGAGGAATGGAGACATGGCCCAAGACCCTGCAGCTAGTGTGTGGAGGAGACCAATTCAACCCCAGGTCTGTCTGCCTGCACAGACCACACTCTTAACCACTGCTTGCTCATAGGCCACCACAGAGGGCAAAGGCCTGCCTGGGACCTTGCTGAGTGGCAGGAAGGATCCCACCCTGGAATGGACATTTCCTCTGGACAATGCCCATATCGGATAATCCACACAGAGATAATCGGGAGTTGGCCGGGTCCAGTTCCACCATCTATTTCCTTACCCCTCCAGTGTCAGTTTATTCATAAGCATCTGAATGATGACACGAGGCAGATGTTTTGTGCTTGATTTTCCCCTCCAGACTGTTGCAAGAGGGGAAACAAAATCTATTTTTTTAAGAGAGCATCAGATGATGCTTGAACAAAACCAACAACTCTTTCAGGACAAGCAGCTCTGTAAGCTTCCCACAGACGTTCTCTTTGAGTGTCATTTCTGGCGTTTATTTGGCAGTTGTTTACTGTCTGCAAAGAAACATCGCTCCTTCCTGTATATGTTTCTCCTCTCCTCCTCCCTGTAACCTTCCCCCACGGCGTTAGCCCTTTGCCCTTGCAGTTTAAAATTGTAACAAAAAGATTTCCCCTAACCCCGGCCCCAAGTTGCTTTGCCGTGCATCAATCCCAGATCCTGCATCCTCTCTCCAGATCCTATCATTCTAGCCTGCCTGTTCCTTGTCTTTTAGCATCAGCATCTCAGCTGACACAACTGCAATTATAAGTCAATTCGCAATTATTCAGGGCTGATTATTCAGGGAGTGGATTCCTCGGGCTTCTAGCTTCCCCCCTCCCTGTGGGCCTGGCACCACTCATTAGCACTTCCATCAGCAGGGAAGAAAGGAAAAGAAAGTTTGCCAAACGCTTAGCCACCAAGAGGAGTTCCTGGTCAGCCATTTCTGTTTGGCAAGGAGGCAACTCAGACACTGGACTCATCTGCTCATGCTACCTCTTCCCCAATCACACAGGTAATTCGATGTTTACAATCATTTTCACAGAAAGGAGAAGGGAGCTATGGCCGGTACCAGACTGGATCTCCCATCCTCAAGGCTGCTCCCACCAGCCTGTGATGTCTGCACGCTTCACAACAGCACGTGCACTTGTGTGAGCTGTGAGCGTGTTGTCAGCTACGGCGCACAGCTTGATGGCAGGGGCTGTCTCTTTACATCATGAAATATGTCGAGGGATCAATGTGTAATGGCTTATCTAATAAATGCAATGAACTTTTTAAAAACAAAGCAGAGAGAGACAGATGGAAGGCAACTCACCCTCGCATGAAATCATCTCCTTTGCCAGCTGACCCAAGAAGGGGCTTGTTTTCTGACACAAGGCCCTTCCCCAGGCCAAGGCCCCTGTTCCTAGAGAATCTGAACCATGGTCCCCTACTGAAGGACTCTAGGAAACACAGGGGACCCACTTGAGGAGATCGTCTCCAGGGCCCACAAGAGAAAGAACAGACACTGGCCCAGGAGACAGAGTGCACGTCAGCCCAGTAGGGGACCCAAGGTCAGTGCAGGTACAACTGGGCCACCTCTGCTGCACTCACCACCTCCATGCCGCCTGGCAGCCCAGTCTCCACCCACTGCTTGGGAACCTTTAGAACCATCATCTACTGGGTCAGAGCAGCCAATGGGCAAGAGGTGGGGGGTCCTATGTGAGGAGAACGAAATGGGTCCTTTACCTTTCTCCCAGCAACCCCAGCCAAGCTCCAGCTGATCTAACCCTCAGTCCTTTTACCATTTTCTTGCATTCAATCAACAAGCCCCTACGATGTGTCAGGCACTATTCAAAGCACTGAGGAGTCAGCAGTAAACAAGACATTTCATTCCAGCAGAGAAGACAGACAGTAAATAAGTAAACAAATAAGTAAATAATAGATGGTGATATACACTCTGAATACAACAAAACAGGACGGAACGACTGGGGTGGGTGAGACTTCTTTGACAGAGTGATCTCCTCCTCTCTAATGAAAGAATAGTCCAGCTGCAACCTGATGAAGACAAGCCAGCCATGTGAGGGTCCAGTGGGAAAGCATCCCAGAGAAGCTCATCAAGTGCAAAGGCCCTGGGGCAGGAATGCGCTTGGAGGGCTGCAGGAGCAGCCAAGAGTCTGGAGGGCCTGGGACTGAGTGAGTCCCGGGTGAACAGAAGCAGGAGTCAGCAGGGCTGGGTCTTGCGGCCCTCGGGCTGGGGTTAGGCTGAGGAGCTATGCTGGGGCTCTGGGAAGTCACTGGAGGAATCCAAGCAGCAGAGTGCTGTGATCTGATTTGCATTTTTAAAAAGCTCTATCTGGAGGCTGTGTAGTTACAAAAGACTGAACCAGCTCACAAGCTTAAGCACGGAAGCTTGTTAACTTGAAAGGCTACAATAGTATTTTGCTGAACCCAGATGCAGGGACTGCACGGAGCTGGGGGCCATCGGGAGCCAGGGCAGCCTTTCTCTGGCCATCTCAGCTCCGGGGTCTCTCTTCTCAACCCCTCTCTGCTCCGCAGACCACAGGCCCAAAGCACGTGCTCTGGCCCCTGCTCTGCATCCAGCCCTACAGAGTCTGACCAGTCCTCCAAATGCCCAGGAGACTGAGGCTGATTGGCCCAGCTCAGACCACGTGTCCAACCCAGTGGCCAATCAGCACAGCCCCCGGCAAGGGCGAGGCTGCCCAGGAAAACATGGCTGCCGGCAGTGGCCGCAACTGTAGGTGGGGAAGCTCCCGGAGACGAGGGCTGGGCAGACACCTCCAAGTGCCCTCTGCTTGGTGGTTCCCCAGAATTCCCTCTCGGCAGCCTTTGATGACTTCCTGCATTTCCAGTCTCCATCTCAGTCCCCACCCCCAACTCTGCAGGAGACCGTGGGCTGGCCAGACCACCGAAGTTCCCTGGGGCTTAGGAAGTGGGAGAGCTTCACACTCAGAGAATCAGGGGACTCCAGAAGCAGGGGCAACAGAGGGGACAGGCCAAATCCTAAAGATTGAGGCTGGGGTCTGACAGGGAGAAAGGCTACTCTGCAGACCCTGGAACCAGAAATCAGGTGCAGACAAACAAGAGTCAGTGCGGCAGGGTCCGGGTGATTGCCAGAACAGCTGCTGGTGCGTATGGCTGGTGTGAAGCGCCAGCCAGGCCTGGTGGGGCTGACAGCCACTCTGCCAGAGGCTCATGTGTGCAAGGCAGTTTCAAGGAGAAAGGACAGAGCCCACGGGGAGCACAGAGAAAGCGGGGGGCTCAGCTTGGCTCCTCTGTGGCTCAGGTGCCTCCTCTCCCAGGTAGGGAGGTATCTCCATTGTCAGCTCAGTGCTGCTGCCATCAGGGCCCCAAGCTGAGACAGTGCAGCCACCCTGGGACCCGGGCATGTCTGGGCCTTGATTAGTCAGCGGTGCAATACAGAGGGCCGCTCTGGGAGGAACGGTGGCTGGAGGGGGATGGGGGACCTGGGAGGGGTCCTCTCTCATCTGCAGGGCCAGGAGGAGAGGAGGGAAGGAGGGAGGCAGAGAGATGGATTAAGGAGGGTTAGCAGTGAGGAGACAGAGGAACAGTGAGTGAGAAAAAGACAGAAGAGAGAAAGATCAGGACAGAGTAAGCAGAGCCAGAGAAACCAAAGGGAGAGAGAGAGATGGAGACAGAAGCAAGGAGAAAAACCACTGGAGAGTCAAAGAGGGAGAGCTGCCTGGGTTCAAATCCAGGCACCACAACCAATGACAAGTCACTTGTATTAGTTTGTTGGTACCAATAACTGGGCAGCTTAAACAACAAGAATCTATTGCCTCACAGTTCTGGAGGCTATAAGTTCAAGATCAAGGCATTGGCAAGAATGATTCCTTCTGAGGCTGTGAGTGAAGAATCTGTTCCGGGCCTCACTCCTTGGTTCATAAATGGCTGTCTTCACGTTCACATGGCGTTCTCCACGTATGCGTGTGCATCTCCAAACTTCCCCATTTTATAAGGACACCAGTCATGCTGGATTAAGGCCCACCTTAATGGCCTCATTTTAACTTGATTATCTCTGTAAGATCCTATCTCCAACCTCCTATCACATTCGGAGGTACTGGGGCGTTTAGGACTTCAACATATGAATTCTGGGAGGACACAATTCAACCCATAACATCACTTAACCTCTCTGTGCCTCCATTTTCTCATCTACCTTCCTCAGAGGATCATTCTGAGGATTCGTGAGTTTCTAAACATAAAACCTGGCAAGCTGTAAATGCTTATTAAGTGTGAGACACATTACAATCTTTATTATCATTATTTGGTGTGTTAGGCAGGATAATGGCCCCCAAAGATGTCCATGCTCTAATCCTCAAAACCTGTAAGTATATTACTTTCCACGACAAAAGGGACTTTGCAGACGTAATTAATTGCATATCTTGAAATGGGGAGATTATCCAGGATTATCTAAGTGAACCCAATGTAATCACACGAGTCTTTAAAAGCAGAGAACCTTTCCCCGCTGTGAAAGGACTCAGTCACCATTGCTGGCTCTGAAGATGGAGGAAGGGGTCACAAGCCAAGAACACGGTGACCTATAGAAGCTGAGAACAGTCATCGATTTACAGCCAGCAGGAACATGGGGACCTCAGTCCTACAACCTTGAGAAACTGAATTCTTCCAACAATCAAAATAAGCAGAAACAGAGCCTACACTAGGGCCTCCAGAAAGAAATACAGCCTGCCAACACCTTGAGTTTAAGGGGGTGAGATTGTACAAGACTTCTGACCTCCAAAACTGTAAAATAATAAATCTGTGTTGTTTTAAGCCACTACATTTGTGGCAATTTGTCACAGCTGGCCCCTCCCCCACCTCCTCACTCACTGTACTCCAAACCCTGTGGCTTCTGTGCTGCTACCCACACCATCCAGGCTCAGACTTTTGCACCTGCTTGCCCTCTTCCCCCTGGTATCTGTGGGGTTTGCACTCTCAAAGGCCTCACCCCCATTATAAGAGAGCACTCTGCCCCTGCCCCCTTGACCCTGCCGGACGTGGCTCATCAGCACTCAAACCTGACTGTGGGAACAGACGCCTTTGTTCCTGTGCTGTGTGTGCTCATCGTCTGTCTCCACGGACTCTCAGCTCCGTGAGGGCAGCGGGTCCCCTCTGTCTTATTCACCACTAATTCCCTAATACAGTTCCTGGCACAGAGCGTGGGCACATCATATGTTGGTTGAATGAGTAAACGAATGCTTTGCCGTTACCCACATCTCTGCTCATACCAGAAAGGCTCACAATGGAAGCAAACTCAGCACCACGCTCCAGCAAAGAGGTTTTGGAAAGGCAGAGGTGCCCCAGAAAGGGCGCTGGACTTGGGAGTCAGTGGGCCTAGAACTGTGTCCCAGGGCGCACCTCATCCAGCTGGGTCACCCTGAGAGATTCACTGTACCTCTCTGAGTCTCGGTCTCCTCATCTGTAAAATGGGGGTGATGACTTACTTCAGCCAACCTCACAGCTGTGAGCAGCACGACCAGTACCAGTCTGCCAGTACCAGAATCCCTCTGGGGGATAGAAATGACTTTGTTGAGCAAAATGTTTGGATGAGTGCTGGAGTACAAGGTAAGTGTCCCACCACACGTGCACACACAAGGTTGTATGTTGGCTCCAACGGGGAAGGCTTCAGGGGAGAGGCATCAGGTACATCTTGGGAAACCCAGGGGGAAGGAGGGGCCCGTCAGATGCCAGAAGCTCCACACTGTGCGCTGTAGCCTCCCACGGATCTTCAGTAAAGTCAGCTAAATCCCCCAACGCTCTCACTCTCTGAAGAGGGGTTTGTCACCATGGAAACCAAGGAAAGGACAGCATCTTATCTTGGAGCTAACCCCATTCATTAGGGGAGTCAGCTGTGGGAAACCCAGACCCTGAATGCACAGGGGGCCTCTGGGAACTTGGAAATGGTAGGGGGTGGGCCCCAGGGACCGTATGCTTTGTGGAGAATTGCGCCAGATGGACCTGGTTCTCCAGGGGGACAGAGGTCCCAGCTGAGAGATGGCGCTCAGGAAGAGCACATTAGACCAGACTCCTCCTACTGGTATGGGAGAGCCTTCTCCACACTGTGGAGTGCTAGTTGACCTTGAGGTGGCAATGCCCTTTCCTGCCCACAGGGACCTTTGGTCTCCAGGAGTCCTGCAGCCCCTGGGAGGCAAGTTTCTCTGCTCTCCAGCTCCACCTGAGTATCTTCATCAACATTCATCCCTAAAAGGAGACCTATTCATCCCCCTCCTGCCTGATAGTCCCAGCTACGGAGGCGTCGGTGTCAGGAATCGTGGATACCGATGGATGGCGGCAAACATCCCGACACAGGAAGTCATTCCTTGGCAACTGGTCCACCAGCAAGAGTGGAAAGAATATAATCTAGAGCTTCCATGGGGCCTCGACTGCAAAATCCATATGCAGCCTAACGGCCCACAATTGCCTCTGGCTGGAAGTCTGAACAGCATCCCAGGCCAAAAGGCTCCTGCTATGCCAGCCTCAGCCCTTTCGGGGATGGGAAAGCAGGTCTGGGAGCCTCTGAGGGCAGGGCTGAGGAGGGGGCTCTGCTGGGCCAGCCACTCTCACCCCTGCGTGGGGACCCCCGGGGAAAGCCAGCTCCCAGGGCAAGGAACTCACATGCCTCAGGGACCAGGTGGGTGACGCAGGTGAGTGAAGGAGCAGATGTAAGATGGCTGACACCAACAAACAGTCAGGGATACAAAAGGGAGTGGTGGGGACTGTGGAGAACTGAGAGTACAGGCCCTGTCCAAAAGGGTGGATGCTATTCAACTCATGTCTGTGTGGCCCTGTGTGACCCACCACTGCTGGAGTCTTCCTGTTGTCCAAGAGCCTGAACCCTGATGCTTCCGTGAAATCTCCTGATCTTTCCAGTTTGAAGTGAAAGAGACTCTTATTCAGCCCCAATATCCACCCTCTCCTCCTCTGGCGGCTGGAATCTGGCCATGACCGTGGTCTATCTCGGACCATGTGGACGAGGGCAGTATTTGGGGATGCCACAGTGACAATCTAGAAGTATCCTGGGTCCCCAGTGTGGAGCTGAGATGCCTGACTAGTTCAGGCTCTTATGTGAGAGAGGAAAAAAAGCTTCGATCACATGTAAGCTGCTGTTATTTTGGGGTGTTTGGCTCAGCGGTCAGACTTAAAATCCTAACTAATACAGTTGGCCCCAAATTCCGCTGTAGGAGGCTAAGTGAGCCCAGCCAGCTCTGTCAGCCAGCCAGGGCCAGTCTGCAGCCCTGACCTGAAGTGATGTTCTAAACGGACCCTATGGGCTCATGTGGCTCCTCTGTTTACGAACCTCTGAGAGTTCCCATCAGCTCGGCTAAGTCCAAACTCCTTGGAACCCCAAAGCAGGGCCTGCACAACCAGCCCTACATTTGGTTCCATCTTTTAGACTCCCACGCAGTCGCGATAGCTACTCCAAACTACCCCCAGTTTCTAAGCCTTCAAGGTCACCGCCTCCTCCAGGCAGCCATCCTCTCCCCCAGGCTGAGTCAGTCATGCCCTCCTCTGCCCTCCCACCACCCCTTAAACATACCCTATTAATACCCTATTACATCATGTGGCATTCTAATTGCATCAAGCTGTGAAAGCCAGGGCTCTGGAGGCAGACAGACTGAAATCTCAGTGCCCAAACTCACAAGCTGTGTGATCTTAGGGCTGGTTAGTTACTCAGCCTCTCTAAGCCTCAATTTCCTCATCGGTGAACTGGTGAGAATACCGATTAAACAAGTAGAGACAGAATATCTATCGTGCCAGGTGTCCTGCTAAGTGCTGAGCATACAAAAATGCACCTGTCATCGTGAAGCTTACAAACGCACGGTAAGGACTGCCTTGAAAGAAATCTTATACAACAGAAGTTACCTCAGTGCAGTTGTGATTAAATTTACACAGGAAAAGTACCATGTGTGGAAAAACGGGGGGATCCAACCTAGTCTGGGGGAGGGGGTCAGAGAAGGTTTCCTTGAGGAGGTGGCATTTATGAAGAGACGTAAAGTAGGGGCTGGCTAGGCCAGTGAGGAGAGCTGCAGGGAAGGCAGTCCCAGAAAGAAGGAAGAGTATATACAAAGGCCCTGAGGCAGGAAGAGAACGTCCTTTTCCAGGAACCCAACAGGGTAATGATAATGATGTTTGAGAGCAGAGCAGCCGTGTCTTTGCGTCTCCAGGGCCCAGATCGCGCTTGGCACGTAGCAAACATTGACAGGTATCTGCTAAACAAGTGAAAGATTCTGTTCAGAGGCCACCATCCTCTGTTTCAATGACTAACACGTTACCACGCACTGGCTGCGTGTTTGCCAAGCACCAATCACACACCAGGTGCTGCGTGGGACTGAAGGAAGATGCAGACATGGATCAGTCCTGGGTCATGTCCTCAGCCTTGCCACTCCCAAAGCCAGGAAGCACGAATAGGGGACCCCAAACATGAGGTTAAGGCTCAAGGCTTGTGGCAGAGACTAGCCATTGTCCACCAAAACCTGTTTCCTTTCTTCCGTGGTACTGACGCCACGCAGGCCTCCTGGGCAGCAGGCATGGCCACGCAAAGCTCTTGCCAAAGGCTTGTGAGTCCACACTCCAGGTCAGGGATGAAGACGCCAGGCAGGCCTCCTCCACACTCTTTCCCAGCTTCCTGGGTGGCCCAGTTTCAACCATGCAGACAACTGGGTGCCCTAAGTGTTGGCAGAGTGATGACTTGCACGGAACCAAGTTCCTGAAATGACCGGCAGAGGCAGAGCTGCTCCACCAACCGAGACTATTACCTAAGAGAGAAACAGCCTCTCGGTTCCATAAGCCTCTGTATGGGGGGGGTCTCTTTGTTACGGCAGCATAGCCTTACCCTGACTAATACAGCACCTGAATAAGAGACATGGTTCTAGGAGTTTGGAGCAGGAAGTGGCCATTTTGTACTGCAGGAATCAAGGAAGACTTCCTGGAGGAAGATGGCATTTGCACTAGGCTTTCAGGAAGTCTGTATTCCAGATAAATAAGTGTGTATCCATTGTGGCAATACTAAACAGCTAATAAAGACAATGAGGCAGATCCATATGTGCAGACATGGGGAAATGCCTGAGTTCTGTTGTTACGAGAAGAAGGCAAAGTGCATACATCCATGTTTCCATTGCTCTACAGAAGAATGTGGTTGTAGATGGAGAGAAAATAATGGGGAAAATACAGGCTAAACTGAGGAGTGGGGCCGCAGCACAAGGGAAGAAGAGGGATTTTCTTAATTTTCACTTCTCTGTTTTACTGGGCTATTGTATCTTTTGACGATGAATACCTATCACACTATAATAAAACTTTCCTGTATTTCTAAAGCAAATTGGAAATGTGCTTGTCCTACCCTGCCCAGCCAGGACGTGAGCTCTGGAAGAAGGCCTTGGTGTAACTACTGGTCCTCAGAGTGTGGGACTCAGGGGTTCCGGTACAGGGAGGTCAGGAATCAGTTTCCAGTTAGTCAAGTCTGAGCTTAGTGGTTTCCCAGAGACAGAAGTCTCAGAGGCAGGGAGTTCACCCTCTCTGCCTGGGCCAGGAGCGAGGAAATGTGACCTCATAGGGCCAGGCCATGGCTAATCAGGGAAGGCCTGGGCAACATCCCGTCAAAGGCAGGATGGGTCCCTTGTCTCCTGTGGTACAGGATGGATGGTGACTCAGAGAGGGAAGCCCACCCACGGAAAAGGTGGCCAGATGAATCCCAGCTGCTTCAATTAGGGACTCCTCACATCTGATCTGTCCTCGGCCATCAGGGAGGAACTGAGGCAGCCCAGCTGGCAATGGCGAACTTGTACTCACTGTATGGTAGAGCCTCTTTGTTACAGCTGCAGACCTTTATCACAACTGCAGCTGGCTTCTGGGAAAGGGATGGGGTCCTGGGACCTCAGAGCAGGAAGAGGCCATGGACCTAGGAAGTTGACCATTTTCATAATTCTAGAACAGAGGTCAGAATACCTTTTCTGTAAAGAGCCAGAGAGTAAATATTTTAGGTTTTTTGGGCCATCTGGTCCCTGTCACAATTACCCAACTCTGATGTTGTAGCAAAAAAGCAGCCACACGAGATACATAAAACGAATAGGTATGACTGTGTTCCAATACAACTTTATTTACAAAAACAAGCAGTGGGCACAACAACGTGGATATACTTATGACTACTGAACTGTACATTAAAACTGGCTGACGTGGGACTTCCCTGGCAGTCCAGCGGTTAAGACTCCACGCTTCCACTGCAGGGGGCATGGGTTCAATCCCTGGTGAGGGAACTAAGATCCCGCATGCCGCACGGCCAAAAAATGGCTGAGATGGTAAATTTTATATTATGGTTTTTTACAATTAAAAATTAAAATTTTAATTTAAATTAAAAAACAAAAAATAAAAACAGGCAGTGGGCTGGATTTGGCCCCCAGGCTGTAGTTTGCCAACCCCCTGTTCTAGAACATCGCAGCTGGAAAGACCCTCCGAGGACACAGTCTCTTCTGCTATAAGGCAGGTTCCTTTAACAAGGGTACTTCATCTGTGATTGGTAAATAGGGAAAGGATGTTGAAATAACAGGGAAATTGTGCCCATACATGATTTTCCCCAGCACGCTAGTATTTTTAAATAGTCCGGAACAAGCACAATTTTAAAAAATATCTATAGCAGGATTTAAAGAACTTAAGGAAAAGACTAGAATTCTGTAGAAGTGCCTTCGCTTGTTATAAGTAGTAGCTGGATCAGTGGCTCCAAGGACCTCCATGCTGTCACGGGATTAAGCAATGTGGGGACATGGCAAGTTGAGATGAAGAAGCTATAAAGTCATTCCTACTACCTCTCCTGAGACAATGGATTAATGACGAAGGCTATCCTTTCAATCATATTTTTAGTCCCGATTAGAAGCCACTGCCCCCCAGGACCTCCCTCTCAGGAGGCAAAGGGAGCCTCAGGGTTTAAGGCCGAAACGTGTGAATGAGTGTGCAGCTGGGCTCAAATGCCCCTGGGAGTCTGCACGTGCTCAAGTGTTTATTAGAATTGGTATTGATTTTGTGGTGCTCTGGTAGATTCTGAGCAATCTACCCGAACTCTTTTTTTCTCGTTGGCCCTGTTCTTATTAGTGCACAATTATACAGATCACAATGTCTCACAGGAGCGCATTTATGGCAAGAGAGCAGTGACACCTGGAACTTTTCTCAAGCACACCGCACCACTCTAGATGAGAACTACGACCAATAGTGGCTGCTAACATTCATGGAGCACTTACTGGACGCTGGCATCGTGCTAAAGGACTTATACACCCCCTCTCTCCACAGTAAGCCTATATATATATTTTTTTTAATTTTTTTTATTTATTTATTTTGGGCTGTGTTGGGTCTTCGTTTCTGTGCGAGGGCTTTCTCTAGTTGCGGCAAGTGGGGGCCACTCCTCATCGCGGTGCGCGGGCCTCTCACTATCGCGGCCTCTCTTGTTGCAGAGCACAGGCTCCAGACGCGCAGGCTCAGTAATTGTGGCTCACGGGCCTAGTTGCTCCGCGGCATGTGGGATCTTCCCAAACCAGGGCTTGAACCCGTGTCCCCTGCATTGGCAGGCAGATTCTCAACCACTGCGCCACCAGGGAAGCCCAGTAATCCTATATTATCATCCCCATTTTAATAGAAGAGAACTCTGAGTCTCAGAGAGGGTAGGGGACCTGCCCAAGTTGGTAATGAGAGCCAGGGAGGGCCCTCTCGAGTCCTTTCAAATCTCCTTGCCTGCCCCATGTCCTCACCTCCCTACAGCACGCACGCCTGAGAATCCTAGAATGTGCCTCCACCTGCAGAGTTGATTATTCAAAATACATAGTGAGAACCAAGGGAGAAATTGGATGCTGACCTTGAAGAGAAGTTCCTGCAGATGTGTGGGGAAATTGAACCAGAGGCAGTTTTGATGACTGAGGATGTCAAATCAGTTTTACCCTCACTGTGAACTCTAAAATCAGCAGAACCCAGAGATAAAGCCATGAGTGAAGCAATGGCCTTAAGGCACCCAAAATCACTTGGAGGTGATCACTTAAAGAAGTATGAAAGCTGATATTTAATGGCAAATGGGGCAGAGCACCTTTAAAGATCAAAGGTCAACTCTGCTTGGCCACAGGGCCATTCAGAAGAGAACGTGCCCAGGACCGAATGTCTGTGAGGGTGTAAGCAACACGAGCATTCAGCCACTGCTGGGGGAGTATAAATGGGTGCAGCCACTTTGGAAAAGCATTTGGCATTACCTAACCAAGGTAGCATGTGCATTCCTACGACCCAGCAACTCCACTCAAAAGCATATGCCCCAGAGTGACTCTTGCCCGTGTGCACCCTGAGACATGGACAAGAATGTCCAGAGCAGCCTTGTTGGCAATGGCGACAGAACAGCAAGCATCCCAAATGCTTCCATTTATATACAGTTCAAGGATAGGCATCATTAAACATCATATGTTTGTGGACACATGGGTGAAACAACTATAAAGAACAGCAGAAAATGATTAGCATCAAGTTAAGGATAGTAGTGAGCTTTGGGGAGAATTAGGGTGTGATGGAGAGGGACACACAGGGAGTATCTAAGGTTTGGTAATGTTCTAATTCTTAACTTAGGTGGTAAGTATATGGGTATTTTTATTATTATTCGTTAGACTTATGTTTTAAACACTCTTTTGCATAAATGATATATTTCACAATTTAATTTTTTAGGTTTAGAAGTAAAAAAAGAAAGAAAGAAAATGGCCTAGGGGTAGGATAGAGCAAATTCAAGACCCTGTGGATGTTTAAGGGGTAGCCAATTCTCCATAGCCTCAGATAACATGCTCAAGCACTCCCTATAATATTAGGAATGCAGCTTTCGGTTGAAATCAAAAACTCCACTAGAAGTGGCCTAAATAATAAAGGCATTCAATGATCTCCCATGACAAGAAGGTTGGTGGTTAAGGGTTGATCAAGTAGCTGAGTGATGCATTTCTCTGAAATTCTCCTAGAGGCACAAGATGGCTGCTGCAGCTCCAGACATCACATCTTCACCCAACCACTTCCAGAAGTAGAAAGTAGGGAAGGAGCCAGGATAGTGAGGAAGACTTCCCTCATATGCCCACATCCTTTCATCAAGGGGAAAATATTTCCCAAAAAGTCCCAGCAGAGTTCCACTTACATCTCACTGGCCAGAACTGGGTCATTTAAACACTGTTAGCCACAAGGGAGGCTGGGTAAATATCTGCCCTTTTCAGCCTCCCTGTCAGATAGACAAGGAAGGAGAGGGAATGCCCACTGGGCAGGAAACCATAATGCCTGTCCCAACCCACCCCCACCTCTAGGCAAATGAAGTACATCTGTCCCACCACTGATGCCTTCAGATCTGTCAAATAAACCATGCCTCACGTGGAAACTGGAGTGGATACCACACAGCCCCAAAACGAACAGTTGAGATGTGTCTGTTTCCTCCATGAGATTCTTGGGAGGGGGGTGCTCTGAAATGCGTTTGCTCTCCAGCCCCCACCCCAGCTCAGAGTGATAAACCTCACTTTGTCAATCAATTAACAGTTGCTATCAGATGATGAAGTAAGTCAGCACGTCCTCCTGCTGTCATGATCTGGTCATTTGGAACTCTGGTGTATGATGGTGATGACCCCAATGCCAGACCCTATAGAAAAGGGAGAAGCTAGTCAGGGGAGGCCACTAGCCACTTTACCCACTGGTTGCAAATCAACTGGAAACTTGAGCTTTGAGGCCCCAAAAGTTCACTACGGTGGTAGGCCATGGCAGCAAAGCACTGAGGCGGGGAGCAGAAATCCAGGCAGTGCTGGCCTACAGTCCTGCAGACAATGACTGTCTGGCACCTGAAATACAACGGCCCTGGAGACAGGGCATCTGTTGTCCTGTCTGCCACAGTCCCCACCGCTCCCTATTGTTTCTCCAACACTGAGGCCAGGGGTTGACTGCTGTTTATCATCACGCTCACATGGTTCTTATTGCCCTTGGCCACTTCCCAAGTTTGGGTTACCTGTCTGGTCTTACACTTGAGTTTTGGATCCTTGAACTAAAGCACTGAAGACAGTCAAGTTTCCTGTTCTGTGGTGAAAGTAACAAGTCTACTCTCACATCAATGCCTTCATTCGCTCTGGGGCATTAATGCGGTAAATGATTGAAGTCAGACTCAATGCTTGTTCCCAAAGAGATGAAAATCAGCCCTACCATCTTGCTGGGCATCAGTCCATGCAGTGAAGCTGACATGCAAAATGGCTACGTGGGGTGCCATCTCCGCGCACTGGCTCAAATGCTGCTCTGGCGGTTACTCCAAAGCACAGCTCTTCGTGACTATTGTTACATGGTGTGTCATTCCAGAAAACCTGAGCACCGACTTACAGTTACAAAATTAGGAAATAAAATGAAGCCCAGAAAAATTCATGAAGGTGATGCATTTGGCAGCATTTCTGAAATAATAATGACAACTAGGGCTCCTATGAAGCTTATCGTGTCAGCCATTGTTCTAAGTGCTTTTACCCAGATTAATTCACTTAATCCTCACAAAAACCCTAGAAGGTGGGTACTACTATCCCTATTTCAGATGGGATGTGGTAACCAGCCCCTACATGACTCCAGGGAGCCTTACCTCCTGCTCTACACACCCTTGTGCATGAACCAGGGATAATGGACTACTACAGAAGTGGCAGTGTGTGACATCCAAGGCCAGGTCACAAAAGGCACTGCAACTTCTGACTTGGTTTCTGGACTGGTTGCTCTGGGGGAAGCCAGCTGCCATGTTGTGAGGGCTCTCAAGCAGCCCCATGGCGAGATGCATGTGGAAAGGAACCCACTGGCCAGTGCCAGCCTGGCAACAAGACAGTGAGCCACCTTGCAGGCCAACTCTCCAGCCCCAAGAAAGCCTCAGATGACTTCAGCCCCAACCTTCGTCTACTGCAATCTCATGAGAAACCCCCACTCAGAACCACCCACGAAACTGCTCCCAGATTCCTAACCCATAGAATCCAAGAGAGATAGTTTGCAATTATTGTTATTTTAAGCCACTAGATTTTGGAGGTGATTTGTTAGGCAGCAATAGATAACTGTTACAGGTGGTAAAACTCAGGGAGGGAGACAGAAGTTAAATAAACTTCTGTATATTTATTTTAACTGACAAGTAGTGGAGCCAGGATTTAAACCCATGCCATCTTGAGCCCCTGCATCTAACCACTCCACTATACCACCCCTCTGGCTGTTTCCAAAAGAGATCCAGCTTGTGTTTAACTGTATCCACCTCCCTTTCTCTGAGTTCCTGCTCTGTGTTCCCAGTGTTACCTATATTAATTCATTTCACTCTCCCAACCACTCTGGCAAACATGTAATATTCTCTCCATTTTATTCTTTCTATTAAAATGTAATTAGCCAAGTAATGCATCAATGCATTCCTCCTTCAAATAAAATTCAATTAGAAGGTAAGATTCCTAAATCTCCTCAGAGCACTCCCATTCCTACATCCAGGTCCCTCTCCCAAACTGGCATCATCAGTTTGGTGGGTACCTTTCCAGATCTTTTTTTCTAGTCATTTATATTCATGTTTATGTCCCCCAAAAACTACACAGCAGAACAACTATGGAGTGAAGTCTCACGAAATAATGTTGAGCAGGACACCAGTCACAACAGAATCCACTGTGTGACTCCTTTAACGTAAATACAAAACATAGGCAAAATTATACTATGGTGTTTAGGGTTGTAGGCTTAGGTGGCCAAATTATCAAGTGAATCAAGGCAGTGACCACCAGAAATGCCAGGGCAGTGGGTACTTCTCAAGGTAAAGGTGGGGGTCATTGCAGAGGTGAGAGAGGAGTTTCTGGGGTGGTGGCAAGGTTCTATTTTGACCTCCGAGGTGGTTCCACAGGGTCGGCTTTGTGATAAATTATTAAACTGGGCGTTTTCGTTTTGTGTACCTTTCTGTAAGTACAATTCACAGTTTTAAAAGGCTTAGTTTAAGAAACTATGTGTTCTCTACTTCTGTTTTATAGCAAATTTCTCATTCTATCTTTCTAAACACTGCTTCTGTTCACTCACCAATAAGTCTATCCATTTGTCACCTGAAAATTTACTTCATTCTTTTTAACAGCTGCAGTATATACTACAGAGTGGATATTCCACAATTTCACTTAGCCATTCCCTACTGATGAATATTTGGTTTGTTTCAAATTTGAACAAGACTGCAGTGAACATCTTTGTGGACATGTGCATTTCCTTAGGGATGACCCCAGCAGTTGGAATTGCTGTGGCAAAAGGTAAGAACATTGATAGTTTTAATAAACGTTGCCAAAATAATGTTCATCGTGGTTGTACTGGTTCATCTCCCCCCAGCATCATGTGAGGATTCCCATGTTCCTTCATCCTTACCAACTCATGATATCCTCAAAATGCTCCATTTTTTGGCCATTTCGGGGAAGGAAAATAGTGCCTCCTAATTGTCCATTTCACAGATGAAGAAACAGAGGCTCAGAGAACTTAAGTGATTTGCCTGAGACCACACAGCAAGGAAGTTGCAACACAAGGACTTGAATTCAGATCTTTCGCCTCCAAACCCAAGCTCTTGCCAAGATGTGGAGTTTTGATCCTTAAAGAACAGGTGCTCTTGAGATATGCCATGGATACCCCCTACCGAGGGGCTAAAGGCAACCTGATGTCCCCAAGGTCACAACCAGGTGTGATGCATGTGGAGCCTGGCCCAGGGGCTGGCAGGTAGACCACCACCTGCGTGGAAATCATCGGGGAGGAAATGAGCTCGAAATGGAATTGACAAGGTGCCACCGCCAACTCTGATAGTAAATTAGATACACTTGCATCTGACACGATGCATTTAGAGCATGGGAACACGAGGTTCTCAGCTGCTCCCGAGCAACAAGCCACTGGGAGTAAAAAATAAAACAATCTATGAAGCTACAAAACGCAATAATAAATGATAACAGGCCCCAGAGCAGCAAGGGAGAATTATTGGAAAATCAGCTAAGAGCCCATCAGACTGGAGGCCTGCGCAGCTGGCAGCAGGAGATGGTGAAGAGTGGCAGAGAGGACAGGACCTGCAGTCAGAGATGCCTGGGCGTGAAGAGACTCCCACACTTGCTGACTAAGTGACCTTAAACAAGTTCCTGAAGCTCTCAAAGACTCAGCTTCCTTGACTGTAAAATAGGAATGAAAACAGCACGTACGACCTCCTAGCACTATTATGAGGATTAAATGAGATAGTGACTAGACAGGGCCCAGGGCTGCTAAGCACAGTTGTTCAGGTTGTGCACAAACAAGGACATGTACCTGAGGCTGTGAGTGGGACTTCAGTCAAACCCATCCTCCATGCCCGAGCAGGAGGCTTTCTCAATTTTGCCAGAGCCTGCCGTGTGCTGCAACAGCCCTGAAAGTGCTGGGCACATAGCAGGTGCTTGATAAATAGGAGTGTTAGGATCACAGCAACCTGATTCCCCACTTGGGGGCTCAGGCCATTCTGACGGTGTCTGTAACAAGACCTCCTCTCCTAGGACCAAGAGAAAGTCCCCATGCAAGGGTCCTGAAAGCAAACCTTGCAGGACTGAGCGGAATGAGTCGTGTTCCCCCAGCAGCCCATGTAAGAAGAGCTGGAGTTCCAGTAAGTGCAAATGAACCAGGAGTTGCTGTGTCCTGTGCCTGCCGTGGAGCTGCTGGCGAGCCACATCAGCAGGGAAGTAGGCGAGAAGCCAAGGTGATAGGAGAGCTTGACACTCCCCATACGGGAACTCCCAGGAGGGGAGGGCTTGGGAGGACTGGAGCCCCACCTCTAAAGGACCGCCCCAACCTCCATGTCTTTGTGCTTTTCTTTCTGCCTAAAATGCTCTCTGCTTTGTCAATCTCACCCATCCTCCTAGACCCAGCTCAAATGCCACCACCCTGGCTCCCCCAGGCCCTCGCACACCTGTCCCGGGCTAGAAGGACTAACTGGGTCTTATTCTCCCTGGAACCGCCACCCCCCAACTGGACATAATTGGTTATCTATCTGTCTGATAAATTAATGAATAAGTGACTGAGAGAGAGAGAGAGAGCGAGCGCCTGGCCTTCCTCTAGGACCCTATGAAAGAGCGGGGACCCCCATCCTTGCCTGTCCTTTTATAATTAGGACCAGTGAGGTCTGAAGTCAGAGAATAGTGTGTTAGGACAGGAGAGCGCTGACAGTTAGGCGTGATGTGCCTGTCATTCTGATGGCCCCAAGGGCTACAACAGAGTAAAATGTGACCCACAGCCAAGGCAGAGACATACCATGGCCGGCCCTGCGCGGAGGATAATGAGCTGGGGAAGGATGCTCCTTGCCACAGAGAGAGGATCTCTAGAGGCCTTCAGTCTCGCTGGACCACCTGTGCTTGTAGGACCACACTTCTAGTCCAGGGTCATTTTTAAAGGAATTGATCAGACAAACACGGTGCTCCAGGTCCAAGGCCAGCCCCGTGTTCAACCAAGCCAAGCTCCCAGGTCGTCTTGGGCCTGGGTCTACCAGAGCCCTCCCTGGTCCTGCTGCACCTTCGTCACTTGCTTGCCAATCACTCTCCCTTCCAGTTGTGCGCATCTGGAGGGCAGGGACTGAATCTTGTTAAGATCTTGCAATTCCAGCCCCCGGCATATGGCAGGAGCTCAGTAAGTGGTTCTGACTGAGTGAATGGCAGCAAGCTCAAGAGAAATCAGGAGAGGAGCCCCTTCTGCCCTGGCCTGAGTTTGGTCCTCACTGGAGTCTGATGCTGCCACGGGCTTCAGATCCCAAAGTGGATGAGAGCAGGAAGCAGGATGGGACAGAAGGAAGAGGATCAGGATGTGTATGAGGCAGCTTCTGCTGCAATGATGAAGAGTCCTAAAATCTCAGCTGCTTTCAGTACCAAACATTTATTTCTTATGCTTGTTACACAAGGGCAGCAGGTTGGCCACAGCTCAAGCAGGCTCAGCTGGGCTCAGCTGGGCTTGGCTGCACTGGGCTCTGCGTGTCCTCTCTCTGGGACCAGGGAGAAGAAACAGCCACTCTCTGGGGCTCTGTGTTCTCATGACAGGGGTCTGAAGCTAAAGGAGGGCAGAGGCTTGCCATGCTTGGATATGGCAAACACCACATCAGCTCACATTTCAATGGTCAGAGCAAGTCACATGACCATTCCAAAGTCAACGGTGGTAGGAAGTACACAGGGCCTCCAGGGACACATGGTAATGGTGGAGAGGAAATGAATAATTGTGAATAAATAATACTATGGAGCACAGTATGTTATTTTTTCACTCTCCAGCTTCCCCTCTCCTCCACTCCGGAAACATATTCCATGTGGTGTGAGCAGACCTAATCATCCCCACCACTGGGTAGGCAGAGGAATTAGGCCAGCCAATCGGAGTATCCCATTCACACCCCCAGGCCACGATGATTGGTTGAGGAATGGAAATGTGTTGTAAACAGGCCAATGAGAGCTCTCCCTGAGACCTTTCTGCCAGGGCTACCAGGAAAGATGTTCTCTTCCCTCTGGGGTTGCTAAGCAGGTAGGGTGTGAGTGCAGGGCTTACAAGTGTCCACACCAATCTCCACAGAGAGCAGCACAGTACAATATGGCAGCAATGGTGGAAATGTTCTGCGCTGCCCACATGTGACTGTGGCTGGTGCAGATGAGGTACTGAAGTTTACATTTTCTTTTGGGTTTAATTTAAATTTTATTTTATTTTAATTCATTTTTCATTTCAATCTTATAGCCATAGGTCGCTAGTGGCTAACGTATTGGATGTAACCAATATAGAGTCATCTAAGAAATGGAAGAGCCTTTTATGATTTTGGGGGACCCCGGGTCCCATCAGGTTGAACCTGATGACTTTGTCACTTATAAGAGCAAGTAAATTTCTTCACTTTGCTTAAGCTAGCAGGGTTTCCATCATCAGAAGTGGAAAGAGTCTCAAGTAATGTCATCAGCAGCAGTATCACCTCCATTTATTTTGCCCTACTATGTGCCAGGCATTCAGCTGATATACATGTGTCATCTCACTGACCTTTCTAAGTAAGCCCATGAGGAACTCAGGAGCCAGACGGCCTGGGCTTGAGTCCCACCTTCACCAAGTACTGGCTGTAGGGCTTTGGGCAAGGTATGCACTTCTTGATGCCTCAGTTTCCTTATCTGTCCAATGGGGATGATGGTCATCCCTACCTCGAAGGGCTGTGAAGGCCAAGTGAGTTATTAGATGTGGATTGCCTACAACAGTGCCAGGCACGTAGCAAACAGTCCCTAGTGTTAACTATTTTTTTTTTATTATTATTTTCATCCTGATCCTGCAGGTGAGTAAACTGAGGCTCACCCTGCAAAGTGGCAAAGGTGACAAAGCCAGGAATGGAACATCAGCCTAGAGGATTCCAGAATGTAAACTCTTTACCACCACATTATGCTGTCTGTGGCTTTTAAACTCTGTCCATGGTCATGACAAGACTAATATTAATAAGCTCTAGCACTCATTGCATGCCCAGGAATATACATCCCAGGCGGTTTTGCCTCAGAGCCCAAGCTTCTAACTCTCAGAGAAAGAAAATTATTCCCTTTTCAATGCTCCTCCTGTCCTTCTATCAATACCAAGGAGGAAGTCCCAGCTTAGTGCTGATGTGTCTTTAATGCCTCTCTAGTACTTGCGCAGAGACAGCCAGCCTAAGGCTCAAAGCCGACCATACTATCTAAAGAGGATTTATTACTATCTAATAGGCCCTATGCTTAACCTCTATGCTATATGCCTCCAGAAGATGCAGGAATTCCCTCTCTCTAGAGGTACTATGGCTCCTGGTAGCCAGAAAGGCAGTAGTTATAGAGGGGAGGCCTCGGCTTCAGGGAGCTCTCGGAGCCTGTGGTAGTGACCCCCAGTCTGCCAGGCTCTCATTCCCAGCCCAGGTAAGTTTCAGAGGGTGATGGATGGCAGGGCACTGGGGGACCAGCAGCCTTCTGTGACACCACCAGACATCATACAGCCTGCATCAGCTGGTGGACAGATTCTCAGCCCGCAGTGAGTGGAGCTGCAGAAAGTGCCTTGACTCACAGCCGGCGATCAGAAGCCAAAGGCCCGTATCTGAGTACCAAGGTGAGGGTCCTTGGGCAGTTCCCTGCCCTCTCTGGGCCTCAAGTTTCCTCATCTGAGAAACAGACATAACAATACCTACCCCCAAAGAATGGTCCTAAGAAACAAACGAGGCCATACATGAGAAAGCACCGTGTAAAGAACTGAATAAACATGAACTGATGCCATTTTTATTATTTGAGTACAAGTGTATTATTTACATGTAGGAATCATCAGCACAAAGTAAATGGCTGACGCTAGGGTGAGATGGGAGCACCTGTAATTTTTTGAATTTTCTTTTTTTTTGTATCTGTCTCTTGCTCTCTCAGGGCAGGGATCTTCTTACCCATCTGGGGAATCCACTGCCTAAGGCAGTGCCCAGAACAGCAGAGACAGCAACAAATATTTGTTATATGGATGGATTATGGATAAATGGAGAACAGGATGTGTGGGAGTATGGGGGCATGGATGGACGGATGAAGGGATGGATGATGGATAGATGGATTGTGGATGGATGAATGGATGGGTAGTGATGGACAGATGGAAGGATGAAGGATTGATGGGTGATGGATGTATAGTAGATGGATGAAAGATGGATGGATGAATGGATGGATGGTGGATGAGTGGGTGATGTATTTATGAGTGATGGATGTATAACGGATGGATAAATGGATGGAGGAGGGATGGGTGATGAAACTGAAATTTTAGGATGCAACTCTTGGCTGGGTCAGAATCTTACTCTGGTGCTAGATCCCAATACCCAAAACCCTCAAGGCACAGGGAGCACGTGTGTGTGTGTGTGTGTGTGTGTGTGTGTGTGTATTGGTTGTGCTGTCCTGAGGGAGAATTTGGCAGAGAATGTGGGTTGTGAAAAAAAAGTTCAAATTAAAATGTACTTTTTTTTTAAGTGCCGGGCGGCCTCCGGGGCTGGTTTCCAGCTTGGGCATGGAAGGACTGACGGACTCACACACCTGGCCTGGCACCATTTGGTTGCTCCCTAAAATGTACTTTTTAAAATAACTTCCGGAGTATGCCCTCTGCGAGTCTGCCTTCTCCCCAGTCTCCTACGCCAGCTACGCTCCCAGACCAATGCAAGGAAGGCTTGTGTTCAAGAGGCTGCAGGTAAGGTTGGTCAAGGTGAAAGGTCCCCAAAAGGCATCCATTGTGCAGTTCAGCACAGCCCAGCCCCAAGGGGCACTGATTTATCTCAAATGGATTTTCAAGAATGGTTGGGACCAAGAGCTCTGGCCTCTCACCAGAATTCTCAGTTACCTGGAGTGGCCTGTCCTCCAGGCAGCCTACCTATGATGGGTTAGTCTCAGTATTTGTCTGCCTCACTGTAGGTCTCTGGGGCCCTCCTTGAGCCAGAGGTGGGACCAGCAGGTAGTAACCTGGTGCAGTCTAATTCCCAGCCCCTCTCAATACCTCAGTGATGGGGGCACAAAGCGGGAGCAGCTAACCCCACCTACAGGGGCCAAGGAAGCTTCATCAGGGAAGCAGCACTGACTTTGAATTAGGCTCAAAGGACGTGTGGGTGACCCCTAGATGACTCACAGTGGCTTGACTGCACCGGGGCCCCCCTCATGCATACCGCACTTTCACTGGTGAACAGGTAATTATGACAGAGTGTGGGCGGAGAGATGACTCCGCACTTCTCTGCGAGCTGGGGGGACAGAGTACAGGGCGAGATGAGGCACACCAGGTCACAGATGGAGGGAGCCTCGCTTGCACAACCTCGAAGCAAGAGGAGGAAGGACTTTTCCAGGAGGACCGGGTGGGGGCCATTTCAGAAGGGAAGTGCTTGCGAAAGACACAGAGGCATGGAGAAGCTCTTTGAAGAAAGATGTAGCAAGGTGCTTGTCTGTGGTTCTGCTGGCCCAGCACCATAACTCTGGTAGCGGCATCTTGACTCTCCTTGGGGCACCACCACCCTCAGTGTGTGAGATTCTGTTGGGGCTGACTCCACCCCTCACTCCAGTGGTGAGCAGGTGACCCAGGCCTAGACTATCAGGGCCACATTCCTCACAATGGCAGGGTTAGTGATGTCAAGTGACCCAAACCTGGCTAACGAGCCCTGCCTGGGAGGTTTACTGGTGCTAAACTGGGGGGAATAAAAACACGGATCCGGGGCTTCCCTGGTGGCGCAGTGGTTGAGAATCTGCCTGCCAATGCAGGGGACACGGGTTCGAGCCCTGGTCTGGGAAGATCCCACATGCCGTGGAGCAACTAGGCCCGTGAGCCACAATTGCTGAGCCTGCGCGTCTGGAGCCTGTGCTCCGCAACAAGAGAGGCCGCGATAGTGAGAGGCCCGCGCACCGCGATGAAGAGTGGCCCCCGCTTGCCGCAACTGGAGAGAGCCCTGGCACAGAAACGAAGACCCAACACAGCCATAAATAAATTAAATAAATAAATAAATAAAAATTAAAAAAAAAAAAAAAAAAGAGTTTCATAGTTTAAAAAAAAAAAAAAAAAAACACGGATCCGTTGGGGGCTACCATAGAGTGAATCCAACAAAAAAAAAAAGAAGAATTCTGAAATGGAGAGGAAAAAAAAAAAACAGAAACAGAAGGAGAAACAAAGGGAAGTGGAGAGAAAGAGAGACACTGAATCCCATTGACATCATATGAGCACCTGGATCTAACTGAGCCTGAAGCCATACTTTTCCTTTGTGTGAGCCAATAAAATTTTGTTTGCTTAAACCTCTTTTTCCCAAAGTCTTTTTGCTTAAACCAGTTTGAGTTCTGTCACTTGTGGCCAAACAAGTTGCCTTATTCATTTTTGTATCTCAATTCCCATACCAGGAACTCAGGACTGGGAAAGGGATGGGATTCAGCCCTGCCCTTTATGGTAACTGTGCATAGGCCATGCTGTAGTTGTTCATTAGTATGAACATTATTGCTTGAGCTCATCCATTAACTTTCCCAAAGCAAGGTGTCCAAGAACATGAGGCCCCTCTAGGTTCCAAATGGATGTGTCCATTTGTCCATTCATAAGAGGCTTCACCAGAGGGGTGACCTTAATTTCCTGCCTACTTTAAGATCCCAGATTCTTTGTAGCAAGCTGATGTGACCTGAGAGATAAGCACAGTTGTGACCCCAGCACGCGGATGGTGCTCTATAAATAGCTGCCTGATGAATCGGTTAATGCTACCTTACATAAATGTTAACATAAATACGAGACTCGCTTTCTGGATGTGCAGAGCACAGAAGGTGAACTCCGTGCCAATTTCCATCAGCAGCCCCTCCAAGGAGAGCCTTGACGTCACAGGGGGAAAAAATGCATCCTGGGGCTTTTTGAGCCTTGAGAGGAATTACAACCCTGCTGGAAAGGAAAATAATCTAGAAATAGAGAAAATTAGGATTTATAATGAAAAAGCAACGAGAATGTATTATGTCAAGATCAGCAGGGAGCCGCGTCTCTTGGGTTTTCAAGATACACAGGGAAGAGGAGAGACAGCTCCAGCTCTATACCGGAAGGTTCCTCTCCAATGAGCACCCCTGGCTTTCAGGGTGGAAATGTCTGGAGATGCATGAACTCAATGAGAAACCCAGAAAGGCTTGTTTTCTTGATTTGGGTATCCGGCAGATTTGATTCTCCCCTAGATTAGGTAAAGCTACTGAAACAAGTAAGAGAGTTCCTAAAATCCAAATACAAGCAGCCAACCGATGTCTTTAAATTCACTACAGGCCACGTTTGCTTTGGAAAATTAGCAAGTTACAAAATAAAAAACATGAATGATAACATGCAGATCTGGTATAGTTAGGGTGAAACGAACAGATTCCTACACTGATGTATGCACTAAGCCCTCCTGGGTAACCTCAACCCATCCTCCCCGCCATCTCCCTTCCTCACCCCATCACCCCTACCATGCCCGCTCTACTTGACATGGCCTCTGCGCTGTCACACAGACACAATAAACTTAACACGGCCAGTCTGAACTCAAGATTCCCTCCCCTCCTGCTAAATAAATTAATAATAAATAATAAAAACAAAAATCTGTTCCCACTTCAATCTTCTCCATCCCAATAGTGGACACAATCATGTGTGTAGAACAATAAGTCTAGGAGTTGTCCTCAGTGCCTCCTTTCCCTCACTCCACCTCCAATTTGTCAGTTGATCCTGTTGGCTGTATCATCAAGCTATATCCTGAATCCATCCAGTCCTCTCCACCTCCCCCCGAGGCCAAGCCACCAGCATCTCTCACCTGGCCCATCACCTGTTAAGCCTCCTATTCCTGCCTCTAGCCAATATTCTCCACTCATCAGTCAAAATGCTCTTTTGTTCAATGCAAATCATATCCTTTCACCTCTCTGCTTAAAAGCCCTCAAAGGCATCCCAGTGTATTTAGCATAAAGACCAAATTTTATACCACCGCCAACAATGCTCTGTATGACCAGTTCCCTCCCAAGCAATTTGACCTTTCCTGTTCCGCAACAGCCCCACTGACCTCCTTCGAGGCCTTGCAATCTGCCAGCCCATTCCTACCCCAGGGCCTTTGCACTTGCTGCCTCTTTTTCCTATACCACTCTTCCTTCCATTCTTACCATCTTCTAGGCTTCCACTCAAATGTCACCTCCTTAGAGAGGCCTTCTCTGCCTCCCCTCCGGTCCAAAGGAGATCTACTCCCACACAAGCCCACAAGCAGAACAGTGGGCAGAGCGTGACACCATTTATAAGACATGAATATAGACAAATACTTGAAAAGTGCTACCAGAGGTCACCCCTGGGAGAGGAAGTGGGTGGCTGGGAACAAGGAGACTTTTTACTGTGCATTGTTTAATGCCTTTGAATTTTAAATCATGTGCATATATTATTATTCCAGAATGTTTCATTAAATCAAATAAAATAAGGAAGGAAAGAAGGGAGGGAGAGAGGAGAAAAAGAAAACAGGGAGAGGGAGAGAGAGAGAAATACTCTTGGGAAATTGTCCTAAGGAAATAATTCCACAAACAAAAATGTTCTATTCAAGAAAACAATCATTGTGGTGTTAAACTACAAGGAATCCAAAAACTAAAAATAAAATAAATGCCCAGCAACACAGGAAGGACACAGGAAATACTGCCTTGTGAATAGGACGGAGTAGTATGAAGCACTTAATAATGATCATTATTAAGACTGCAGGGGCTTCCCTGGTGGCGCAGTGGTTGAGAGTCCGCCTGCCGGTGCAGGGGACACGGGTTCGAGCCCTGGTCTGGGAGGATCCCACATGCCGAGGAGCGACTGAGCCCGTATGCCACAGCTACTGAGCCTGTGCTCTAGAGCCCGCTAGCCACAACTGCTGAAGCCCATGTGCCTAGAGCCCGTGCTCTGCAGCGGGAGAGGCCACCGCAGTGAGAGGCCCACGCACTGCGGCGGAGAGTGGCCCCTGCTCGCCGCACCTAGAGAGAGCCCGCGCGCAGCGACAGAGACCCAACGCAGCCAAAAAAAAAAACCAAAAAATAATAATAATAATAAAATAAAATAAAATTTTAAAAAGACTGCAGAAATGTGGAGAAACATTTATGACAATAATGGAAAAGCAGACTCTAAAAGAGTATACTGAAAAGGGAAAATACTGTCGAATTGTTGAAGAGAGAAGGCCCATAGCTTTCATCACTTTCTCCAGGGCGTGTGCAACACAGAAAACATTGGTAACATCTCAGCTCTAAGCATGGGCCCATCTTCGAGATCAGAAACTGAGGCTCACAGGGTGCCCACACAGGACTGGCATGGCAACAAAGGCAGGGTTAGGACTCCAGGAGATCTTAGCAGGGTGATAGCAGGCCAGGGTCTCATAGCCTCCGCACTGTTGACATATGGTGCTAGATAATTCTCTGTTGTCAGGACTGTCCCGTGCACTGTAGGATGTTTAGCAGCATCCCTGGCCCTGACCCACTGGATGCCAGTAGCAGCCCCCACCCGCAGCCGAGAACCCCTATACTAGGCAAATTTCTGAACTTCTCTGACTGCCAGTTTCCCCAACTGTAAAATGGGAGAGTGCCTAGCACGTAAACTCTCTCCCCTCCTTTATATACACTAATTACAGCTATATATTTTTTTATTCTATTATTTGGCTGCATCAGGTCTTAGTTGCAGCACGCTGGATCTTCCTTGCGGCATGCAGGATCTTTTGTTGTGGTGGGTGGGCTCTCTAGTTGCGGCGCACGGGCTCAGTAGTTGCGGCGTGCGGGCTTAGTTGCCCCGCGGCATGTGGGATCTTAGTTCCCCGACCAGGGATCAAACCCGCGTCCCCTGCATCAGAAGGCAGATTCTTAACCACTGGACCACCAGGGAAGTCCCAACAGCTCTATTTTTTAAAGAAGATGTATATTAAATGGGTTTTTTTTTTTTTTTTTTTTTTTAATGGAGAAACTGCGACAGAATTGTGTGTCTATTTCAGGCTATTTCCGGAAGGTTGCGCTTCTATGGAACTTGGAGTTTGGGATAGAATGGGTGCGGGGAAGGACCTCCTCCCTTGCCCTGAGTGGTCCTGGGCCAGCCTTGGGGAGGAGCTGCCCTGGTGGCCCCTCGTCCAGGCCAGTGGGTGCTGAGGACTGGTTCTGGAAGGAAGTGCCTTCCTTCTCTCCTAGGTCCACCACTTGGACTGGACCCTAAACTGATGTCAGGAGAAGGGATGATGGGGACCTCTGGCCTTCTGCCTTGACTCTCAGAATTTGGTAGGCTGGATGAGGTCAAGGGCTGATGAGATCAAAGTCTTGGGTTGCATTTTTGTTCGGGATTCATTCATTCATTCATTCAGTGATCTGCTGCTGAGCACATTCTTTTTTTTTAAAATAAAGTCTTTTCTTTTAATTAATTAATTAATTAATTTTTGGCTGTGTTGGGTCTTCGTTTCTGTGAGGGCTTTCTCTAGTTGCGGCGAGCGGGGGCCACTCTTCATCGCGGTGCGTGGGCCTCTCACTATCGCGGCCTCTCTTGTTGCGGAGCACAGGCTCCAGACGCGCAGGCTCAGTAGTTGTGGCTCACAGGCCTAGTTGCTCCGCGGCATGTGGGATCTTCCCAGACCAGGGCTCGAACCCGTGTCCCCTGCATTAGCAGGCAGATTCTCAACCACTGCGCCACCAGGGAAGCCCTAAATGGGTTTCTATGGTGCCTTTTTAATTTAAATAAAATAGGTGAGGATCCTTCTCTCGTGGGAACCCCAACTGCCAGCTTTTCAGTAGCCCGTCTCAGTGACAGTAATTATTTATCATCCACTCACCCCCACATACATACAGGTCCAGTTTTATAGCACACGGGTGCCCCTTCACAGGGGGGCTCTAATGGGGCCACGATTAATTCATAAAATATTAGGAAGCACTTCGCCACACACCATGATAATAGCCCCGATTTCCACACAGGGTCTTTGTAGTTTAATGGCAGCTCAAATAATAAATTGCTTTAATGTCTTATTCAAGATTTTCCAGGGACTGGAAATGTCAGCTCTAGAATTCGAGATTTCCTCATCCAACTCTCATTTTTCAGATGGGAAATCTGAGCTCCTTCCACCTAAGGGGACGTGACCTGTCTGAAGTCTCACAGCTCATCAACAAGAAAGCTGGGATGACAGCCTGGTCCCCTGGTTCACTGGGCCATCTCGGTGCCACCCAGCCACACTCCTTTGGGAAAACACCGTTAATCAGTGTAGGAGTCGTTTGGGTCAGCAAACTGGGCACTTCTGACCAACAACTGAGCATCTGAGTGGGCTCCCGTGTTTGGAATTAGCCTGACAGTGAGGCCGCAATGGTGGGTTAGGAAAAAGAAAACCAGCCTTAAAAGCTATTCTTCCTCCACGTCCACCCACCTCCAAACTCCCCCAATCACCTGTGGGATAAAGAGCTGGGATTACAGCATCTCTCAAGTGGGCAACACGGACTAAATGCCTTCAAGATTCCACATCGCCCAGGGCAGACTCAGCCCAACTCCTCACCAGCAGTCATCCAGGCACTACTTCCCTAACCCCATTCAGGAGGCTCACTGCCAGCTCCCAACACCGCCCCTGTGCCCTGGCACTCACCACCCCCCGGTGCTTCCTCTGGCCCCAGCACATGCTCAGCCAGCACCCAGAGCGGGGAAGAAGTCAGCGACGCCCTCAGCCGACAGCCCATGGCAGTTGGTGGGGCACATGCCTGACTCCCCCGCGTCTCAAGCTGTCCCCCAGAGTCCCCCGTGGGGTTCCGCACTGGAACACGCACTGTACCAGCTGCCCTCCCTACCCCGTCTCATGACACCCCCTCTTCACCAGGACTTCTGGAACCCCCTC
The DNA here is from genome assembly GCF_009873245.2 of Balaenoptera musculus. Lineage (NCBI taxonomy): Eukaryota > Metazoa > Chordata > Mammalia > Artiodactyla > Balaenopteridae > Balaenoptera > Balaenoptera musculus. The sequence goes on from NC_045799.1 coordinate 71,051,384, forward strand.
CCAAATAAACTGCAGGCACACAAATCAAGTCCTCATTTCAGAGCTGGCTTCTAAGGCAGTAGCCGAGCAGCCCAGGCTGGTCTGAGCTAAGCCTCCTTCCATTAGCTTTTGTCAGCACAGTCTCCCTCTGATGGTGACTCTGGGGTCTCCTAGGACAAGTCAGGGCTCTCTTCACCACAGAAGCCCTTGAGACATTTCAAGACAGCTCCCAGATGCCCCCAGACCACTCCCCTTTCCCTGTTTCTCTTTCCTTGGCTTAAAATGCCTTTCCCCACAGTTGAAACCCTCCGCCCAACACACACAGTGTTCATTGCATTTCCCATTGTGTATGAGAATCACGGGCCTGGTTTATACTCCCTAGAAGAGTGTACACTCCATGAGGGCAGAATTTCTCTTTGTATCTTTCTTAATTCTTAGAACTGCAAGCCATTAATAGATGAACAAGACACAGCCTCCACTTCCCTGTGAAGAAGTCACCCTCCTGGTTCCTCTCCAGAAGACCCATGATATAGTTCATTAATGTCCCTCTTAAGGCCAAATGCTTTGGGTGTGCCTCCACTATAGCGGAGAAGAGAGGGGCCACACCTCCCTCATGCTATATATAATATTTCTAGTGATGTAACCCAAGGTCACATTCTGGTTTTGGGAAACCATTTTTCACTGTTGGCAAAAAATCACAGTAGCAATAATAGCAGCAGCAGCAAAGATAACAATAGTGTGTATATATATATATATATATATATGCACACACACTATATATAGGTACTATATATATATAGTATATATATGTATGTGTATATATATATAGGTATATAGTATATACCTATATATAGTACTATATATATATATATATATATGATGTGCCAGGCCCTGTTCTTATACCAAATTCACAGTTAACCAAAGCCTTGCTGAGTCTCTCATATGTTGCCGGACTTGCGCATTAGATCCTGTCATTTGCTCTCTGGACCTGAGTGCCTCACATTACCTTTTTCCATCTAATATGTCCCCTAGTGGGATGCAGCCACCGCCATCCTCTCCCCATCTCTCTGTACCGTGAACCCTCCCCTTACTGTCTGACAGACACACGGTTGGTCAGAGTGCCCCCAATCCCTCTCGCAGGTCATGGATTAAATGTGTCCACACAGCACCAAGAACAGATCCTCACCACCACTTCTAAACCCCTGGTCCAATGGTCTGGACGCCCAGACACCCGCACGCACAACTGATCCACTTCTCCCCATCTTGCCATGGCTTTGCAGCAAGCTCTACAGAAACTGGATATCATATCAGGCTTGTTAAGTTCATTGACTTTTTTTTAAATTAGTTTATTTATTTATTTATTTTTGGCTGCATTGGGTCTTCGTTGCTGCCCACGGGCTTTCTCTAGTTGCAGCGAGCGGGGGAGCACGGGCTCTAGGTGCGTGGGCTTCAGTCGTTGTGGCACGTGGGCTCAGTAGTTGTGGCTCGCGGACTCTAGAGCGCAGGCTCAGTAGTTGTGGCGCACGGGCTTAGTTGCTCTGCGGCATGTGGGATCTTCCTGGACCAGGGCTCGAACCTGTGTCCCCTGCATTGGCAAGAGGATTCCTAACCACTGCGCCACCAGGGAAGTCCCGTTAAGTTCACTGACTTAACGAACACTTACACAGCCAGACACGGTCCTAAAAGCTTTACAAATCTCAATCCATTTAATCTTCACAACAACTCTGCGGTAGGTACTATTATTATCCCACTTTACAGCTGAGGCGCTGAGGCACAGAGAAGCTACATAACGTGTGGTTACACATGCAGTAAGGCTAGAGCTGAGACGCGCCCAGGCAGGCTGCCCAACCTGGCAGCAGCACGGCTCCAAGCTGCCGGCTGCCAGAGTCATGGTCTAGTTCTTGGGTAGTCTCATTCTCAAGGGTTCTTACCAAACACATAAATAAAACACAGTGAGGCCACACGTTGACCTTTGGCGAGAGGACAGCACGAACCACAGGCTTGGTTTTGTTGAGTGTGTTCATTTGTTTGTGTTTTTTTAATCAAGGATTTAGATTCCTATCATTCTGGGTTCCTGAGGTCCATATTAACAATACAGCAAGTGAGGCCACACTCTAAGACTTTTTGAGAGTTCACAGGGTTCTCCCCCACTGGAGATGGAGTTTGATCCTCTCATAACTTTGTGGGGAGGGGGGAGTACTTTATCTTCATCTCACAGATGAGGAGACGGAGGCTCCCAGAGGCTGAGCCACTTATCCACAGTCACATGTCAGGAAGGGGCAGTGCCAGCACTTGAACCCACAGCCCTGGCGTCCGGATTCCACAGTGCTGTCCCTCTCTAGGGTGTCCTCTGACTCCTCACTTCTGCCCAAGCCAGAAGGAGTCTGGGTAGAGGGAAGAGGGAACGTGCGTGTGCGGTGAGTACATATGTGCAGGAGTGTGGAATCAGCTCCACGGAAAGAAGGGGGGGGGAAATGTCTGTCTCCATGGTTACACGGAACCTGAACAAAACATCATACACCACACAGATTACCGTAGCCTTGAGCATTGCCACTCCTCCTCCTGGCAACAGCCTGAGACAGCCAATTGCAGGGCCTTCCAACCTGCCCGCCCGCTCCTGAGAGCCTTCCTTTTTCATTATTCCCATTATTAAATATGGCACTTGATAACAGCTAAATGTTTTCTAATCATTTACAGGTTCACCTTCACAGCACCCCATGAGATAATGATCCCACTGCACATTTCTGTAATATTCTGCCCGCCTCCAAAAACTCAAATTGAGTTACCAAGATTATCTCATTGATCCTCCCACTTAAGGCTCTGTCAGATCCATAGAAAGCAGTTAGAATTGCTTTCATCTGACTTGGAGGGACACTGAGGCACAGATGGATAAAGGCTGCTGTCTAGGATTTTACTGTAAATCACTGTGTGGGCCACAGAGAGCATTCTAGGTTTTTTTTTTTTTTTCCTTTTAACCCCAGAGTAAGGAGAATAAATGGGTTTCCCCTCATTACCAATCCCAGTCATGGATAAGAGCTACTGGTCAGCTGTATTAAGAAGGATTCTGAGGCGGTATCGAGATTTGTAGGAAAAAAGTAGTGTGATCAATTAAGGATGTTGACCACGGGTAAGGGAGAGGGTGGTGCTAGCACTTGTACTGTGTATTTTCCATTTCTTCCTATGACAACGGCAAACGTCCCTGAGAAGGTTTCATGTTGGTTCTCAACCAGAAGCGATTTTGTCCCCCAGGGGACATTTGGCAGTGCCTGGAGACGTTCTGATTGTCACAACTGGGATGGGTACCACTGGCATCTAGTTGGTAGAGGCCAATGAGGCTTCTAAATACTGTACAAGGCAAAAACAGTCCCCCACAACAAAGAATGATCCAGTCCAAAATGTCAACAGTGCCAAGGTTGAGAAACCCTCAGCAGAAGCAGAACACACCCACGCATACACACCACACACACACACACACACACACACACACACACACGCACACACACAACAGTTTGGATTTCCGTCCTTGGTCCTCAGCAGGTCAGATGTCAACATGAGTATCTAGACCTTAATATGACAAAAAACAAAATTCCTGATTTTATCCCTAAACGTGTTCCCCCTCCTTTTCCTCCGTCTCAGGAAATGGCACCACCTGTTTGTCAGGCCAACATCCTAGGGCTCATCCCTGACTCTCCTCCTCCCTTTGTGAGCCTCAACATCAAGTCCTGATGTTTCTTCCTGCAAAACAATTCCCACACTCACCCACCCCTCCTCCAGGCCCCCCACCCCAGCTCAATCTACCATTTTGCGTGGACCACTGTAACTGCCTCCTAACTGGACCCCCAGCCATACCCACCTTTTTCAGTTCCTTGCTCCCACCTCAGGCCCTTTGCACTTGCTGTTCCCTCTGCCTGTTCTGCTTTCCCCAGATCTTCACTGGGAGGCTCCTTTTTGACATTCAGGTCTTAAGAAAAACATCATCTCCCCAGAGAGGCCTCCCTGCCCTGATGACCCGAGCTAAAGTAGCTCTTCAGTTACCCTCCAGTCCATCACTATTTTTTTCCTTCTTTCATTGTAATTCTCACTCTCTGAAACCATCTTATTTACTCATTTGTTGCCTCATCCCTCCCCTTAAAGAGATTTAAAAGTTCATAAGAGTAGAGACCTTTTTCACCACTGTCTCCTCCTCGTTACCCCCACGAAATCCCAACAAACACAAAACAAAACACACACACACAGCGTTTGGCATACAGCACGCACTCAGGGAATTCCCTAGCGGTTCAGTGGTTAGGACTCCGCACTTTCACTGCCAAGGGCTAAGGGTTCAAGCCCTGGTTGGGGAACTAAGATCCTGCAAGCCACGAAGCATGGCCAAAAAAAGAAAAAGAAAAAGAAAAAAAAGCAGCATGCACTCAAAATGTTTTCTAATAAATGAATGAATGAAATTTCAAGGATAGATGCCTTTCCAGCAACCTAAGAAGAGACCCCTTTTGCTGGGTAAGACCCAGGAGATGAAGACAGTCTCACAGCCCCAGAACTGAGAACCTTCTCTCCGCTGAGCTCTGGCCCCTCTGGACACTCAGGCAGGTGGGGGGTTTGCAGGTAGCTCCAGGGCCTCCCACCCCCCAGGCAGAGCAGTGCCGACTGGCTTCCCAGGCATTCCTTGGAACCAGTTAAGATCTACCCAAACTCTCTTTTCTCAACAGTATTCCCATCCCAGGCCCTCCAAGTGCTTTAAATTCCAAGTGCTTTATTCAGACTTGAAAGTAGCAAATGTGCACATACCTGCCTATGCCGAGTGCTGTGGGAGAGCACTCCTTGCCTGCGTCCTCTCGACCTCACAACAACCCTCCAGATGTTTGGGTTTTTTATGGCCATTTTAGTGATGGGTAAAATGAGGTACCATTAAGTCAAGTCATTTATTCAAGATCACACAGAGCTGGTAATGAAAGAATTCCTCAGAGGACAAAGACCCAATGCTAGCCGTCTTTTATCTCTAGTACCTATCAGGTAAGCACCTGACATAATATGAGCTTAATAATTCAGCGCTTAATAAATGGTCGTGGAATGAACGAGAGAGTAAATGAATGAATAACTGAGCCACAATTCCAATTCACATCTTCTTATTCTAAATCCAATAGAGATCAAGTTTCCCCTCCTCTTTATCAAAACCTACACTCAACAGAGGGTGCAGGGCTTCTGGGTTAAGACTGGTGGCACACCAGGGATGTATGACTTGCCCCTTTTACCCATCTTTCAATCAAAATGCTCAGGGAGACACATGAAGTAGTGAAATATTACAAGGGGACTAGAAATTGGGCTTATAGTCAATGATCTCTGCCAGACCAAGAAGGAATTTCTATTAGTCGACTTATCTTTGCAGCCAAGAAGGAAGACCAAAGGGGTCCCACCGCCCTAGTGCAGTGACATCACTAGGTCTGGTAGAGGTGGTGCCCACCCTCTGTAGCCCAGGACCCACGGGACTGTTCAGTCCCCGGCCTCCATCCATCTGGTATCTGTGATGCCCAGTGAGGGCACATGGCGAGGGTCTGAACGGAGGAGCAACAGTGCATTGCATCTTGAGTTGAAGTAAAATGGGGCAAAGACAAGAAGAAATGTAGGAATGGCGTGCTGTGGGAATTGGAGTTTTACATCAGCCATTTCTGTTAAGAAAAGAACTAGAAAGCACTGCATAGAACAAGAAGGTCATTCCTCCTTTCCATACTCAAACCACCAGGAGGAAGAAAGGGAGGTCCCACCTCCAGCAAGCTGAGTCACAAAATGTAAATAAATTCTGAAAAAAACAGAAATCGGCTTAAGGATATAAATGCCAACCATAGGTACCGCTTAAGATACATGAGGAAGAATCTAACAGCAGCCAGGTAAAACGTGAGACAGATGGAAGAGAATCCACACATCCCATTTTAGAGTAAACATTAGGCCTGGAGAGACCTTTCCAGACCCAAAGATGAGGAAAACAATGACAAATAGGGCATTGGGGATAATTCTACAACCTAAAAAGAGGAACAGAAGCACATCTTTGAAATGTACTTATTCCAAGATAATTCATGAAAGCATTTGTTTGTGTCCCTGAGAAAATATAAACTCTATAACTGAGACTCAACAGATTGGAGACCAAGACAACAGATTTAGTTGAGAAGAGCCTCCAGGAAGGCAGTCTAAGTGAAAGAAAGGACTATAAGGAACTAAAGATGCAAAAAACAGAGTCCAAATACACATCTGAAGCAGTAAAAAGCAGACTCAACCCTACAGAAAATGGAATCGACATGGCAGCGTGTCAGTGACACTGAGCTCCAGAAAATTACACCACTGCCCAAGAAGAGATGTTTTGATATGAGTTAGGGACACAAGGAGGCACAGCTCAAGGGCAGAGAGAATCTTCTTTTGTGTCTCTGCTCCTCCCAGCTGGAATTGAAACTAGGGCCTGGAGCCTCCTCTTGCTTTGGTGGATACGCCACATTTCACACCCTTCGAGGTCCCAACAGAATCAGTCTGGGCACAGGGAAGAGGAAGCAAGGGGACCTCTCAGACTAGACCAAGGCACCCTCAGAGCTGCCCAAGCATGGTCTAACCGTGATCACTAGAGGAAAAAAGCATCAAGGATATAGGGTCTGGAATCCACTCTCTTGAGCATTCAGAGATTCCAAAAGCTGGAGAACAAACTTTCTAAACTACTTTGGCATACAAAAGAATGAGACAGGACTTCTGGTTTCTGGACCAGCATGTAAGAGGCTTGGAAGTCACCAATCCATCCAAAGAACAAGTAAAAAAGCTGAACAAACTGAAAAATCAACAACTCTTCTTAGAGCCCTAAGAGAAGTGAGGGCACAGGGCAAACGGCTGCCCACAAAATTGGAGACTCAGGTGGATTCAGAGCAATACAATGTACTGCAGCAGAAACCACTGTGGCAACCAGCACCAGCTTAATGCATCCTGAACTGTAATTGACGAATTGCTGGAGGCTCAGTGTGGACAAGTCTGAGAGATGAAAACTCCCGGGGGGACTCCGTCATCAGGGGTCCTCACACTTTTGTGATTTTACCTCCAGAAGCTCGACCAGGTCCTCACAGTGAATAGCAGAGAAAAATCCCCTCATGCTTCAGGACAGGAGGAGGAAAAGGAACCATTTTGAAATTCATCAGAGCATTCTGTTCTTAACAAGGCCTGCCCTCAGGACAAACTAGTTAACCAGAGCCTAACCTACTGGGGTGTTATCAGAGCCTAACTGACCTGGGGGAAGGGAAATACCCAACTCCAGCCATCCTATGCCACCTAACAGGATAGGGGACTGAGAAGCACTTGGGAAACTCACAGCCCAGGGGCACAGGCTCACTAAAAGGCTGAGACCTAAGTCACAGGACGATAGGACACTTGCCCTGCCCCACACCTCACCACCACATTACTAAAGGCTATTTACAGCAGTTCCTTTTACCCAGCACATCATGTCCAGCTATTAAGAAAAAAATTACAAGGTACAGTTAACATATGATCCAGCAATACCACTCCTGGGCATATATCCAGAGAAAACTCTAATTTGAAAAGATACATGCACCCCTGTGGGACTTCCCTGGTGGTCCAATGGTTAAGACTTTGCCTTCCAGTGCAGGGGGTGTGGGTTTGATCCCTGGTCAAGGAGCCAAGATCCTCCAGGCCTCTGGCCAAAAAACCAAAACATAAAAAACAGAAGCAATATTGTAACAAATTCAACAAAGACTTTAAAAATAGTCCAGATCAAAAAAAACTTTAGAAAGAAAAGATACATGTACCCCAATGTTCAGGGCAGCACTATTTACAATAGCCAGGACATGGAAGCAACCTAAATGTCTATTGACAGATGACTAGATAAAGAAGATGTGGTACACATATACAATGGAGTACTACTCAGCCATAAAAAAGAATGAAATAATGCCATTTGCAGCAACATGGATGGACCTAGAGATTATCATACTAAGTGAAGTAAGTCAGACAAAGACAAATATCATATGATATCACTTATATGTGGAATCTAAAATATGATACAAATGAACTTATTTACAAAATAGAAACAGACTCACAGACATAGAAAACAAATTTATGGTTACCAAAGGGGAAAGTGGGGGAGGGATAAATTAGGAGTTTGGGATTAGCAGATACAGACTACTATATATAAAATAGATAAACAACTAGGTCCTACTGTATAGCACAGGGAACTATACTCAATATCTTATAATAAACCATAATGGCAAAGAATATGAAAAAGAATATATATATTTTATATATATATGTATTTCCCAAATTAACATCAGACACCAAACCACAGATCCAGGAAGCTCAGAGAATACCAAACAGGAAAAATTCCAAAATAATGAGCCAAAAAGAACATTAAGATTATGTGACAGACAATAATAGCCATAGAGGTCAGGGAACAGAAAGCAATCCCATAAATAAGAGGTGGGTGTTTCTGAGGAAGAGCCCAGGACAAATGGAATAGTAGAAATAGTTGAAAATATAATACAATTAAGCTTTCCTAAGCTGATCGCAGCAGGTACCTGGCCAGTTAAAAAGAGATTTATTTATTCTGTGATGAAATTCTATTTTGAGGATGAATGGGGGAAAAAATCATACAAGAATTAAGGAAAAAACAAAACAAGTTGCCTACAAAGGAGAAAAATTAGGCTGACTTCAGGCATCTCTTCCTCAACGCTAGATGCCAGAAAACATGGAGCGATGCCCACAGGATGCTGAGGGCAAAGGTTTAAACCTGTGGCTTCTATACCCAGCCATGGTGTTGTCATTCATAGCCAAAGGTCACAAAGAGCTGTTCTTAAATAAACAAGAGCTAAGAAGTAGATCATGTGCACTGGGGATAAAGCACAGCCCTCCATGCCTACAAAGCTCTCATCTCGTCTCTGCTCCCTCTCCCACTTCGCCCCACACCACTCTCCCTAGCTCACTACCCTCCAGCCACATCCATCTTCTCTCCATTCTTCCCACTCACCAAGCTCTGTCCCCCTCTGCAAAGGCTCTGCACGGCTGTTGCCTCTGCCTGCTCAGGGCCAACTATTCCTCACTCTTCAAGTCTCACTTAGATGCCCCTCCTCAGAGGGAGATGGGTTTGCTTCCTTGTGTATTGTTTACATACACATGAGCACATGAGCACACACACGTGTGCACACACATATACACAACTAGAAGTTCCAGGAGGGCAGGAACCTACCTCGTTGGCCTCATCTCCATTGCATCTCAGCATCTAGCATGGGATCCAGCGCACAGCTGGTGGCAAGAACATACACCATCGTATCTAGTGTTCAAAGCCAACCAAGATATGAATAAAATGTGCGGGAAAATGAACTAAAGGGACTTGCAATTAGTACTGAAACCAGTTACACAAGGGATCAAGCTACAATTATTATTACAAATATGAGCAAAAAGCAGAAATCAAGAGCAACTAATCTCATCCTACCATGGAAGATATTAGAGAAATAGAAACCCAAGTTTTAAAAACAGAATTAACAGCAATGTGTATACTTTTTAAATCATTAGTAAAGAAAAAAGAAACAAAACCGAATCCACATACCAAAGGATAAAAACAAAGAAAACGTTTAAAGAAAAAGGAATAAAGAATTGAAGCATTCAACAAAAAGAGAGAGGTGAGATCAAATTTATTGACTGTAGAAATAAATGTCATTTGGTTAAGACCCCTAGGATGTACCAAAAGACAGAATCTAACTATGCTGTTCTTACCAGATATGCGCCTAACAGAAAGACATGAAAAAGTTAAAATAACAAGGCTAGAAAGAGATACAGCAAGAGGACACAAATAAAAGAAAACTGGGATAGCAATATTAAAATATGAAAAAATAGAAGCCAAGGCAAAAAGCATTCACTAGGGGAAAATAGTCATTTTATCTTGACAAAAGATAAAATCCACAATTCCACAGTGAAAATATAACTGTCACAAATCTTTTTGTGATGAATAACAAAGAATCAAACTTTATAAAAACAAAAACTATCAGAAACACAAATAAAAATGGAAAGAATTCTATTGAAGAGAAAGACTTTGACCTACCTCATCCAGCTTTTGACAGATCAAGAAAGCAAAGAGAAATAAATAACAAAATGATCCTTGAAATTCTAAATTCTGTAAAGCTGCCTTCCCTTACATACAGGGAAATTACCTGCTTTTTCAAGTAAAACTTTTACCAGAAAAAGTATGAAGTAGAACCTCACAGGCCACCTCCTCCAACATTCAGTAAAACTAGAAATTAATGACAAAAATTTAAGCAAATAAGGCAAAGCACCAAGAAATGTTTAATGCTCCACTAAATTATTCTTGGATCAATGAAGAAACAAAACTGAAATTTCAGAACTGCTAGAAACAAAATTGTAATTACAGAATTTTTAGAAAACAATTTTGAAAAAGGCACTGCATTTTTTTTTTTTTTTTTTGGCCATGCAGCATGTTGGATCTTAGCTCCCCAACCAAGGATCAGACCTATGTCCCCTGCATTGGGAGCGCGGAAGCTTAACTGCTGGACCGTCAGGGAAGTCCCATGCATTTTAAAACTCACAAGATATGACCAAAGTGGTGCTCATAGGCAAACTCATAGCATTAAACACATTCTTTTTTTTTTAACTATGGAAACAAAGTTTTCAACTCAAATACTTGAAAACACTAACAAAACAAACCTCAGAAAAGTAAGCCAAAAGAAATTTCATGATGCATTAGGAAATTTGAACAAACAGAATTTATAAATACAAGAGTACGGATTCTTTGGGGAAAAAAAAAAAGTGGGGGAGGGCAATAAAACAGCCTAGCTGGCAAGACCTGGACCAAAAACAAGGGAGGAAGCTGGAACAAATTACCAGAGCCTCCAACCCGAGGATATGACATCTCAGTTCAGATCCCATGTAAAGATTTCAAGCCAGTCTGCTCTTTCTGGAAGGTCTGAGAAGCAATTTTCACCAGGACCCATATCACTCTCAGCAGATCTCAGCAAGGTAAATCAAGAGAAAGAGAAAAAAATACACAGGACTAGGAGTACAAAGAGGAAACTCATCAAAGAGAGACTTTTTCTTCTAATCATAAGAAAATACTTTGCTAAATTTTATGCAAATAAGTTCGAATCTCTTGATGAATAAATTATTTTCAGAGAAAACACAATCCACTAAAAATTGACTCAAGAAGTAGAAAACGGATGAACTTATTCTGCCTAGAATGCCCTCCCCCGCACCAGAACTCTGAGTGGCCACCTTATTCTAGTCATTCAGGTCTCAGTTCAAATGTCACCCCTTCAAAGAAGCTTCCCCGACACCCCATCAAGAACTCCACCCTCACGTGCTACCTCATGACCCTGCTTCATAGCACTTAGGTCTATATTGATTGATAATAAATGAAACTATTGCTTTACCCCTTTTTAACTTATTTATTTTCTCTCTCTCCACTGGAATGTGAGCTCCTTGTGAGCAGGGACCTCATTCATCGAGTTCACCAAGTATTCCTGGTATAGAGGAAAGGACCCAGCACAGAGTAGGTGCTCAAAAAACATGTCTGAATGAATGAAAACCAAAGAAGACAAGAGGATAGCTTCCAGAAAATCCTTCCAAATAACCTCTTATTACAAAGGAGGACCAATCTTTCAAGATGGAAAAAACTATCCTGGAAAATACTTCAAGGGTCAGGACAACTGGGCCAGCAGGTGAGGGTTCATATATGGGAAGATGACCACAGGTCTCAAAACGCTACTCCAACACCATTAGAGGGGGAATGAAGAAAAGGCTTGAGGAGCAACCTAAATGTCCACTGACAGATGAATGGATAAAGAAGATGTGGTACGTATACACAGTGGAATACTACTCAGCCATAAAGAAGAATGAAATCATGCCATTTGCAGCAACTGGATGGACCCAGAGATTGTCATACTAAGTGAAGTAAGTCAGACAGAGAAAAACAAATATCATATGATATCACCTATATGTGGAATCTAAAAGAAAATGATACAAATGAACTTATTTACCAAACAGAAACAGACTCACAGGCATAGAAAACAAACTTAAATTATGGGGAAAGGCAGGAAGAGATAAATCAGGAGTTTGGGATTCACAGATACACACCACTATATATAAAATAGATAACCAACAAGGACCTACTATATAGCACAAGGAACTATACTCAATATTTTGTAATAACCTATAAGGGAAAGGAGTCTGAAAAAGAATACACACACACACACACACACACACACACACACATAACTGTGTGGTACACCTGAAACTGAAACTAACACGATATTGTAAATCAACTATACTTCAATTTAAAAAACTCCATTAAAGACAGTGAGTATTCTGACTCTACCACAGATTAAAAAATAAAATATAATAAACAACAAGGACCTACTGTACAGCACAGGGAACTATATTCAATATCTTGTAATAACCTATAATGGAAAAGAATCTGAAAAAGAAAAAATATTTATATATATATTATATATATAAAATATATTTTATATATATATATATATATCTGAGTCATGTTGCTGTACACCAGAAACCACTACAACATTGTAAATCAACTACACTTCAATTAAAAAAAAAAAAAAAAAGGGCTTCCCTGGTGGCGCAGTGGTTGAGAATCCGCCTGCCAATGCAGGGGACACGGGTTCGAGCCCTGGTCTGGGAAGATCCCACATGCCGCGGAGCGGCTGGGCCCGTGAGCCACAATTGCTGAGCCTGCGCGTCTGGAGCCTGTGCTCCGCAACAGGAGAGGCCGCGATAGCGAGAGGCCCGCGCACCGCGATGAAGAGTGGCCCCCGCTTGCCACAACTGGAGAAAGCCCTCGCACAGAAACGAAGACCCAACACAGCCATAAATAAAATAAATTAAAAAAAAAAAAAAAAAAAAAAAGCAGGCTTGAAAAGTCACAGAGATGTGACTGGCTTATGCAATTAAGAACACACATGGAAGCAGTGAGTGGCCTGTTAGCCCTCAGGGGGTCCAACTGCTTCCCTGACCCCTGAGTCCCAGGGAATCTGGTGCTGCATAAGCCACGATGAGCGATAAAACTATTCTCATTGTCTGTCCCCTCTAGAACGTAAGCTCCATGAAGTCAGAGCCTTTGTCTGTTTTGTTCACCACTGAAGCCACAGTGGCCTCAACAGGGACTCAGTAAATGTAGGTTAAATGCACAAATATATAAACAACCTCTTACTGTCTCTTTCCCTGCTCTAGAATGTAAGCTCCATGAGATTAAAAGCTTCATGTCTTGTTTCCTGCCATAATCTCTGCACCTAAACAAAACCTAGAACATAGTAGGTATTCATGAACATGAATGAAAGAATGAATAAAAATTTGAAGTTTTCCAACTTCCCACCAGTCCCAGGAAATGTGGCTTTGGGGAGGCCGGGGAGTGCCATTTTTTAAACAACAGCTCTTCTGACAAATAGAGCAAAAGTCAGGAAACTGGAGGTCAAGGTCTGTGGATCTTCAAGAGATAATCGAGGACCAGCAACTAGAAGCCGGGGCTGAGGGGGATGCAGTCCAGGACCCAGCACCAGCTCTGCTAGTGACAGGTGTGGTTTACAGGAGGTCTGCTCCCCCGCAGAGACCTGAGTGTCCTTGGCCATAAAACAGAGTTAAGCAGCTAGTGGTTCTCAGAGTGTGGCTTGCAGATCCCTGGGGCATTGAGGTAGGTCCAGGGACTGATAGAATGTCACAAGGGAGAATGTCACAAGGGAAAAGTGTTATGAAAAAAAAATTAAGCTGAGTGGTGGAAGAGGGTGTGCTGGGTTCGCAATTTTAAATAGGGTGACCAGAAAAGATCTCGAACGAAAGGAGGCATTTTATTAAAGTGAGGGGGCAGAAATCTCAGGGAAGAGCGTTCAGGCTGAGGGAACTGCAAGTGCAAAGGCCCTGAGGCAGGAACATGCCTGGGGCATCTGTGCAAAAGCCCAGAGGATAGCGGGGCTGGAGCTGAGGAAACAAGAAAGTATGTAGTGAGAGACGAGGCAGATGGACATCAGGGACAAGTTACATCTTGCAGCCACTGGGAGGACTCTGGCTACACCCAAGTGAGATGGGAGCCACTGGAGGGCTTAAGCAGAGGAATGAGGTCTGATGTGTAGTAGGATCCCTCGGCAGACTGTGGGGACACGTGAGGCAGGAGGACCAGTGAGGCGGGGCTGGAGTCGTCCAGGTAAGAGATGGTGCTCGCTCAGACCAGGGTGCCAGAGGAGACAGGGAGAAACAGTTGGACTCTGGAGGTATTTTTAAAAGAAGCCAACAGGATTTGCTGATGGATTGAATGGTGGTGGTGGTGGTGGTAGCGGTGGAGTGTGTGTGTGTGTGTGTGTGTGTATGTGTGTGTGAGAGAGAGAGACAGAGAGAGACAGAGAGAGAGAGAGAGAGACAGACAGGGAGACAGAGAGAGGAGTTAAAGACGACTCCAAGGTTTTGCCTGGGAAAGATGGCATTGTCCTTTATTGTTTCTTGAGATGGAGCTGAGAGGGGCAGGTGAGGGTGAGGTAGCCTTTCATGGTGTCACCAATCTTCCCAGTCCTCCGCTTTCTAGGCACCTGGTAGGATAGCAACACTCCAGCCCCCGAGGAGATTAGCTATGGCCATGTGACTTGCCTTGGCCAATGAAATGCAAGCCAAATGGCATGAGCCACTTCTGGGCAGAAACTCATCCCCCTTTCCTGCTTCTACAGCCAAGGAACCCGGAGACAGAGGCTCTTTTACCTGAGTCCCTGATGGGGACAGCAGGGAACAGAGCCCCCAGGGTTGTTTGAACGCTCCCAGATTTGCAGATGATCAGGGCAGAGTGACCTAGCCTACCCCAGCTGGTGAGGGCAGAAGAACAGGCGGCGGGTTGAGGGCTTGTTCACTGGAAATGCTGGTTAGACCTCCAAGCAGAGGTATCAACTGAGTGGAGACACTGAGACTTGTGTCCACCCTCTCCCACCCCGACTGTGTCTGGGGAGGGTCTCCCTCCCTCTGCGCCTCTTCCAGGGCCACCCAGATTTCTCCTGAGGTGGGGTTCGGCAGAGTGGGGCAGCAGGGGACAAAGCCAGCAGCCGAGAGCATGGGAGGGATGGACGGGAGTTCTTCCAGAGCTGCACCCTCAGAGAGAGAAAGCAGGGTGGACAGAGGCCCAGAGAGAAGGGGGAACAAACAGGACAGAGGGGAGGGGAGGCTCCACTAGTGTGTCCCAGAGGCGACAAGGGTACAGATCCAGTTGACTTGTGGAGAAGCTGCCTCCCACGTACTGAGTTTACTTAGGCTGTGAATGACTAATAAAATACCATAGTTTTAAGACGAAGAAACAACCCTCAGAATGGGAGAAAATACCTGCAAACGAAGCAACTGATAAAGGATTAATCTCCAAAATGTACGAGCAGCTCATGCAGCTCAATATCAAAAAAACAAACAACCCAATCCAAAAATGGGCGGAAGACCTACATAGACATTTCTCCAAAGAAAACATACAGATTGCTAACAAACACATGAAAGGATGCTCAACATCACTAATCATTAGAGAAATGCAGATCAAAACCACAGAGTGGTATCACCTCACACCAGTCAGAATGGCCATCATCAAAAAATCTAGAAACAATAAATGCTGGAGAGGGTGTGGAGAAAAGGGAACCCTCCTGCACTGTTGGTGGGAATGTAAATTAATACAGCCACTATGGCGAACAGCATGGAGGTTCCTTAAAAAACTAAAAATAGAATTACCATATGACCCAGCAATCCCACTACTGGGCATATACCCTGAGAAAACCATAATTCAAAAAGACACATGCACCCCAATGTTCATTGCAGCTCTATTTACAATAGCCAGGACAAAGAAGCAACCTAAGTGTCCATCGACAGATGAATGGATAAAGAAGATGTGGCACATATATACAATGGAATATTACTCAGCCATAAAAAGAAACGAAACAGTTATTTGTAGTGAGGTGGATGGACCTAGAGTCTGTCATACAGAGTGAAGTAAGTCAGAAAGAGAAAAACAAATACCATATGCTGACGCGTATATATGGAATCTAAGGGAAAAAAAAAAAAAGATCATGAAGAACCTAGTGGCAAGACGGGAATAGAGACACAGACCTACTAGAGAATGGACCTGAGGATATGGGAAGGGGGAAGGGTAAGATGTGACAAAGTGAGAGAGTGGCATGGACATATATACACTACCAAACGTAAAATAGATAGCCAGTGGGAAGCAACCGCATAGCACAGGGAGATCAGCTCTGTGCTTTGTGACCACCTAGAGGGGTGGGATAAGGAGGGTGGGAGGGAGGGAGACACAAGAGGGAAGAGATATGGGGACATATGTATATGTATAACTGATTCACTTTGTTATAAAGCAGAAACTAACACACCACTGTAAAGCAATTATACTCCAATAAAGATGTTTAAATAAATAAATAAACAAATGAATGAATAAATATCCATCTCCTGTTAATGTTTTCCTAACAGAGAAAGAATAAAACAAATAAAAGTGGCAGGTATCAATTCTTACTAAAAATAAGAGGTTTGGTATAAAAACCTGGAGTGTTGACAAAGTGGACAACTTAGCACCACGTGGTCTCCCCTTCCCCAATGAGAATGGTCACCTGGAACTGAACAGTAGCTACCGCTTTAGGCCAGGCAGACGCTCCCAGTTCCCCACAGTCCCCTCCATTCCCTGTATGTTTACTCTCTTTGGTTTCCAATCTGGCCCCTGTAGGATTTTAGTTGGTGGCTCTAGACCTGAGGGAGGACTCGTCCACTCTGGCCTCCAGGAGCCCAGGAGGTCCTGGCTCTGACCTCCGAGGCCTTTGCCTGGATTCTGCAGGCAGCAGCAGCATCCTTCTTAAAAACTCCCCTTTATCCTTAAGTGGGCCTGAGTCTGCTTCTGTCACTTGGGACCAGAAGAGCTTAACCGCCACGGATGGTCCCACAGGCAGCACAGAGGCCCGAGGCAGAGGCCCGAGGTCACGGCATCCCTGCAAGATGGTCTGAGTCTGGTACACCAGGATTTAAACAGGGAGGATGACCACAGTGAACCCCCTCAGCCCTTCACAGCAGTCCACTACATACCTCTTCTTGGGAGCAGAACAGGGGAGGGAAGAGGGAAGAAAGACATCTGACAAGTCCATGGGAATGATGGGCACAGAGCTTGGGGCCTCTCACAGCACACACAAGTCCTGAGAAGGTCCTAGAATCCCAAATGCTTTCAACACATATTCACCAAACCCTCACTCAATGCCAGCTCGTCTAGTTTCTGGGATATGGCAGTACGTGAAATGGACCAAGTCCTGCCACCATGGAGCTAGCATCCATGCAGGGCAGAGACATAATAAAGAAGACAAGTGAAAAACAGAAATAGAGTCACAGATATAGAAAACAAACTTATGGTTACCAAGGGGGAAAGGGGGGGAGGGATAAATTGGGAGATTGGGATTGACATATACACACTACTACATATAAAATAGATAACTAATAAGGACCTATGGTTTAGCACAAGAACTCTACTCAATACTCTGTAATGACCTATATGGGAAAAGAAGCTAAAAAAGAGGGGATATATGTATACGTATAACTGATTCACTTTGCTGTACAGCAGAAACTAGCACAACATTGTAAATCAACTATACTCCAATAAAAATTTTAAAAAAATTTTTTAATGAAAGAAAGAAGATATATGAGTGTGCTATGTAGTGGGTAAGACAATAATCAGAGTGATGGGGGAATAAGGAGGGAGGGAGAAGTGGTTGGGGGTGGTGAGGTCACTGATATACATCGTGTGGTCTGGGAAGGTCTCACTGAGAAGAGGACATTTGTGCAGAGACCTGCCTGAGAAGGGAGGGAGCCTGGCAGACATCTGGGAGAAGAGTTCCCACACAGAAGGAACAGCAAGTGCAAAGGCCCTGAGGCAGGAGGGTCTTGGCCTGTTCAAGGACCAGCAAGGAGGCTGGTATGGCTGGAGCAGAGCAGTTGCGGGGAGAGATGGTCAGAGAGGCAATAGGGGCAAATTTCAAAGGGCCCACAGGCTTTGGAGGATGTTTGGCTGTAACTGAGCGAGATGGGATGCACAGGAGGGCCCTGAGCAGTGGAGGGAAGTGACCTGACTCGGATTTAACAGGATTCCTCTGGCTGCTGGGTGGAGAGCAGATGGTGGGGGCCAAGGGCAGGAGCAGGGAGCCCAGGGAGGGGCCACTGCCCTAGTCCAGGGGAGGGGCACCAGGGGCCCGGCCAGGGCAGAGCTGGAGGAACATGATCAGGCAGGGGCTGGATTCTGACTGAAGAGCTGGCAGGATTCACCCATGGATGAGACGTGGGATGTGAGAGCAAGAGGCTCCAAGGAGGACCCCAAGGCTTGGGTCCTGAGCGCCTGGAAGGTGGCAAAGTTACCTCAATAGTGAGGAGGGGCGGGCGATGGACTCCCAGAAGGGGCAGCTGCCACTCCCACAGGAACCTGGGCCCAGCGCTGATGGATCTGCCAGGTTTTTGAGAAAAGCCATAAATCCAGATGTTTCTGTGAAGTGTCTCAATTTTCAAATATTGGCAACTTATTCAAAGATGCTGAAGACACTGCAGGGCCAAACAAAACAGATGGACAGTTTGGATCTGACCCGATGGCCATGGGTCTGCAGCCTCTGACACGAGGTCAGATCACCAAAAGCTCCATTATTGAGTGATTGCTGTGTACCAGCCAAGCATCCACGTTATCTGCTTTAACTCCAAGGACACTATCATGAGGCAGATATCATCGTCCTCTTGTCCCAGCCAAGGAAACTGAGGCCCAGAGAGGGCAAGCCCCTGCCAGAGGTCACACAGCAGGGGAGTGGTGGCATGGGGGCTGGAGCCTGAACTGTCTGACCACAAGGCCTGTGGTCATGGGGTGCTCTGCCGCCTCCATCACCCAGACGAAAAACAAAACCAAACCCTCATTGTACACATAAGGAAAGAAAAGCCCACAGAGGGAGGGAGTGTGACTTGTTTAAAGTCACTCAGCAAGTTGGCACTGGAGGCTGGACTTGAACCCGGGGTTCATGACACCTGGTGCAGCGCCCTTCTCAGTGAGGCCTCCTGGAGGTGCCTGGGGAGGCTGCATGAACTGGGTTGGGGGGACGGGGTGCAGCACAGCACTGCAGGCAAGAGCCAGGCTCTGGAGCCTTCTGCATATCACAACTCTGCCACTTGGAAGCTGTGTGACCTTGAACAAGTCACTTCACCTCTCTGTGCCTTGGTTTCCTCATCGGGTGTAACCATGGCACCTACCTCATAGGGCTGTTATGGAAACAAAAGGAAGTAACACTTTTGGGGGCTCAAGCCATGCTCTTCAAAGTCCACCTCTTCATGTATCAGCTGCTCCTGGCCTGTCTAATATTACACCAACGTATTCCCAAGTTCCGGAAGTCCCCAGGTTGGGGACATCACATGCGTCCTCATACTTGTGGAAATGTAGCAGCATGATATAAGGGACGGACAGAAGAGCTGGGGTTTTCTGTAGAAACGAAGGGGAAGCAAGAAAGGCATGGGGGTGGCAGGGGTCTTCTCCTGAGCGGCTATGGGCCCACCCCACACTCATGCGTGCATGTGTGTGTGTGTGTGTGTGTGTGTGTTTGTAAGGAGGGGTAGATGTAGCAGAAGCCTCAGCGGAAGGGGAGGGGTCCCCGGCCGGGCCCCCTGCTTCCCTGCAGCATAAGAAGACACTTAGAGCCTGGCAGAGAACTGGACACAAAGAACAACAGACATAACAACCAACATCTAACCCACAAATGCTGACTGAACACCTACTGCTGCCAGTGTCCTGAGCACTGGGGAGCCAGCCGTGAAACAACACAGATAAACTCAACCTCCACCTTCACGGAGCTGGTGGACCACACACAAAACAAACAAGGAACGTTGAGGAAAAGTCAATGGTGGCAAATGCTTGCAAAAAAATCAAGCAGCAAAAGTGTGGGGAGATCAATATTGAATGGGGTGCTGGGAAAGAGCTGACTTCAAGAAGTTTCCGGAAACAGTCTTGTGGCCAACTGGGGGAAGAGCATTCCAGGCAGAGGGAAAGGCAGTGCAAAGGCACTGAGGCAGAGTGTGCCTGGTGTCAGGAGTCAGTGTGGCAGAAGCCAGTGACCAGGCGGGAGAAGGAGAGGACCCCAGAGAGGCAGAGAGGCCATGTAGCCGGGGAGGGGCTGAGGGCCACCTTCACGCAGGGCCTCAAGCTTTGGGGAGGGTGTGGCTTTGACTCTAAGTTGTGGGGGGGCAGTTGTCAGAGGCGGGCTGTGCAAAGGAGAGACAGGATCTGATGATTACTCAGATGTAGGGTGGACAGGGGACTGGCAGGGGTGGGGGCAATGGTGGAAGCGGGGAGGCTGCTGCAGAAGTCCACAGGAGAGACGTGGGTGGCTCAGACAGGTGGCATCACAGAGGTGACCCGGTGCACTCACACATCTAACAGGTGCCCTGCACTTCCCTGCACTATTTCACTGAATCCTTGCACCATGAGCAGCTGCTAGTTGCTCTGATCTCCCTGACCCCATTCTACAGGGCAGCAAACTGAGGCCCTCGCCCAAACCACACTGCTAAAAAGAGGCAGCGCGTGGCATCCATCCTTCACGAGAGAGTGGGCACTGTCCCACCCATGGCAGGGGAGAGAGTGGGTCTAGAGTCGGGACACCAAACGTCCAGCTCCTCCTCCCCCTGACTGGTCTCTCCCCTCTCTCTGGCCTCCCCAATCCCACTTCCCTCCAGCCACCCTCACAAGCCCTCCTAGACCCCGCCACCCCATCAATCCTCCGGAGCCACCCATTTCCTGAGGTTCAAACACACACTCCCTGAGACTGAAGTCCAACATCACCTGCGCTCCCAGTCAGCATAGCCACCTGCCTGCCATCCCCACCTCGCCCGCCTCCAGACCTTCACTCGTGACCCGTCCAGGCCTTTCTCTGCTGCCCCTCCAACCCCGATGCCTGCGTCTGCACCCACCCGAGCCTTCCGGGCATCTAATCCAGAAGAGAAACCCAATTTGCGTGAAGGGCTTGGGGTAATTCTGTGTCGAGGCCACACTTCTCTTTCTGTTTGTTGAAGGAGCTGATGCTCCTTCTTGGAGGAAGGAGAAAAGCTTCCTTTGTGCCGGGTCTGGGGAAATTGTGTCTGTTTAGGACAGGCTGCAGTTTTCTTTGTGAAAGCTGTAGATTTTTCGTGTGGGAAAAGGGTTTATTAGATTTCCCTGTGGCTGCCCAGAATGGGGAGAGGTTTTTCTGAGCACAGAAAGAAATTACCAAACAGGCGTTTGAGAGGAAGGAACATTTAGCAGCTGCTTCTCACGGAGAGGTTAGGATTTCGTGGTTGGTGTTTTCATTGGAGTGAACATAAAATGCAGAGAAAGGAAGAAAGCCTTCCCTGTAGTTTCATGGGCGTGAGGGAAGGAAGTTGGTCCTTGATGTTCTGGCGGGGAGGGCAGGATTTTGTTCGGGGGGGAGGGGTGTTGGGGTGTTTTTTTTTTTTTTTTCTCTTCAAGTAGAAAATAAATTTTAAAATGGTCGCAGAACCCAGAAGAAAGGTTGTCATAGCAACAAAAGTTTGAGGCCAGGTACCTCCTGACACCCTTTCAGTACCGTGACCGTGGAGGGGCAGGATTTGGGCACTGTAGGATCAGTGGGGGAAACCATCCAAAGCTTGGCTCAGACCTCCCAAATTTCTCACCAGCACTGACAGGCTGATAACTATTTTCCAAGCTCCCAGGGAGGAAAATTGTGATTTTCTGGGAGGGGCGATCTCTAGCCAACAGTGATCAAGAGGAAAGAGAAAACTGTGGGTTTGGTTTATTTACCCAACAAACTAACCATCCATGTTTTTACTAACCAAGGACTGGGGGTGAGGGTCTTATGCTGAGCCCCCCAGATCACCCCTTTCTCTGACCCCCAACTGCACCATTCTCTTCCCTGATCATTTCATCGTGATCCCTTTGTGCCCCATGAAGACAATTCAGGCCCCCTCATCAGCTGTGAGGCCAGACGAAAACCTCTCTTAGCTTCAAATTCCTCATCTGAAAAATGGGCACCATAGAAGTGCCTGCCACAAGGGTGCTGACAAGGATTCAACAAGATCCGGCCGGTGAGAAGTTTTAACAATGTCTGGTACACATGAAGGGCTCAATAAATGTGAGCTAGCATTGTTTTTAATTAATACTTTTTTTAATGCTTAGTTTTAAACATCCTGTATCAAGCCCTGGAGGAGCTACAGGGACGAGCTACAGGGAAATAACTGCAAGAGCTGGGGGGCGTGACCTTCAGGAAGAAGCTAGGAGAGACCTCAAACAATTGAGAGGCTCAGCTGGCCAGTGAGGGCCCAGGCACTCCATGGGGCAGAGACAGGGCAACTCCGCTGCAGGACACAGCATTGGATTTAAGTGTGTACATAAAGGAAAGGGCAGGGAGTCTGCGTTTTTACACAAAGGAGAAACTTGGTGAGAGGCGGAGGTGAGGTGGGGGGACCTCTACCCCAAACGGTGCAGATATTTCCCAGGACGAGGCATTCCGAGGCCTCCATGGGAGAGGATTGCGCTGAGCGGAAAGCAGGGAATTTTAGCCAAGATGTCTTTTAAGGTTAATTATTATTAAATCATTAAATTATTATTATTATTATTACATCCCAGATGTAATAAATAAATTCAAGTCCTGAGTGCACACCAGAAGTGAGTCTGATGGGGTGAAACTGGTCAGGGGTGGGACCCTATTCGGAGTGTCTTTGGCAAACAGCCAGCATCAAGCAGGTGGTCCCAGAAAAGTTCAGTGGGGCACCCCTACAGGAAAGACAGAGCAGGGAGCACCCCGGGAAACCTCCGGTTCATGGCCCCGAAGCCTCATCCAACATTTATCCCGCAAATAGGTATTGAAGACCTTCTATGCACTAGACAGCACCCAGAGACTGGGCATGGCAATGAACAAGACGGCTGGGGCCCTGCCCTCATGGAGTGACATCCTATGGGTAGGGGGGACAAGAAGCTGGTGACCGAAGGCATGCCCCCAGAAAACTTCAGGTGTGTGCCAAGTGTGATGGGGGAGATAAAAATGGTGATGAGATACAAAGATGGGGAGACCCTGCCTCCAAAGAGGGATAGGGAGGTCTTCTCTCCAAGGCACCCGGCCTGGGAAGGGGGGTCAGGAAGTCGCATTGGAGCTGAGGAGGAGCCAGCCAGGGAAGATGTGGGGAAGGGCATTCCAGGCAGAGTCAGCAGCCTCCCCGGGTTTATTTCACACCTTCCTCCCTCTGTCCTTTAAACCAGTCAGGCCAACGCCGTATTCAGGGCAAACTAGCGGTTGTGGCCCACTCCTGTCTACATGAGACTACACACATAGCCCACGCTGACATCAAAGAGCTAGGCAGGCACGGGGAGTTTTAACCTTGGGCAAAGAGGTCAGTTCAACTCAAAGAGGGTCCCCAGACTTGGACTCGGAGCAACATGGTCTGGGAGGTACCGGGTGGTGTGGACCAGCATCCCCAGCATGTGGTACAACCACTGCCAGGCAGCCTTCCCCTGAGCCCTGCCCTAGCCTCAGTGCCTGCCTCGGGGACACTTACTCCGGCCCTGGCTGCCTCCGGCGGCGGGTCCACGAAAGGGTGCGAGGCCGAGGGAACAGTTTGATCTGCCTTCTGAAGAGTCCCCCCCACCCCGCGCCCCAATTCTGACCCGAGCCTCGCCGAGCTGTCCCGCTTTCCCGCCGGCCTCCTCTCCCTCCCGCCGCATATTCTCCCGGGCGGGGGCCGGGACACGAAGGGTTCCCTGCCGGGAACCCACCGGACTGCCCCCACTCCTCACTGCCGTGCTGCCCAAACCCGGTCCGGGAGCGGTTTAGTGCGGGCCGGGGATGGGGGTGGAAGAACGAGCGCCTGGGCTTCTGGCTCTGTGGACCTGCGGTGGAAGGGGCGGCTGACACAACAGTCCCTGCGCCAACACCACCGCCAGCCCAGGCGGGAAGGGATGGATGGGAGTAGCCAGTGCCCCGCGAAAGGAAGAGGGGGAAGGGGCGAGCATGGAGATGAGTTCTGGCTCGGAAAGGAACGGGGTGGGTGCCGAGAGACTCGCCTCTCCAAGGCGCGGCGACGTCCCCACAGGCGCCTGGTGCTCGGAAGGGGCACGAGCTCTGCCCGAACCTTGAAACGGCGGAGCGTCCCGAACGCCATCATTCGACACCCCCGGACCTGCCCACCGCGCTCCCCGCCCCCGAACGTTCGGCCGAGCCTGCGGAGCGCGGGGCACGGCGCCCTGGCGGTGGCGCGGGTCCCCGGCCCGGGCGCGAGGAGGGAGCGCGGGTTCGGGTCTGGGGCGCCGGGGCCGCGCGGCCCGGGGAAGCCGGGAGCGGAGCCCCGGGGCGCCGCCGCTCACTCACCGAGCCCGCCGAGCTCCTCCTCGCACGAGTACCAGATGCCGGTGTGGAAATTCCTGAAGAGGAAGCGGTCGTCTCCCGTCTCCCAGCTGTAGAGCGCGACGCCAGGGGGGCCGTTCCCCGCGGCGGCGGCGGCGGCGGCGGGGGCGGCGGTGCCGTTGGCCGTGGCGTTGGCGCCCGAGTTGGGGCAGTTGGCGCTCCCGCCCTGGCCGCAGACCGGCTTGGGCACCCGCTGCGTGCCCTGGCACCAGTGAGTGGTGAGGAAGGCGGTGGTGGCGAAGAGCAGCGCCAGCAGGTTCAGGGCCACGGCCAGGAGCGCTCGGCCGCGGCGGTTCGTCTTCATGCCGCCCGCGCCGCCGGGACCGCGCCGCCGGGGAGCTCCGCGCGCGAAGTTGGCAGCCGGCGCCCCGCGTCAGCAGCCGCTGCCCGCCGCGCCCCGGGGCTCGGGCGCCTGCGATGGGCGGCGGCGGACGCGGCGCTGGCCCATGCCCCCGCCCCCGGGGTGGGGGCGCGGCGCGCGGGGGGCGCGGGGGGCGCGCGGGGCGGGCGGCGGCGGAGCGGCTCCTGCGCGCCCGGAGTCCGGAGCGCGAGTGCACCTCGGCGAGGAGCCGCTGGCGCCTGGCAGCGGCCACGGCGCAGGGACGCGCGCCCCTCCGTGGGGAGACACCTGCAGGCGGCCGGCGACACTGTTCCGGCTCCCGCCCTCACTGGGAGAGGGGGCGCCCCACGCCGGGCGCTGGCGGGGGCCCGGCAGAGAAGGGTGCCCCCTAAAGAGACCCGCACCCGAGTGGAGAGCCTGAGAAGCAAAGAAAGTGCCAGGAGGCGCTCTCGGAAAAAGAGGCTTCCCACCGGGGACGTGAGGCAACAAAACCAGCCGGGAGGGGTCATCTCACGCAGGAGCCAGAGAAGTCCCGCCCTCTGGAGAGAAGGGCAGAGCCTGCTGAGGCTCCCCACGAGGAACATGGACCAGCAGCACCTTCCCCCGGAGGCGCGGTAGGGAGCCCCAAGAAGGAGCCCCAAAGAGTCTGAGCTGCAGAGTTGAGTTTTTTGGGCTTCCCACACCCAAGAAGCAGCAGGGCCCACTGAGAAGGATGCCTCATTAACTGATCCTGGAGTTGCAGGACCTGTCAGGAGGGGTACCTCACCAGAAATGCGGGGTTGTAGAGTCTAAAGGGCTTGTGCTTCCCCTGGGGGTCTCCCAGGGAGATTTGGGCTGTGTGAACCAACAGGACAGGCTCCCCTGGCAGGATGAAGCTGCAGTCACCCGGGCTCCTTATCATGGCATGGTACAGCACGAAGGGTAGCAAAGAAGTGTGCCACACAGGATGCCAAGTGTTGCATATGACGAATGGGACTTCCCCATGCAGGCATCCCCACCCACCTGAGATCCTTAGCAGTATGACCCAAGGAGGTACCACACCAGACACAAAGTTGTTGCAGTTATCAGGCAGGGGTGCCCTACAGAGGCTGCCAGCCCAGAATCTCCAAGGTGGGAGGTGGGAACAGAAAGGTCAAGAATACTGACTTTGGGGTCAGGCGACCCTGGGGCTTAACCAGCTGTGGGCTTTGAACAAGTTATTGTACTAAACCTCTCTGAGTCTCAGTTCCATATCTATAAAAGGGAGGAGGAATATTGGGCTGTCATAATGAGATCACACCTGCAAAAAGCACTTGGCACATAGTAGGTGCTCAATAAACACTGGCCATTATTATTATTATTAACATCTGAACCAAGATCAGAGGACTAAATTCGCACAGACCTTTTCAGGATCTCTTGTGCAAGGTGGGATTGCCCAACTATGAACGCTCCATCCCCACCTCTGCTCTAAAATAACCATGTCCCCTGAAGCCCCGTCACACTGCAAAGCACAGGGTGCCCAGATGCCCAGGATGTGCAACAGTTAATTGCATGTTGATTACAAGAGCTCATCTGAATTCTGCCCAAGCTGAGAACTTCTCCAACAACCCCCTGCTCGTGGAGTGGCAGGGCGTGCAGAATTCAAGGTGAACGGATTATGAATTGCCTTACTCTAGTGGGTGAGCCTGTGCTCCCTGGCAGCTGCTGCTACTTTGCCTGGGGGTAGGTGAGAATAATTGTGGGCAACGTTCCTGGCAGGAACCCATATGAAAGATGGCCAAGGGTCTCCAGACTTGTTTATTAGATCCCTTTTCTGGCCCTAGGCAAGGTGTTCCCAACTATTTTGAGGAGGACCTCCATTCAGTATTGAGGGTATTGGTTGAGGGAGAAAATACATCATGGCCAAACAGCTAAAAAGAATTCAGTGACACTTTTAAACGGCCGTGCAATATTCATCGGAGGAGTATCTGTACACATTTGAAAACCAGTCCCTCAGATGTTGGCTTGAGACGGTGGTTCATGTGCATGTGTGTAGCACTCAGGGACCTACAGGCTGGGAACCCTGTCCTGGACATTCAAAGCCAGGAGAGCCCAAGTGACATATGTCTCAGGGACCACACTCTCTTAAGAAATACCCAGAGGAAGCACAGAGGGGTTTGAAATTTCCATCTAAGACACTCTTCCACTCTCTGAGTGCCCACCGGATGCTCAGCACCAGGGAGAAAAGAGCACGAACAGCATTAATAAGTCCGTTGTAGAGCCGGCAGGTGTTAAGAGCCAGGGAGAACAATAAAGCAGGGAGGAGGACAGAAGTGAGGGTAGCAGATTGTGATTTTAAATCAGGGCTTCAAGGAGATCTCACCGGGAAGTTGACATTGGAGCAAAGGCTTGAAGGAGGGTGGGAGCAGGCCACGGAGATATCCCAGGAAAGGAGGTTCCAGGAAGAGGGAGCAGCCAGTGCAAAGGCCCTGAGGTAGGGGATAACTGAGAAAGCAGTGTGGCTGGAGATGAGTGAGCAGGGAGAGTAGAGAGGTGATGGGGGGAGGGGACAGGTCATGGTGTGTGGAGTTACAAGGACTCCGGCATTTACTCTGAGTTGGGTGGGAGCCTGGGGAGGTTCTGAGTAGAGGAGAGACATATCTGACTTGGAGTGTAACAGGACCACTCTAGATGCTGGATTAAGAAGGGGGAAACAGAGACCAGCTGGGGGCTAGTGAGTGAATCCGTGCAAGCAATGCCAGCGGCTCAGACCAGAGTGGTTGCAGCGAGGTTCTGCATCTGTGTCAGTTTTCAAAAGCAGATCCAGCAGGATCTGAGGTGGGATGTGTAAGACGCCTTTGAGGTGTTTGGCAGGAGCTCCTGCAAGGACAGAGCTGCCCTGTGCTGAGCCGGAGCAGGTGGGGGTGGGGCGCGGGGAAGCTCCAAAGTTCTAACTGATGTTGCCCTGGACCTTGTACTCAAAGTGAAGATAAGGACGAGGGGGTGGAGATTGTGCCACCAGAGGGAGCCACTGCATGTGTCTACACACCCTTCCGGAACCGAATGCAAACTCATGAGCGAGCCCCTTGGATAGGATACGTATTTTTATCCTCAAATAATGATACAGTTGCCTTGGGTGTGGACAGGTGTTAAAGAAAAATTATTCATGACACTTGTTAAGACAGTAAGGCAGCCTTTATTCAGGGACCACTGCAAAAGGAGCTTTGCCACAGGAGAGAGAGATTGGGCTGAACTCTGAACACAGGGACAAGAGGGGATTTATAGCCAAGGAGCGGGGGGCGGTGGGGGGGGTCAGTGGACGGAGGAAACCTCAGGGCTGGGGGGATTCTGGCTAAAGTGACTTGACAGGATTCCTGCTGAAGGCGGCCCAGGAGGATAAGCTGTCTGGAGTGGGGAATGAGGAACTTGATTGGGTTTCAAGGATGAGGGATTCTTGCTAAAACTGGAGTCAGCTGGCCAAGGACAGAGCCCAAGGTCAGGGCCTAGTTGAGAAGAGGGCTCAGAGGAGCCCGACTAAGGCTTGGTCGAGGAGGGTCTTTGTCTGGGGTGGGGCTGGGGTGGGGAGGGAGCTTGTTTAGGAGGCCAGAAAGGTGGGCCCAAGCCCCTGTCCCCTCCTCTTCAGACACTGTCAGAGGCCAAGGCCTCCTGTCTCCCAAGACACCCGACCAGGGATTGAACCCCGGCCACCGCAGTGAAAGCACCAAGTTCTAACCACTGGACCACCAGGGAATTCCCCCAATGCCTCTGCTTAACCTCCTCCAAGTACTGCCCTCTGCCGGCCCCAGGACAAAGTCTAGATGCCCCAGTCCTAGAAAGTCCTGGAAAGTCCAGTCCTTTCCAGGTCCTGTACGGCTGGCCCTGCGCACATCTCAGCCCCTCCCATGCCACCGACACACCAAGTCACCTTCCGCTTCCTGATCACCGTGGGCTGGGACAGGCCCCCAGGCCTCGCGCACCTCCCTCCCTCCCCCTCCCTCTGCCTGGATGATCTGATCCTGTGCGTCCTTCAAAGTGCTGGTCACACGTCGCTCCACGCACCACAGAGCCTTCCTTGGCTCTGTCCTCCTCCGTCTGGCCCTTCATCACCCCTCCTCTGAGCTGTGATGTCTGTGTTCACGCTCATCTCCCCCACGGGCCTGGGGGTCCCTCAAGGTCACCCCCACCGGCAGCCTGCAGGCCAAGTTTGGCCCATGAGCGTGTTTTGTTTGGCCTGGTTGGAACTGGCCTCCACAGGGTGCTAAATTTTCATGAGTTGCCAACATTCAGTAATCATGATTTCACACAAAAATCTAGACTTCCAGCTTCTCTGGCAAGATCAAGTTACCTGCCGACACTGGGCCTGCATTTTTGCCCGGCAACCATTGCCAAAGTTCCCCGTAAAGCGGATCACAAGAGACCACAGTCCCACTGGGCCCTTCCATCGTTTAGGGATACATGTGGGGAGCCCCTGGGGGCATTCAAATTTGAGAACCTGGAAGCAAGGCCGCAAACATTTTTGATAACACCACTTAGCACGTCTCACCACTTAGCACGTCTGTGGTGCTGAAAGTCAGGGTGATGGTTACAGTCTCTGTGACTGAAAGGGGCCCCTGGGGGTGGGGCTTCTGGGGGCCGGTCACATAGGTGTGTGCACTTTATGAAAACTCATTGAGCCATACAGTTGGGAACTGTGCCCTTGTTTATATTCAACAAAATTTACCAGAAAAACTGTTGCTGTTAATAAGGAAATTCATACTTTTCAGGAACCATGAATATGCTTTGAAGGGACACGACCCAAATGCATCTCACTTTCCACTTAGAGTCGGCTGCTGCCAACACTCTCCCCAGCTTCTGGACCTCCTAAGTCACTTCCTGTTTTCTTTTTCTTATTTTTTAAATTTATTTATTTGTTTTTATTTTTGGCTGTGCTGGGTCTTCGCTGCTGCGTGTGGGCTTTCTCTAGTTGTGGTGAGTGGGGGCTACTCTTCGTTGCGGTGTGCGGGCTTCTCATGGTGGTGGCTTCTCTTGCTGTGGAGCACGGGCTCTAGGTACGCGGGCTTCAGTAGCTGTGGCTCGTGGGCTCTAGAACGCAGGCTCAGTAGTTGTGCATGGGCTTAGTTGCTCTGCAGCACGTGGGATCTTCCCGGACCAGGGCTCGAACCCGTGTCCCCTGCATTGGCAGGCGGATTCTTAACCACTGCGGCATCAGGGAAGCCCAGTCACTTCCTGTTTTCTAAGCCTTCAAAATAAAGCTTGGGAAACCAGAGCATCTCCGGCCTCCAGGCCCTCCTAATTATAGCAAGGGATTAGCCAATTTCCAATTACTGGTGAGGTTTTTTAAACATTGACTCCCAAGGTATCTAAGCCTAATACACATTTTACTCCCTGGTTCAGATGCCTCTCCAGGGCTTCAGTGAAAGCCTCGGGCCGCTGGTGTGTTTATGAGGCTGCCTACTGCTTGGGGCCAGCGTTCCCAGGGGAGGAAGGGACCCTGGAGCTCTGTGTGCAATCAAAGAAGTCCCAAGGTGTGGGGTCTCTGGAAGAGAAAGGAACCCACTTCATTAGCAAGTGATCAATTGGAGTTTCTTTGAAACTGTCTTAACTCTTCCAACAACTATTCAAGAAGAATTTAACAGGCCCTGGCTCTGTGCTAGGCTTTCAATGAACAAGACCAACCAGGTCCGTATCTTCATGGGGCTATGTTCTAGAAAAGGAGACAATAATGAGCAAGGAAACCGCTCATACATTCAATAATTGCAGATGGTAAAACAGGATGCAGGAGACAGCAACCAGGGGCCTCACTGAGGAGGGACGGTTGAGCTGGGATGTGTTAGCAGATGTCCCGGATCGAGGGTGGAAGGTCTGAATTTTAATCCTGGCTCTGCCACATCTGGGCCACCCCTACCCCTCAGAGCCTCAGTTTTCTCATCTGTAAATGGGGAGGGGAAGGGGACATCAACACGTGCTGAGCGTCCTCACCACAGGAGGAGACTTCCATCCCCTGTCACTCTCAACCCTCACGAGGCTAGTTGCCTCCATTTGACAGATGAGGAAACTGAGGCATGGAGAGAGAAGAGGCTTGGAGTGCAGGGGGTTGGGGAGAGCTCCTATCCCACGGCCTTGAACATCAACCCAGGAGCTAAGATCTTACCCCATCAGCGATGAGGATCCAGTGATGACTGTGGAGCCTAGAGCATGACACACCCAGGGCTGTGTTTCTGGAAGGTTGCCCAGGGGGCCGGCAGGGTGGGTGGCTGGGAGGTAAGGAGTCCTGGAGATGTGTCAGGAGGCTCATGCTGTGGTCCACACCTGCTCTGGTGATGAGACGGAAGCCTGGGCTTGTTATCTGGCCACATTCACAGAGAACAAGGCTAGGGCACACGTGCACCGCAGGACATCTGCTCAAAAATGTGTTCAGAAACCACAGCCATAGGGTGACCAACAAATGAACCTTAGCTCTGACGTCCGGGGCAGGAGGGAAGTGAGCCAGTCCTGGAGAGAAGTGGGAGGAGGACAGGAGGCCCTCACACTGGTCCCCACCATCAGCAGTGATGTCCTCTGGATGACAGGCCAGGGACGATCTCAGGGGGATGGAGCATGAATGAATCACAAGAAAGAGCGTGGGAACGTTTATTTAGGACCGAGGGCACGTCAGGCACTTTGGCCAAAGGGATGTAACTGAACCCTTATGGAATTCTTAATCTCAGCTGGAGAAACTGAGGCTCAAGAAGTAGCAGGGCAGGGGCCGGAGTCCAGGGCCTGGCTGACTGTCATCTTCAGGTAAATCAAGTGTCCAGGTGAAAGCCCCATAGCCCACTGACTCCCCTCCTTGTTTCCAGCACTCAGATTTTTCTCAGTCCTCAGGGGCTGTAGCTGGTTTGTTTTACTCCAGTCTTGAGGAGGGACAGTGAGGAAGGCCGGGGAGAAAACAGACATTCTAAGGTGTCTCCTGAAACCAGCCCTTCTTGGGCTTTGTGAGTCTGCTTTTTCCCCCCAAGTTGTTTTTTGCTTCCCTCTTCTGCCCCCTAGAGGCTGAGAATGGGGCAGCAGGCTCTGCTTCCCTGGACCAGGAAGAAAGCCCCCTCTCTCCGCATCCACCCTCCACCAAGAAGCTAAAATTGCCTCCACAGCGACCCGAGGGACACCTGGGACTCGATTAGGTGATTGAGAGCAGAGGTCTCCAACTGGGTGTAAAAGTTTATAAATTACAAATATATTACCAGCAGTATAAAGCATATATAAAAACTAAAAAAATTTAAAGGAGGACATAAAGATTAAATAAACACGGCTTTTAAATGTTTTTATTTTATTTACTAACAGTATGATAGACCTTTTGACCTTCCTTTAAACATTCTTTTTTTTTTTTTATTAAACATTCTTAATAATATATTTTTACAGCTAGCAATGCAACTGCATATGCTTTCTTAAATTTTTTGAAAAGCATGGGTTAACACTCTGTGCTGTTGTGATTCAGGAGTCTGGTTCTATGTAGAGTTATTTCCATACTTGATTTGGCTGTTAGAGCTGAAAACAGCGCTTTCATTTGGATTTATACAAAGATTTCTAAATCCAAATGAAAGAAGCACCTCATGGGCTGTGCTTTCTAAATACTAATATTCATATTTTAGTCCCATTCTCAAAATAGGGAACCGTTTTTTGGTGAAATCTGGCTAATCTACATTCATCTTTCTAGATATCCATCACTAAGTCCGGCAAACAAATCAGAAGATTAGTATTCATGTATTTTTAACAAACGGATTCAAAACCCCCTGAAAGTTTTCTTTTTGGAAGCTTTTTGAAATTGGTTGGAATCTTCCGTTTTCAAGTTCTTTTTTTTTTTTTTTTTTTTTTTTTTTTTAAATTTTATTTATTTATCTATTTATTTTTGGCTGAGTTGGGTCTTTTGTTGCTGCGCGCTGGCTTTCTCTAGTTGCAGCAAGCGGGGGCCACTCCTCGCTGTGTTGCGCAGGCTTCTCATTGCGGTGGCCTCTCCTGCCGCGGAGCACGGGCTCTAGGCACGCGGGCTTCAGCAGTTGTGGCACGTGGGCTCAGTAGTTGTGGCTCGCGGGCTCCACAGCTCAGGCTCAGTAGTTGTGGCGCACGGGCCCAGCTGCTCCGCGGCATGTGGGATCCTCCCAGAGCAGGGCTCGAACCCGCGTCTCCTGCATTAGCAGGCAGATTCCTAACCACTGCGCCACCAGGGAAGCCCCGTTTTCAAGTTCTTAAAGTGTGCAGACTTGGAGAGTTTCTAAGGGGAACATACTTTCCTAGTTTTTTGGCAATACAAGCTGATAACAATGGAAACATTTCCAAACATCTGCTTTCAAAATTCTCTTTCCAAAGATGTAAAAAAGCAGTTACATTCTCTCCCATTGTTTAAAAATTACCTTCCTCTTAGAGGAGCAGATTAGGTGCTTTGTTTTCAGGGGGATAAATAGTCGACAGTCTCGTGTCACCCCAGAAGAGGTCAGCGAATGTGGGCGCTTGTCTTTAAATACATGAGCCTCATCTCCAGGCTCAGCAGCTGTTTGAAGTCACACTCAGGGTCCCTCCCCATCTCGTAACAAAGTATCACTGAAGAGTCTTATATGCAAAGGTCTTGTTCTTAGTAGTAATAATATAAATCATAAATACGATGATAGAGAATAGGGACTCTGTGTCAGGCACTATGTAAGCGGGCTCAGACGGATTAACTTACTATATCCACGAACAACCCTGTGAGGCAGGTACGATTCTAGACCTTTTTGACAGATGGAGAAACTATGGCACGGACTTGGCAAAACCATGAGAAGCCAACTGGACAGCATATTTAGGACATCGTTGTTGTGACTCTGACAGATGATACTGGCAAAGGGGAGACTGTTGATGGGGCCAGTGTGAGAACATGGGGACCCTCAAACTTGGGAATCAGAGCTTCCCCCCACCACCCAGGAGACACCATGAGCTCCTAGCGGATTTGAGTCCAGGCCTGTGGTTTCGGCACAGCCCACAAGGGACACCCGCACTCTGATGGGATGTGAGGGGCACAGAACTCACTGAAAAAGGGTGAATCTTGCCTGTGCTCACACTGCCTTATCTTCCTCAGGTTTCTGATCAAGACATATATTCTGGAGCCTCTTACCTTTACCACACAATCTGTTAAACAGTGGAGATGCTCACACACACACACACACATACACAACTGCCTGACACTCCTTTTATTGGTTTAGTCTCCCAAGTAAAGCAAAGAGAAAGACGATTTATTGAACATCTTCTAAGTGCCATATGGTGTACCCAGACCTTTATACGCATGACCTCATTTTCTCCTTGCAATAGCCCTATGAGTCAGGGGCCCTTGTATCCCCATTTTATAGATGAGAAAACTGAGGCTGAAAGAGGAGTTGACCTGCCCAAGGTCAATGGCAGAGCTAGAGTTCAACCCCAGGTATGTGACTCCCATTCCTGTGGCCCAGGATACCTTGACCTGTCAGCCGTCACTTCTGGAAGTTCCACCTGGCAACTCTCTGAGTGGTCAACTCTGTTCTGTGTGTTGGGAGGGGGTTTTGTTTATTTGTTTGTTTTTTGGTTTTTCTAATGGAATAAATTTGACATGTAACATTGTGTAGAGTTTTTGAGCAGGAAAGAATTCTACTGAGTTAGAAGAGGGTTTTGTTAAAATATGTGAAGGCAGTGAAGCATGGAGAAACAGAAGTAGGAAGAGTGGGTTGTATTCCATTCCTGCCTCCCCAGGATTGAGGAAAACCAAACACTGGGTTCAACCCAGTGCAAGGGAGAGAGCCCCCTCGTTGGGGTAAGTTTATCATGAAGAGAAAATCTACCACCTGACCAGCACCCCTGAGGGGAGGCTGCCCCAGGAAGGAACTTGGCTGGGGTTTGTGAGCCAAAGGTGGGCACACAGGGGGTGGATTTAGGCTGTTGAGATGAATAAATGAGGTAGATCCCATCCTTGGCCCCCATTCTTTATCCATCCTGTATCTGTACCCTTTGCCATTTTAGACTGTCCTTCCACAGTGGGTGGGGCCTGCTTCCCTGCCTCTTGACTTTGGACGCGGCTTTGCCAAGAGCATGAGGTCAAGATGTTGGTGGCTTGGTCCTCAGTCTAGGCCTCATGAGATCTTGCAAGTTCCCACTTGCACTTCTGTCGTCGCCGCGATCAGAACACACCTGGGCTAGGCTGCTGGCCCCAGGAGGGGGACCTTGATTGACAGCCCCCCCAACTGATTCCCAGATACGTGACCAAGCCAGCCAAGACCAACAGAGCTCCCTCGCCAAGTCCAACCTGCCTTGATTCCTGACCTCACATTCTCACACCACGCCAGCTCTTTCTTAGATGATGAGGAAGTTTCTCTTTCCCAGAAGCCCCAGCAAATGGCTCTTGACGTCTCACTGTAGACAGAGAGAACGGGATGCTCCGACTGGCTTAAGACAGTCAGGACCCACCCCTGGAGCTGCATCTGGGGTCAGTCCCTGCTCAAACATCATGGATGAGACTGAGAGAGAGGTGGCTACAACAATTATCTATTGCTGTGTTAACAACTTGCAAAACTTAGCAACAATTACTATTTCTCATGATCCTGTGGGTTGGAATCTAGGCAACTATACTTCTCTCTCCTGGTACCATTCATGGGCTGCAGTCTTCTGATGGCTCGACTGGGCCATAGGATCAATGAGGAGCTCACTTGTACACCTGGAAGTTGGTACTATGCTTGGTGGGGGTGCCTTAGTTCATCACGTGAGCCCTCCCCTCCAGTCAGCTAGACGGGGCTCCTGTTTTGCGTGCGCCTTGGCGGTCTTAGAAGGCACAGGTGGAAGCCACAAAGCCTCCTAAGCTCTGCCCTAGGCACACACATGGAGTCACTTCCATGCATTCTATTGGTCTAAGCATTTCTGCCCAGATCTAAAGGGAGAGGGAGTATTGCAAAGGGCTGGTAGGTCTGCAAACAGTCCCCACAGGTGATTAGGGCAGATACAAGGGAACAGATTCTGGATGGCCAAAATGGCCAATGACCACCACGAGAGGGCAGAGGGAAGCAATGGCAGAGAGGCCTTCCCAGGCAGTGGGTGGATCTTTCTGCCCACGGGTGCCCTGGCAACTCAGCAGGCGATGCCCCTAGAGACAGTGCTCATGTCAAACACAGGAATGCTCCTGGGACCTACGCCCAGGGATAATCTTTGAGATCAGGACAGGAGGGGCTGGGATTACATGTCTCCCTCACTAAACTGAGTCATGAAACTTTTATTAAGGGATATAGTTTGTCAACGTCAAGAAAACAAGGCAATTCTGGGCAGACCCATTAAGAGCAAATCCTTCTCCACTACCGCCATCGCCGGTCCTGATGGAATTGTGAAATGACAGGGGAAGAGGCAGATGGGGGGTGGCAGAAGGGGCTGTCTAATCTGCTAATTGCATGCGAAGTGCTTTCCCAGGCCCCTAAGAATGCAGGCACAGCAGCGACATCCAATTTCCCAAGGTTTCTTCGCAGAAAACTACCTCCTTCACAGACACGAGCGACAGCTGCTTCCATCAGACACGGGAGTGTGTACCCAGCCACTTCTCCATCAACCAAGAAGCAGGGTCAAGTGTGGCTATGTCATTCCAGGAACCTGAACACCCCCCTCCTTCCCCCTCTGACTGAAGGCATCAGGGACCCAGACCTCCTAGCTGGAGAGACCCCCTGGGCCCTCTGGACCACTCTGCTCAGGGAATGGGGCCACACAAAGCCCCCACTTGGAAGACTATTATGTCACCCACATCCAGCTTGGCCATCTCATAGATGTGTGTTGCTGGTCAAGCAACTTAGCCCCTCTGAATGTAAGATGGGTATGACAGTGTCCACTTAACCTGTGGAAAACTCCTGGTACGACATTTTTTTTTTTAATGTGAGCCAAGATTTTAAATCAGGAGATCAAATACAAATAACTGGATTCTCCAACTTCTTAGGGACAATCTAAAAGTCTGCTAGCACTGGGCCTGCATTCCCAGCTGGCAGAACTGGCTGGAACTGAGTAACTGTTTTAGATAGGAGACAGTCTCCCCACTTTGCCACAGTCCCCACCACTCCCTATTGTCTTACATCAGATCTACTTTGCTCATTCCTATCCCTGGCCTAATCCCAGCAGGCAATGGAGTTTGCCACCACTGGG
Organism: Balaenoptera musculus; assembly: GCF_009873245.2. NCBI lineage: Eukaryota > Metazoa > Chordata > Mammalia > Artiodactyla > Balaenopteridae > Balaenoptera > Balaenoptera musculus. Next base: position 71,088,218 of record NC_045799.1, read on the forward strand.
TTAGAATTTTAGTTCCACTGTCCTCAGAGCTCCACCAGATCGTTATCCCGGGATCCACTGTCACAAAACCCACAGCTCAACATCTGATCTTTGTAGGGAGCCGTCATTGCCTCCTTCTGCATCCTCCATCGCTCCAGCCACCAGGGCACCAACCAGCACTGAGGACTTGGGAACCACCTCCCTAGCCAGGCATCTGAGTGACCGAATCAGCCCTCAGACGTCCTCGTTCCTCCCTGTGGCTGAAGATCCTGGGGTGAGGCCTCTGCTTTCAGCAGTTTGCAGGGCCCCAGAATCCAAGTCTGTTTTAATCCTCCAGGCGCTTAGTCTGCAAATGGTTTCATCTTGGTCTCTGGGCTACTTGACTAGAGCATCCAGCTGCCGTCTCTGATGTTCCAATCCTTCAACAAATCCCCATCGAGCATCTGCTACAGGAAGCAGCAGACCAAGGCGCATGGGCCAAATCCAGCCCTCCACCTGCTGCATTCTGCCCACAAGCTAAGAACAGTTTTTACATTTTTTAAAAATTTTTATTTATTTATTTATTTATTTATTTATTTATTTATTTATTTATGGCTGTGTTGGGTCTTCGTTTCTGTGCGAGGGCTTTCTCTAGTTGTGGCAAGCGGGGGCCACTCTTCATCGCGGTGCATGGGCCTCTCACCATCGCGGCCTCTCTTGTTGCGGAGCACAGGCTCCAGACGCGCAGGCTCAGCAATTGTGGCTCACGGGCCCAGTTGCTCCGTGGCATGTGGGATCTTCCCAGACCAGGGCTCAAACCCGTGTCCCCTGCACTGGCAGGCAGACTCTCAACCACTGCGCCACCAGGGAAGCCCAGTTTTTACATTTTTTAATGGTCGAAACAAAATCAAAATAAGAATCATATTTTGTGACACACGCAAATTATATGAAATTCAAATTTCAGTGTCCGCAAACAGTGTTTGATTGGAAGGTAGCCGTGCCCATTCATTTCCGTGTTATCTGTGGCTGCTTGCAGGCTCCAGGGCAGCGCTGGGCTGTCGCAACAGAGACGTAAGGCCCACAGTCCACAGAGCTTCAAATGTTTGCTCTCTGGCCCTTTCCAGGGAAAGCCTGCTGCCCCCTGCTCTGCTACATTCCAGGCCCTGTTCTGGGTATTGGCGCTACAGAACTATTTCCGCTGCCTGGCGCTGCATAACAAAGTACCACGGACTGGGCGGCTTAAAACAACAGAAATGTATTCTCTCTGAACTCAAGGTGCTGGCAGGGCCACGCTCCCTCCAAGGGGCTCCAGGGGAGGATCCTTCCTTGCCTCTTCCAGTTTCTGGTGGATTTACATTTACCATACTGACCTCCATTTCCTCATCTGTAAAGCGGCGGCAGTCTCACTGGTGCTGCGGACGTTAATTCAGATAATATGCAGGTAACAGGCCACCCAATGAGACTTTTTTTCCTGTTTTGTCCGTGCTTAGCAGCTAAGGTCCGAAGCCAAGGACCAAAGCTGCCAAGGATCCCACGTTCTAAATAGAAGGAGGCTCTGTGAGAATTGTATAGACAGACTGGGGATGCCTTTAAGGAAAGGCATCTTGTTTGTCAGCTGGATGCTGGCAGAGGTAGGGGCTCCACAGGCCCACATTGGTGCCCCTACAGGAGAGAAGCATGGGCAGAGAGCTTCCTCGGGGCCCACGGAAGTGCGTAATGAATCCTTATTTTCAGCCCTTCTCCATTGTGGGGTAGAAGGTGGGGGTGTGTAGCAATTAACTAAAGGCCAAGATAACACTGTGTAACAAAGAGCCACAAAACCTCAGTGGCATCAACAACACACATGTATTTAGCTCAGGAATCTGCAGTGACCGGGGTTGGATGATCTAGAATGAGCTGGCTAGGACAGCTCTGCTGATCTCCATTGGGCCTACTCACATGTCCAGGGGCTAGCTGGGGTCAGCTGGTCTCAGCTGGGTCATCTGGGCAGCTCCACGATCTCAGCCGAACTCACTCTCATGTCAGAGGGTTGGCTGGGGTCTGCTCATCTCAGCTCGGCCTACTCACCTGTCTGGGGGTGACCGAGGCTGGGCTCTGCAGGGCAGCTCTGCCGAGCTTGGCAGGCTCGCTCAGGTGGCTGCAGCTGACTCGTGTTGGTGACCTGGGCTGGCCTCGGCTCCTCCCCGTGGGTCCTTCATCCTCCTCTTGGGATCAGGAGGGTGGTCCAGGCCTACTCTTTTCATGACAATAGTAGAGGTACAAGGAAGTGAGCACGAGGCCTCTGAAGGTCTAGGTCAGAACTGACATGCTGTCACTTTTTTTGCCGGAATTCGGCCTCTGTTCACCAGTGCCGAATAGAAGCGCGGAGACAGAGTTTTGGGTGAAGTAGAAAAGAATAGCTTTACTGCTGTGCCAGGCAAAGGAGGCCACCAGCAGGCTAATGCCCTCAAAACTGTGTGCCCCACCCCAGAGCGGGTAGTGAGGAGTTTTTTTTTTGTTTTTTTTTTAAATTTTTTTTTAAATTAATTAATTAATTTATTTATGGCTGTGTTGGGTCTTCGTTTCTGTGCGAGGGCTTTCTCTAGTTGTGGCAAGCGGGGGCCCCTCTTCATCGCGGTGCGCGGGCCTCTCACTATCGTGGCCTCTCTTATTGCGGAGCACAGGCTCCAGACGCGCAGGCTCAGTAATTGTGGCTCACGGGCCCAGTTGCTCCGCGGCATGTGGGATCTTCCCAGACCAGGGCTCGAACCCGTGTCCCCTGCATTGGCAGGCAGATTCTCAACCACTGCGCCACCAGGGAAGCCCAGTGAGGAGTCTTATAGTGTTCGAGGAGCAGGGTGTGGTCAGCTCGTGGACGTTCTTCTGATTGGTTGGCGGTGAGGTAATCAGGAGTCAGCATCATCAACCTTCTGGTTCCAACTGGTCTGGGGTCTACGCGCTTGTGGACAGCATACAGTTAACTTCTTCCACCTGGTGGGAGTTTTAGTATCTGTAAAACAGCTCAAAGGACGTGGCTCAGAATATTATCTATAGTCCCTGAGGAAGAACTAAAAGTCCTTGACTTTGTTTAATGGCTAAAGTATTATTATATTGTCTTGCTTGACCGTTTCCCTTTCTTTCTGCATTTTCTCACTTCTCTGATTAAATTTATTCTTTGACTAAAGTTTTTCTACAGACAAAAGGCAGACAGAGGACATGGGTAGGGGTCTATTCTAGGAAGGCCTCATAGGTCCTGCTTGGTTACACTTTTACTTTACCTCACTGGCCAAGGAAAGTCCATGGACAAACCCAAGTTACACTCCTCTGTAGTGGGAGGAGCTGGAAGCCACAGACAAAGGGCAGGCATAGGAGGGGTGAAGAACTGGGGCCCGTAGGGCTCCACTGCACAGGGCTTGGCTCCTGGAGTTTGGGGGTGCACTTGGGAACCTGGCGTCGGTGGCATTTCTGGCCCAGAGACTTCTGAAGGTGAGAGGCCCCCTGTAGGGGGCCCACAGATGATCTCCTGGCCCACAAATGATCTCCACTTGAAGGGCCTGTGGTGGTGTGCGCCTCCGGAGACCAGGGGAAATCGCGTTTCTTCTCTGTGGCCCTCAGAAGGGTGGGAAAGGACTCTCTTTATCCCCAGCAGATTAGAGGAGGAAAGGAGGTCTCAGGACCACTCCTGGGACCACAGAACTGAGACATGGTGTGGACTCCCGGCTGAGTCCATGGTGGAGACTGAACCATGGTGGGGTCCAGGTGAGGCTGGCTTCCGCTCCATGACGTATGTGGGACCCCTCTGCAGGCAGTTTGCAGGGTCGAGGGGAGGGGCGGAGCTCTGAGTTGAACTGAAGACTGAGATTTGGAAACATGCAGGCCTGAGCCTACGACGGAAATGAGACGGTTCCCACAGAAAGGGACCAGAAGCTGCGGAATCAGGCCAACATGGCACTGAGGGACGGGGTATAGCTGAGGGCAATTATGTGAATAATAAAAATACAGTAAGTACAATAATAATAACAATGCTAGCAGCTAACATATACACCACTTCTTGTGTACCAGCCAGCGTTCTAGTGCTTTATTTATTTTAAATATTTATTTATTTATTTATATTATTTTATTTATTTTTGGCTGCGTAGGATCTTCATTGCTGCGCGCAGGGTTTCTCTAGTTGCGGCGAGCGGGAGCTACTCTTTGTTGCGGTGCGCGGGCTTCTCATTGCGGTGGCTTCTCTTGTTGCGGAGCACGGGGTCTAGGCGCGTAGGCTTCAGTAGTTGTGGCGCACGGGCTTAGTTGCTCCGGCATGTGGGATCTTCCCGGACCAGGGATCAAACCCATGTCCCCTGCATTGGCAGGCATATTCTTAACCACTGCGCCACCAGGGAAGCCCCATAGTGCTTTATTTAGATTTAGTAACTCTCTTAACCTTCACAACAGCCCTATAATACTGTTATTATATTAATCATTATATTATTATTATCTTCATTTCAAAGATGAGGAGGCTGCGGCAGAGAGGCTCAGAAACTTGCCCAGGGTCACACAGCAAGAGGCACAAGCCAGGATTTGATCCCTGGCAGTTGAAATTCCGAGGCTTGTAGCTATGCTGTCTCCTTATTTTTTAAGAAATGAAACCATTTCATGTTTACACTCCAATGAGTTAAATGCCCCAATAAACCAGTCACTTAGTAGGTTCTCAAGAAATGATAGCTCCCTGGCCTATTCCTCCCAATGACCTGGGCTGCCTGACGCCCCCTGTTACCATGGTGACCCCTCCCAGGGGTGCCCAGGGGCGCTGTGGAGAGAGTTGAGCTGCGAGCTGGGATCCTAGGTTCTAATCCTGGCTCGACCCTGGCTCTCATATCTGGCTCGTTCCCCACTCTGGCCTCGGGCTCCCAAGCTATAAAACACGGGCATTGAACTTGGCCGTGACCAGGGAGGCCATGTCAATACCTCCTGGGGAGGCCATGTGCTCTCTGCCTCCTCAGATAATTCCTGCTCTCCCAGACGGTATGTGTGGATGTGCATGTGTGTGTCAAAGTCACAGGCTGTGTCCCCAGGGTGGCAGCCATGCAGAACAGGGCAGAGCATCTGGAGGCAACAGACAGCCATAGGGACAGCCCGGGAAAGCCTCACTTTCCACCAGCCCCCCTGGACCTGCCCAGACAATCCCTGGACCCCAGGGCCAGCACTGTGGGCGAGGGGTGCTCAGGAAGAGCCCCATCTGCGTCACACGTGGCAGGAGAGGGCTGACCAGCAAGCTGCCACCACACCTGGGCTCACAGCCCCACCTGCTGTGTCTCTGAGCATCTGAGCTTCTGCCTCGAAAGTGAGGCTAACCATGCACCTCTCCAGGGGCATGAGGAGTGCATGAGGGACCTGGGGGGATGCCCAGCCCGGGACCATCTTCTCTCCTGACACCTGCTTCATGTCTACACCTGGCCCGTGTGTCTGACACTTTGCTCAAGCTGTCTCCATCTTTTCCAATCAAGTATCAGCTGAACCCCCAATCACCCCGACTGCTGCTGACCAGCCAAAGCCAGGCCTTCTGCGCTATGGGTTACACACCCCAACGGCCCAGAGGAGCCTGTATCAGTAACAACCCAAAGGACCACTGTTCTACTACAACTACTGCAACCCAGGCTTGAAGCTGAATACTCTACATCCATCAGCTCATGTGGTCCTTCAACAACCCTGGGAGGAACTCATACTAACTCCCCTTTACAGCTGAGGACTGAGGACCAGAGAGCCTAAGTGACTTGCCTGAGGTCACACAGCTGGGCTGACTGACTTGTGCGTGGAAGCACAAGAGAGAGAAATCAGCCCACAGACAAGTGTAGCATCACTTCACAATATTAAATCTAATTCTATGACTTAGTATTGTGGGGTTGTTGGTTTTTTTTTTCATTTTTCCCTCAGTTTTATTGAGGTATAATTGACTTAGTATTGTTTTTATTTTTAATTACTTTGGGGTTGGGGGTGGGGTGTTGACACTACACTTTTTCCAGTGTTTAGGGTCTGGCCCTCCATCTAGGAAGCAGTAGCATGTGAACTTGAACCCAGATCTGTCCGAACCTGACTCTCAGGACCTCGACAAGAACAGACAGACTCTGAGCTCCACCAAGCTCCCAGGCACCCACCTCTTTGGGTGCGTTGGCACCTCCAGAGGGCCTGGGACTGCGGGGGTGGGAGGGGAAGACCGAGGACGGGGTCCCCAGGCCAGCCCCTCACACTGTCATACCTGAGGGGAGGGTCTGTGGAGTGGGTCTAGCTGGAGGAGTCCTATGGATCCAGAAATGCCTGTGTCGCCATCTAGTGGGCATAGGTCACACACGCAGCTGCCCACCATCTTTTAAATAGCCTTTGTATCTGGGGGAAATTCTCGCAGTATGAGTCCATCTCCCGGCACAGAAGGCAATACACACGTCCCAGCCTCCCTGTCCCAGTCTCCCTGTTGCCATCACATGCGCCGACCTAGGATTCCAATTTGGGAGAGAGTCAAGTAGCTTCCTGGAGTAGGAGGCAGAGCGTGGTGGGGGACATGGAGATTTTAGAGGCAGGGGGTAGGAGTGACCAGCGGTTGGAGTTTAGCTCCTCATAGTGGAGCTCCAAGCCTGATTAAGGGTTCCCCGGGCAGCCTGTTCTCACCAAGTCCTGCCGGTCTGCACTGAAAGGTGAGGCTGTTTGCATGTGGCCATGAAGCGCCCCCTCCCTAGGGAAGCGAATACTCTTGGTTCTCCCTGCTTTGCCCCCTCAGAATGCAAGGCCAGGGCTGACCCCAAACTCTGCCCCTGGGAGGCTGGATTGGTGGGCAGAGGGGCCGGAGAGAAGACGGAGCGTGAGGATGGGGATGGGGACCGTCATCTGTCACCACGTGCAAACTGCTGAAGACCAGCCAGTGAGCAGCCGACCCCTCAGGGGCCACATGGGTCGAGGCTTCGTGTGGGCAGCGGCCAGCCTGTTGCCCAAGACTGACCAGCAGGACTGATGCCCATCTGTGCCAGAACTCCGGCTCTGCCCCCTCTGACCTCACTTCTTGTTGCCAACTCCCTTTTCTACGGCCATGGCCTCTCCAGAGTTGTCTGGAAGAGTGGTGGGAGCTGGGCCCCGGGGGTGGCTGAAGGTGGGAGGGGAAGCCCTAACCCGCAGGGCCCGGGTGGACCGGAGGGAGGCGGCCGAGTCACCCGAGCCCGGTCCCCGGCGTCCCCGGCGTCGGGGAGGAAAGCTGAGGCTCAAGAACAGGGGCCTGAGGCCTGCCCCAGGGCAACAGGCCACCCCCCGGCCTGGGAGGGTCGGAAAGGCAGGAGCTGCTCCACCACCCACTTAACTGCGGTGGCACCAAACAGCATCGAGTCCTCAAGTCCACTCACTCTGATTTTCTACTCTGCTGACGGGAAGGCGGAGACTTCAGGCGCCGGTGACAACCTGCTGTGTCCTGGTGGGGATGGTAAAGGTCAGATGTCACAGGCAAGGGTATGGCACACAGACACACTTAGCTTCAGACACAGGATTGAGTTGGTTTCGGATATTCAGTCCTGAGGGGACCAGGATCATCTAATAGTGGCCTTTTAGTCTGAGGATCCAAAGTCCAACACAGGACCTGGATGTCCCTCCCCCAACCCCATAAAGACGTCTGCCTCCCCCCAAAAGCCAGCTTGGAAAGAAGAGGGATGAGGGGGAAAGGAGACCTCTTGAGACAAGACACTTTCAGTGGGGAGTTTGACAAGTCTGCCATGGACAGCTGTGCAGGTTGTTCACCATCCAAGAAGGCCTGGCTGAGGGAGCAAGTGTGGGGTGAAATCTTGCTTACACTCCACTCTCCTGGTGCAGAGCTGCACCTATTTGGAGGAAGAGGTGCCTTTTGAAATTCTCACAAAACTTGTCTGAAGTTTGAACTTTAATGGACTATTTTATCCAGAAGAGCCTGTTTTAAATCTGGAGAGAATGATTTCGGTTTAATGGGCAAATTTTTAAAAAATACATTTTTCCGGCCACCAGTTTTGCAGTGGAAAATGAGATGATTTCTAGAAACAGGTACGTTTTGTGTACCTCTGAGTCAGGTCAGAGCACAGAGTATATTTTGTCTGTCACCCCACACATGCATTGTACACAAACACACACACACTCTCTCTCTCTCTCGTAATTATGATGATATAAAGGACATGGACCACTTTCTTGAGGGCAGGACCCATGGCTATCCACGCGTCAGGCCTAGTCCTCGACCCAGTACTGGTCACAGTATAAACCCTCAGTGAATGTCTGGTGATGACTGGCAGACTGAACAGGTGAGTGATGCGTAAGTGATACACACCTTTGAGCTGAGGGCGGGTGAGACCCGCATCGTTCTATTAAGGGAAACCTACACAGCTGGCCTTTGGCTCCACAGCCCCTGTGCACAGAGAAACCCCAAGGAGCCTTGTGCTCAGGGATGGACCGGAGCGCCCAGGGTCTCCCAGAAGTGCACTCCACCTGGGTCATCTATACAAACTGGATTCTGCAAAGAGCTCTCAAAGCCACCAGGGGAAGCAGAACCAACTGTATGGAGCATACTGTGCGTCAGGAAGCAGTCCTGCTCCTCACATGCCCAGGCTCCAAAAACAGAAAGGGACGGGACCCGGCAGACCCGGTCAATCTGGGCCCCCAGGGACTCAGACTCCTGGCTCTCGGCTTCCCACTGTCCCCGCAGCCAGCTCAGGCTCTGGCTCTGGGACTCCTCCAGCAGCTCCATCCACAAGCACTTCCTCTCAGGAAGAACAAATCCGACTCCAGGCACAGCAGCTACAGCACCTCTGGCAGGGAACAGAATTTGGAATCCCGTAGACCTGGTTTCCCCGCCCTGCCACTTACAAGCTGTGTGACCTCAGGCAAGCCACATAACCCCTCTGGGCCTCAATGTCCTTCAGGTTCAAGGGTGACAGTGACAAATGTCCTGTCTCCTTGGCTCAGCAGAATAAGAGCTTAGGGGACTTCCCTGGTGGTCCAGTGGCTAAGACTCCAGGC